>NC_134127.1:4810000-5539166 GCF_040939455.1 Microcebus murinus | reverse complement strand
CTCTCGGAAGGCTCTCCAAACATGTAGCTTTATTTTTCTTCACGGGTAGATAAAGACAGACAGTAGAAGTATTAGAAAGTTCTGTCTTAGAAAGAACAGTACAGTATTTCCCAGTATATGCTAACGTGGTAAACTCTAATTGTCAAGATGTCAGAGGATACTTATTTATCCTGTTAGATTTTTTTTCCAATTTCCATTTCATAGAAGATGTCATTTAACCCAGCAAAGGACTGGCATAGGAAGAATGATATATCCATTTGAAATATTTTGAGTCTTTTTGTGTGTAGGGATATAGAACATGCTCATGCTTAAATTTAAATACATATAACTTATACTCTACCAACTTCTAAGTGTCTTCCTTTGAAAATCTAGGAATTTAATAAGAGCCAGATTTGATTAATAGTAATTGAACAGTTGTTAGAGCCAAGTAACATTTGCTTACAATACGTTATTTAGTTTTCAAAACAAAATTAAATTTTTGATTTTTACCATTTTAGAGAAATTGAGGATCAGAAGGGTTGAGTAATTTGTTCAGTTATACATCTAACAATAGAACCAGAATACAGAATCATATTTTCTGACTCCAGGTTTGGTACTTTTTCTATTGTGCCCCAATGTGATAAGAGGAGACACTAGCCCATTCCCTGAAAGAAACCAGATAGGCTTAATATAAGTTTCCTACAGGAATATCATTTTCTTAAATTTATGTTTATTATTTGTTTGAGTCTTTATGAATGTGTAGAAAAGCTAATCTAAACATATGTCATATACATTATTTTGTTTTCAACGTAACTGCTTATGATTTCTATTTGGGGGAAATGTTAATAACTGGCAATGCTGATAAAAGTATGATATGTATTCAAATGTTTGGGATCAAATGGAATTTTTATAACCTTCCTATTTCTTTTGTGCACTTTGCATGATGAACTTCCTTGACTCAGGAGAGAGTTTATTGAATCAGTTCAGTGTATTAGGTTTAATCATATGAAATTGCCAATATTTAGTCATTTTTGACCCATAAAAAGGCAAATTCATATGGTTCAAACCTGTATATGAAAAACAACTGAATACTGCAACATGTCATACAACCTGATGCAATTTTAAGGGCTCACTAGATGATATAACTTTAGCAATGGAATTTAAAATGTCTTAGTTTTTCACCAAATCTTACTATAGCACATACAAGGCTAACAACATATGATAAAAATCAAGAAATGTTTTCCCCATTTGGTTCAATATTTTACATCCTGAGGAATGATGCTGATCTAAGCTTTAATTTATGCACTTCACGCTAATAGAAACCTACAAAAAAAAGTGAAATAAGAAGGAACTCCACAAAAACAAAGAAGGTGTAATTGTACAATTTATGCATAATTTACATTTTTATAAGCAATTTGCAAAATTCTATTAAGCTTATGAAAATATTATTGTGGATGTACCTAGATAAGCTGGGGTGAGGATAAGGAGAGGGAGCTCACTTTGAGAGACTCTCATCTTATGTATCAAAATGACTAGTCTCTGGAATGCTTACCCTTAGAAACGAAATGAAAAGTCAACACGTGAATTTCGGAACCATATTGTAGCATGTATATTTGGAGATGCCCATTCAACCCTGCTGGGGCTTCGTAACTTTGTAATGCCCTTGAGAACCAGCAACTATACCAGGCAGGAACTGAAGGACATTGTGTTCATTGGGTCTCTGGATTACCTGCAAAGAGAATGGCGATTTCTACGGAACTTTCCCCAGGTATACATTCTGCCTGTAAGTATCACATAAGGGGATAGTGAATAATTATAATGATAACAGTTCTATTAGTACTAGAATTAATACTACTGCTACAAATAGCTTTCAATTATATAGTGCTTACTGGGTACCAGAAACTAACTGTTCTAAATAGTTTTTACATATATTAACTTATTTAATCATCAAAATAATGTTATGGGGTAGATATTAAACATGGTGAACTTCAAGCACAAAAAGAGTAAGCAATTTGACCAAGATTACACAATGGGTAAGTGGCAAACTAGGATTTAATCCAGACATTGTGTGACTTGAGTTTATGCTCAAACACTATGTCTTCATACAAAGAAGAGTTTTCCTGCATTTCTGAGTCTGATTTTAATTTAATAGCTAAACTTAAGCTCATAATGACCAGTCTGTGCATTATAATTTTTTCATCTTTTCTGGAGGTATCTTATATGGATCACATAATGCCACATGGTCCCTGATAGATGTATGAAGAGGAAGAATTTTTTTTAAGAGATGGGGCTTGCCCTTTTGCCCAGACTGGAGTGCCATAGCATGACCATAGCTCACTACAGCCTCAAACTCTTGGCTCATGTGATCCTCCTACCTCAGCCTCCTGAGGAGCTAGGACTACAGGTGTATGCCACCATACCTGGCTAATTTTTTTTTTTTTAGAGATGATATCTTACTATGTTGTCCAGGCTGGTCTCAAACTCTGAGCTTCAATCATTCCTCCCACCTCAGCTTCTCAAAGTGTTGGAGTTAGAGGCATCAGCTACCATGTTCAGTCAAAGAGGAAGAATTTGGTTTACCTTTTTGAGAAATGTAACTATACAGATGTGGTATTGCAGTTACAATTATATCTTCCCTGAACTTTTGTAGGTCTTCATCTCACTCTATGCCTTTTCCTGGATGAAAAGCCCATTATATGCACTGTGAAGTACACCAAACCATTTGAATTTTCATGAAATAATGCTAGCAATATGTAAGGAATATATTTTTGAAACTTCAAAAATAATTGTCTCAAGGAGCAAATTGCATTTGCTTCTTTTACAAAAGCCACCATAAAGTTCCCTGAGCCTTCCCTCTTGCTTCAGTCATACAAAGGAAGGAAGAAAAGAAAATGACCAGAATCTCTAGATCCAGCTAATGTTAGAAATTACCAGTAGTGGCCTCTAAGCTGCCTGGAGGTGGGATCAGATCAGATCCCCATTTCTTGACCAAAGAGAGAAGCAACTACCACTCTGCTGGTTAATCTGGAGAGCACACATAGGGCCAGCTCCTAACTAGCAAGCTTGTGAGGATGCCAGTTTTGCCTTTAGGTCCATATTCTCTCCTTTTGCTGAATGTTTTCCTCCCCACTGTTTTCCTGACTCTGTTTCTCTTCTTCCATTTGAGTCATCTAATAGATTTAAATTGCATCATCCACAAAAAGCCACACCATGAGCCATGAGGCCAAATCCCTCCATATGATAAGTCTCTCCTCTATCTGTTTTCCTCTCATCAGGGATCTGCACTCTATGCCGGAGACCTCCATGCAGTCAACGTAGAAGAATGTTCCATGTGTGTTGTCTTATCCCCCCCACCCAAGGCATCAGGCAGCCAGATTCTGATAGATACAGAGGCCATCATGGCCACCCTGAACATTGGATCACTACAGACTGGCCCTCATTCCCAGTCACCTTCAATGGCAGGTGAGAACAACATTCCCAGCAGAAAGAGGGTAGAAATAGTAGAATAAGGAAGGACTACTCCCCTCTGAAGTACTTTAGTTACATAGGTGGGCCAGATGTCCTGCAAGATCCCTTCCAACTCTGAGAATTCTATGATAGGGATAGCCTACAGTTTGGTCCTCTGGAATTATAAGTCAGAGGAAAAACAATATCCATCTTTTAAGTAGAATGCATGTAACATTGTTCTCCCATTTTGAGGAAAAATCACAGAATTGTAAGTGCTATTATTTTTGTTATTATTAATCAAATATCAGTGAATATAGCAACTCGTACGTTATTGTAATTGATGGAGGCATTATTATTCAGTTCTCATTAGATCTTATAGATGTTCAAATTATGATTCTTTTGTGGTTGAGAGAATGAACTCTAAATCCCTTTTCCTTTTCAAGATGCTTTTAATATTTGAATTTTAGGAGATTAAGGTCTCTTCCAGAGATTTAAAAATTAACTTCCATCAACTTCAAATTGGAAAATGATGGTGAGAGAGAAGTGAGGATCCATTCAGAATAAGGATTGTGTCTTTTCTCCTTTGTATTCCTCTCAGTGTTCGGTACAATTACTATCACTTAGGAGATGCTTAACAAATACCTACTGAATTGAAGCAAATGAGCTAGTGAGCTGGACTCCCAAGGAGCTGCCACATATTTCACTGTACCCAAAATGCGCCTATGTTTAATCCCTCTAAAAAATTGCAATGTTCTTTCTCCTTCAAAATGGGAAAAGATTTATATAGTAGTCTTTATATATTACCATCCACTCAACCTCATAGTGAAACACTATCACTAAAGAATTTTCTGTATGTAAAACAGACCTTCAATTCAAGAAGTAAAAGTAAACCATGATTAGGATCCCCTGGGTCCAGCCATTTCCCTCGGGGATGTTGAATCCTCTGCATCAAGATCAGGTACTCAATTCTCAGGCCACACCGCTGCTGACCACAGCCTTTCTACTTTGCATGGCACTTGAAGAGGTCAGATATCAAAGGCATCAGGCATCACGAGGCTTTCCATGATAATAGCTATGGCTAAAAATATTCCTGAGTCAAATTGGGAGGCCAAAAGAACTCATTCTGATTCCCAAGCACTGTTGCAATGTGGGAAAATATAAGGCTATGGGGACAAAGGTATACAGGAATAATCTACTCTTTGGCAGGTGACCTGAGTCAGGTACTAGACACACTCTCACTAAGCAACCAGGGGTTTTAGGGTGTTTTGCAAAACTGAACTAATAACAAAGCACCTCATGAATAACCAAGAGCCATGAAATGCCAGCTAAGGAGGTGTGAGCCTTACCCCTGATGAGCAAGTACTGTTGTGTTCTGCTATATGAATCCTGAGCTTAGCAATTAGACTCACTCCTTGGTTCACATATTTGTGTGTGTGTGTGTGCATGCATGTGTGTGCATCTAACTCTCTATAATTGGACAGAGAAGTATTCACTTTAAAGGGAGCGTCATCCATGTACAAATGAAAATGCATATGCAATATAAACCTGGGATACACTGACAACACCATAAGCCACCTATATGATGATCTGGGTGAATAGTCCTTCCTCTTATTGTTTTTTTACATCTCGCCTCATATATAGGGTAGTTTCCTTTTTATCTAGTGGTTTTCACATTTTCGTTTATTCATTCATTCAACAAAAATATGTTGATTTTGTATGATGTGTCTGGTGCTCCGTTACTGGCTAGAAGTTTCCCTTAAAGGGGCAGCTGAGTGGTTTGGAAGAAGAAAGTAGAGGGGAGAGATGAAAAGCCTTGGAAAAGGGGAAGAGAAAAGGAAGGAATTTCAAAGTATTGGAATTGTCATGAAAATAAGTAGGTTCTTTCCCTAAAGATGAAAATTAAGAGAAGAATGTGCTGTGTAGGTCTTGTGCCATTCCCTGTGTAGTTGGGATCAGACCCATTTGTGTGACAGGGAACTATAAGTCCAGACAGACTGTAAGTCCTGTTACAGAACTGTAAGTCCAGACACTTCAACCAATAAAGGTCATCAAATCTGCTTCTCTGGCACTATTGCATCAGTAATGTGGCATTTTGAGCATATTTCGAGGTGACATATGAATAGCAAAGTATCATTACCCAGAAACTTTACCAATTACTCTAGAATCATAGGAATTCTAATTCCTAATCATAGGAATCTATCTAGGAGTTTGTATATAGAAATCCCCACTCCTCAGATAAGCCTATCTGGTACCTTAATAATTCTTTCCACTTCATACTAATACTTCTCTTGCACCATACATAAGAGGTGGAACCAAGAATACTCACCTCCAATAACTGAAAGCATAAACAATTATGAAATTCTACCAGGAGGTAGAAAAGATCTTCCACACTGAGCGCTCAAATAAGACCAGCCGATGGGCAGTTTTCTTTCCCTTTCTCTAGGACAGTGTTTCTAAACCAGGGCCAATTTTGCTCTGTGAGGTCACCTGGCAATGGCTGGCGACAGTTTTGGTTGTCACAGCTGGAGCACGCCATCAACATCTAGCCAGTAGAAGTCAGAGATGCTGCTAAACGTGTTACAGTGCAATGCACGGGACAGACCCACGCAATGAGGACTGGGAAACCTTGCCCTGCCATATCCCATTAGCCCTTTACGGGATCAATGGGCTTTTCCACTGCTTCCTAGCCATGATAAATTTTCATATGAAATCAAGCTAGGGCCACCTGGGCTGTTCCATACAGACATTCACCAATGGACGTTGAGGGTGGCGGGGAGACAGCTGAGTGAGGATGCCCCGAAGGAACAGTGAGAACACCAGGCCTCCTGGACACAACTGCATGGGAAACCTCAGGTTTTTTCAGTAATGCTCTAATTACTGCCCTGTCACACCACAAAGAGAACAAGGTTGGCAAACCTAGGTACTGAACTAAATAATCTGTGGCATAATCTAAACATATAACGGTAATTAAGCCTGACAACTTAATATGCTACTGAAATTTAAATGCACGGTAGTAATCTACAATTAAGCAATCTTTTTGTAATAGCACCCTGCCAGCCTGCAAGACTTCAGGTATAATACTGTGTACCATTAGGTAGCAAAAATATTGACATTAGAAAAATGTACCCAGGCTATGATCTGACACATTCAAATTAACCGTTGCTCTACAAAGAGAAGGAGTTAAGGCAGAAATTCAGTCTCCACCCTTCAGCGGGCATCCGAAGCAGATATTTATGCAGTTGCTTCAGCTGATACGAATGTGTCTGTACCCAGTTATAACATTTGACTCTAAAAGTCAGATATTCCCAGCCCTTTGCTAGCAAGGAAATAGAATCAGGAAGTAGGAGTCAAATGAGTGTTTCCCCATAATGGTGTATGGAGCTTCAGCTTTTATCCTATATCCATGACTCGGAAATGTGCTGAATATCAGAAACATTGAGCTCTACTCTGCATTAACAAGACTTGGTTCTTCTACTGAATATGTCTCAGGGAGATGGAAGAGGTGTTAAATATTGCAGTACACAGCACCCCCTCTGGAAACAGATAACTTTCCATTTCCTCTCTTTGCCTGTCCCCACCTCAGTGACTCATCTATTTCTCAGGTGGCCTTTCCCCCAACACTCACCTACATTCATTTCACATCCCACCTGCTCCCCAACCTAGCTCAGTAAACAAAGGACCCGCCAGAGATCTCACTTCTTCCAAAGCAGCGGGGAATCTCAATTATGGTTAGCGCAGTAGACCCTGAACGTTCATGTTATATTTTTCCCTATTACATCTTCAGAAAAGTTCAAGAAAAATAACCAATAGTTTTAAAACATAACTTATGATGAGATATTGTGAGGGTTTTTTTTTAACTGTACCCTATTTTCCCACTTCTCTCGTCCCTTTTCTTTCTTTACATTTTTAGTTCAACTTGGAAACCAAAAATCTAGTGTCACGCTTCCTTTTTGAAACTCTTCATAGTTCTCCACGTGGCAAAGCCATGTTTCAAGCTAGCCCTGTGCTCTAGCTTTGTGTTAGAGTCGAGGCTCTCAGGGGTGAACAAAGTACCTTCTTGCCTAGGTCAGGAGGAAAATGGGTCTAGACACTGAGCACAGAGGTTGAGGGCCCCGGTGACATCCCAGGCCTGTCTTGAGAAACCCAAAGGCATTCCCGGTGGAGACAGGCTAACCAGAAGGGACGGCAGCCCGTTCTGCTGAGAAGAAAGAAGACAAAAGCAGTGCCTCCTTCTGTAGAGGAGCTCAGAGAGGCAGATGGCAACAGGGGCCTGGAGCCAGTTGCAATGTTTCCAGAAGCTCTCACGGACCAGCACCACCAATTTATTCACAATTTCCTAAAAGTTCTACAAGCAAATTGATGTGGCTTGAGGCTCTGCCTGACTGAGCCACGGTCCACTGCTACCAGTCTTTGGAGAATAATCATATCTTAGTTATGATGGCAATAAGCAACGACTTGGAGGGCTTTGCTGGTTTTGTGCTTTTTATGAAGTGTCATTTGGAAAGCACACATTCACACACACCCCATTCTTCAAAAGGAGATGCTTAGGACAGCATAATTAATATATATTTTTCTAAATATAGAAATAGATTTGGGATTTGGACATGAGAGTAACTTTCCTAAGGTAAAGCACAAAGTTGCATGAGGTTCTTCTACATTCTTACCAAGTTTTGCAAGCCATTTTGTTTTCATTTATCATCTCATGTCTTCTTTGTTTTTGTCTTTGTTTTTGTCTGTGTCTACAGAGGATATTTCAAATTACTTAAGTGGAGCTTATGGAAAAACAAAACACCGAAGAGTCCCCATCCTCACTGAACTGAGTAAGTTGCGTTTTAAGGGCCAGATTCAACAGAGGAGAAATTTTTGTGATGCATAACTGATGTCCCAAGGTTCTTTTCAGAATCCACAGTCAAAGGACTGAAGAACCAGAATGGGATCCCAGGAACCCGAAGTGCTTGGCTGGGTGTTACCCTTGGCTTTTACTCAACTGGTGACATCATCTAGCGAAGCCCGTTATGTCTGGGTGTCAGGCTGCAGGAATATCACACGCCTTCTCCACTCTTTCAGTTACCTGGAGACAGAGGGAGAATAGTAACTGGCTCCATCTGACTTGGAGGGAGAGGACATGGATGTGAAGACAGCTAGAAAGGGTCTTCCTGTACTGACTTAACTGCCCTCTCACGGGACTTTAGGTCAGACACCTTCCTTTCCCGTAGTGACACCAGGGCTAGGGCCAGCATTAAGGCAAGGCATGCAAGGTGCTCACGCTTGGGGTCCTTGACTTTTGTGTCCCAGGTACCTTCCTTGCACCTTCTTAACCTCAGCCCTGAGAGATGCTTTTCTAAAATGGAAAAAAACCCTTTGAAGAAATAACAGCATATACTATCATCTCTCACCAACACCTTATGGAAAATGAGCATTTCTGAAACTTCCCTCCACATGAGGAGCTCTGGGAGCAGGAGGCAGGGAAGGGAGCCAGGGAGGGGTGCCCGTGTGCACTGTGGGAGGCATTAGTGGGGCACCAGGGGGCACGCTGGGATTTGCCACCAAGAATTTCTGAAGAGAAAAGGAGAAAGTACCAAAACAGAGGGGAGTGGTGCCTTTAATGCAGATTGAACCAACTCAGAGATGATCTCTAGAGCTGGTTCTTGGTGTGATTTGACCTGATTCCATAAAACAGCAAAATGCTTAACGGACATTTTATGATTAAGAGTATCTAAGCCGGTGGGACTTATGCCAAACTAGATGAACAGATCTCCTAGCCATAGAAATGAAGTGGAGACTTAATAGAGGAACAGTAGGTCTCACCACCATGTGAGCTGGGAGGGCCACGCAGTGGGTGGGAAAACATAACCACCTTGAAGCTATTGGCTGCATTTTTTATTTATCTTTTTCTGCCCCTTTGAACCATCCCTAACTCCCAAGGTGTGTACAGGTGGCCCTCCACATCCACAGGGGTTGGTTCCATGACCCTGGATACCAAAATCCTCTGATGCCCAAGTCTCTGGCATAAAATGGCACAGTATAGTAGATCCTCCATATCCACGTGTTTCCATCTGCGGTTGGTTGAATCCTTGGATGCAAAACCTGCAAAATACGGAGAGCTACCTGGATACACCAAATACATGAATTTGAAGAAGACTCTAAGTTGGGGTGGTTGGGAGGAAGTCAGCCAGCTTCTCAGTGGCCCAGAGAAGCATGTAGTCACTCCCCAGGGGCTTAGGGGCTTTGTGCAACTAAAGACTGTCTGGCACCAGGCTGCCCTTGTCAAATGAGCCTAATGAGTCAGCTGCCAGCTCACTCAGTTTCTTGTTCTTTGTCTGGCTGGAAAGGGTTTTGTTGACATAGGAGCTGCAGGCCTGATGCCAGCACCGTGTGCTACAGAATGGACAGGGTCTGCAGGAAAATGAGTAGGAAAGCTGAGGCTGCCGGTTTGGGGTGACACAGCAAAATTGGGACAAGGCTCGTGGAGTGTGTGTGTGTTGGGGAGGCAGGTGGCATTGAGGATTGGCAATGCAAGGAAAGGAAAGCAGCAGTACGCAAGACATGGGGGTTGATATTAGTCATACCTTGCTCATTTTTTTATAAAAATGATGCTTGTTCTCAGAAGCAAATGATTCATTAGTACCACCACTATGTCACTTCCCTGAAAATCACCAAGGAATAATGTAAGGAATTAGGGAATAATCCAATCTCAGTAAGGGGTGTATCCTGAGCCATATGTCCAGTTGATTTGTTTTGATCAATAATATCAAGAACTGTCATGTTAAGGATTGTGAAGGGTTTACGATGTCATCCTACTTGCAGACCAACAAGTTCACCTGCCACCACCTCATGGATATGGCAGAAGACACAAGACCCCCGGGTCAGAGACAAAACAAACAGTTGTTATTCAAAGCAGTAACATTGGCCGGGTGTGCTGGTTGCCCAAGCCCTGCTTCCCACACGGTGACATGAAGAGGGCCCGGTGACACACGTACCCACAGTGGATTGCTTTGTAGGACAGGAACCTACCTGACCTTAGGAAACCAGAATCTTTTGTAGCAGGCAGTAAGCAAGCCTTCCCTTTGCTCTGGTGGGAGATGCCATCTCTATCTTCCAATGCTGTTCTTAAACAGATATTTTGAGGCAAGAGTCTAGGAACAAAGGCAGCCAGGGTCTCTGCTCTCAAGCCCAACCAGACTGGTTCCCTTCACTGCTGCAGGCTGGCTACAGCGGTCTGAGGTGTTGCCTGGGGCCAGTATAGACATGCAAATGGATAATTTGTATTGGCCTCAATTAGGATGATTCTCTAGGCCCTTCCTACCCAAAGTGTGGTCCATGACTCAGCAGCATGGCCAGCATCTTGGATCATGACTCTCTGTCCCCACCCCAGACCCAGTGAATCAGAGTCTGCAGCGTGAAAAGATCCCCACTGACTCATAGGCACACTGATTCTGGGAGCCTCTGTTCTAACGCACTCTAGGCTCAGATAACTCTGGGAACCCAGTGAAATGCCAAGTCATCTACAACACAGTATTATGAGAAAAGGCTATAACTGGGGTGGCCATACATTCCTATTTATGCTTATTGTTCCAGTGCAATTATTAAGTGCCCCCTTTTACTCCCCAAAGTGTCCTGGTTTGAAAGATAAATTATGTAAGTGTGACAATCAGGATACTTTTCTGGAGTAACTGAGCCAGTGCTGCAGGAGTGTCCCCTTGATGGAGAAGGTACCCAACAGGGACACATGGCTTTGGTGGGGAGGAAGACATTTGGAAAGGAAAAACATGTACTGAAGTAGGAGTAGATCCCAGAGACTCCTACGTAGGTGTCAGATCCTTGGGTCAAGTGTTCACCCTTTGACCTGCCTTGGGCGGCGGTTCTTGCGTTCCTCACCTTGTCTCCTTGCCTTTCCTCTTTGCCCCTTTTGCCTTGCAGAGAATCCTAACAACATCCACTTTATCGAGCAGCTTGGCGGAGTGGAAGGGTCCCTGCCAGGAACAGACCTGCACCTCAGCACTTCCTTTTCTACCGGCGCCGTCTTCTCTGGCAGTTTCTTGGATTCCCTCCTGGCCACGGTAAGGACAGCTAAGCCACGGGTCTCCCACGGCCAAAGCCCCTCGCAGAGCAGCGAGTGGGCATTCTGGGGCCGAGCGGATGACAACACCCCACAAGTGTAAGTTCTCTTTGAGTTTCCCAAAACGCTCATTCACACACATTAGTCCGTCTTTCCTCTCAACTACCTGGTGAGGAAAGCAACATTTTCTCGTTTTCAAGATTGAAAGCCTGAGGCCTTGGAGCCGGAAGACCTGCTGTCAGGAGCAAAGAGTGCCAGCCTCTCGGCCTCAAGCGCACCTCAGCAGCCCGGGCCCCTGGGTGTCTCAGAGCTCAGGAGATACGGCTTCCTCTTTTCTCTAACCTCTGCCCAGCAGCTCATGTGGACATTGACCATAAAGGGATGCAGGGAGTTCAGGGAGGAAAGCTCTGGCCTTTGGCGGTGAGAGTTTTGTTTAGAGCTAAGTCAACTATCCCTCCAGATCGCTCCTCCATGGGCGACATTTTTTACTATGGTTGCTCTTTAGTTTTCAGCACCTCTTTAGCCACTAAGCAAATCTCTTGCTCCCGCTGCAGAATCCCCCTAAGTAGAAAGAATTAGTCATGCAAATGCCTATTGAACACCTACTCTGGGCAGGGCTCTGTTCCAGGTGCTGAAAGTATTAGCTGCAATGAGACAGACGTTCCCACCTGCGTGGAGCTTGCCCTAGTGGCAGGGGTTGGTGTGCACACGGCAAATAAGTAACAGAGGGATGCCAGCTACCAGGGCTAAGGGCACATGCGATAGGAAGTGCAGGGTTTGGGGAAATGGGTGCAGGTTGCAATAGCGAGGCCAGGGAAGGCAGCACTGAGAAGGCGGCAGGCGAGCCCGGCTCTGGAGGACAGGAGGGTACAGCGTGGGGCATGAGAGCTTTGGGGGGAGAAACACTCCGGGCAGAGGAGCTGAGGCAGGAGCACTGCCAGGGTGTTCGGCCCATTTGAAATTGACTAAGATCCACGGAACCTCTGTGTAGCCATTTGTCAATGGCTGCAAGAACTCCTGCGATGGCAAGGCATGTTACCCACCACCTAGCAGACCCTCCCCACAGCGGAGTTTTCAAGGGAAGGGTGGCAAAGTGGCTGGATGACAACATGCAGGTGTTCAAATGCACAAGGCATTTTTTCTTCCTTCACAAATGCTTTCACCTTTATTTCCCTCAATAGCCCTGTGACATAGACATTTCTATAATATCTCTAGGGTTCAGTGACTTGTGCATACTTTTATAGAAACCAGAGGCAGAACCAAGGGTAAGTGACATCCAGCCCAGCAACCAACTTATCCCCGAGGCGGCTCTGTAGGAAGCTTGAAGATCCATCTCCATCCATGCTTCAAGGGCCCGTCTTCACCGGTGAATGGGCGACTGCAGGGCATTCAGAGAATGAAGTAGTGAGAAGAAGGTTAGGGTTCTTGATGGGCTTGCTGACTTCTGGAACTCCATGTAAAAAAGCATCTTTCCTGGGCTGCAGCGGTGCCTACAGGCACGACTCGTGAATTTAGGAGAGTGTGGCTGGACACGTGTGTCTCTCTGGTGGCACCGATGCTGTGTGGTGCTGAGGGGACTGTATTCCTGTTGATTCTGCCTCCCTAAGCCATGGCGGGGGTCTCGTAATCCCCAGGAGCTCTCAGAGAGAGAACACTACTTCGGTGACAGTTTACCGTTCGACAAGTCTGTAGACTACAAGGTCCCTAAAGGGTTACACAGCAGCACCCTGCCTTAACTGAGCCAGGCGGGGACGCCTCAGAAGTCAAGTCAGCTCTCTATTCTGTGAAGGTGGCTCTGTCAGAGCAAGTGCTCTATCATTGTCTGTCACCTGTGTGTCAATTAATGTGCCTGGAATTAATGCCTGGAGTGTCAAGGCAGAAGGTGACTTCTGCTGAACTTGACCTGTCTGCAGAATACACTTTTTGATGGGTTTAAGGCCCCAGTTCTCTTCGGGCATTCTCAGAGGGAAGGAAGCCTCACGCCTTAAATTAAACTTGAGACTTGATTAAACAGGGCCCACGCAGGCCGGGACAGAGCCACGGATTCTATTTTGACAGCTAGTGGGAAGGGCAGGATGGACAGAGCAGGGCTGGAAGAGTGGAAAGGAAAACACTGAACGAACGACACGGGCCGGGAGAGGCAACACGGGCTTGGTCAAGAGTCCTGGACCAAGCGTTGGAACCTGGGCCTGGTGACACCTCTGGTCACGCGCCCAGTGAGGGAACACGGAGCTGGCCCCGCGCCCAGTCTGAGCAGCGACGGACGATCCCTCCCAGGCTGCCTTCAGATGTCGCCTCAAACAAAACGAGCCACATACAATCTCGGGAGTCTTTTCTGAGTCCCCGTGGTGAAGGCCGTGGGAGAGAAAAAGCCACTTAGTGTGGCCGGACTCGGGAGTAGTCACATGAGGTCACAACCCGCATTGGACCATTGGCGTATCCTTAAGAATCCCAGGAAGTGCTTTACCGGGGACTGGCACACGGTCACCTGAATATGGGGCGGTAGTGGCGACAGAGCACCTGGGTGGGAGGCATCCTTCGCGTTAAAGGTGCCAGTTTGAACCTCTAGATCTTACCTTTGCCCCAGCGATTGAGTTTTTAATGATGTGCGTGGCTCAGCAAAATGAGCGCGTTTTAGTTCTATTTAAGGGATGAGCTGAATTAACTACACCCTTGAAGATCGTCAGCGAATGCTCCACACTCTCGTCTCCTCCCCTCTGGGCCTGGTACTGCTGGTTCCGTTTGCCCTTCTACGGGCGCTGTGACTTCCTACCACCACGTTCACTCAGAAAGAAAGAACCCGGGGAGAGTCAAGCCCAAGCCTCCAACTCCTTGTGTCCTCCCTTCTGGGTGCCATTTGACCTCGGCTGGACTCCAGATCTTGCCCCCCATGGTCACGGGGAAGTAGCCTCAGCAGGGAAGAGAGCTCACTCATCACTAGGGCAGCTCCAGAATGTGTTCTCCTCCGTGCACAATGGTGCATCTCCTTGCTGGCATGGGGCTGGCATGAAGGCTTTGATCCCCCCATAAAGTTTGCATGGCAGCAATGGGCCCCATGCCCACCAGCCCCCAACAGATCCCCATGGCAGACATCACTGATGGCCACAGACTCCCCCCCCCAGGTCCAACCCAGCACAGGCCTCTGGGCGACTTACTTTGATAAGCTTCGTTGTTGAGGTAGTATCAATAATAACAGCAATATCTGTCCTGGGGAGAGGAGCAACAACTCCCAAGCACTTACCTCGTGCCAAGGACTTTGCTAAGCGCATTACCCGCGTCACCTTGTTTAATTCTCCTGTCAAACACTGAGGCTTTAGCAGGGTAAATAATCTGCCTAACGTCACATCACATGGGATTAAAAAGTTGGTTTTCAGACCCAAATTTATGTGATTCCAGAGTCAAACCTCACTACCCACCATGCATGCACTGCCCCTCCAGAAATCAATTTCTGTGATTATTAGCCATCCTTCCAATGCAGTATTGTTCAGGTTTGGCTTACAGGAATCCATCTCTCAGAGTGCTCAGGGGGAGTGCTGGGGAGACAGGCAGAGGGGGGACCAACAAGCACGTGGCCACCCCACCTGGCCCACCCACCCTTCTCCCCCCAATCACAGCATCTGTATCATCTTGGAGGTGCCCTCATGATATTTGACTGTTAAGAAGATTTTGAAAACCACTTCTCTGAGCTGAGAATGTATGACCAACAGAGAGATAGAACAGAGACACAAGCCCGTTCTCCTCTGTTCCCAGGCAGGTTTCCAATTTCCTTCCCCAAAGACCATCTTCCAGGTGTGGCTCTTCCGAGCTTCATGCACCAAGAGATCTGTGTCTTGTTGCCACTCAGAGGTTGTAATTAGACACAGAATTTTTCTTTCCCCGATGCCCACTCTATATAGAAGGGCAAGGGCAACAGCAGGTGCATTCAGAACAGACTCCTTCAGGAAAAAGGGGGCCTCACACTCCAACAGTTTCCAAAACACGTGAGAACACCAGTCTCAACTCCAACCCCTGCAAGCTGTATTTCCAACCTGTATTTCATAATATTACGGGGCTCGTCCTTCCCTCCTTTACTCAGAAAGCTGAACAGAAAGCTCCTCCCACTCCCCTCCCCATTGCCCATGACAAACACCAAGGAGCACGAATGTGCAAGTCCCCAGGAGGCAGCAAAGCCCACGATAATGTGCAGTGAACTCATCGCCACTAAAAATACTGAGGTTTTGTTTTAAAATTTTTATGCAATTTTAAAAATTTTATTCCCCAATAGATCTATGATATATATATTTTTTTCAATGTGAAATAATGGGATTTCCCACCAAATCTCCTGATACAGTTGACATTAGAATGGCTTCCAGTACCCTGGGTATGCTGCCACAAACTCCTGCTCCAGCTGAAGAAAAATGCCTGTAAGGTATAATTCAGATGCACTTTTAATCTTCTAGCAGCTCAATGCTATAAAAATTAAAATATGTTGAGGCGGTCAGGCCCACATGCAAGACTCCTGTATGAATTTACAGCAAAAGACTTTCAGAGCTAGACATGAACTTGGGGAGCATTTTCCTTTACTTGTAAGGAAATTGAGGCCCACAGAAGTGACATGGCATTCCTAAGGTCACTCAACTTGTTAATTGCAGTTTTCCTGCCATATAGCCTCACTCTGAATGAGAGAAGTATTTCCCAGACAACATTTCATCTTAGGGTCTTTTGGGGTTCTCAGAGGAAAAAGCAGCAAGAGGCTAGGGTCTATACCATTAAGTAATATGCCAGGTTATTGAGAGAGACCTCAAGATTCGTTGAAGCTAAAAGATAAAACACTCCGGGCTGCAACATTCTCTAACATTGAAAGTCCGAGCTCTGGTAAATATTCTGATATTAGAAACACTGTCTAAGCTAAGAAGGCTGAAAATATTTCAGGCACATTTTAGACTTACAGATTTTCTTGAGAAAGAAAAAAAAAAAAGAGAGGAGGGCAAGAGAAAGGGAGAAAGGAAGGAAAGAAGGAAAAGAGGGAAGAAAGAGGGGAAACAAGAAAAGAAAAAGTAGAGAAAGAAAGAGGTTGAGAAAGGTCAATACCAGAGAACCCAGATCATGAGAATAGGAGATGAGTTCACAGAATAAAGCTGACATATAAATCCCATTATGTTCCTCAATATAGAATTGCAATCCTTTTGATGTCAAAACTGAAGAAATGATATATTCAAAAGCTAAGCTTCTTCTTAGTTAAATATGTAAATCATGTTTCCTAGAGCCACCAACACCAGGATAACCCTGGAATTTACACCTTTTCTTTAATCGGTGGAGAATTATTCTAAGAGTATTATGTTTGATCACTGTACACTATGACCACATGTCCTTAAACCGATCATGGCTCAAGCTGGATTTGATCCTCCTCTCCCCCCTAGATGTCAGGGACCTGACTCCATAATCACCCTCTGGGCGGTGGTGAGATATAACAGAGAGGAGGGAGCCATCACCCCAGAGACTCTTTTAGTCTGGAGACAAAGGTGAAGTCATCTTCCAATCTGAAAAATAAAATTGTAGAAATTATTTTATTATATTTTCTCTTAATCCATATGGATTACGTTTTTTTCCCTTAGGTCAACTTGTCCCCAATCACCTCTGTTTTACTAGCAATATTTGTTTATTTGCAAAAAAAAAAACAAAAAACACCTGCCTATTGTCAAAGTCAATATTCTTGCAGCTTCCAAACACCTGCCTTGTTCAATGCACGACCGAGGACATGACTGTAAAGTAGACGAAGTCTATCTTCTGAAGCAACGCAGCATTTTATGGAAGTGCTATTCAGTCTTATCTAAGGACCACCAGGGGCGGAACCACTTGGAGTGCTCTTTAAATTCGGATTCCCAGTCTTGTCCACAAATTCTGATCCAGGAGGTCTGGGATCCCAGAAATCTGCACTTGTTAATAATATCACTCCAGATGGTCCAGATACATCAGAACCGATGACAAAGAAAGCAGAATGCAGTGACGTTTGCAGCCTATCTCATTCAACACTGCAAACAATGCTAGCAGGTGGGTGTTACCACGTCCACTTTAAAGATTAGAAAACTATTGCTCAAAAAAATAAATAAATAAATACATGAATTTACCGCAGAAACCCGACTAAAAGATGATAGTCCAAGGTACACACTCAGGTCTGTTTCATCCATAAAATGCAAAAGAATGAGGCATATCAAAAGCCAGCAGCCATGGGAATCACAACGAAAGAAGAACTTCATCCTGATGCAGAGGCCCAGGGAAGAGTCACCAAGCGGATGGGAGATGAATGGGATGCCCAAAAGCAAAGGCATCAAGGAGACCTTGAGCAACTACACAGATTGGTGTGCACTGGTGGGAACACCTGATGGGGGAGAGGCACCCCTGCAAGGGGTGAGGTTGTAGTGGATCATGAAGGATTTGAAGGCCACAGTGAGGAATGTGGACTTGGTTTTACAGTCGGATACACAGGGTCTCAGGCCGTGCCCAGCATGGTCTGATTTGTGTTCCTGGAGAATCGCAAACAACAGAAGCGCTGCAAGCAAAGGATTGCAGATGAAAAGAAAATCAAGGCAGGAAAACTATAATAATAAAGAGGTCCCTGTAATAACCTAGGCTTCGAAAGACAAGCCCCTGAATTTGGGATTAGAGAAAAGGAATGATAACATTTCTAGAACAATAAACAACCTAATCCATCCCATTATTTATTACAAAAACAGAGTCGTTGCTTTCTCTGCAGGTAATATACAAAAACAGAAATTCTCATTTCTAGCGTAGCAAAGTCTAATTTAGATAAGACAAAAAGTGGGAAATTAAAAATATTTTACTTTCAATAGATTTGAAGAAAAACCCGATGAGTAATATATTATGATGACATTTGCATAAATACTGATGCCTAGTCTACACTGAATGTGTTTGGAAGCCCAGAGAAAGGGAGTTTATGGAAAATAACTAGGATTATTCAGATTCAAGCTTGTTTCAAAATAAGAAGTTGGTCCACATGTCCTCCTCTGGGTGCATTTTGATGCCAAAGATTCTAAAACCCCATGCATTTATTTATCTGGCTCCCACAATTGCTAAAGTCCACAATAAGAGCTTTGGGAAATCCACATATTAATAAGAGTTAAGTCAGTAGCTTTCCTCACGTGGGTCACAATCAAAAGGATTTTAAGTAGATTTACACCCAGAAGACTCAAGTATAGATGACAATGATATCAGTAGTTCCCCCGGAGGAAAATCTATAGGAAATCAGATTAAATATATATATATATTTTAAAATATATACATTGAGGATTATTAGGGTATCTGTGGCCTGACTTACTCCTCTGGTCAGTGTTGAAAGAGTGGAATCGGAATCGTTAGTATTAGTGTCATTATCCGCTTTCTTTTTCTTCTACAATGCATCCTCCAGGGAAGCAGGAAAGGGGAGGGTCAGTATTACTTTCTCTGCACTTTGCCTAACCTAGCACCCCTACCCAAACTTCCAGCTTCTAGTTGAATTGGGGGACAATAATGGGAGACACTGCTCTGCGCCTTCGGGTCCATTTTAAACAGCGACACCCACCCCAACTCCAAGTCGACACACACCCGCCTTTCCCATGCTGGCTCTTCTGACTTTGCACGTGGCCTGTCCTTGCTTTCCCAGGCCTTCTACAATTATCACGTCCTGGAATTACTTCAGATGCTGGTGACAGGAGGGATAAGCTCCCAGCTGGAGCACCATCTGGATAAGGAGAAGTTCTACGGAATAAATGATAACTGCGTGACAGTCATGTCCGGGAGGACTCGGTGTAAGCTAGGGCTCCTGCCTTTACACCAGACCATTCTATCAGATGTTCAAGTGAGTCTCCTCTTACCTTCACAGAGCTTCCTCCTTCCTTCCCTCTCAGGGTTTCTGAAAATGGTCCAAGCTATTTGGGTTCACAGATGACTCATGTAACCCAGAAATAATAAGGATGGCCAAAAAGGAACACAACTTCATACTCACGGAGCATTTTACAAATCACAGTGCACCCACCTGCTATATTCAGCTTTTGCAACACACCCGGGCACTGTATAAAGCAGTTGTTATTCTCCCCACCTTCCAGGTAAATAATTCAAATTTGCAGGAGGCATCAGAGAGGCCCAATAACTTTGCACCTTGACAAGGGTATTAAAAATAATTATAGGCCAGGCGCTGTGGCTCACGCCTGTAATCCTAGCTCTTGGGAGGCCGAGGCGGGCGGATTGCTCAAGGTCAGGAGTTCAAAACCAGCCTGAGCAAGAGCGAGACCCCGTCTCTACTATAAATAGAAAGAAATTAATTGGCCAACTGATATATATAGAAAAAAAAAATTAGCGGGGCATGGTGGCGCATGCCTGTAGTCCCAGCTACCCGGGAGGCTGAGGCAGAAGGATCACTTGAGCCCAGGAGTTTGAGGTTGCTGTGAGCTAGGCTGACGCCACGGCACTCACTCTAGCCTGGGCAACAAAGCGAGACTCTGTCTCAAAAAAAAAAAAAAAATAATTATAGTAGCTAATGTTTACAGAGTATTTTCTCTGTGCCTGTCTCCTTTAGTTATTTCACTTAATATTTCCAAGGATTTACGTGGCGGGCATTATTATTAACTCCATCTAACAGATCAAGAAGCTGAGGCCCACAGAAGCAAGGATGTACCCGAGGCCACACTGTCAACCAGTGTCAGAGCCGGGGTCCATCCAAGGCAGTCTGACCTCGAGTCTGCTTGGCTACTCTCCCTGACCCTGAAATGCTAAAGAAATCTGATCAGATCCCCTGAAATCAGGCAGGGTGAGTCTATGTTTGGATCTAAGAATCTGGCTGTACCAGCCAGTAGAAAATGCTTGAATTTTATTAGCCAGAGAGCTGGTAAACAGCAGATTCTGACAAATTCTAATGAGCCACCAACGGGGCATTTGGGAATCGGAGCAGAGTCTGGCCCGGGAACGAGTGACCCACCGGTCAGTGTGGCACCGTCCGCTTTCGTTGTGATTGTCATTACGTGCAGCAGTCCAGCGTCAGGGCAGGGCAGGTTTTCACAAGGGGACAGCTTTTGTCAGTTCAGAAGGTGTCAGGAGCACCCCCCTTCGCAGCGAGCCCACTCTTCCAGGCCCCTGCACCCGGAGCACGTTGCCATGTGCTGCTCAAAAGGGCGAGTCCTGTGTATGGTGTATTTGAATTCCAGATGCAAACAGCATTCCAAACGTGTGGTCTGCTCCTTTGCATGTCTGTGGCCCTGGCTTCCTCACCCCACGCTGGCTTGGGAGGACTGCCCCTGCCAACCTTGTGTGGGTAGCAGAGAGGATGGTAGACCAGTTCCCTGCTCTTCTCCTTCCTCTCTCCCTTTATGTCTCATCCTCCCTTTGTCCTTTATCCTGAGGACTCACAGACCCGAACAGACCATTTGCTCTTGACTTTGCTGAACCCACGTGCAGCTGCGGGGCATTCAGAGTGGCCCTGCTGGCCCCAGCCTCAGAGCAAGGTGGAGACAAGTGCATGGGACCATGATCTGCGTTAGAGTGAGACCAGAGGGTGATGCCCGGGGAGTCGCTGAACATCTCAGCTCCTTATATACCTCGAAAAACCGAATTTTCCAACCTGTTGCTCAGTGTTAATTCATAATGGTCCCCAAAACAGCGGTAGGAATTAGAACAGGCACAACCATGTGCCACATCACACCCACCAGAGGCTCTTGAAAGAGCCAGAATATGAAAAAAACCATCACTGGGACTCCGAGTCCTAAGCTGACACTGCCACCATATAGATAATTAGGGAATGGCTTTCAGAGCTTCCAAACTTCTACTACCGCCGGAAAAGGCAGATGACACTCCAGTAAGTGCTTGTCATTCCTTGATCAAAGTGCCCAGCAGACATATGCTTTTCTCTTTTCTCCCCAGCCAAGAAACACCTTTGGACAACTGTTCTGTGGCTCATTAGATCTTTACGGAATCCTGTGTGTTGGCTTATACCGCGTGATAGAAGAAGGGGACATGAACCCGGAGCACAAAAGGGGAGTATGCTAGTCTGGAAAGTGCTAATCACCCATCCAAGCCTCAGAACCAAAGCTGCTTTATTCAACGTGAGAGAGAAGTTGGAAGTTCAGGGGAAACAAATAGGGATGTAGGAATAAGGAAAAATGAGTATAAACAGGAGGAATCCTAATGATTAGGGTCCAATTAATAGTGGCCGTGAATGAAGAATGGAGTCTCTGCCCCCAGTGAAAATTGAAACGTGGGCCTAGATTTTAAATTGGGGCTCCTCTGCAACTTATTTGTATGTGTAGAACTTTCTAAAGCTGAAAGCCACTGCCTAGTGGAAAGATTTGCTTGTTTTCTGCTGGAATCATTGGGTAGATATGGACCGAGTGCTTCCTTTCCAGCAACTGTGCTTTGTAGATATAAATCATGGGGGCGTAAGTTCAGATTTCAATGTCAAGAAAGGTCCTTCTGACAGCTGTGGGGAAGATCGGATTGGGGACATGCATGTAAAGGGCAGGAGGGGAAGAGAGACAGTTCAGTAGATGAACCTATTCAGCTCTAAGAAACAATGGTGATATAGCACCTCTTGTATTTTCCTGGATAGAGCTGGAACCCATACTACTAAGTGAAGTATCTCAAGAATGGAAAAGCAAGCACCACATATACTCACCAGCAAACGTGTATTAACTGAGCAGCACCTAAGTGGACACATAGGAACTATAGTAATAGGGTATTGCACAGGTGGGATGGGGGAGGGAGGGCGGGGGTATACACACATACTGAGTGAGATGTGCACCGTCTGGGGGTTGGTCATGCTGGAAACTCAGACTTGTAGGGGGAGAGGGGGAAAAGGCATTTTTTGAAACCTTAAAATTAGTACCCTCATATGCTGAAATAAAAAAAATTTTAAAAAGTAGATAAACCTGGAGTCAGAAAGGCCATTTATTCGCTATCAACCAGTCCAGGCTATGGTCTGAGCCCCTTCCAGTTAAAACAATGAGAATAGCAAGGCCCAGAGGAGGGAGATGTCGTGCCTAAGGTCACATGTGGTTGGGTTCAGAGACATGGGAGGAAGCCAACCCCCTAATTCCTCTTCTGGGACCTCTCTTATTGCACTATGCCAGGGACATTTCCCATTAATCAGAAACCAACGAAGCAAGACAAAACAAACCATTTCCTCTTTTGGCCCAGCAAAACGACTTCTCTTTCTGGGGCCATTACCTAAAGCTGTACCGTCCTAGCTGCAGAGGCTCAGAATTCATCTTTTCCTTGTCCCACAGGTTTGTGATTACCCGGCCAGACAACGACTTCAAGCTGCTGCCCTCGGATTTCGTGTTTTGTGCCATCCCTTTCAACACTGTTTGTTATAAGAAGAATGATGTTGATTCGCCTCCAAATCAATATGAAACTATGAATGTAGTGTCACTGACACCAGAGGCCAATTCAGGTAAAGATGACCCTTCCAAAAGTGGCAAGTCTACATCACCACCAGTCCAGTCTTTTCAGCCAATGACTGACTTCCTTTCCGTAGCTAAGCAAATGATGTTGCTTCAGGGTACTGTGAACAAGCCTGAACCACCCCAGATGCCTCTAGGAAATGATGATGTGAACGACAGTGAAAATGGGAAAACAAGAAATAGAAAGGAAAGCACAGAGGAGGACACCTCCACAAGAAATAGAAAGGAAGGCACAGAGGAGGACACCTCCACAAGAAATAGAAAGGAAGGCACAGAGGAGGACACCTCCACAAGAAATAGAAAGGAAGGCACAGAGGAGGACACCTCCACAAGAAAGCAAAGCACAGAGGAGGCCACCTCCCCACATTCAGAGCCAAATTAAAACCTGCCCACATTCTCCGCCAGCTCCTCTACTTCTGCTGCTTACAAAGGCATCTGCAGAGATGGGAACTTTGAACAAGAAAAATGAAAATGGAAGCAGGCCACTTTTGTACAGATTGCTCTGTGGTTGGTTATCAAGGCCACACTGTTTTGGAAGAGACAAAAGCCTAATCTAATCCCACTGGATCTTGAGTGATAAATAAAGAAATATATGATAGATGCCTCCTCTGTAAGAAAAGTTCCTTTTTCTGTTCCCCTTGAGCAGAAAACGTGTTAGTGTGAGCTGCATTTAAAAAGTTCTCCAGTCCTGGGTGGATCCCCTTAGTCAAGGAATATGAGTAATCAAGATAAAAATAAGAAAGATTTAGACACAGGAGATAAGAAGTAAAGAGCCCCTCCAGCCCTCCAAATTAAGAATATTATTTTTTTCTCTCCCAGAACAGGCAAAAAGTAAACTAGTACATATTTCCTTTTTTTCCCCCCCTCAAATTTTTTATTATTTCATCTTTTTGTAGAAGGTGAGAAAGACCAGGTGGGGATATGCTGCTTGAAACTTGAAACTAATTTTTCTGTAAAATCTGGGTATATGCTTGGCACATAGTAGGTGCTTAATTAGAATGAATATAAGAGTATCCTGGGGTAGGGTACCTCAGTGAAGTCAGGTTAATTGAAATATGTAACCTTCCAAATTCTCTAATCCAGTAATAGAGACATAATTGTATTAAAAAGATAAAACATTTCCCATACCATATTCCAAAGCAAACCAATCCACTGCTCTCTAAACCTTAAGTCACTTCACCCAGACATTACTCTGTTAACATAGTAAACACACGTTCAGCGCATCTAGGAAGTCTTTGCTCCCACTTGGTGATCTTATATTGATGAGCTTTGTAAGCAAAGCCTTCTTGCATTATACATATGATATAGGTATAAAAAGGAAAGGAAAGAAAATAATAAGCCATATTTCCCATAAATTGTTTTATGCAAAGTTTATGAGATTCTTGAAATTTTCAACAACATATTTGCTGCTTTGGCATTATTACCCTTGTTTTGTGAAGGAAGAAACTATGTCACAAATAGTGTTGCCAGATAAAATAAACAAACCCAGTTAAATTTGAATTTCAGATAAATAACAAATACATTTTTAGGCCAAATTATGGTGCTTATCTAGAAAGTGATCAAATCAACATTCAAACTTGGTTTATTTGACTCCAGGACTTGTAGGCATTATGCCTCCCAACATACAAATAAAAGAAAGGAAATAAACTAAAAGAAAAACAAAAACATGCATCCAAAGGAAATGAAAATTTGTATTAGTTAGGGTTTGGTTGTAAAGAAATCAACTCTGGCTGGGCATGGTGGCTCACGCCTGTAATCCTAGCACTTTGGCAGGTTGAGGTGGGAGGATCACTTGAGGCCAATGGTTAGAGACCAGCCTGAGCAAGAGCAAGACCCTTTCTCCACCAAGCCCATATGAATGGCTCTAATTCCATGACCCCAGATACTCAGAGCCTGGGCTCAGGAATGGTTGTGATTCTGGCCCTGCATAGCAGGAAAACCAACCCCAAGCTGGCTGAATTATTGCATAGCCATATCCTCAGCCTGAGAAACAGCCCAGTGGACATGCCTCCAGGACAGCTAAGCAGCTGTATGCCCGACCCCCAAGCAGAGATACAGCCAGGCAGAATTTTCCCTGGCAGACAAGCCATAAGCCAGTTGAGCAATAACAGCCTATGCCACCAACTGGAGTAACAGCCCCACCCATGGCAAGCCAGTCCCCAAGCTTGCTTACTTACCCTGTGCACCACACTCCTGGTTTGAGAATCAGTATGGCGGCCCAACTCTGGCAAATCAGGCCCCAAGATGATTCCATGTGTGGATGCATGCATTCCTGACCTGAGAAATAGCCTGGTGAACCCACCCCAGCAAAGCCATGCCACTGCCATCACAATCCCATGAACTAACACACTTATCACTTGAAAACATAACTAAAGTGAATTACAGATTTAAAAAAAAAGTGCATGGTGACTACACTATTGAGTCTACTCAGAACCAAAGCCAATGCACTCCGCCCAACTGACACCACAGGAACCATCTATAGGAATTAATCTTTCCCTATGAAACCTACTCCATAATATTAAAAGAGGTGACTGTTTCACCACGTGCATAAATATCAATGTAGGAACACACATACACACACACACACACACACACAAGAAACAAGGAAACATGACACTTTCAAATAAAGAAAATAATTATCCCATAAAAGACCCCAAACAAAAGGAAATATACAAAATACTAGAAAAAGAATTCAAAATAATAATCCTAAGGAATCTTAAGGAAACTCAGTAAGATATAAGAGAATAAGATAGACAATTGAACAAAATCAAGAAAACAATTGATCTGAAAGAGAAATTAAACAAAGAGTTAAATATAGTAAAAAAGAACCTAATAGAAATTTTAGAGCTAAAGATTCAAGGAATGAAATAAAAAATACAATCAAGTGTTTCAACAACAGATGAGACTAAGCAGAAATTTCTGAATTTAAGACAGATATTTGAAATAATCCAGAAAGATAAAAAAAAAATAAAGGAACTTATATAACTTATGGGACATCATTAAGCAAATAAACATTCACATTATGGAAGTTTAAGAAGGAGACTAAAAGGGAAAGAGCCTAGAAAATCTATTTAATGGAATAATAGCTGAAAACTTCCCAAGTCTTGGGAGAGAGATGAACATCCAGATCCAAAAAGCTCAAAGACTTCCAAATAGATTTAACCTAGACAGATCCTCTTCATTCACATTATGGTCAAAATGTCAAAAGACAAAGACAAAGAGAAATTTCTAAAAACAGCAAAGAAAAAGTGTCAAGTCATGTATAAGGAAATCCCCATTAGACTAACAACAGATTTCTCAACAAGAACACTACAGGCAAGGAGAGAATAGGATAAAATATTCAAAGTGATAAAAGGAAAAAAAAAAAAAAACTATCAGCCAAAAATACTACAGCTAGCAAAGCTATTCTTTAGAAAGGAAGGGGAAATAACATCTTTCCCAGACAAACAAAAATTAAGAGAATTCATCATCACTAGACTGGTTTTTTTAAACAATGTATAAGGGCCTTCTATATCTGGAATTTTAAAGACAATGACTACCATAATGAAAACACATGAAATTATAAAACTTAGTGGTAGAGTAGATATGCAAAAGAAAGAAGATGAAATCTTATCACCACAGAAAACCACCAAACTGTGAAGATAAGCAATAAGACAGGAAGAGAAAACAAAGGATATACTAAACAATCAGAGAACAATTAAGAAAATGACAGGAATAAGGCCTTACCTCATAATGACTTTGAATATAAATGAATTAAATTCCCCCAGTTAAAAGATTTAGATTGGCTGAATTGATTTTAATAAAAAGACTCAACTATATGCTGCTGACAAGAAACTCGCTTTGCCAGTAAAGACACATGTATTCAATGTGAAGGCATAGAAAAAGATAATCCACAGAATATCAAACCAAAACCAAAAGTGAGCAGTAGTTATATCAGATAAAACATACTTTAAGTAAAAAACATAAGAAGAGGCAAAGAAATACATTATGTAATAATGAGATCAATTCAGCAAGAGGATATAACAATTGTAAATATATGTTCACTCAACACCAGAGCACCCAGATATAGAAAGCAAATATTATTATATCCAAAGGGAAAGGTAGACTCCAATACAGTAATAGTTGGGGACTTCAACAGCCCACTATCAGCACTGGACAGATTATCTAGGCAGAAAATCAAAAAAGAGACTTCAGATTTAAACTGCACCATAGACCATATTGATCTAACAAATATTTACAGAACATTTCAACCAATGGATGCCGAGTACATATTCTTTTCATCAGCAGATAGAACATTCCCTGAGTTTGACAATATGGCATAAAACAAGCTATAACATAAAACAAGTCTCAAATTTTTAAAAAAATATTGAAATTATATCAAGTATTTTTATGACCACAGTGTAATAAAACCAAAAATCAGTAACAACAGAAACATTAGAAAATATATAAACACATGGAAATTAAACAACATGTTTCTGAATGACCAATGGGTCAATGAAGAGATTGAGAAGAAAATTTAGAAATTCCTTGAAACAAAGTAATAAGGAAATTCAACATACTAAAACTTATGGACTCATAAAAAGCAGAATTAAGAGATAAAATTATAGAAATAAATGTCTGTATCAAAAAAATAGAAATATTTCAAATAAATAACCCAATAATGTACCTCAAGGAATTAGAAAATAAGTGCAAATCAAACCCAAAATCAGTAGAAAGAAAGAAAGAATAAAGATCAGGAGAGTAGAAATAAACACAATTGAAACAAAATAATCAACAAAATGAAAAGTTGTTTCTTTAAAAGATAAGCAAAATTGACAAAATTTTAGGTAGATTAACTAGGAAAAAAGAGAGAAGACCCACATAAAGCAAGTCAGAAATTAAAAAAGAGACTTTGCAACTGATAAAAGGAATGATGAAACACAAGAGATGATTAGAGACTAATATGAACAATAGGCCAACAACTTTGAAAACCTAGAGGAAATGAATAAATTCCTGGATATATACTACCTGCCAAGATTGAACCTGGAAGAAATATAAAACCTGAACAGACCAGTATTGAATAATGACATCAAATAAGTAATAAAAAGTCACCCAACAAAGAAAAGCTCAAGACTGGATGCCTTCATTGCTAAATTCTACCAAACTTTGAAAGAACTAATACCAGATCTTCTCAAATTATTCCAAAAAATAGAAGGGGAGGGACTTCTTCTAAACTCATTCCACAAGGCCAGCATAATCCTGACACTAAAACCAAAACATAACAAAAAAAGAAAACTGCAGGCTAATATTTCTGATGAACACAGATTTAAAAATCCTCAATAAAATACTAGTAAACTGAATCCAAAAGATTCAGCACATCAAAAAGAAAACACACCATGATCAATTGGGTTTTATTCCAGGGATAAAAAAGAATTAATAGGTTTTAAGGGGCCATACTACTGAAACTGACCTACAGGATTTAATTCAATCCCAATCAATGATATTCTTTCAGAAACATAAACAACAATTCTAAAATTTATATGGAACCACAACAGACTCTGAATAGCTAAAGCAAATCTAGCAAAAAGAAGAAAGCATCACAGTACCAGATATTAAAATATACTATAATACAAACTATAGTGCACCACATTATATGTATTCTATAGTAAACAAAACAGCATGGAACTGATATAAAAGCTAACACATAAACCAATGGAACAGAATAAATAACTCAGGAATAAATCCATCTATTTACAGACAACTAGTTTTTGACAAAAGCACCAAGAGCATTCATTATGGAAAGGAGAGTCACTTCAATAAATGGTGCTGGGAAAACTGGATATCCATATGCAGAAGAGTAAAAATATACCATTATATCTCATCTTATACAAAAATGAACTCAAAATGGATTCAAGACTTAAATATAGAAACCAAAACTATAAAACTAGAATAAAACATGGGGGAAACATTTCAGGACATTGGTCTGGGAAAAGATTTTATAAATAAGCCTTCAAAAGCATAGGCAATAAAAGCAAAAGTAGACAAATAGGATTATATCAAACTAAAAAGTTTTTGTACAGCAAAGGAAATAATTAACAGAGTGAAAAGACAACCTACAGAATGTGAGAAAACATGTGCAAACAATTCATTCAAGACAGGATTCATATCTAGAATATATAAGAGACTCAAATAACTTAATAGTAAAATAGGAAAAATTTGATTTAAAAATGTGCCAATGATCTGAATAGAAATTTCTCAAAATAAGACACACTAATAGCCAAAAAATATATGGAATATATTTTCAATATATTCATATGTTGAATATTCATATTCAATATTCATATATTTCAATATCACTAATCATCAGGGAAATGCAAATTAAAACCACAATGACATATCATTCCACTCCAGTTAGAATGACTATTATCAAAAAGGGCAAAAAAAATAATAAATGCCAGTGAGGGTGGAGAGAAAATGCAATTCTTATGCACTGTCTCTGGGAATGTAAACTAGTATAGCTATTATGAAAAATATTATGGAGTTTCCTCAAAAAATTAAAGCTGTAGCTACCATATGATCCAGCAGTCCCACTACTGGGTGTAGTTCCAATGAAAAGGAAATCAGTATATTGAAAAGAGACATGGACCCCATATTTATTGCAGCACTATTCACAAAAGCCAGAATGTAGAATCAACCTAAGTGTCCATCGCCAAAAAATGGATAAAGAAAATGTGGTATAATACACAGTGGAATACTATTCGGTTATAAAGAAAATAAAATCTTGTTATTCACAGCAACATAAAGGAGCCTGTAGAATATCATGTTAACTGAAATACACCAGGGACAGAAGAATGAATGCCACATGTTCTCACTCATATGTGGAATTTTAAAAAGTTGATCTCATAGAAGTGTAGGGCAGAATAGTTATTACTAGAGGCTGGGAAGGGAAGGGGTGAATAGGGAGAAATTGGTTAAAGAATATGAAATTACAGCTACCTATGAGGAGTAAATTCTAGTGTGTATAGCACTGTGGCTATAGTTAACATGGCTATAATGATGGCTATAGTTAACAATAAGTTATTACATACATTCAAATAGCTGTAACAGAGGATTTTGAATGTTTTCAATCCACACAAAGAAATGATTAACACTTGATATAACAGATATGCTAATACCCTGATTTGATCACCATACATTGTATGTATCAAAACATTTCTATATACCCCATAGATTTGTGCAATTATTATGTGTCAATTAAAAAAGTAACAAGTGTTGGCAAGGATGTGGAAGAATTGGAACCCTCGTGCACTGTTGGTGGGAATGTAAAATGATGTAGCCACTATGGAAAGCAGTATGGTGGTTTCTCAAAAAATTTAAAATAGAAATACCATATAGTCCAGTAATCCCACTTCTGAGTATTTATCAAAAAAAAAAAATTGAAAACATGGTCTTGAAAGGATATTTGCACACTCATGTTCATTGCAGCATTATTCACATTAGCCAAAAGGTGGAAGCAACTTAAATGTCCATTACAAGTGAATGGATAAAGAAAATGTGCTATCCACATACAATGAAATGCCATTCAGTCTTACTGAGGAGGGAAATATTATCACATGCTACAACACAGAAGCACCTTGAGGACACTATGCTAAGTGAAAGAAGCCAGCTACAAAAAGGTAAATACTACATGATTCCACTTATATAAGGTATCTAAAGTCACCAAATTCTTTGAAACAGAGAGTAGAATGGTGGTTGCCAGTGGCTGGGGTAGGGGGGAAAAGGGACATTGTTCAACAGGTATGGAGTTTCACTTTTGCAAGATGAAAACATTCTCAAGAACTGTTGCGCAACCATGTGCATATAGTTAACACCACTGTACACTTAAAAATGGTAAGTTTTGTGTTATGTGTTATGATTACAATAAAAAAATGAAATGTACATGCAAATTAGCAGAAAGAAGTGAATTTATAACTTTCGATGCATATGTAGAAATGAATGAAAGGTTAAAAATTAATGAGTAATTGCTGAATTTAGCAAATTAGAGAAAGAATAGCAGCGTGAACTGACAGAAAGATAAAAGGATTTTGCATCAGCCATTTCCCAACATGCTTGGCTGGGACACGAAACCGGGCCACAAACCAAGAGTCTGATTTAGGCAATAGCTAACCACTTGTTATTCTGAGAAAAAGCAGAACTGTCCTCTATGCAATGGACTCCTTTGTTCAGGTGGCCTAATGAAATCCTGGAGCAATGTTGGAACAGAATGGAGGAATAGGACGACTGGGTTAAGAGGAAGCTGGGGGCGGTACATGAAATCTCTTTGAGACTGCTGCTCAAAATGCCGGCCCCGGCCAGCGACATCTGCATTACCTGAGAGTGGACTCTATCGCCGCAGAACTATTGAATTCGAATCAACATTTTTAACAAGATTTATAAATGGTTCACGCATTAAAGTTTAAGAAACAGGCTTTCGAGGAATGTATACATGTGCATATGTGTATATGCAATACATATGTTATATGTGTCATACATGTATGCCATTTTTATACATTCACATATACATATGTATAAATACGTAGATATACACAGATATAAATATAAACACACACATAGTAGTTTCTGGAAATTAAAAAGATCTGCGGGCTTAGTTTTAATAAAAACTACCTCCCCCAGTACTTTGCTATTTGGCCTGTTAACTTCAATTTAAGACCTACAGTGTGTTCCAAACATCTCTAATTAATGATAAAATGCTCAAGCTGAGTACCTTCAAACTGTAAAGGGGTTAAGGGAGGTTGGAGTTCAATGAGGCTGGTGTATTTTTTTTTTTTCCTGCAGGAACAATAACCTATGGCTCAAAACCTAAGTTATTTCTTCCAGGCCCAAGAGACAGAAGAGCTCAAGCTCTGAAAGTAATCTGGCTTCAGCTCCACGGTTTGCACCTTGGGAGCACTGGGAAGTGAGAAGGAAGGGCGGCAGCGAGGAGGAGGAAGGGCCGCTGGGGAGGGGAGGGAGAGAGGGAGAAAGGCCCTAACACTAATTAGGTTTGAAAGACTACAGGACCAGCCCAGCCACCGCGTGCTGAGAAGACAGGAACCCGAGCAGCTGATGCTTAAGTTCAGACTAAACTAGCTGCAAGTCCCCTGGGGACCTCACAAGGTAAACCTGATCGTCCCTGTCATTTACAATCATTATCAGGCAGGCTGCTTCTGTAATTTTACTGGGGAGCCAATTAACAGATCCCTGAAGCTACGGGGAAAATGTCCCAGCCCTCCTCTTGTTTTTGAAAAGGAAAGGCAGGCAGCCTTTGTGCTCTGTCTTCTGACTGTCGCCCCTTCTGCAGGCAGGGAGAGGGATGACTTCATACCATGCCGCGTCTCCTCAGGTCAGGGGAAGGGGCAAAGTCAGTCTTTTCTCTGCCTTAATTTACTCTTTGCTCTAGCAACCCAAATTAGCCTCCAGACCGCCCTGCGAGCCTTGCTTCCTTTTTCCCTGAGGTGTGGAAATGCTGACCAGCTCTTTTACTCTCCTTTGCCTTCAAAACATAACCGGGCGGTATTTCATCTTGCAAGAAAGTGGGGGAAGGCCGGCTCATGCGCTAGGAAGGCAGTAAAATAGGGCTGTCTGTTGCCCAACCCCACGTATTTTTCCCTGCCGCCTTCCTCTCTCTTGCCTTCTCGTCACAAACTTAACAACTAGTCATCTGCATTCACTACTTTATTTTCCACATGTCTGACTCACTGATTTAAACCTCCCCAACCTGGCTGTACACTCCCATTGTTCTACTGAAAATGCTCTTTGTGAGATCATCGATGACACTGACATCACTCGCCGTAGTAGAATATTTAGTGCTAGCCTGAGTTGAGCCCTAGCAGGATTCAGTGCCGTTGCTCTCCTCCTCCATCCTGGAACACTGTCTTCCTTTGGCTCTGTTGACAGAAGAACCTAAGCTCTGTAAAATAATCGAAAGAGGTTTCTTCTAAGCTGAATGTGTGCCACGGTGGCCCCGGGGAAACACGCTTTCAAGGGGTCTTGAGAACACGCACCTGAGGCAGCTGGGTTTCAATCAGTTTTTATATGTTCATGGAGCCAGAATTGCAGGTAAAACAACAAATCAACACGTGGAAGGCACACAGTGGTTTGGCCCCAAAAGGCGGGACGTCTCAAAGCTGGGGCCTACAAGTCATAGGTGGGTTTCAGGGATTCTTTAGTTGGTAATTGATTGAAAGAGTTAAGCTTTGTCTAAAGGACTGGAGTCAGTAGCAAGGAATGCTTGAGCTAAGACAGGGCTCTACTAGGATGCTTAAGTCAAGGTAGCAGGGTCTTCTATCTGTCTTGTGATGTTACATGGAACCAAGTTAGGAAGCAATCCACATTATACTGGGTTAATAAAACCTGAAACCTGTTTAGTGTGATCTTATCATTTGTAGGCATAACTCACCTTTCCAAGTCAGTCATCTTGGAAAGGAATTTGGGCAGAAGAAAAAGAGTCGGAGTTTGGTCCTCAACTTCCATGATATAATAATCTTCCAGTTTTCCCATCACTTCTCTGGCTTTGCATTTTCACATCACCTTTGACTCTGCTTGTCCACAGCACAGTTGGGTATCGTGTCACTCCAACCTTGATTACGGCCCTCTCATTACTAGCACAGATAAGTAAAAAGACCCGGACGGCAGCTAACTGAAACTAAAAGGACAAGGACTACTTGCCTCAAGCCATTATTTTCATGCAAGAATGTGGACCTGGTGTTCTAATTTTTTTTTTTAAGAGAAGCTGGGAATTCTGAATTTTATATAAAAAACATTATCCTTCTTAATTTTTGTTTTTATCTCAGTTAATAGCTGTAGCAGACCAACTCTCACTCCAAGAACAAAAAAAATGTAAAACTGGATGAAATTTCTTTAAAGTATCTTTTTGAAGTAATCAGAGAGCAACGAAGTCAGCAGGAACTTGAAAGGCTAAGATCCAAGAGAAAAGAACAACTTTGAGGCGAGCTCACCATTCTCTCCCCTGCTTTTTCCTGAAAGCGTTTGCCAATTAGTAAGCAGTGCCCGACAAGAGATCAAACCCAATTGCAAGGCTTAGAGCTTCCAGCAGTCTCCTGGGCCTGGGAGGAAAAAAAAGAAAACAACTGGAGTTGAGGGCTAGAAAGGTAGCCAGTATTGAGGGAACTAAGTTCTGGAGAAAAGAGATCTGGAAAACAGTGAGCATGATTTTCTGTGCTCTTTTTTTTTTTTTTTCCTTGAGGAATTTATTTACTCCTAATATTTTCAGCACGAGAGGCTGAGAATGTAAAAGGAAAGCATCAGCCAAAAAGCTGCAAAGCTAAGTGGAGATTTCACCCCTCTCCATAGTACTGGGGAGGCAAAAATGGGCCTTCAGGTCTTGGCAAGGAGAACGGTTCTGAGAAAACCACTCTTGCTTTCAGCGAAGATTCTCGAAAGGCGCTATCTACTTTTAGAGCTACTTCAAGCTAGGAATGGAACAGTGCTCATGACAACCGAAACTCAGCTCCAACGCCTCTCGTTCTCTGACTGTATTAAGGGGGTCCGTCGATCCCTGATATAAATGCCTATAGGTAACAACAGCAAAAACGATCAATCCTCTCTGCCGGAAGTTAACATTATTCAAAGTTTCTACACTCTTTATATACAATGTCAAGCACTCAGTAAAAACGGTTGAAGTCAATCTTACTTCTGCTTTAATTTACTCTTGTCTCCAGCAACCTGACTTTGCCTCCGATAGACTGGAAGCCTTTTTTCCTTCTCTCTGAGATAATGCTGACCATCTCTTTTACTCCTTGTTGCCTCCAAGAAATAAATAAGGAAATAATTATCGTGAATGATAGCAACAGACAAAAAAAAAAAAAGAAAAGAAAACAACAGAGACACGAGGAAGGCAGTGGAGATGGCCCACAGATAATCTAAATATAATATATAAGACATAGACTTTAAAGTGACTCTGATTACCACGTTCAAAAAATTGGATGACAAGATGAAGTAGTTTATTATCAGAGAATGATGATTTCTCGAAAAATTGTTTTAAAATTACAAGAATTAAAATTATAAACGTAAATGATGGGTTTAATAGCTGTTGGATAAAGAAGAAGGTAAAATTAGTGAATTAGAAAATAGGTTAGTAAAAAAAAAAAAAATGCATTGAAGCATGGAGGAAAAAAAGAAAATGACCCATATGTATAAGAGACATGGTGATCATGTCTAAAATGTAACTGGAGTCCCAGAAAGACAGGAAAGAGAAAAAATGTGGGATAGAAATATTTTTGGAAATACTGACCAAGAATTACTCTAACTTGAAGACCTCAACCCATACATTCAAGAATCTCTTTGAACCCTAAGCATAGAAAAATGTAAAGAATTCCTACACAAATCATAGTACATTTTCTTCATATTAAACTAAAATAGAAGCTCTTAAAGGCATCCAAAGAAAAGGCATTTCAAGAGAAAAAGGACCTTTAGATAGCTACAATAAAATCTCTAGCTGACTCTTTCATTGAACCAATGTAAGTCTTAGGACAGTGGATAGTGCATTTAAAGATATGGAAAAGAGGGGAAAACTAACCACTTAGCATTCTGTGCCCAGTGAAAATATCCTGCATAAATAAAGGCAAAATACAAATACTACCAGGTATATAGAAAGTGAGAGAATTTAATCACCTTTAGACTTATATTAAAAGAAATAATAAAAGGAATTCTTTAATCAAAAGAAGAGATCATAAGTAGGAGGACTCTTGAGAAAAAAGAACAAAGCTGGAGGCATCACACTTCCTGAGTCCTTTTGCTATTTGGTGTCCTTTGTGGTTTTATGTAAATTTTAGGATTTTTTTTTATTTTTGTAAAGAATACTACTGAGATTCTGATAGTAATTGCTTTGGATTTGTAGGTCATTTTGAGTAGTAGGTCCACTTTAACAATATTAGTTCTTCTAATCCATGGACATGGGATGTCTTTCCATTTATTTGTATCTTCTTTAATTGATTTCATCAATGTTCTGTAATTTTAAGGTACAAGACTTTCACCTTCTTGGTTAAGTTTATTGCTAAGTGTTTTAGGTCTTTTTGCTAATATTGTAAATGAGATTGTTTTCTTAATTTCCTTTTCGTTATTAGTGTATAGAAATGCAACTTATTTTTGTATGTAGATTTCATATCCTGCAACTTTACTGAATTCACTTATTAGTTTTAACAGGTTTCTTTGTGAAGTTTTTTTGATTTTCTACATGTAAGATCCTGTGATCTGCAAACAGAAATAACTTTATTTCTTCCTTTTCAGTTTGGATGACTTTTATTTTTTGCCTATTTTTCTGGCTTGTACTTTCAGTACTATGTTGAACAGAAACGGTGAGATTGAGTATCCATGACTTGTTTGGGATCTTAGAGGAAATGCTTTCAGTTTCTCACCATTGAGTATAATGTCAGCTCTAGGTTTTTCTTATAAAGCCTTTTTGTGTTGAGGTAATTTTTCTTCTATTTCAAGTTTGTTGAGATTTTCATTTATCATAAAAAACTCATACAAGAGTGTTGGATTTTACCAAATGCTTTTTCTGCATCTTTTGAGATGATCTTGTGATTTCTTGAGTCCTTTGTTCTGTTAATATGATATATAACATTAATTGATTCGTGTACATTGAACCCAGGGATAAATCCCACTTCATCATGGTATATGATCATTTTAATGTGCTGTTAAATTTAGTTTGCTGGTATTATGTTGAGTATTTTTGTTTATGCATTCATCAGAGATATTGTCTTATAGTTTTCTTTTCTTGTAGCATCTTTGGCTCTGGTATCAGAGGAATGATGACCTCAAAAAATGAGTTTAGAAGTGTTCTGTCCTCTTCAATTCTTTGGAAGCAGTTGGGAAGAACTGGTGTTAATTCTTCTTTAAATATTTACAAGAATTCAACAGTGAAGCTATCCAGTCCCAGGCTTATTGTTGCTGTTGTTGTTGTTATTGTTGGAAAGTTTTTGATTACTGATTAATTCTCCCCACTAGTTATGGGTCTTTCAGATTTTCTATTTCTTTATAATTCAGTCTTATTGAGTTGCAAGTTTCTAGGGATTTATCCATTTGTTCTAGTTTATCTGCACCATATCATCTTACTTCTCAAAATGTTCTCTTACAATAATTTTCCTTCTCTCATAATTGCTTAAAAAATAGCAATTATCTGGTAATAAACTCTTGTAGTTTTTTTATATCTCAATAAACATATTTCATCATCATTATTGAAAAAAATGTTCTTAATCATACTTTGTTAATAGTTATTTTCAATACAAAGGCCACGAACCTTAATAGTTTAACAATTCTCCTGAGTGGTCAATTGATTTTATGCATGGATTTTAGCTGTGTTGGTGCTAGCATCTGCTATAAGTGAAAAGCCTCCAAACAAAGATATCAGTTGACTTGGAGTCAGGTGATGGGATCTTGAGTCCAACTAGAACAATGCTAAATAGAGCAATGATTAAAATATGCTTTTACTCAGTGATTACTCTATTGGAAAGTGGAAATAGAGTGTACAGATATTTGAGAACTGGCAATACTTGTTGTGAGGCAATCCTTATTCTCATAAAATACAAAGCAAGCAGCTACTATCTCAGCTGTCTGAATTTCTGAAATTTTATTGTCCTGGATCCCAAAATACCCATAAAATAAGTTCTACTTTGATAGTACAGCTATAAAATGAATAAGTCAATAAATCCCAGGCTTTTCCTGAGGGGGCATCCATGATCATTGTCTTCTGAGAACTCCTTCTTCATTTCACGTTCATGACACCTCACCTTCATGGTTTCCCTCCTTTCCCATGGTCACCCTTTGCCAGGTCTATTGGATAGATTCCATTGCCTACTCCCTAGTGTTGGAATGTTCCAGAGCTCAGACCAAGGCTTCCTCCTCTTCTCCATGTTTATTAACTCATTTGGTGTTGTCATCTAAGCTAATGATTTTAAATAACTCCTAAATACAGATAACCCTAAGATTTATCTCTCCAGCCCTTACATCTCCCCTGAATTCTATGTATCTACTAACTTCAACACCATATCTGATAGCATATGAAATTTAACACGACCAAGAGAGAACGACTCATTCCACCATTACCTTGGCCTCAGTCCTCTTCTCTCTATTATTTTACATCTTGGTTAACTCTACCCTCATCTACTCAATTGCTCAGGTAAAAGGCGAAAGGTCATCTTCCTTCCTTTCCTCCTTATGTAATCCATTAGCAGGTTCTGTCACTTCTTCCTCTAAAACATATTCTGGTTCTGTCTATTCATTGCCTCTCTACTAATTGCTATCATTCAGTTCACTCTATTCACCACTGCAAGACTGGACACTTTTCCCGGCTTGCTAGCAGGTTTTGTTTTGAGTAGTTTGTTTTATTAATAAGTGAGATTTTGTAAAAGACTCATCTGTCCCATTTGCTACCATGGTCTTGATGGTGAGAATATTATTTCACACATATTAGATGTTGACTAGATATTAGTTGAATGAATGAACGAGTGCAAAGTTTCATACCAAAAGAACATTTTTTGTAGTTTTACAAGATATCACTTAGCCAATTCACAAATAAACTTATAAACTCTTTGTCAGAATGTGCATCCTGAAGTTTCATACCACTAAAGACGTGAACAAAAGGAGTTCGGAATAATAGCAGTTCATTATTTTGTGGCTACCAAAGATACTCAGTGTTTGGGCACCTTCACGCATGGGATTCTGATTCTTCAAGACTCACAGGAGACCTTTCTAGCCTGCTGCCAAGGAATGAGTACTCCAAGAAGAATTGTTCTTTTGAAAATATTTTTCGGTAAGTATGTTATTCAATGTGTTTAGAGAAGACTATGAAAAGTTCCACAGTTAATAGAATCTTCTACTTTTAAGTTATTCCAACATTTCCTATATCTTCTTCTCATTGCATTATCATTATATTATTGCCTTTTAACAATCCCAAAACCAAATGACATAATCCAACCCCATTAGAAAAACCATTGTCTCCTTATAGGGGTGATAAAAATATGAGTGCCATTCATGTGTGAAATGCAAGCTGAAGAAAAGCAGTAGGTTTTACAGGCAGAGAGGCCCTCTGGGCTCCAGTTTTGACTCTATTGGTTGGTGGGGCATGAATTTGGGGAAATGGCTTACCCTTTCCTAATCTCATTTCCCCAGCTGAGAAAATCTGCCAATAATGCCTCCCTTGCAAGGTGCTTATAGGTGTAGCCATAGTCTACCTGGGGCGGTAAAGTGTACATCCCATGCCTGGAGCTACTTGATTCTTGACAACTTGTCTGCATCTTTGCTCCAAGGGCTCTATTTTGGTCATTGTCAAACAGCTGTCACTGATTAGTATGACCAGTGCCAGCGGCAGGGCTACCTCGTCCCCTGATCCAGACAACTTGGGAAATATGAGAAATAAGGGACACGACCTGAAACAGTCGTGAGAAGCCTCACTCATCAAATTGCAGGTAGCCACCCAACCCACGCTGACTGCAGTCGCAGGGGAGATGATTAACAAACACTTCAGAATGGATGAATAAATGAAGAGGGATGTTTTTCTTCATCAATTATCCGCAAGGTGAGTCTAGCTGTATTTTTCACTGCTTTGCTGTACTTCACAGGTAAGAAGCTCTGGCACTTGCCTGATCGTACACAGGGAACACCGCCCTGCGTAGGAGGGGCTGGGAAGCAAGAAGGGGCAGGAGCTACCGGGGGGGGGGGCATTTTGAGTTAGGGGCGAGCAGAGATTTGATTCCGAACAGAAAATCTTTACTGGGTCAAGGCTGCTTTTGCATAATTCTATTATCACCAAGAAGAGGAGCAATAATCACATTAGGTGTGTGCTGGACTGCCCGGGGTGGCTCGCCTTACCTTGCTTTTTGAAGTCATACAGGTTTAAGTGCTTTGTGTGAGTGAGTGGTTGCCAGGCGCCTGATCAATAAGGCGGGTGCTGCCAGAGCAAAGCAGGGAGGTTTTTGATGTTGACAGTGACATACATTCTTGTGCAGAAAGGAGTAATCCATTTGGTCACAGTTATTAAAAAAAAAAAAAAAGGAAACAGTTATAGGTGCGTTGCTTTGGGGAACAGAGGCAGCACCCTCTGGGAGGGTTGTCCCCAGGAGAGCAGGTGCCGGGGCATCAGGGCGTTGGTGGGCCAGCCCAGGAGCTCGGGCCGCCCTCCTTTTTGTACCATCTGGCAAGCCCGTAGCTCTTGCTTCTAAGCTCTGTGCATTGCACCTGCGTGTCCTGCGTATGCAAAACTGGGCATTGGCACAAGCAGCCGCTTGGTGTTACTGAGGCCATTGGCTCCACCTCATCGTCTGCTTACAGAGCCCGGGCATCTCATTAGTTTGCACCGAGTCTCTGCCCGGCGTCTCCTCTTCCTGAAGTCCAACGCAGCCCACAGCAAGGCCGGTGGTCATCCAGGCCGGGTTGGTCCGAAGCCTCCCCTACACTGGACCAGAGGTGGTCAGGGAAGCCCTGGAGCTTCCATCTTTCCAGACCACAGCTCTTGTTCCCTGTCCTTAGACTAGGTACCTCTTGCAATAGGGCCCAAGTGAAAGGATCAAGGAAGAAAGCTGTCGATCTTTTTAAGGACATGCACATTCTTTATCTTTGAACTGTGTTGGCTTTGTAACCAAATGTCCCCATTTCCAACGCTCCATTCTACCTCAGCCTCCGCGAATGATGCCAGGCGTGGCACAAGATGCTATCATAAAACCGTGAAGAGGAAAAAAAAAACATCTCCCCTCAAGTAGCTGCCAGCTCGAGCAACTGGAGAAGCAGTGTGTGAATGAAATCATGATAAAAAGCAGAGGCGGCCATGCACAGAGCTTAAAAGCAAAAGCTATGGAAATAGCTTTCTTATTTTCCTCCAAATTCCACATTTCCCATTTGTTCACTGGGCACCCTTAGCGACTTAGTCCCTTCGGTACCTCAGTTTCTGTTGCTTCATACAACTGTAAGGAGGATGAAATGAGATTGTACAGGTGATACTCAGCATGGTTCGGGCAGTTGGTAAATTCTCCGCAAATGTTAATGCTTCAAATAATAATCGCTACGGATTCTGCAGATGCACAGAGAAGAGACCAGTCGACGGTAATGAAGAGGATGGGAAAGACACGCTTCCTGTGAGTGGACCTTGCAAGATGATAACGGTGTGGTTTGCGTCACTAGAATTGCATTTTAAAGCAGTTTGCTGTGCACCGATCTCTGTGTTAAGTACGTTACAGACATTGTCACCTTTATTTACACGACAACCATAAAAATAAACTAAATGCCCTTATCCCCATTTTACAGATGAACTTAAGTAAGTATAGTCTTGTTAAAACTGATGATCTATGAACAACAACAAAAAGAAACTGTGTTTTTACACACACACACACACACACACACACACACACACACACACTAGAATATTATTCAGCCATAAAAAGGAGAAAATCCTGCCATTTGCAATAAGGATCAACCTGGAGGAGATTGTGCTAAATGAAATAAACCAGACAAAGAATGACAAACACACTTTATGATCTCACATATCTGGAATCTAAAAAAGTGGAACTCACAGAAACAGAGAGTAGAGTCGTAGTTATTAGGAGCTTGGGGGTGGGAGAAGTGGGGAGGTGTTGGTCAAAGGGCATGAACTTTTAGTTGTAAGAGGAACAGGTTCAGGGGATCTAAGGTACAGTATGGGTGGTGATGGATGTGTTAATTAATTTGAGAGTAATAATCATGATGTGTATGTATATTAAATAATCACATGGTATGCCTTGAATGTATACAGTCTTTGTCAATTAAATATTTTTAAAAATAATCTAGTTCGGAAGATAAAAGCTAAGAGAGTCCAACTGTGCCCTTATGCAGAGAACACAGACTTGCCAGATATGTGTGAAGCAAAACCGAACTTTATTATCAACTCTCACCTCCCTGGGTCCTGCGAGAAGGAAGGGGAGTTCCCCAGAGCTGATGGGTGTTTGCTGTCACCACGGCAGGCAGGACCCTGTGCTTGCCGACCACAGAGGTTCAGGGTGTCCGCTGAGAAGGAAGTTGGGGTCCACCTCTCCTGATCACAAGAGGGAGGAACAGGACAGACCGGAGTACAGTCCCGTTATTAAACACGTGCACACATGTGTCCAGAGGCCAGCGTACCGATTCTACGGGGCCAACGGAAGTCTCGGCATGGCTCTCACTGAGAGCAGCCAGGTGTTCTCAGGCTGGGCACATTTATGCAGATAACCAACAAATCCTCTCAAATCACATGGCATTTGCAGCGAAGCTACTGAACGATCACAGCCTTGCATCCTCTTCCTTAGATCATAGGGCCGACAGGCTTCAACTCATTTAGGCAAGAGTTTGGTGAACAAAGGGAAAAAGCCCCACTGAAAAGGTAACCTTTGCTTAGAGGGCCCAGGTAACTGCAGAGATTTTCCTTTGTTCTATAAATTTTCAAACTGTTTCCCAGTTGCATAAGGGAATCTTGTATTCAAGTTAGTACTTATAGCAGCTGCAGGAAAAATATGTAGCACATGCAGCCACTCTAGCTCCTCACGTCCACGGCAGACATTACTAATTGATCACAGCGCTCTTGTTCCCTGAGCCTGGAGGCGATTTAATCGCCCTTCGCTGCAGCCCTCTAGGCAGCCATTAACAATCGATCAGAGTTTCTGCGAGTTAAAACCTGTTTGCCATCCCTGGCTCGTGAGGAAGCCTCGCATGTCACAGATGAAGGTAGAGTCTTCCTGATTGAGGGCAGGGGTGGTCCAGAAGGTGGGGACAGTGGTGTTGTGCCGAAGCAATCCTGTGACGCTGCTATCTTGGTAGCTTGGAGTTGGCCACAGTGGGAGAATCTATGCCATGAAAACCAGCAAATTCTACAAATAAAGGTTTTGCGGGTTTTGTCCTTATTTTTTGAGAGCTGGTTGTTAAACCTTGGCCAGCACAATACTGGATGAAGGGCAGAGGGCAGAAAGAGGGGCGTCTACGATTCAAAGCCCTTAATCACCCTCTCTGCCCACCCCTCACTGTGGCCATTCCAGTAGCCCTGCAGAACTTCTCCTCTGTAGGATGACAGCTCCTGCAGCCTGTGCCCGGCCACACAAGGTTTAGAGCGTGCTTTTGCTTAAGGTCTGATTTGTGTTCTACACAGGCAACCCTAGCTGCAACGTGTCGGATAAACTGAAAGGCGGTGGAATCTGAAATAATATCAGAGGCAAGGAAATGAGATGGGAATATGATCGCCCTCGTCCTAATAAAAGACGACGAGAACTCAGTCCTGTCCCGAACTAAGACAGGAACAGCAGGCATGGAGAAGAGGGCGGGACAACTGTGACAGAAGTGAGGGAAATGGAGTTGATAGGACTGATTGATTGACCAGTGTCAGGGTGAGAAAAAGCAAAACCATCCAAGTTTCCAGTGATGTTGCTGTTCACCAAGTCAGAGCATGCAAAAGGATTAGCAGGTTTTGGTGGAAATTTTATGACTCAGGTTTACTTGTTTATTATTTTAGAGGCAGGGTCTTACTCTGTCACCCAGGGTGAGTACAGTGGCACCTTCATGGCTCACTGCATCCTCAAATTCCTGGGTTCAAGCAATCCTCCCTCCTCAGACTCTCAGAGCGCTGGGATTATAGGTGTGAACCAGGGCGCCTTGTGCCTTGTGGCTGTCAGAATATTGTTGGGGCCTTTTGCCAGAGTAGTATCTGTGGGGCACAGGGACAGAAGGGACCGAAATGCAGGTATGTGAAGAACAAGAGGCGGAGGGTGGACAGAACAGAGAACAAGTCGAGAAGCAAGACATATAAGCTTGGAAGGTAAGAAAAGGATGGGAGGTGCAGGGTGAGGGGACGACTTTATTTTTTAAGGTGAACACCAGGCTTGATGGTAATTTGATGCTGTGAAGAAGGAGCCAGTGGGATGGAGGTGCCGACCGGGGAAAGGCCCTCGCAGGTGCAGTAAGAGCCTGGGGCACGGCGGCTTCGCTGGTCATGGGCACAGGTCGAGGGAAAGACAGTAAACAAGAGAAATAACAGCTCTTCCTGCAAGAACATGAGGAGGGGTGAGAATACAAATATGGATAGTTCTTTAATTGCTGGGAGTTGAGGGAGCTTAAATCTGACAATCTCAGTTTTGTCTTGAAGTTTGAAAAGTTTAAGAAGAGTGGTAAAGTTTGAACTAAGCACTATGGGGTATAGGAGAGCACATACCAATCTTTTATTTTTATTTATTTATTTATTTATTTTTTGAGACAGAGATCCTCATTCTGTCACCCAGGCTAGAGTGCCGTGGTGTCAGCCTAGCTCACAGCAACCTCAAACTCCTGGGCTCAAGCGATTCTCCTGCCTCAGCCTCCCGAGTAGCTGGGACTACAGGCATGAGCCACCATGCCCAGCTAATTTTTTCTGTATATTTTTACTTGGCCAATTAATTTCTTTGTATTTATAGTAGAGACGGGGGTGTCGCTCTTGCTCAGGCTGGTTTCGAACTCCTGAGCTTGAGCGATCCTCCCGTCTCGGCCTCCCAGAGTGCTAGGATTGCAGGCGTGAGCCACCGCGCCCGGCCTATAACACTCATTTTAAACCTACATTACGTTTTAAGGGTTTACAATACATGATTCTATGGTGCTGTCATGTTTTGTCTATTTTGTGCCCCCCTGAGTAGCAGTAGGGTCACAGTCATGGTAGCAGTACTCACACAACATCACTGCTGCTCTTTTGCCTACCCACCTTTCTATCTATCTAGCAATAACCGTGGCAGGGTAGGGGCTGAGCTTCCAGCCCAGCAGAGCACCGGAAATACAACGAGTAATTAACAAATATCTGTTGAAGGGATGAAAGGTTGAGTAAATGAGTAGACGTCTGCAGTAGTCCAGTCTCCCCACCAAACTGTTGACTCCAAGTTGGGGATTGTGTGCTAAATTTGGCCGGATTACTCAGTATACTCAGTCCCTAAGAGCAGCATGGTCAAGATGCATGAATTGAGCCACGTAAAGACGAAAGCACTGATAATGCAAATCAGGGAGTGCATCTCAAGACGATGAGATGAGACAAGGGAGGCATGGAACTCATAACCAGCTAAACTGGGAGAAGGAAATACAACTCTCTTCCTCCCCCCCCCGACAGCTTCCTGTTACTGTGATTATATTTTTGAAGGTTCAGACATTGAACATCTATCTCAGTGCCTGGTGCTTTCCATTTGCAAGCGGAATGGGCAGGCCATGCCGAGGGATTACCAGGGTCCCTCACCCAACCTATTCTCTGGCTCCTTGGACCTTAATCCCCGTGATCTACAGACTAAAGCCCAGATAAAGCAGCCAATTAGTGTCAGCTGTTTTCCCGCTTTGTGGCTTCCTGGTTCTAAAATCCTGCTGCCAATGGCCAGCCCTTCTGAGCGGTGAGAGAGAGAGAGAGAGAGAAAGAAACCTTTCAGGCAGGCGGCTCCTCTCTGCCCTGCTCTGAAATGTCCCATTGCAAATGATAGTGGCAGGGAAATGTCTTAATAGAGCGTGTTGTTTAGCATAATTGATGTTCCGATGCAGCATTGGTGAAAACAAGCCCCGTTAATTGGTCTCTCAACCTACATTAGCGCCTGCGTTGCAGCCAATTAGGCGGGGCCAGGGGGGCGTCCGCCTGGCCATCAGAGACCCCCACGCTGAGGCGGGAAGGGGCAACAGGGAGGGAGCGGAGCTGGCATAAATGACCTCGATGAGCCGCGTGTGCAGGTGCACGGTGGCTGGAGCCATCTGTCCCTTTAGGAGCGCGAGACCCTCAGCAACCAATCCCAGAGGTGAAAAAGAGGAAGGGTGATGTTCAGGAAAGGGAAATCCAGACTCCCCCCCCCCCAACCTCCTCCAAGGGATGAAGCACTAGAAGAATCTTTGAAGATCGCAGAGTTGAAGGATCTAAACCTCACACTGGTCCTACGGCAATATTTCTAATGAACTAAGAGCTCGTCTCTGCTCTCTGAGCCTCGGTGTTATTGCTGGCACCCTGGAAATGGAAAGGAGGAATATGCCTCAAGGAGACACGGTTACGCCTTGCTGCTCAAAGTGAGGTCCTCGGACCAGCAGCGCCACCGCCGAGCGGCAGAGGGTCAGGATGCAGACCTCAGGCCCACTCCTGACCTGCTGATTCGGAATCTGCATTTGAACAAGAAGCCCCCACTTTAATGCACCCATTAAAGTCTGAGAAGCCGTGCTCTAGGCCGGGGGTCAGCAAACACCTTCCTTTGGAGCGCAGCGCTGCCCATTCGTTTTCCTATCCACCGCGGCTGCTTTCTCACTGCAGTAGCAGAGCTGAGTAGTTGCAACAGAGGCCTACTGGCCCACGAGCCTTAGGTATCTCCTCTCTGGCTCTGGGTTTTACAGGACGAGTTTGCCAACCCCTAATTCCAGGCCCCATTGGCAGGGATGGCAGAAATCTCTGCAACGCGCCCATGTGACAAGCATTTCTGTGACCCTAAGAGGGCAGGCCAGTATCGGATTATTTTATTTGTTGTTTAAATATTGTCACGGATGTTATGAATGTGGAGAGTGATGTCTGTTAGGTGACAATGATCTCAACTTCTAGGGGCTCAGAAGTCGATACAAATGTCGGGGAAAGTTGGCAAGAACTCTGAACTTCCTTCTACCATGACTGCATCAGATGGTTTGCAGAACCCTCTCCTCTCTCACACAGAGGATTAAAACAAATCATAAACTGACATTTGTTATAAAATAATCACTGACCTTCCATATTGTACCCTTGAGAGCATATTGATCGAGTGACTAGCAGTATTAACTTTTTCCCAAAAATACTAAGAGATTGCTTTGACTTTATTGCTAAAGTTCGGGCATAATTTTACACCCAATCAATTATCCAAATAAACCATTTCTCCTGTCTTGTTTTTCACAGTGTGGAATGTTAGAGAGACATGGACCCTCTTAAAAACAGATTTGAGCCTGGTGCAATAATAATGTTCGCCCATAGTCCCCCACTACTCAGGAGGCTGAGGCAGGAGGATCGCTTGAGCTCAGGAGTTCAAGGCTGGAATGTGCTGTGCTTGCACCTGTGAATAGCCACTGCACTCCAGCCTGGGCAACATAGCAAGACCCCATCTCTAAAAAAAAAAAAGTTTGGTTGCCCTGATGTGTATATATATATATATATATATATATATATATATATATATATATATATAAAGCAAAAGGATTGTTGAAAATATGCATTTCTTAGGGGGGAGGGGGGAAAGGGCATTTATTGAAACCTTAAAATTTGTACCCCCATAATATGCCGAAATAAAAAAAAAAAAAGCTTGACTCCGCAGTGACTAATGGCGAGGAAGAGACCTGCTAAACCAACATTTCTGAAATTGCTGAAATATTTTGATAGGAGTTCCTGGCTTGGAGCTTCTAGACCTGCACTTACAAGAATATTAAAGAAGCACCTCACTGTGTTTTCAAAACCCCTGGAGTTTGTCCAAGCCCTTGCAACCCAAGCCTGTTTCCATCCCTCTGTCTCGCACATGCACGCCCATACCCACACCCACACGCCACCAACAAAAGCCGGGCTGCAGCCTCAGACTCCAGACGCATGCATCAATCATAATTGCAGCACCGCCAGCAGTCATGTAACTGTTTAAAGACCTCAACAGCCTTCTGGCACTTAAAGGAAAAAAAAAAAAAAAAACCATCTAATTAATCACAGGTGAAACAGCTTGGACTATCTCCAAAAGCCCCTGAATTTACTGCCAAGCTTTGATGCTAATTTTCTTTGTAAGTAACCCCCTAAAGAAATTTACGATTAGGTAATTAAAGTAATGAATAAAGAGATACTTAGGTGGAGGGAAATGAGGATAGGGAAAAAAGTCTACATTTCCATTCTGCAATAAACACATCTGGGCATGCATCATTTGTGAACCCCAACTTAAAGGTCCCTGAGTGGCTTTCTCCCAAAGAATATTTTAAAAATCAATATTTGAAAGACCAAAATGAGGCTTTTAAATGAAGTTAGGAGCGGGTCATTCTGCTAGGGCCTGTTAAGGGAAGGAATCTGTCTTCTGCCAGATACTTAATTCTCGACTTAAAAAAAAAAAAAAATTAAGGCCATAGCTTGTACCCTATGGGAAGGTTAGTAGCGGTTTCTCCCTGAGAGCTGATTGGCTGGCATCACTGTGTTTGGTTGAGAGATCTCATCTTCCTCATGTCCCTGCTGGGATGGATTCTAGATTTCTGGTTTTAATTGGCTGGGAAGAAATTGTTCCGGTCTTTTGTCCTTAAAAGTGGAAGTGTTCAGAAGAGGGCTTTGGATTTTATTATTCCGGCCCTGATCCTTCCCTGTGTCTCTGACTCTTAATATTAGAACATTGTAGAAATGGAGGCCATTAGTTACCTGGTTACTTTAGGTTACAGAATTAAACAGAAATACCCTGCGTTTAAATAATGAATCAAACAAGTTTCTGCTGAACTGCCAAGTGCCTAGAGCTTCGACTCTTGCTGAAAAATCCTTGTACCCCCTATTTTTCTGTCTTCATAGATATGGTGTAATGAGCATAATGCTTTTTTAATAATTCAGAATCCTGAATTTTTTATTGAAGAGCTCTTTGCTCTGATTTATGTCTACCCTTCAAGATAGTTTACATGCTTTTTGCAAAAAAAATGATCAGAGCAGGTCTCTTTCCCATGTCTAGCAGAGGAAGAGTGCTTATTATTTATTATTGCTTGTTGGTGCCCTGGTTTATGTAAAGAAGGTACAAGAGATGGCACTAAATAAACAACTACTCAAAAACACATTCTGAAAATTTATTTATTTTTATTAAGCTACCATATGAACTTAAGTGTTTAGTTTTTTTTTCCCTCCTGAAAGAGGAAGAGTGAACATAACAGGTTGAGAATTATGGCTGGGAAGTGGGGTCTGAGATGTCACAGTCTTAAGTTTCACTTCTGAGCGGAGCGCACGGCACGGAGGCTCAGAGAGGCACGATGATCCGGCAACGACACACAGCTTCCTAATGGGTGGTGAAGGTTACGCGCTGGAAAGCCAGGTGGGTCTGCATTTCAAAGTGCTTCTGCTGCTCACCAGCTGTGGACCTTGAGAAGTGAAATGCCCCCTGAGTTTCTTTTTCTGACCCACAGAATGAAAACAGCAATATTCTTTTTTTTTTTTTTTTTTTTTTTTTTTGAGACACAGTCTCACTTTTGTTGCCCAGGCTAGAGTGAGTGCCGTGGCGTCAGCCTAGCTCACAGCAACCTCAAACTCCTGGGCTCAAGTGATCCTCTTGTCTCAGCCTCCCGAGTAGCTGGGACTACAGGCATGCACCACCATGCCCGGCTAGTTTTTTGTATATATACTTTCAGTTGGTCAATTAATTTCTTTCTATTTTTAGTAGAGACGGGGTCTCGCTCAGGCTGGTTTCGAACTCACGAAACCTCAAACAATCCGCCCGCCTCGGCCTCCCAGAGTGCTAGGGTTACAGGCGTGAGCCACCGCGCCCGGCAAAACAGCAATATTCTTCAGCTATAGCAAAGATTAAAATGAGCTAATATATGAGGAAGACGCTCAGCATCATGCCTGGGACATGAGAAACACTAACAAACGCTCCGCTCTTATTCGTTTCGTTTGTTATTTATTTTAAAGGGCCTTGCGTTTCACTGCATTTTATTTTTTATTTAATGGATTCGCTTTCATTATTTACAATTCCTCACTGCCTTCCCAGGAGGGGTGGGGCCATGGTCAAAAGTGGCCCTTGGGTGGCTCAGAGGCGAGGGATGTCACTGTTCGTGTTTGCAGAAACTGGACCAGAGCTCAGTTGTGTGGTGTTGAGTGTTCCATCTTCTTCTTAGCCAATGCAGCACACGAGAGATTTGAAACTTGTTTCTAACTGAGGAATGAAAGATCCTGTCCCCAGAGAAAGTAATGTTGAGGACACAGGCGAGCCTCAGCAGAGAGGTACCGAGGTGGCCGTCATTTGGGGATTCAGGCACGTCCCGGGTCCTCCCGGCTCGGCCACAGTTGAAGGCCACCCTCCATGCAGCCCCGTCCCTCTGTTCTACTTCCCGGTCCCACGAGCCTCAGGGCCTGGCTTGCCTCCTCTGCCTTCATCTGAAAGGCCAGAGAAGCCTTGCAGGATCCTGCCAAATAGGAATTAAAAATGACAAAACAGCTGATTAGATCTGAGGTGACAAGAATGAGAAATAAAAGCCATTAGAGCCCATTTGCAACGTGCCCTCAGCGAGTCAAGTTTCAAGGTGTTCCTTGGAAGATTATTAATGGCATGACAGTGTTTTCTGTGCCGGAATCTGAAGCCTGCAATAATGAGGGTGTACACACACTGCATTCTAGATGGTAAGAGGAGCCTGCCCTCATTTATTTAGGTTTGCGGGTTTGAAGAGACACCCTGATTCCGCTGCCAGGGTGAGGACCCTCGTGAGCACCCAGCACTCGGAGGGACAGATTTCCACAATAAACAATTTACTTCCATAGCAGGGGTCGCCAGCTTTGACCCCGGGGCTAAACCTGGCCTGTAGCTTAATTTTGCACAGCCAAGGAGCAAAGACTGTTTTTGGTTTTTTTTTTTTAACATTTTAAAATGGCTTTTAAAAACTCAAAAGAAGACTATGTTGTGACACATGGAAATGTTATGAAATTCAACAGCCAATATCCGTAAATAAAGTTTTATGGGAATCTAGTCTCATTCATTTGTTTACATATTGTCCCTGGCTGCTTTTGAGGCTACAATGGCAGCTTTGAGTGTTTGTGACAGAGATGGTGGGCTTAGAAATCCTAAATTATTTACCCATCTGGACCTTTACAGAAAAATGTTGCCAACCCCCACCGTATATCCCAGCCAAACTACTGACATCTCTTTTGCAAAAACAAAAGTAGTCACAACTTAGGAAAAATACTATAAAGGCTTCTTCTATCAGAAGCCTATAGCCTCGGTTTAGACTCACAGCAATTTAAACACGGCTGCCCAGTAATACACTTGCAATACCTAAAAGAAGCAAGTTCCAGGCTTTTAAAGAAGACACTGGGGTTAGAATCCAGCTGGCCATTCAGACTCGAGGGAAGCCAGCAGCTCCAAAAGGCAATGTAAACATCTTATTCTTCTGGAAGTCATCACAGGCTATGCGTCAGGAATCTCCTATAGTTGGTTTCCTTACATTTCGCCTTCCCTGGTGAACGATAAGTGAGAGCCCAGAGAAGACATGCATCCTAATTATTTTATATCCATGTCTGAATCACCATGCATTCCTCTCTCATTCCCATGCTTAGACTTGTTTTTTAACAAGGTTTATTAAAGAGGGATTTTACTCCTTTCTACGTAATTTCCACCACCACCACCACCCCCAAATAAAAATAGCTGTGGCCCTCAACTGACACTACCATTTGTGTCCAAAATACTTGTTATTCTAGAGTATCAGATTGCTTACGATGTCATCTTCCAATAAGTTTGTTATTGTCGTCCCTTTTTCCAATTGGTTTTCATAAATCAGAGCCAACGTGGTGATGTCAAGATGAAAGAAGAAGTTGCTGTTGTTCAGATTAGAGAAAAGATGAAGGTTGATGATGAAGGGCTGCAGTCACATCAGCCTGAGACCCCCCGCCACAATCTCCTCGGAGCCAGTCGTGAAATTGCTCAAAGAAATTGTTCAAAGATACGCTCCGAGGAGGAGCAGGTGCCAGTGACCAGCAGGCATACCATCTAGTAGGATGAAAACACGTGTGCAAATAATGCAGAGAAGTATGTGTCAAAGAGCAGGAACTCGAGACAGACAAGGGGACTTGCAGGGGAAGGAGCACACCCCTGGGCAACTTAACAAAAGAGGTGGGATTGGAATTGAGTGAAAAAGAGAGGTCAAAAATTAATGGAGTTTTTGAGGTAAAAAAACACCCTTAAATATCAGGTTATTGACTGCGGTCCCCAACTCCCATGCTGCAGCCCATTACTGGGCCATGGCCTGTTAGGATATGATGCCTTAGTTTGGTATTGCTGCTGTAACAAAACACTTTAGACTGGGTAATTTATAAATAACAGAAGTTTATTGCTCACAGTTCTAGAGGCTGGGAAGTCCAAGATCAAGGTGCTGGCAGATTTGGGGTCTGGTGAAGGCCCGTTCTTCATAGCACTTTCCTATGGCATCTTCCCTTAGTGAAAAGGCAAAAAGGATGGAAAGAATGAACTAGCCCCCTCAAGCCCTGGTATAAGCCACTAATCCCATCCCTGAGGGTGAATCCTTCACAGTCTCCTAGATTCCCCACCTCTTAATATTCTGAATACTGCAGATGACTGAATCTTAATATACGAATTTGGGGGGGACACATTCAGGCCATAGCAAATGAGTTGGTCACAGAGCCGGGCTCTTGACTTCTTAATTGAATGTTCTTTCAAAAGAATGAAGAGTAGACAAAGAACCTTTAGCCAGTGCCGCAGTTGCTAGAGGTAGGGACTTTTGCAGCTTGTGGTTTTTACAACATAAATACCACTTAGGTAGACCTATCTTTGGTGAGGCAGAGGGAGAAAAATAATAGGGATTTTTTGAATCCTGCTTTTGTATAAGAAGAGATAAAATATGGACAATCTTGCCTCTTGAGTAATAGGACCAAAATACCGTAGTTGCATTTTAGTGGCTTCCGGCAGGATAAATAATCATTAGACTAAATTGTGGGGTGCAGGTCACATGTCACCCCAAAGAATCCTGAGCTAAATGCCCAAGCTGATCACAGAAATGATGACTTTTCTTCCTCTTCAATCCTTGAAAGTCCTTTCTCATAGGCCTTTGCAGTATTTCTCTCTCTCTCTCTCTTTTTTTTTTTTTGGATAGTGTAGAATCTCTTACCTATGGATACTGAAGTCTTTTTAAATCAAATCTGGAAGAAAAAAACCTTATTTTGGATGGTGACCTCAAAGAGGTAGATGGGAGGGAACGTGTGGGGTTAATTTAAATAACTTCAAAGGATCTTTCTGTTTTCTCTGGGTTTTTCTCTTTTTAAAATGCATCCCTGAGCTATAAGCAGGTGCAGTCACATCCAACTGGGCAGGAATTGTGAGATACTCAAGTTAATGGTCCTGCAAAAAAGTAGGGCATAGAGAAATCTGACGGAAACAGTGTCTGAAAGCAGGCGCCATGACATAACAGCCATTTCACAAATAATGTCGCAGCCACTTGAGAGCATCGCAAGAAAGCAGAGACCTTATGGGCAAGAGGCTCTGCTTTATGCGTTGCCCTCTGAGCCTCCCTCTGGGGGTTGCCAAGAGTTAAAATATTGAAGGTTGCAATTTCATGTGGACCAGGTCCCTGCCCTTAGGTGATCCGTGCGGCTTTGCGTATGCCGTCAAGCTCCCGTCCTTTGAGAAATGCAGAGGACAGTTAATGTCAGTGGGTTATGCCCAGTGCTTCAGGGTAAATTCTCTAATAATTGAGACCCCTGCCGTCCCCTCCCACCTGGTCATCCAGCTAATAGAAGGGCAGCCTTTGAGACTCGGCAGTGAACCTGTCGTTCTGCTCATTGCCTTCCAAATAGCTGGAATGAATCTACCAAGAGGCATGAGACCACCTCCAGCCCAGAAAACGTCCACAGGGAAAGGGAGGTGAGAACAATTGCTCCGTTTAGGCGTGAATGTGTATTTCTGTATATAGAAGGCAGGACACTCCTCCTCCATCCCGCGGCCATGCATGTATACATGTTGAGTCGCGTAGCTACCCTTTTGGGGAGGACCAAAGAGAAACGCTCATTGGCAGTGCGCTGTTGTTAGAATACAAGCCCCTTTAACTAGAACAGAGTTTGTTCCCCTGGAGACTCAGGAGAGGGAAAGGTGTCTGCCAGCTCCACCCAGAAATGTCATCGGGTTTGAACTTGCCTTTCTCCTGTCCTCTGACTCCGACAGTCACAGAGGCCGAAGCCCCTTTGACGCTCACCTCAGTGATGACAGATCCTCCCTGAAGCCTGGACAGCGGCAAACAAAGGCATTGTTCTCCTTGTCAACTCCGGATTGAAAGGCGATCCACCAGGAGCGGCAGTCGGCCTCACTTGTTAGTGTTGGCAAGAGCTGGGCTGAAAGCTCATTACCCCGAGGACAAGCTCCTGAAGTCAGGCTGCAGGATCAGAGAGACCTGTCAGCCAGCCCTGAGCGAAGGGAAGCACCACCTGCAGTGGGTGACGAAAGCACCCTTGCCCTTCCCCGTGCGCCTGCCCCATACACAGATCCAGAAGGTGGAACCACAGACGTGTTGTTGATCTGAACCACAGACGTGTTGTTGATACATATGACCCATACATATGGCCTCCCTGTGGAGCAAGAGAACCCAATGACCATGACCCTAAGGAACACGTTGAACAAGTGGACTTCTCCAGCAGAAGTGACATCTCCATCGTCCTAGTGGCCGTGAATCGAGGCATCCCCCATTCCAGCATTACACATACAATCGCATTTTGCAGTGTGTATGGGCACAGTGTGTTTATGTGTTGATCTACCTTCATCAAACTGTGAGCTAACTTAAAGACATGGGCTTTGAGGGCAGGTGTGGGGCAGTGGAGAGCTTGGGCTCTGGCCTGGGTTCAAATGCTGACTCCACCGTGTGCTCAAGGTCAACTCTGGAATCTTTCCAAGGCTCAGTTTCTCCACCGCTATAAGGAAGGAAAGAAGTAGAGGGTGTCATGGGCCGAATTGTGTCCTTCACCTACAATTCATCGTGTTGGAGTCCTAAATCCCAGCACCTCTGAATGTGACTGTATCTGGAGACAGGGTCTTTAAAGAGGTCATCTGGTTACATGAAGTCATTAGGGTGAAACTTAATCAGATATAACTGGCGTCCTTATGAGAAGAGGAGATTAGGAACCAGGCAACCACAGACCGGTAGCCCTGTGAGGACACAGGGAGGAGAAAGACACCATCTGCCAGCCGAGAGGAGGGACTCACATGAAGCCACAGCTGCCGAGACGTTGCTCTTGGACTTCCAGCCTCCAGAATTGTAGGAAAATAAATTTTTGTTGTTTAACCCACCCAGATAGTGGTACTTTGTTAGGGCAGCCCTGGGCGACTAACACAGGGAGGCTGGGCTGGAGCCTTTCAGCCCTGTCTCTGAGGATCACACCCCTTGTGGAGAAGGTGCTAGAAGCAGGGAAGCCCTGCGGAAATGAGCATACACACACTGAACTTTGCAAACCACTCAGGGCCATGTCGACCTAACTATGATTCCTAATACCCTAAGGCCTCTGAAACTTGGTGGATGATGTAGGAAGAAAAAAGGAGTGAAATCCTCATGTGGTACTAAGACATTTCTGAGGAAGTGGACCTTTCACAGCCTGGCCAGGAGAAAGAGTTAAAATTTGGTGGGGGAGTGGGGGGAGGGATTGGGGGAAGGTTACTGCTCTCACTTCAACTCACTTTCCCTGAAAATGACTTCAGCCCTTTGTTTTAGGGGGAAAAAATTGATCCTCGGATTCTTTTTTCACTATCTTAACAGACATCAGAAAGAGAAGCACCTCGGGTTAAAGCACAGCCCCTCGGTTCTGCTTAAAAACACAAATAACATGAGCTGAACTTTGATATTCAGGGACATTTTCCTTTCCTGTCCAAAACTAAAGAATGAGAGCATTTGATCATCTCGCTTTGTTTAGGGGAAAATGGTATGTGATGGGCATGAAATGGTGTGACTTGGGTTCCAGTTCTAGAAATGTTTAGCCCTGTCCTAGCCACTGTACTACACGGAGAACTAAACACTCCGACTTTAGCTAGAAAACTCTAAGAAAAACTTCACATGTTCATTCTTATGATCCCCACCCTGGTCTCCCACCAATGATCCAAACCTTAGCATCAACACCTGTACGAGACATTTCTGGTTCTAAGCTCCCGTCCCTACCCTCCTTCTTCCGTCTCCCTGCCAACCCCCTGCCCTGTTTCCCATTATGTAAAATCAGCAGGTTGAAAAGATCTCTATGGTCCCTTCCGACTGAAAAAAAAAAAAAATCCTGTGATTTTATGATTCTCTGAATCCCAGGGCTGCAATAGCTCTAATTTCAAGCCTGTCTCTAATTCTTTGCTTTGCTTCACAGAGCAGGAGAACAGCTTATGTTGCAAAATGCATCCCAGAGAGCAGTGCCCCAGAGACCGGGGACAGGGCGAATGCCACACAGCAGTCTGACAGGCCAGCAGCAGAGGTGGGGGCAGGGAGGGTCTTGTTCGTTGGTTGCAAAAAGCTTTGCTCGGCAATCTGGCCATGCTGGCAATTCTGAGAGGGGAGTGACAGTGGAGATTTGGGTTAGGAGAGCTCTTCTGGGGGTTTCTCCCCAGCTGAGCTCTGTCGTAGTGTTAGGAGAGCTTGGAGAGAGACAGCTGAGGATACACCTTGCAGAAAGCAAGTCAATTCCCTTACCTAATTATATGGCATAACCCACAATGTCCTGAGTGAGTTGGTTTTTTTTTATTTTTATTTTTTGACACTGCTGATCGAGAACTTTCCCTGACAAGAAATGGAAGGCCTCTGACTCCCCTTGCACGTCCCATACATGTCCTCTAGGACAGTCCTGTGAGACGGGACCTAAGGTAAGTACTGCATAATTTAAAGGACTTCATAAGAATTAAGTAAGATCGCATGGGCAGGGGGCATTGAAAGTCGTCCTGTGTTAATCCAGTGAGGCGGGCTAAGAGCAGAAGAGGCACCATCCCCGTAGACGGAACTGGTTAGGATCTACCCTTGATTTAGCACTTGCTGCGTTACAGCCAACTCTCTTTATGCCAATCTTTCTTCCAGCCCTAAAGCAGTGTAGACGTTGCTAGAACAATTCCAGAGTGAGTTGAGTCGGGGTGGTGGTAGTAACTGCAGTAGTAACAGTGATGACAGTTTTCTTCCAAAGGACAGTGAACCACACTCTCCAGAACCTTCAACTTTATCCTTGGTGCTGACGGATTTTCTCCTTGAAGGCCTCTCTCCATGGAGTCGGCTAGGTCAAGAGTGTCGTGGTCACAATTGCTGCAAGTGACATTTTCAAATTTCCAATACCAAACCCTGTTGCCGCCTCGAAAACCATCCACATGAGAAATCACTCACCCTGAGCCACCAAGGAGTGGTTTGCCTTTTTTTCATGTCTCCGAAGGGCATCAGAAAGGTGGTAAGACAAACTGGACACAATTCTATGAGGCAGCCACAGAAAATAATTCCAATTATAGCAGAAGCATAAATGTTAGGCTTGTAGCTGTTATGGACATGTGCACATCCATGTTGTAGAGACACAGTGCGTATCTCTGGGTGACCGATTGATGGATGATATTTGGCATCCTTTCTATATTTGTCTTTATTTTCTGTGTTCTCTTCAATGAGCAAAAAAAAAAAAAAAAATTTTTTTTTAGGAAGGAACCTGCAAAGATGTAATGGGAAAGCATTTGTATCTTCCCCACTTAAAAAAAAAAATCAAAAGGGCCAAGAAGAAGTAGCGTTCTCACTTACACACATGCACACAAATTGGAAGACGTACATTTGATTGAGGAAGTTTGTTTCTATGCCTAATTTCTTAACCTTCTCTCCATAATCAGAAGAAAACTAAGAGCTCTCCTCCCAGGCAGCTAATGGGTTTTCCTTTTATTCCACGCTTTTCTGGTGATTTTATTTATTCTGTAGGTTAAGAAAAGAGAGACAAGTAGAGAGAGTCTACAACAATGCTCAGGACTGCTCCAAGGGAGAACTGGCCCCCGGCTATTAGAAGAAGAGGTGCACATGTGTCCAATTCTTCCTGAAAACCAGCCCTGTTTTCTGTGCCTCATGACAGACACGTGAGTGATTTATTGCCCCTAACGTCTCTTAGTTTGTAATAAAGTTTTCAGCAGCTCTTTTTAGCTGCTGCAACCTCTGCCCTGCAAACACACACACACTCTCTCTCTCTCTCTCTCTCTCTCTCTCTCTCTCTCTCTCACACACACACATTCTGATTTCACTTTGTTCATTTTTCACATAATGTCAACTCATAAAGCTTTCATCAAGTCAACCAGGTGGAAAAAAATCCCTCTGCTGAAAGAAGCATTCATTCAGGTCTGGGTGGCGGGAGAGGACCGCTGGGCAGGAGAGGGGAGCGGTGGGCAGGGTGGAAAAGAGAAGGAAATGTACTGCTGATGGGAAACATTTTAGCGTGGGGAGGTGAGCGCCGGCTTCCCAGGGGCGTGCCTCCTTGATGAAAGGTCTCCTCTCCTCCACACACCCTGCCTGCCAACATCCACAGAAGCTGACAGATCTGTCATTGCAGGAATGAGGGATGGAATTCATAATGTACACATTCAAAGAAGGGGAGCTTTGGCCCTAATACTCAATGATGATAACATGGCTTAAGCAAAGTCAGGAATCCCTCCTTGTGGTAGAGCCCAGCCCCTTGCGAGGAGCTTGGCTTCTCCTCCCTTCCTCCCATGAGCCACTCAGCTCTCCAGGCCTGCACCTCCAGCTCTGCGGCATCCGTCCAAGGTCAACCCAAGCACCGGTCCCGTCTTGCCCCGCGGAGCCTTGGCAGCCCACGCACTTGACGTCGGCTCTTAAGTACCCTAGAGCCACGTGGGAAGGAACAGCGTTGCTGGAAGAACAACGTGTTTGGAGAAGGAAAAGGCCCAGATGGATCCAGGCTACAAGCAAAGGTAGAACAAGAAAAGGGTACTTCTCCAGGACTAGTGTCAATACATAGGGATTTAAGATTTGGGGCAAGGTTGAATATGGCCAGAGCCCAGGTCTACCTGGTTTTGCTCACAAAAGACTAATTTGGCAGATACTCCCTGAATTCTAAGGATTCCAAAGAAAGCCGCAAGGATACACTGAGGGTCCAGGGCTCCTGGGATGCACCTGGATATCAACTCCATCCCCCCAGAGATTGGATGAAGACAATGCCAGTCTCTGAACTCTGACTTTTTCCCTCCCTTCCTCATGATCCAGACGGGAGCACAGAATGCCTACTGCTATGCAGCAAATTGACTTTGCCCCAGAGTCAGACTAGACCAGGAAGCAGGAAGCAGCAAGGTGCACAGATGCAAATATCGAGGTGCAGCTCCCATTGACGCATTGAGTAACTTCGTGTTCTTTCCTCCCCCCGCTTGTCTCTAGTGCCAGAGGGGACTTGCCAAAAACAAACATACACAGCCAAACAACATTACTACTTTTATCAGTATTTTCTCTTTTTCTTTGATTTCAGCAGTTTGAATATAATGTGTGATTATTATTATTATTATTATATTTAACCTGCTTGAGGTTCACTGAGCTTCCTGATCAAATTTGCCTTTCCCCAAATTTGGCAAATCTTTTACTGTTATTTCTTTAATGTTTTCTTTTTTTTTCCTGCTCCATGCTCACTTTCCTTGTGGCACCTCAATTTTGTCAGACATTTTGATATTGGTTCACACATCACTAAGGTTCAGGGTTTTTTTTTTTCTTTTTACTCTTAGTCTTTAAATTGAATATTTCCCATTGCTCAATCTTCAAATTCACTGACATTTCTGTCATTTCCAATCTGTTGTTAAGCTTTTCCAGTGAACCTTTTAAATAACTTTTTTTTTTTTTTTTTTTTTACTTTGGAATAATTGTAGGTTTACGGAAGAGTTGCAAAGATGGTAGGGAGATTTCCCCTCCGTACCATGTCCCTCCACCCACTGTCTGTCATTGTTAATACCTTTCATCACTGTGGTGCACTTGCTAAAACTAAGAAACTGACATTGGTACGTTGATATTAACTAGACTCCAGACTTCATTTGTATTACGACAGCTTTTCCACTGCTGTCCTCTTTTGTTCCAGGTCCAGCCTGGGGTACTGCATGACATTTGGTTGTCACATCCTCCAGTCTCTTTTGATCCATGGTAGTGTCTCAGTCGTTCTGTTTTTAATGACCTTGGCAGTATTGAGGAGTTACTGGCCGGGGAGTCCATAGAATACCCCAATCAGGTTTCTCTGGTGTTTGTTATCATGTTTAGAATGGCCTGTGTGTGTTTGCAAAGAAGACACCACAGAGGAAATGCCCTTCTCATCACAGTGTGCCAGGAGCCCGTGATACCCACATGACTTCGTGAGCGACACTAACTTCATCCCCTGATTAATGGTCATGTTCACCGGGTTTCTCCACTGGACAGTTAGTATTTTCTTCTTTCCCCACTCTATTCTTTGAAAGGGAGTCACTAAGTCTATCCCATCCTTGGGGATGTTAAGAGGATTAAGCTCTACCTTGGAAAGGAAAGATGGAAAGGGAAGGGAAGGGAAGGGAAGGGAAGGGAAGGGAAGGGAAGGGAAGGGAAGGGAAGGGAAGGGAAGGGAAGGGAAGGGAAGGGAAGGGAAGGGAAGATTATGTACATATCTTGTTTGGAATTCTCCTGAGAGGGTGGCCTGCCTCTTCTCCCCTGAGCATTTATTAAGTCTATCAACTATTTATGTCAGTATGGACTCATGGATATTTATTTTGGATTTGGGGTTGTAATTCAATAATACTTTATTTATTTATCGTTGGCTTAAATTGTTACTACTTTGGCTATTACAAGCTCTATCAGTTGGCCCTATTGCCCTTTGAAAATCTTCATTCTTTTGGCATGTGTGTGCATACATGTGTGTGCATGTGTGTGTGTGCATGTGTGTGTACTTCCTAACTTTCTGGTACTACAAAATGCTCCAGGCTTATCTTGTGTTTCCCCTTCCTTAGCACTAGGATCAGTCATTTCTCCAAAGAGCCCTACATTTATTTATTTATTTATTTATTTTTGCTTATTTATCTTGGAAGAATGGTATTTAGAAACCAAAATCTGGGTGCAATGTGTGCTTACTGCTATCCAGTTATTTTTTTTTTTAATTTCAGGTATTTGTTTTTAAATTTTAAAGTCTCATTTCTTTCCTTTTATAGTTTCTATTTCATTGCTGAGATATCCTATTTCTTCATTTATTACAAGCAAATTTTCCCTTACATCCCTGAGCATAGCTGCTTTAAAATCCTTTTCTCTTAGTTCCAACATTTGGTAATATCAGGGTTGGTCTCTATTGGTTGCTTTTATTTCCTCTTGGGTATGGACCATGTTTCCTGATTTTTATATGTTTAGTACTTTTGGATTGTATCCTAGACCTTGTGAATGATATATCATACAGATTGTGGGTGCTTTTATATTTTATATTCCTCCAAAGAGTATTAATTATTTTATTTTATTTTACTTATTTTATTTTGCCCTAGCGGGCAGTTAACTTGGCAGGACTCCAACTCCAAACTCTGTTTCTCTGTAGTGGACAGCAGTTGATATGTTCAGTTCTTTTAGACTTAGATATTTGAAGTTTGCCCTGCACTTGTGTAGTTTAGTGATCAACCAGACATATGGACCATTTTTGCACAGAATTTGAATACCCCATTTCTAAAATATCACCCACCCCCTTAGTTTCTGGTTGCTAAGGTCACTCCTCTGGTTCTTCAATGAGCAAAACTGCAGGTTTCCATCAGGGTTTTAGCCACACCACATGGGGCCAAACTAAGGCCTATGCTTAGTCAAAAAGTTTCAAAAACCAGGAAATTCACCCAATGCAATTCCCTTCTGCCAAATTTTGACCTCCACTGTAGCTTTTATCTGTTTGGGGTCATTCTTAAGTGCTTTTAGCTAGTTGATTTTTTTTTATATAATTTTGTCCAGAATTGATAGCTGTTATGTATGAAACAATTGGTCCAATAGAAAATACTCTGCTATTACTAGAAGCAAAACCTTTCTACTGCTTTTTTAATAGCAAGAAAAATGTCCACTGACTCTACTATTATCACACTTTGAGTTGTCTAGAAAACAGTTTTAAAATTTTAGTGAGAAAATTCCATAACATGTGTATTCAACACAATACTGAATCTCCTTGAGAACTTATTTTGGACATCATTAAATTTCACAGGGAATATATTGTACTTATGGCCCTAGAGCTCTCCATCTTCCCTCAAGGAGGACACGGTCCAATCCCAGAAATAGACTGGCCACAGCAGGTGAGCAGCAGGATGCAGCAGCATAAACCAACACAACCAAGTGATGAGCTAATACACACTGAGCAGAAAGAGGTCCAATCTTGAAGGAAGAGGAAAGAGAAGACCTACATAAATGCTTAAGAAGTAGAAAGAATTTTCTATGAGTGGAATAAAAACATGAACAAAAATCACAGTCTGGTTTAGGGACAACAAACAGACCAATTAGACTAAAACAGAGAGTTCAAGTAGAGAAGTAATGAGATGCAATGTTGGAACAGATGGCGGAAGACCAGGACTTGAAAGCGAAGTCATTTAGATTCCATTCTCTTATGAGCAATAAAGCTAAGATTCATCATATGCAGGTTGTAAATCTGGACAGCTCAGTACAAGATTTAATAGAAGCAACCTGTGGTTGTACTTTTGGCGGTGTTCTGATGTAACGACTATAAACTACAGGGAGTAGCCCATATCCCTATGATTGAGGTTGGGGCTTCAAACTGAAGCGAGTAGACTTTCTTTACGTCAAGTATCTGTGGAAGAGATGGGTTTTGGAAAGGAAATCGGGAACCAGCCTAAAACTACTTAGATAGAAAACTACCTTTCCCTGGCCCTCACTCTCTTAAGTCTTGACTTTTATTGTCTTTCTGGGAGGTAGAAGAAAGATGACACATTACACAAAGGACAGGTTGGAAACAAGATGAGGAGATACTCAGACTGCAAGCTCCATGAGATTAGAGGTTCACACACCCACATGGTCCAACACCCAGGGCCCACAGTACCTGCCACCCAGTGAACACGGGGCAAGTGTGGACCTATGGATGAAGGTGATGAGCCAGACATTACGTGCTGATTGCAGGCTTCTCTTCATGCTTATTTTCCCAACCCCTTTTCTGTTTTTGGGGGGAGGGGTCACTTGAAATATTTCAACCTATGAGTTTAGACTTAAGCATTAATTTAAAATGAGCAATGGTGGTGAGAGTAGAAATTAGTGATAATTCCTCAAGGAAAAGATTAGTCTCCAGAATCACGAATGTGAACTTGCAGCAAGACTTTCTGCACAGAGTGCTCCCTGTACCATCAAACATGGAGTGTCTGTGTTCACTTGCATGGAGGAAGCTGGAAAATCCCCCAGTGGGTGGTTCAAAATTTTCTCTCATCTTGTTATTACGCTATCACTCGCACTGTAAACGTGGTATAATTTGTATCTTAAATGTGAGGAGGTTTAGGTACAGGAAAGTTAAATACCTTGCCCAAAGACACACAGCCAGAAGAAGAAGCCCAGATACTTTTCTCTCTTTTTTTTTAATTTCAAAATATCAAGGGCGTACAAATGTTTTACATAGATACCTTTAGTGATGTTTAAGTTAGGTTTTTACCCCTCACTTCCTCCCTCTCCTTCCTTCTTGACTTCCTATGAACTTTGCATCTCTTTGTGCCTGTGTGTGCCCATCCATTAGCTCCAAATTATTAGAGAGTACATGTGGTGTTTGTTTTTCCATTCCCAACACACTTCACTTAGGATAATGGTCTCCAGTTCCATCCAAGTTTATGCAAAAGACCTTATTTCATTCCTTTTATGACTGCACATAGTATTCCATGGTGTGTATATATACCGCATTTTCTTAATTCACTCATAAATTGGTGGGCACTTAGGTTGATTCCATATCTTTGAGATTGTGAATTGTGCTGCAATAAACATTCAAGTGCAGGAGTCTTTTTGATACAATGACTTATTTTCCTTTGGGTAGATACCCAGTAGTGGGATTGCAGGGTTGAATAGTAGGTCTACATCTGTGTCTTTGAGGAATCCCCATACTGTTTTCTGTAGAGGTTGTACTAATTTGCAGTCCTACCAACCGTGTATAAGCGTTCCATTCTCTTTGCATCCGTGCCGGCATCCATTGTTTTTTGACCTTTTAATAAAGGTCATTCTGACAGGGTAAACCCAGATATCTTTCAACTAAACCATCATTAGTACTGAAGACTTGGCCTAACAAGCTGGTTGAAGTGTCATGTTAATGATGGGTTTTACTAACGGAGGGAAATTCACCCTAGCTCCACACTGGGGACATGGTGGAGTGAAAGATGAGACCAATAGCATCAACTCTTCCTCCTTTCAACACAGCCCACAATAAACAGACAGTAGAATCTGACTGAATCAGTGAAATTTAGACCAAATTGTCTTGAATCACCTCAGTTACCAGAGCTCACCATGTACAAAACTAAGACTGCAAGGAGATCCTCAACTATCACGATAAGAACAATCACTGTCTCCTCTGTCTTGGAAATTCTACATCCCCTATCATTCCTTTCTCCATAGTCTTCTTCCCATCCCCCAAGCTGAAACTAAGGCTAAAACTCAGCCCATAAAATCACTGAAGACCCAGAACTCATCTCCACTTGATTTATTTCACTAAAACAGATCCATTGAGGGAGGAGGGTGCTGAATTTAGTCTTAGTTCTCTTCCACTTAATTTATCTATTCAACAAAATTTACTGAAGACTTACTATATCCCAAGAATTTTTACATACATGAAACATATTAATAAGACACAGTTCTTACCCTCAAGGTGTTCTTAGTACAATTATATGATCTAAAAAAAAGTTACTTCACTGTCCTTAGGCCCAATTTGCTAATTCATAAAACAGATAGAACAAGTCTCCTCATTCTTTTAAAAGGCTAAATATCCTCATAGACGTTAATGCAGCCTGTGCTGCATTGTAGAATGAAAAGTAACCTATGATAAAATTATTTTACCTTTATGCACTGCTTCATTTAACAGCCAATAAGCAAAATGTAAACTCTGTGGATGAATTAGGCAATTCTCTACCAAATGCTGTGAATTCCCATGAGACCACTATGAAGATAATATGAAATCACTTCCTTTTCTTAAGAGTTGACTAAATAGAAGTACAAGAAGGAGTATCATTTTGCAAATTCTGTAAGGATTGCATTATTTAGGACTGCATTTGTCTGTAAGTAACGGGGACCCCGAAAAGATTAATTCAAATATGGTAGAAGTTTATTTGAGTTCTCTCTCATGTAAGAGAAGTTGCAGGCAGATAACCCCAAGACATTTCTGGTAGAAATGTCTTAGAAAGAATAGAAAGGTTATCAGGATGGAATCAAGCTCCTTCCTACTTCTAGCTGCACCGAACCCAAGGTATAGTCTTTGTTCACTCGGCCCCAGACAGTTGCCATAATTGCAGTTATCACATTCATTTCCAAGCAGCAGGATGGAAAAAGAAAATTGGAAAAGTGTGCTCTCTTTTATACAGTCAGTCCACTTGTATTCCGATGGCCCAAAGTGAGATGCATAGCCATACTTAGCTGCAAGGGAAGCCAACAAATTTAGTCTTTAATCAGGCAGCAATATGCCCAGCTAAAAGCCAAATTTACTCTGAGAGGAAACAATATTGGAACAAATATTTGTAAGACAACCAGCAGTCTCTACCATAGGGAGCATCAGAAAGATATTGATAAATATTGATTGACAGCTCCTGCTGGCCTATTTTCTTTCCAGAGAGCTATCTCCTACTACTTCTTAGGATAACCCTGATTCCTACCCAGTGGTTTTCAAACCTTAGCATACATCACAATCACCTGGAAAACCTGTTAAAATACAGATCGCTGAGCCCCAGCCCTAGAGTTTCTTGCTCAGTAGGTCTGAGGTGGGACCATATAATTTGCATTTTAATAAGTCTCCAGGTGATGTTGAAACTGCTGGTCTGGGAATCATAGCTGAGAATCACTGCTCTAAGAAAATGCAGAAAGCAGGAACAAAAGGAGAAAGAAGGAAAGCAAAAGATTGTGGGCATTGATGACGAAAGGGGAAGTAGAGAGTAGAATCGATAGAAGTCACAATAACATGAAGCCATGAGACTGGAAACACTGGAGGTCAGGACTGCTAGCCCACCTTAGAACTTTTGTAGTGTTCCAGTACATTCTGTAACACAACCCAGGTTCTGGTGCTCAGGAGATCCCAGGTGCAACTGTGGTCTGACCAGCCCAACATGCCTTTCTGGAATCAGCAGAGGCCACGCTTTATTGCTCCAAATTGCTGGAATCTGGTTTCCTGCTGACGTCTGACATAACGCCTACAGCCCCACTGGAGTTGCTGGCCTGTGACCTGCCTGGGACCTCTGGCTCAGGCTTCCCCTGCAAGGGCGGAAGGCAGACTCTGAAACAGCCACTGTCGGCTTCCCCTCTCCCACGGCCTCATGGGAGCTCCTCTTCCCTTGTCATCTCTCCAGGGCCCCCAGTCATGACGTCTTCCACTTGCGGGGCTGCCGGAGACGGTAAGTCAGAAAGTTCTAGCACTGAGCAAGAAAGGACAACAGCAACCTCTGGTTGGGTGGAACATCTTACTTTTCTGTTTTTCTATCTGTTTTGCAGGTGTCCTCCCCAGAACGTGAAGTTACTCACAGCTACGTGCACATAACTTCGCTCATACCTCACCTAGTACGCACCGTGTGCACACTCTAGTTGCTTCTGTGTCTTTTCTGCTCCAGCCAGTGTAGACACCCCAAGTCTCCAGCACGGCGTCCGTAAGTGCTGGGTGGTTGACCCTGAACTTGAGAGGGTTTTCCGTGTACACAGGCTGTCAACAGGGTCTCCACATTCTCTGCGGGCGGCTCTGCCAAACGCTCCGGGGCCTTACCTCCCCTGCGGGCACCCCCAGCCACAGACTGTGGTCACGTTCTCTGTGCCCCTTCTTTCATCTGAAATAAGATAATGCTCTAAACAATGGGGCATACTACTTTTGGAAGAGTGCCAGACCCTAATGCGGGCCTTTGGCAGGAACAGACAAGAGATAAAAGGGGTTAGAATATAAATTCCTAAAGATTTTTCTGTCCAGAAGGAATAGCAGGTGCCCGGACTCTACGTAAGGGACCCAAAAGGCAGGAGCAATCTCGAGGGTTAGATCCAGATCTAACAGGTCAGTGAGCGTTGCCGTGCCGCTGTGCGTGCGTCCGTGAGCTGCAGAGAAGAGCACAGAGTCAGACCCACCAGCTTCGCTCCCTCTCTAATCTTGCTATGAATTGTCACCTCCATCAGCAACGCTGCCACATCAAAGACCTCTTGGAAATGATTGACCGAGAGCTCTTTGAGGGAGATGAAAAAGAATCAGGAAACTATGATTGCTCTAACACACTTGCTTCTTCCTTCTTCTTCTTCCCTGTTATTCTTTTTGGCAGTAGAAACCCAAAGCCCAGCCAGAAAGCACAAACAAATGAGGTTTTAACACTGCCCATACCTCAGGTGCCAGGCTGTCTATGGAAAATGAAATTGATCTGTTTTAAAGACTTGATTGGGCTTAGAAAGATAGTTCCCTGAGCTCCATTCATCTGCCCTAATCAGCAGCATTTTTTTTTCCTCCCTTCTGGTCTCATTTAGCTTTTCTTGCCACAGGAATAAAATGAGTGAGAACAATAGAAAGGGGAGGGAGTGATGAAGGGATAGAAGGAATTAAAGGGCTCCTGATTGAATGGGTAATTCGACTCACTGTTTACATTGCTGGTGGAGATATTTAAACACTTGGCCTACTGATGACCCTTTAAATTGAGATTTTAGAGAAATTTTTAAAACCAAATAAACTTTGGAGTAATGAAGACTATTTTGTAGACTCTAAACTAATCCAGGTGTTCAGACTAGGAAGGGGTTGGGCAGGGGTCATTATCGGGGAGGGAGTTTAAAAGACAGTTTTTCTTTTTCCTGTTTAAAAGCCAGTTGTTGCAAACTACCAAAAATTTATGGCAACCTATTAAGTGTCAAATAGTATTCTGGGCAATTAAAATATAGTTGGGGTGAAGATAGAATATTGAGCACACAGAAAAAAAATGTTATATTTTTGTATGGTCAAATGGTACACTCAATAAAAATGTAATACGTTGGAGAGGGAGAGATTATCATGGGGTATGATATTCAAGGAAGATTTCGCATAGTCTGTGGGGCGCTATCAGGGTCTTGTGTAATATGTGAAATTCAAATAGAGGGGAGGTAGTTGCAATTCTAGAAAAAGGCAAAGGCATGAGATTAGATAAGGGGAGAGAGAGGGCACTAGAGATTACTGTGTTAATAGCTGTTTAGCAAGGTAATGAGCAGAATCCCATGGAGAATTTTCTGGTAGGATGGTAATGTTCAGGGAAGATTTACAAAATCCCCCTCCTACATACTGACCAACAGAACCAAAAAGAAGCATTCTCATTGCTCACTGTTAATGATCCTGGGGAATGATCATTACTTTATATCATAAATTCCAAGAAATTTATGTATAGGATATAATTTGGTCTAAACTGAAGTGAGTCATCAAAGGCTGGCAAGCCATTAACGTTTTCCAAGAGATCTATGCAGTGTTATGTGGAAATGAAGAAATTCTATAGCATAATTTTTAAAAGACTCTAATCCCCAGTTTTTTAAAATGAAGATTGGGTCTATGAACAGGCTACAGGGAAAAAAGCAAACACCTTACTATTTTTTGTTTTGTTTTGTTTTTTTCCTCCCTGAGGTCGAATGTACCTTGCAAACCCAACAGTTGGGACAGAAAATTGCATAGTCTAACACAACTTTCTAGCGGTGGCAGAGGCTGACTCTGCAACAAGGATGACCGTTTCCTAATATGGAGAAACATGGTTTGAGGTAAAAACACTCCCAATACAGTTGTTTCCACCACTCTAGGAAGACTGAATATGCAATACCAAGTTCCTTTGCTGCCCAGGGATTAAGCTCCTCGCCCATTGACTGCTGAAAAACTGAACTAATTGTTGCAGTCCATCATCCAGGTCTCCAGATAAAATGTAAAGAGAAGATTAAAATAGTGTGCAGGTGTAAATTGAAAATGGAAGAAAGAAGAACCCGCTTCAGTCATGTACACAGAAAAAAAAGTGAAACAAGCAAGCAAACCCAGGAACTATGCAAATATCCTGCAGTGATAAATGTATACACACACACACACACACACACAAAATGAAAATAATTTAAAAATTTTAGATGATATTCATCCTCTGGAATAAGATTTATAAGAAGATATTTTTAAAATACATACAATGCCATGCTTTCAAAGAAATTAAAGAAAATAGAGTTTATGAAACAAATGGAAAGAGGGAGATAATTAGTTGACTGATTTTTTTAAAGAGAGAGTTGCTAGAAATTATAAAACAATTTAAATAATAATGCCATTGTATTCAAGTGACATAAAATCCAGTAAAGACCAGAATAAGCAATGCAAACATAGAATCAGAGACATGGAGAGTAGGCTTGCAAAAAAAAAAAAAATGCCCAAAACCAAAAAACAAATTATAAAGAAAAATGACAAAACACTAAACACAGTAATATGTATGGGAATAGACATAAAACAAGCAAATGGGTTACAAATGCACTTTAAGAAGGAAATAAGGCCGGGCGCGGTGGCTCACGCCTGTAATCCTAGCTCTTGGGAGGCCGAGGCGGGCGGATTGCTCAAGGTCAGGAGTTCAAAACCAGCCTGAGCAAGAGCAAGACCCTGTCTCTACTATAAATAGAAAGAAATTAATTGGCCAACTGATATATATATATAAAAATTAGCCGGGCATGGTGGCACATGCCTGTAGTCCCAGCTACTCGGGAGGCTGAGGCAGAAGGATCGCTCGAGCCCAGGAGTTTGAGGTTGCTGTGAGCTAGGCTGACGCCACGGCACTCACTCTAGCCTGGACAACAAAGCGAGACTCTGTCTCAAAAAAAAAAAAAAAAAAAAAAGAAGGAAATAGAACAAATGGGACAGAAACAGCATTCAAAGACATAACAGAAGAAAATATTCCTAAAGTTTAATCATTAGACTGAACTTATCATAATCATCAGAATTATAATAAACTTTAATACATATTCTAATAAATCTCCTGAATTTCAAAAATAAAGAAAAAAATACTATAGTTACCCAGGAAAAAGTAACTTACAAAGGAAAACAATCAGGTTGACCAAAAAACAAAACCTCAAAAACAAAATATTCCAGAAGAAAATGACATAATACAGAGAGAGTGTTGAAGGAGTGTGGATATATGAAACAAAATTTTTATATCTAACCAAATTTTTAGTTATGTGTATTGACAATAGAGAGATAAACTCAAAAGTTGAATTATAGCATCCCCCGAAAAACCTACTTAAGGAGAATCTAACCAAATAAGAAATTGGTCAAAATAAAGAGGTCATGAATCAAGACTATATGAGAAAAAAGGCAATGTTGAACACTTAATCTATATAAACACAGAGTTGGACCCAAGTAATTTTGTTAATTATATTGAAGGAAAAATATCATAAATATGTAATTCTTCAAACATAAGGTATGTAATATAGAAAATAATAACTGAAACATAATTTAATATAGTAATAATAATTTCACTAGGACAGCCAGACAAGAATATAACAACAAAACTCAGTGAAATCTAAATCACCTAATTTTTCATCTTTAATAAGAAAAGAATTAATATTATTGATTTTCTCAATTTTATTAAGTAATAATTATAAGTTTTGGCAATTAGTTTACACATCAAATATTCACAACCTGAGAAAACAGTGTACAGTTCTCAAAAAATTGACCCAATAAGGAATAAAAACATAGCAAAAAATATACAAACATGTACAGATCATATAGCAACAAGAGAAAGTACATTAAAATAAAAATAAATTAGTAAAAAATAAAATAGCATAAAAATGAGAAGAGGAAAATCAGAAACATAATCTAACAGAATATAATACCAAATATATATTTTATAAACATAAATGTAAGTTGATGACTTACATATTCAAAGAAAAACTCTCAACCTGGGGTTAAAAAAAAGACATAACTTCAGTCTACAACAAATATACCCCAAAGAAGGTATTCATTATAACTGAAATCAAATGGTAAGTGAATAGATAACAGATGAATGAAAAATAAAACCACATACAACTAAAACAGAGGGAACCAGGTTTTCAATAGCTATGTCTTGCAATGTTGAATTCCAAATTAAAAGATTAAATGGGATGAAGAGAGTCCTATTTTATTGATGAGGACATAACAGTCAATGAACATATAACTTTCTTCAGCTGTATGTGTCAACTAGAATAAAATTAAACTATATAAAATAAAAAATCTGATTAAAATAAAGTGAAAATTTTATGAAATCACACTAGGAGTAGGGAACTTAAAAACTGTTCAAAATCAAATATAAAAAGCTTTTCATGTTTTATACCGGGAAAATGCTTCAGGACATTGGTCTGGGCAAGGACTTCTTGAATAGTATCCCCAAAGCACAGGCAACCAAAGCAAAATTGGACAAATGAGACCACATCAAACTAAAAAGTTTCTGAACAGCAAAAGAAACAATCAACAAAGGGAAGAGACAACCCATAGAATGGGAGAAAATATTTGCAAACTACCTGTCCAACGAGAGATTAATAAATAGAATATATAAGGAGCTCCAGCTACTCAATAGGAAAAAAATCAAATCATCCAATTAAAACATAGGTGAAGGATCTGAACAGGCATTTCTCAAAAGACACAATAGCCAACAGGTGATAAAAAAAAAAAATTGCTCAATGTCATTAAGTCATCAGAGAAATGCAAATTAAAACCACAACTAGGTATCATCTCACTCCAGTTATAATGTCTTTTATCAAAAAGGTAATAATGAATGCTGATACAGATGTGGAAAAGGGGGGACCTTGATACACTGTTGGTGGGAATGTAAATTAGCACACCCACTATGGAAAATAGTACAGAGGTTCCTCAAAAGACTCAAGATAGAACTCCCATATGACCCAGCAATCCCACTGCAGGGCATATAGCCAAAGGAGGGGAATTCAATATATCAAAAAGATTGCAGCACTATTCACAATAGCCAAGATAGGGAATCAACTTAAGTGTCCATCAATGGATGAATGAATAAAGACATTGTGGCACATATACACAATGGAATATTATATAGCCACAAAAAATGAAATCCTGCCATTTGCAACAACACGGGTGGAACTGGAGAACATTATGTTAAGTGACATAAGCCAAGCACAGAAAGACAAATCTCACACGTTCTCACCAATATGTGGAAACTAAATGTTCAAAACAATTGATCTAATGGAGACAGAGAGTTGAATGATGGTTACCAGGGGATGGGAAGGGTAATGGGGGTGAAATAAAGTGAGGATAGTTAACAGGCGCAAAAACATAGTTTGATAGAATGAACAATACTTGTTGGCACAGCAAAGTGGCTATAATCAACAATAAGGGCGTACTTTTAAATAACTAAAAGAATGGAATTGGAATGTTCCTAACACAAAGAAACATTAAATGTCTGAGGTGATGGATGTCCCCAATTATCTTGATTTGATTAATTCATATTGTATGTCTGTAGCAAAACATCACATGTACCCTATAAAGATATACAACTATTATGTACCTGTAATAATTAAAAATAAAATGAATAAATAAAAAAACCTTTAATGTTTTAAATACAGCATACATGTTCTGAATGATATAATCAATGAAATTATAAGGTATATCATTTCAAACTTTATGTATCAAATTTCCATATCTGAAAAATGAACATCATATTTTTTATGTGCAAAAGCTACATTTTCTTAAAAAGTTGATTATATACAATGTGAAGAAAATTTAATTAAATCCCAAAAATAACTCAACCCTTTTTTTTTTACCACAATCCAACAAAAGGAAAAATAAACAACAGAAGTGCACATAATTGACAAACTGAAGTATTTTAAACTCTAATTAAAAATCTCACGTTAAAGAGAATTTTAAAGTCATAATTAAAACATATTAAATAACAATAAAGAGAACTCTAATAATCAAACTACTGAATGCAGACAGAATTGTACTCAGTGGAGGATTCATAGGCTTAAACAACATCATTACTAAACCAAAATTGGTATAAATAATTAGTATTCAATTCAAACATTTGAAGGATAAGCATATAAATCTAAGGAAAACAAATGAAATAAATTCACACATATGCAAACTGAACTCAATGAATTAGGGTTTCATAAAATCCAAAGAGTAAAACATATAAATCCACTAGCTATCAAGATATAAAAAAGAAAATGCAAATACACAGTAATGGAGGTAATAAATGGAGCACATGTACAATTTTTTTAAAAATTAGATAACTTGTAAAAACAAAAATGTACTTGATACACTACTAATATAATTAAAAATGGGTACAACTATTTTACAGAAAAATTATAAATTATACAAATCTGCTCAACAAAAGTAAATACCTTTAAATCAACCACGGAGGGGGAAAAAAAATCAATAATACTCAAAAACAAAAATAAGCCACCACCGCCTCGAACCCCCCAAAAAAGACAGAACACAGATGGGGCTCAGGAGTTTTTGAATGAAATACCTAATTCTGAAAAAATGAGCGCTCTTCATAACGTCTTCCTGAGGCTGTAGCCCTGGGGATAGCCTGGACTCACAGCCAGCTAAATCAGAAATAAATTTTAAAAATCTTTATTTTTATAGGCAGCATCAGGAGCCTGGAGAAGGTGGACAGTTAAATAAAACATCAGTTCGCACCTACTAAAAGCAGCAGAGGCAAGGTGCGGTGCCAAATTGGCTTGAAGAAATTGCGTGGCAGGCATGCTTTTAATGAAGATCGTTTCTCCACCTTCCTGTTTTAATTTGACTTCCCTGGCAGAGCTGTGCTTCCTTGGTCCGGAGGAAATCTGCTTAGCTGCCACCATCCCAACCCTCAACCGCGAACCAGACAGAGCCGGTTCCTCCACCACGCTGGCAGCTCGGCTTTTGACTTTCACAGGAATATAGTAACCGTGTTGTCCCTGCCAAAGTCCCCGGGGAGTCCCCTATACGGCAGGAAAGGAGAGGCTGCTACCTTTGGCCGGGACAGGCCACGAGACCTCAGCGGCAGAGGCTTTGCCCACTTCAGGCTAAATTATAAACTCTATCTTCTTCCCAGATGGGCGACAGCTAGCTAGGCTGCCTCTGTATAAACATCCCCCTGCCACTGTGCAAGTCCTTCTCCGAGCTAGGGGCATGGCTAACGCCTCCCATCAGTGGTAGAGCAGGCTGGGGCTGTGTTCCAAGTCAGCATCTAGGGCTCCCCATATCTAACCACACTTTTCTTACACATTGCATAACGATTTCATGGCCATTTCATTGTTTACCAAATAGGTTCGGAGTCACGTCAGCCTGCAGAGTGTCTGTCCCACACGGCCTCAATCGAGGCAGACAAGTATTTGCTGAGCACGTCTGCATTCGTTTCCTGTCGCAGCTGTAGCAAATTAGCACAGATTCAGAGGCTTAAAACAACACGCATTTTTTTTTTATCTTACGCTGTAGGAGATCAGAAGTCCAACATGGGTCTTACAGACTGAGATTAAGGTGTTGGCAGAGCCGCGTCTCTTTTGGAGGTTCTAAAGGAGAATATGTATATTGTCTTGCTTCTTCCAGCTTCTAGAAGCCGCCTGAGTGCCTTGGCTCCTGGCTGCTTCCTCCGTGATGAAGGCTCATCACCCCAACCTCTTGGGGTTGCCATTGTCATGTCACCCCCCCTGAATGTGACCCTGTTGCCTCCCTCAGAGGGGGACCTTTGTGACGGTATTGGGCCCATCCAAGTAATGCAGGGCAATCTTCCCTTCTGTGGATGTTCGTCTTAATCACATCCCTCGTGCTGTGTAAGGTGATGCATCCCATGGTGACAGGGGACCAGATTGGACATGCTGCAGAGCACGCTTCTGTCTACCACAGCGCCCTCTATGGGAAGCCCGTGGTACCTGCCTCCAGGGCAAGACAAGTCAACCAGGCAAAGCCACTACCTACGACAGGGTTATGTGTAATTAAGAGCCAGTGAGAAAGCAAGAGGCGCCGCAAGTGATATGAGGTCAAAGGAGAGAAAGCACATCTTGTTTGCGTGTGGTCCCGTGAGCCATCGTGGAAGGAAGGGGCCAAAGAGCTGAACCGGACCTTGAAACCATGAGGGAGACGTTTGCTTCTCTGGGTTCCAAAAGGAGCCTTGATGGGCAGTAGTCAGTCAAGGCTGTGAAATATCAGTGCATCCATCGCACTCTTTCTACAGGCATCTTCAGACACACACACGCCAAGTAAATGGCTCTTTGGAGAGAAGGAAGTCAGAGAGTTTCGCTTCGGAGCTAAAGTCCAAGCTGGCCCCAACCAACACAGTCTCACCGATATGTGATTACGTGACCACTCCCACTTGCTAATTTAGATCATCAGTTTCTTCCTAGTTCATCCTCTGACACATTAATTCTATGTCCCATAAAATCCTCTTTTTCCAGATTTGTCTGCCAGCACCTACACCCATTCACTCTTCAATCTCAGCTCACCGCTTCTAAGTTTTTGTTGTCTATTCCCAGGGTTCAGAATGGGGGTGGACAAGGCAGAAGGACAAAGTACTCTGGGACCACAGCTTTCTTGCTGCCCAGGACCGGCCTGCCACGAGACCAGGGATGACACTGCCAGAAAGACACAGGAGGGAAAAAAATCAAGCATGGTCTCTCCCCTCATGGAGCCAGTTCAAGTCAGTTCTAGAGGCAAACAAAAAACAACAACAACAAAATCATACAAATGAACATGTACAGTAGCCCCACATTTGGATAAGTGCTAGGAATAAAGCAGATACAAGGAGGTAGAAAAATGGGCAGGGGTGGTTTACAATGGGGTGTCAGGATGGCTGAGCTGGTAGCTGGAAAGTGAATGTTGGATAAGGCTTAGCCAGAAACTGGTTGGAGTGAGAAAAGCATTCCTGGAGCAGAATATGTAAAGATCATGCACCTAGAAAGAGCCTAGGTATTTGAAGACGTGAACGAGGGTCAGTATAACCCCAGTCAGGCGTCTATCAATTCTCTCATATTTTTCTCCCAGGAGGGAATCCGTTCATGTTCTTCATGCCCACGTGAAAGATCTATTCTCTATGGAGCTGTAAATAAACAGACTAATTATGTAAGTGTGTAACTGTTCCTTTCCCATAATCAGCTCCCTGAGGTCACAAGCTCCATGGCCCGTGAACTTCCCTATAGAGGTGAAAGGCTCTTAACCCTTTAGCATGAAAGACAGACAACTGCCATCTGTCCTAAGCCCCGGTCAAGACTTCAACCTCACTCTGCTGGAGAATTCAACCCCGTCCCTCACTTGGGTGGGGCCTTGCGTTACTCTGCCTCTGCACATTGTTCTCTGAAGTTTGGAGACTGGGGAACAAAACTTGCAAGGCCCGAGGTGCAGAGTGGTGCAAGGGCAGAGACAGCCAAGGCCAGGGTAGGTAAGCTTCTAGGAGAGGAAATGGAGGAAAAGGGAAAAAGAAAACTGTACCAACAATGTATAAGTCCTATCACATCCTCATCGAAGCCTAAATAGCATACATAGACATTTTAGTCCTAATTTTAAAGACTGAAGAGCCCCAGAGTGGGAGCAAATGGGTAACTTGTTCAAGCTCATAGTCAGTAAATACTGCACTTTGGGACCCAGGCCTGTTCACGAAGTTCTTGCTCTTTCCCCTATATTAAATACTGTGAACCCCACCCTTGCAGGACGTCAAGCCCAAATCAGACTCATTTCTGCTCCCTGGAAGTCCTTCGATGCCGGGGTTCTCTCTTTAGGTGGGATCGTTGTGTCATGAAGATGCGTCTAAGCTTTGGTAAGTGCTGGTGTCAGGGAGCTGCGAGAACCACATGTTCGGGGAGAGTTTTCCAAGCTAAGGTGAGGTCTAGCCAGCGCATCTGACCCCTCAAAGGCAGGGAATGGCTGCTCTGTGGCAGAAGAGCCAGGTCTTTGGCGGAGCAGGCAGGCGCCATCTCCACCAGGAATCTGGATCCAGTTGGGCTGTCCACACCCGGTGGTGGGCGGGGAAGCTACAGCTCCATGTTCAATGGGCCTGTAGGGCCAGGTTCTCCCAGGACGACATCAGTGCTTTACCTGCACACTCTCCCCAGACCCCCACCCCAGTGGAGAAGATCCTCCCAGGCTCCACCACCTCTGGCGTTCACTGGCTTCAGAGAAAGGGACTTCTCTCCTGTTGCACAGCTGGGCAGGGAGGAAAGGTAACAACTCCAGGCGGGATTAAAGTCTGTGTTTGGAATCAGGCATGTCCCTTTTGTTTTCTCCTGAATAGAATTCTATTTTTCCCAATCCAGATACAGCTACTTAGACTTGTGAAGGGTACGGACGTCCTTCAGCAAAAGGGAGATCGGAAGACCTTCTCAGGCATGTGAGACCAGGGCAACCCTGAAAGTAGCATGTAGCTGGGTCAGGGGGCGGCATCGCTGAAATCTTATCTGAAGTGTTCTCAAGTTTTCTTCAAAATATGAAATATTTAATGTGAGTTCTCTTACTCTTCATCCTCCAAACTGGAGGCATAGGTGTTCATCAAGGCTCTTTGTTTGTACTCTAGAACTTTCTGTGACACGGAAACGTTCCGTATCTGTGCTGACAGATATGGCGGCCACTGGCCACATGTGGCTGTTGAACAGGTAAAATGTGAGTGGTGTGAATTAGGAAATAAACATTTAATTTTATTTCATCTTAACTACTTTAATTGTAAATGCAAATAGCCACATGTGGGCAGTGGCCACTCTTCTTCACAGCACAGTGCTAGATATTCAAGTTGTGCAAGGATAGCAGCTGCGACTCATCTGGCCTGACAGTCCCAGTGCCGTAACTGTGCTTGGCACATGTTCTGCCCTAAATAAATGTTTCCCACATGACGGAATGGAAAGAGGAAAGAAGAAATAACTAAATTTAAATGATCCTACTGTGCTAAAATGGAAAGAGGACAAATCCTTAGTTGAATTCCGTCTCTACCTCTTACTAGTGGTATGAATTTTGGCAGGCTATGGTCTAAAATGATATAATAATGATAATTATTGATAACATGCATGAGATGCTCAGTGTGTGAAATCCTTTGTGAACATTAGTGCTTTTGACCCTTCCAACAAGCCCATTTTGTAGTTGAAAAAAACTGAGACTCACGAAAGATTAAGTTAATAATTTCAAACTGAAGGTCATGACCCATTACTGGATGGAAAATCAAGTAAGTTGGCTCCAACTAGCCTATATATATATATGTGTGTATATATATATATATATATATATATATATACACACACACAACATGTATATACATACACACATATGTATATAAAGTATACTTACATAAACATACATATATGTATCTGCATTATATATATGTATGGCATGTGTATGCATGTTCGAAAGTGTCTGAAAGACATTGTATTAAATAACTTTGCAAGGCTATTCAGCCGCCTAATGGTGAGTTTAGATTTGTTCCCAAGCTATCTGACTCCAAGTCTTATATCTTAACTGGTATAGTCTACAACTGCCTACGGTTTTGTAGGAAATGTATTTAAATTTTAAACAACTGACTTATACACATATCTTAAGATCTTAACCCATCCATAAGGTATGAAATATGCACTTATGAACCACACACACACACACACACACACACACACACACACACACACACACACTTGCTTTGAGTAATGCCTAATATCTTTTAGATTTAGTCTATTGTCTCTGGCTATGGACCAAGGGAAATCGATCCTAATTTACATGCCTCTAAATCAACCTGAAAGACTCCATGTTGGCAGAGATCACTACTGCTCACGCACATGCGTGTTTCTTCTCGTCACACTGGGTGTGCCACGAGGCTACGTTTCCCATTTGCATTGAGGTTAGGTGGGGCCACATATTGGGCTCTGGCCACTGGGGTGCAGGCAGAAGTGGTGTGTAGAACTGGACTCCAAATTCCCCACGCAGCCCTCTGGGTTCTCTCCTTTTGTTCATCAGTGAGCTGGACGGGTGGAATGAAGTGGAGGACTCTGCAGTCCGACGGGTGGCAGAGCCAAGGAGAGAAGTCTCGGTGGCCCTGAGTGACCATGAGGAGCACAGCCCACAACCCTCGCCCCTGGCCCTGCTTTGGACCACGATGTGAGTGGGAAGCAGTCCTTGGTGGTATTACGCCAACTGAGATTGGTCAAGTGTTTGTGACAGCAGTTATTGCATCCTGACTAACACATCACTTTAGTTGGTGAAACGCTCAGAAGAAAACAAATCGGATGCGTGTGTTTCTGCTCTCATCCCATCTCCACTGTCACAGTGAGTAAACGGGGACCACGGTGCCAGCCCTTCACTCCCAGGGTCGGGAGTGGGTCAGGACTGACAGCTCATCTCCCCACTGTCTGGGCCCCCAGAGGTTCAGGACAATGGGTACGCGATCGTCTGAATAACGTGACCTTCAAGGTGTGTAGTGTCTTGTAATTTCTAAAAGTGCTTTTTTTTCAAGACAGTATTTCGTTTGATTAAATTAAATAGGGACAAATATCCCCATTCTACTGACAAAGCAGCTGAGGCTTCAACACAGCGAGGTGCACCTGAGATCTCTTACGCACATCACAAGCAAAGATGTGAGTCGTAGTTTCGCCTGCAGATTCTGAACCCAGAGATGTACCGAGGAGAACGGGGAGAGGCAGGAGGCATCCTGAATCCGGCCCGGAGGTTAGTCGATAGGAAGCCAGCTCAAGCTCCTGTCCACCCGCAAGAAGAAAACCAAACATTGCGTGTGGTGTTTTAGGCTCTCCAGAGAATTCTCACAGCTGTCGTCCCATTCGGCCCACACACTAACTGTGTGAGGTAAGCAGGGATGACATTATCATCCCCATTTTACAGATGAGGAGACTGAGGTCCAGCAAGACTAAATAATTTGCCCTAGGTACATAACTGCTTAGTGAGAGGATTAGCATTAGAACCTAGGCCTTCCGACTCTCGGGTTCAAATTATTGTTGCTGAAATTTGCTTCCTCTCTATCTCTGATCTCAGAGAGCGTCATGCCTAGAGTGAGGGTGCCTCGCCAGCCGAGCTTTTGTTTTCTGGGACTCGATAGCTTGGTATGAACTGGGCATTTTTCTCACTTTATTTCTAATGCATTTTGGCTCAGGGGAAATCAATGATTTTAAAGAAGATGGAAAAGCTCCTTAAGCTACTAGTTGCTTCTTTTCTTAATCTTTTCTGATGTTCGTTATAAGGGACCAAGCTTTTATTTGTCTAGTGCTGCGGTACTTGCTATTGACTGGACGGTTGTGGGGAGTTGCCATTACTCTGGGAAGGTAAAAGATGGGGTGATTCAGGGAAGAGGGGGTACGGCACATCACTGCCACTCGCATAGAGCATCCCCAGCTCTGATTTCCATGCTGGAGTCCGACGGCTGATGGGCAAGGAAGAAAAGCAACCAAGAGAGCAAGAGTGGCTGTCACTGTCTGCACAAGTATGCCTCCATTGCTCCTGGGACCTGACCGTGCTGGAGAGAATTTTGGGGACAGAAGATCAGAGATCATTTCAGCAATTTGGCCCACGAAGGAACAGGCATGCCATGCTGCAAGAAATGCCAGCAGGAGGTGTCGGTCGGACAAGGCACGCGGAAATGGCGTAGGGACTGAATGGCAGCCCCAGAACCTGTAACTATTACAGCATCTTATATAGCACAAGATGTGATCAAGTTAAGGATCTTGAAAGAAGGAGGGTTTTTTTCCTGGGTTATTTGGGAGGGGCTTAAATGCGATCACACGCGTCCTGAAAAAAGTCAGGCAGAGGGAGTCTGGGAACAGATGCACAGGGGAGAAGGTGGTGAGGGAGGCAGCAAGCCAAGGAATTCCAGTAGCCACTGGAAATTGAAATAGTCTAGGAACAGACCCTGCCCTAGAGCCTATGGGAGGATGGTCCTTCTGACACCCTGACTCCAGACTTCTGGCCTCCAGAACTGTGAGAGAGTACATTTCTGTTGTCTTAAGCCGTCAAGGTTGTAGTCATTTGTGCAGCAGTCCTAGACCACTAGCATACAGGGGCTACGTCGGCATTTCCGTCAAGAACCGGAAGTCCGCCGAGAGGCAAACCCCAGAGGATCCAGCCCGTGCCTTTATTCAGAATGTGGAGTAGCAAGAGCGTCCGGCGTACAAGACCACAGGGACATCAGACTCACGCTAGGTGGCTCAGAAGACGATTCCAAACTGAGTTCTACGTTCAAACTGCAATAGAAGGCAAAGTACAGGAACTACAATTCTAGGTTATTTTAGAAGCTGAGACACTTAACAAGCCAGCAAGTAACCACCGTGGCTTTGTAGATTATAGACATAATGCAATTATGATCTCAGCACACGCACCCCCAAAACACACACATACCCCTTGATATCCCCATTTGTGCCCAGCAGATAAATGCAGGAATTTGGGGAAAGTCAGATTAGTAGAAAATAAATTTAAAATATAATCCATAGTATCTGGGAAGAGCTTGCAGATACTCGTTCTTTTGGCATAATAAGGTCAACGTTATATTAATAGGAAGAAAAATGCCGCTTTATGCTGACACAATACACGATGAAGATTTTGGGGGAGCAATAAGCTCATCTTTGCAAAATGAGATGACTATTTTTTTAGATATTTGAAGGAAAAGTGAAAAGACCCTGTGTATGTGCACCCGCGCTACCCCACCCTTACCTGCCCAAAAGACTGCAGCTCATATTTCCCCTCTTTGAGCAAGAAAACTGGGTGGAAGAAGAGAGAAATTTGTGTCACCATAGGCACCAGAGACAGGGCAATTCGCACATCAAATATTTGGGATCTAATGGTTTCTAAACGAGGGCTGGTGCATTACAGAAAGAATGGGGGTGGACATAAAGGATTTGCAGGGTAGGCAGCGTTTAGTAGACAAACAGAGGATGCAGTCTCTTTGGAGAAGGAGGGAGTGGTCACTTGGAACACCCTCTGGACACTCAGAAGGTGTCCACATCCAGGTGGCCTCGGCAGTATCTGGAGGATATTAATCCCTCCATAGTCTATGCAGGGGGAGGTGGGAGAAGGGGAGGGAAGGAGTGTCTACACACAATGGACAATCCAGTCGAGGCACCCAACTTCTCTCCCCGCCCAGAAAATAACATAAAAAGGGCAGTTGCACAGATTATATAAAAGTTAAACTATTCATTAAACCCCATCACATTTTCCCATGCCCTTTGGGAAGTACAGTGGATGAGGAACAGGAGCTGCAATGGGACATCCTGAACCCGGGTGCCAATCCTTAGCTGTGCATCTTCCAGCAAGTTACTGAATCTCTGGGTCCTGCTTTCTCTTCTACACGGAGGGCCAGTATCTACTTCACACAGTTTCAGAACTAAAGGAATGATGTATGCAATTTATTTAAATACAGCCACTAATCAAAATTACATCCCTTTGAAAGCCATATTGGCTTCTGTGCTCTGTGGAATGCAACTGATATCTGAGGTAGCCTTCTTTAAACGGGAACTGAGCATTGAGTCGTCTTCTAACCAACAGCAATTCCTTCTTGCCAACCTCCCCTTCCTGACGAAGATCTAAACTTACCGGCTCACCTCCTAAACTGGGCCTTGTGGAACATATTTTTTCTCACTGCCAAGAAATCCCAGATTTGAAACTGGACTTTCTATCCTTCCATTTGATGCCTTCATTAAAATTTTACGTTTGCAAAAACCGCTAAGTATTTATAGCCGTTTGCTCTTATTAACAGGGGTTGGCGCGGGGCAGTCAAAACCTCCTGGTCAGGGACCATCTGCAGATCGGGGGCGGGAGAAATGGGATAACCGAGAGAGAGAGAGCCCAGCATTTGCTCTGTGGCTGCCGTCCCCGCCCCTCCCTCCAAGCCCTCCTGCTGCCAACGGAACAGGCAGGGCGAACAGGCCACGGTGAGCCTCCAACACCAGCTCTCTGCCACGAAGATTAAAAACACAACAAAATCACCAGCCTACTGTCCCTTTCCATTTGATTAGGTCTGTGAAAAGCAGCACCAGCAAAAAAAAAAAAAAAAAAAAAAAAACAAAACAAAACAATTTTTTCTTTTAATTTTAATATTGTCAATTGTAATAAACTCAACTGAGTTCCACTAACAAACTGCTTTGTGTTTGTTCGGGGAAAATTAAGTTGTAGTCTTCAAATCCTGCCTTAACTAGGTATTTGGTTTTGGAATAAGACTCCAGCCTCTCCCGACACTAATGAATTCTGCTCGCTGCTAAAGATCCGGAGCCCATGCTGAGCTTGTGGGGCTATTTGATTCATTTAACACTAGTGATTCCCTTAATGCAATATGTAAACAAAAGGAGAAATACCTTCTGAGGCACTGGAAGTACTTAATGGCGTCTGATAAGATAGTCAAAGCAAGTTTGTTGACTCTCTCCGTCCTTAAACAGCCTCTCAATTATAATTGCATACACATGCAGTTCAGATGTAAGTGTTATTCAAACAGCTGAGATGAAAAAAAAAAAACTTTAGGATGTTGGGTCTGGGTCTTGGGGGACTCTGGGAGGCTGAGTACCAGGTGAAGGCAGCCTAACCTCAAAAAGGGGTTTCTTGTTTCTCAGGGGTCCCCCTGGTGTCTCCTTAGGGGCTCCTGATTCAGGAATGTTCTCTGGGCTGCAGCCTTCTAGGGCCGGCAGCCTTTGGTTGTGTCCTGGTCATGTTGGGGTCAGAATGACAGCAGAAGCACAGTCATTGCTGTCCACGTCTCTGTCCTTTCATGGTTGGGAGAAACAAGCAAGAGGAATCTTAACTCAAACCACAAAGCCACAAGCTTAATGGCATATCTTAAACCTGAGAAAGAATAGTGGTAGCATGATGGCCAGAAGGACTTGCCAGTTCTCTGAAGTGTCTTTCTTGACCCATGCTTCTAGGTTAGATAGCGAGTTTCGAAGGTATCATCTGAGACAGAGATGTTGGCAAATGTCTTCATCTGGCTGGCAGGGGAGCATAGGTCCCCCACCTGGCTCTCCATTCCTGCTCTCTCTACTTCCAACTCTACTTCAGACCTCCCCGGAGCCCTCTCAGTCCCTCTTCTGAAGGATCATGAGTAGCTCCCCTCTCTGTGAGGGCATCCTCCCCACAGTGTCCTTCCCCCTGGGTGACTCCTGTGCAGCCGGAAACCTCAGGGTTTCCTTGCCCGTCCCCTTCCGCCAGCCCAAGTCTGCATGGAGCACTATTCCATATGCCTCAATGTGGTCCATTTTCTGCTCACTTGTCCTTGCTTCCCCCCAACTCCACGAGCTTTGTGGGGGTGGAGGTCACGTCTACCTTGCCCGCTGCTGGGTCCCTGTCCTTTGCAAGATTTATGGTGAATACTTATTACATGTTTGCAGTTTGAATGGAGAACAGAGAAGCTGCCTGTCTGCAAGTATGTGCGTCCCTGAGGCCGACGGTGGGAGTTAGAGAGGAACAGAAAGAACAACTTCAGATCAAACTGCGGACAGTTTTACATCCCTGAGCACTGGCCATCTCTCCTTGATCAGTAAGCACCTTGAACGTTCAAGATATAAAAGCCAAAGCAGCTCTCTGGTTGTTTTAACTGTCCTTAAAGAACAAGACTCGGGTCGGTATGCCTCCAACCCCTACAACTTCTTAAATCTTCTTGAATACTCAGGGGTCCCCATCGCATCTGTCTCTGCTCAGGGTGTTCCTTGGAAGGCACCATCTCAGCCTTCCCTCTATGCTTGGGCCATTTCCTCTGTCCAGTTAGCTTGACTCACTCATTAGCCTCAGCTCCTGTGTCTTGGGCCTGGGCGCTAGGCTCTGGCCCGGGCTGAGCATGCAAGATTTTCCCTTCATCAGGCTAATGAAGTAGGAGTCTTATGCCATCATTAGTGCTGGTGTTAATCCAAGCAGAACTAATATTGGTGTTGTTCCAAGTAGAATTAACCCAGCCCGGCCCCCAACAAGCCAGATGTTAGCCAGGCATTTCTTACTGATGTTAATGAATGACTCCCTTGGGTTCCACAAACAGCTGAATCCACCAAAGGAACTTCAGGGACCCAGAAGCAAACTGCTTGCCTACAAAGAGATTTGTCCTAGGAGGCTACCGAGGGCTTGGAACTTCTGAGCCTCAAGCAAGAAAGAGTTCCTTTCTCTGGGTAACAAATGACTCCGCCACTCCCAACTATCCAAAGAGCAAGCCAGGCAGGGCCGGTAACAGGGCCAAGGGTTTTCCTAGGGAGTGTTTCTTTTCAAATTCCTCTCTTCCTCTGTCCCTCTCTCAATAACCCGGGTTATATGTCTGTGTGTTTATTCCCTCCACCGTACCATGCAAGCAAGAACCATGTCCTTCTCCCCTCCGTGTCTCCGGCATCTGGTAGAGACATCACCTAACTGTTGTCCGGAAGCAAAGGATGACAGAGTGTCTTCCTGAGATGGTTTGCTTCATCTTCCAGTTCCACGCAGCTTTCCTCTCACTCTCCATCAAGGAAAACGTATCGGCTGCAGACTTTCCATTTGTACTTGATCACTGCTCTCCTAGGACTGTGGTAACAAGAATAGAAACCATTTATAGCAAGGGCCAGACACTGTGCTAAAAAATTTGCATACATTTTTCAACAACCCGTGAAAGCAGTATATCAGGATTTCTAAATGTATGACCGAGGGTTGAGGGCGGGTGGGGAAGGGGTCTAAATAATTCACTTAACGCGGTAGGACTAGCCCAGAGAAGACCCAGAAGAGGGGTCAGGGCCGGCTGGTGACACGGCTGTCCATTCCACTAGCAATCGGGTCACCTGTTCAGCAGGAAGTCACCCACCTACCCCACCTGGGAAAAAATGGGCCATATGTCTGTAGCCCCATAAATTTCCTCCCTTTAAGCCATAAATACTCATAGTAGAAGAATTTGTAAATGAAAACCTTAAAATATTATAAGAAAAATAAAATAAGAGGGACAAGAAGAGTAAATGGAAGCCTTTAAGAGTATTTTTAGGTTTGCTAGGGTAATGAAGACAATATGCTAAACAGACTATCAAAAGTAATTTGCAGATGTTTAATTATTTTTTTTTAATTTATATTTTCACCCAAGAGCTCTGATGGTGTTAATTATTAATATTACTACTGGCTACCCTACAGTTGACTTCTCCTGACTCTATCCCTTCCCACCATGTGGGATGGGATGTTTTCAGGCTCTCTCCTCCCTCTCAGTTATAGGGAAATGCATAGAAATGTCCTTTAATGAGCAGCAGAGACAATACGGACACCAAGAGGACTTTTTCCCCCAGTGGCTTTTCCGTCTGGGTGTTCAGACTCTTGTCTACGATGACTCACGGTCATTGGCTCCCTCCTCTTGGGTCTTTCCTGGCTCCTGAGTCCCATATTGGACCTGGACATGAAGCAGAACTTGGACTCCTGCACTGGGAAAGTGAGGCTTTAATGACCGGCACCCCCACCCCCGCTACTCCCCACGCTGGGGCCCTGCTCCCCCCTGACAACCTCACACGAGAGAGCAGCAGAGCATGCCCGCCTAACTCTGCCCGTTCCCCTAACCAAGTCTCAGCCCCACTCTGCTCAGAGCACAAGAATGTGTCCCAAAGCCAAGCTGGGTTTGTCTCCAATTCTTCCTCCTCTCTTAAAGCAGCACTGCAGAAGTCTCGATACCTGTTCTTTCTATTGTCTGTTCTACGTCATGCCCTTTCTCTCTCCCCAACCCACGGTTTCCTCTTTTCCTAATTATCTTTGCTAAGAGTGACTAAAGCATTAAGTGTACTCAAACTGAAATACGCAGTTGGAAGAAAAGGATATAGAAATAAACTCATTTATAGTAGGCTTTTTTTGTTTTTATTTCAGCATGTTACAGGGGTGCAAATGTTTAGGATACATATATTGCCTTTGCCCCACCTGAGTCAGAACAGAGCTTCAAGTGTGTCCATCCCCCAGATGGTGTGCACCCATTAGGTGTGAATATACTTATCCCCTCTTCCCCGCCACCACCCTACCCGGACACCCGATGAATGCCATTACTATATGTGCACATATGTGTTGATCAGTTAATACCAGTTTTCTGGTGAGTACCTGTGGTGCTTGTTGTTCCATTCTTGTGATACTTCACTTAATAGAATGGGTTCTAGCTCTATCTAGGATAATGCAAGAGGTGCTAGATCACCATTGTTTTTTTGTAGCTGAGTAGAACTCCATGGTATACACATACCACATTTTATTAATCCACTCATGTATTGACGGGCATTTGGGTTGTTTTCACATCTTTGCAATTGTGAATTGTGCTGCTGTAAACATTCGAGTGCAGGTGTCTTTTTTTATAGAATGTCTTTTGTTCCTTTGAGTAAATGCCCATACACTAGGCTTTTCTTAAAGGACATTTGTGGTTAGGGAGAGTTACTACACACGGATCCTTTCCCCGGGTCAACACTGGGTCCATTTGTGCAAACCTGTCTTCTGAGTGCTGATCCATTACGATGCTGACAGAACCATGTACTGAGCGCCCAGCCCTGTGCTCCAAGCACAGTGCTAAGCCGGGCACTGTCCATGCAATATTTGTAATCGAAGGACTCTCTAAATAAAATATGGTCATCTCCATGTTACCAATAAAGAAACTGAGGCCCGTCAGTGTTAACCGGCCTGACTCAAAGTTACACCACTGGAGATGAGTTCCCTTCACTTAGCTTTGTGGAGGTAGCTTAGGAAGTCTAAATTCTTATCACAAACATATAACAAATCCTCCTCCCAAGAGGAATCTTTGATTGTCACATTCATTCCGCTGAGCTTGATAGTTGACATCAACGTCTTGACCAGCCGTCTGTCGGTCTAATGCCTGTGAATCCAGACACTGGAATTTGGTGTCTCTGACCAGCCCGGTCATTTGAGTGAGGGGCAAGTGACCCCCACCCTAAATGAGAAGCACTGTCGTTACGAATAAGTTGTTAGTATTAGACCCTAATCCTGGTCTAAGCCCTCCCTTTAAGACTAAATCTCACCCTAACTTGAAACAGTCTACCTTGCAGAATATTTTGTCCTCTGCTGCCATGTCACCTCTGTATTCCTAGGTGTTATAAGTGATCTCACCTCTCTGTGATCGTTCAGGGTCAAGTCCCAGAGCTGACATCTCCTAGGGAGGTACTGGGAAAGGCAGAGCTGAAGAGTAAGACTCTCTCTACCCCATACAGCTCCTCCCAGGGAAGGAGGAAGACTCAGAGAGAAAGACTACCTGATGGCTGGGCCTGGGCCGGAGGTTGACGCCGGGCTCAGTTGACCTGCAGGCTTCGTCCCCTCTGTGACTCATGAACACGGGGCTGGGCTTTGCTGCCCTGCCAGAGAACGTCGACAGTGCTACCGCCGCCAATGTGTGGGGCCCTCAGGGAGAAGGTGGGAAGGCGTCAGCATGGCCAGGATGGAAAAAGAGAACAAACTAAGGACTGGAAGTTTTCTGTGTTATTTAATTTAAAGCAAATGATGCATGTTGGCTATTGGGTTCAAAACACAGATGTCCAGGGAAGTGTGAAGTCATTCAAGAGCATGGAGTTATAAATGAAGGTTACAGTTATGCATTACTGTGGTCTCTTAGTTATAGCCTTTATTCTTCTCCCTCCTGTGCCCTGCTTCTAGGTCATAGGGATGACAGGATGTGAGAACTTTGTGCTACAGAATTGTTTATCCCCGGTGGATCTCTAGGTCTTTCTCTACTCCACCCAACCCTCGTACTTACACACATTGATGACCCCGCTATGGTGGTCTAACCAATGGGATTAGGTAAATCACTTGCCTTTGTGATCCAGGACTTCATATGTACTGGGTGGCATCCAGGACTTCATAAGTACTGGCCTTACCAGTTAGATTTATGAAGTTCCAATTTGCGGCAACGCTCTAGTTGTGAAAATAGCCATTTAAGTTTCTCCACACATATGTGCAGGCCACATTCCTCAACGCTCAAGTATGTGTTGCATTTGCCTCTTTTCTCAGCAAAAACTCAAGCATTCATCTCAATAAAATGATGACCACACGCTTTTTTTAATTTCAAATTTATTTAATTTCAAATTCAGGAGACCCACGGTCCATCCAGCTATATGGCAACCCAAGAAGCTGTACCCGCACACGCCTGCCCACATTGTGACATCCACCACCCTCCTCTGTCCGGCGAACCATTGCACCCGAATGCCCCCAGTCCCCTCTCTTGCCTGAGCAGACTGTCAGCTCACCAGCCTCCTCTGATCTCTGCCCTCCTTTTCCACCAAATTAAATTTCAACTTTTTGTAAACCTCTGTGAAAATGACAAGCCGGTGGCAGCGCTGTCTTTTAATACACAAAAGCATAAATAATGCCATCCATCAGGGCTGTCACTCAAAAAGATCGATTGCTGGTTGTCCAGACCCCTGAATGACACCAAAGCCAAAGTTTGAAAGTGTCTCTTTTCTTTTCTTTAGTCTCTCTCTCTCTCTCTCTCTCTCCCTCTCTCTCACATGCTCGCTCACTCTCTCTCTCTCTCTTTTTTATTTGCTGGACTGCTTGATTCTGATTAATGGTCCTGTCAGGGTGGGATTCCACTTGCTCGGATAATGAGTCAAGAATGTATTCCCTGTCACAGGAGCAGCAGATGTCAGGGGCAGAAGGGCTCAGGGATGCCAGAAACAATATACAGTTTCTTCCTAGTCCCCTGACAGGCCAATATGCTGCACAAGGTCTAATTTATGTAGACAAAATGCAGGCGGGGCTGCAGCCACCAGAAAACCGCCCCAGAGAGCCCCGGCTACAATGCAGCTTGCGAGTGGGGTCTGCTGTCTGGGGCGCCAGCAGTCGGCTGATAATGAACCTCCGCAGCAGACTCGACAGTGCGGCCTCCCAAGGCCTGGACACACCGAGGGGCCCAGGACTTCTTTGACTTCATTAAACTGTACTTTATGTCATTATGGGAAGAAATCAAACAGGGCAGAGGGCTTCTGTTTCCTTTAATGGCTTGATTAGGTTATTCACTGCTGGGCTCGGCCATTATCATACTTGGAGCTGCCGAAGGCTGGGGAGAATTGTCAGCCTCCATACTTGCTTCAGCCAGGCACCCTCTTTGCTTTGACTGGACTCAGAAGTCTGTGCATGGACAGGGAACCTCAGGCCTTCCCATTATCCCACTGGTGCCCCAGCAAACAGAGCTGCCCCTTGGCCAAAACCCAGACATTTGGTCTCAGCCCAAAGGTAGACTTGCTTGCATGCAATCTACCTGTCCGCATAGATTTTGCACATATGCACGTATCTCTTCTATGAGAAACATCTCTTGGGCTGTTCTAGAGGTTATGACATTAAAGCAGTGCATATTTCTCTAAGAAATTAAAATACGGCCACACTACCTTGGCAAACAACTCAAGCAGTTAAATGCTCAGGACACATTGGAATCACATAAATCAAAATTAGGCATGGGGGTGGGGGTGTCAGATCACCCAGACCGGGGAGATAAAACTCTCCATTTTAATCTTAACCATGTCACAAGAATCTTCCATTAACAAAATAAAATAAAAACACCTGCAAAGAGATGCTAAAACGCAAAGTATCAAGGCTCTTGGCTTGGCTTCTAGACTTTATTTTTGTGGGTACAGTGGAGTACTACAACAGTGTCTCTGGCCTCAAGTCTTTAGTTGTGGGTCCCGTTAAGAGGTGGCAAGCAGCATGATTGAGCTTCAGAGCCCAGTCAAAATGCTATAAGCTCAGCTGACTTTTCTTTCTTCTTTATGTTTTTTTTTTCCATTTTATTAGCATGCGTTTTTCCTTTGCAAAGATTTTTTTTGTTTAATTTAAAAAAAGATGCTGCCTTAGAGAACCAACATGATTCTAGAGGTGGGCAGGTGGGTGCCTGAGTGAGACTCTGCCTGGCACAAGGACAAAGCCTTCAGGCAAGTCACTCACCCTCTCTGAGTCCCCTTCCTTCTAACTGCAAAATGTGGCCAATTTGATCTACCTGGTGGCATCTGTGATCACACACACACAGTGCAGAGTGTGTGTGAAACCTCATATGAGCATTTTTCTGAAAAGCAGGTGGCAAATAAATAGTAGCGGTTATTGCTATATACCTTGTCCCACTGCCTTGCATTGTGCCATGCAAAACTGCTACTATGCCATCGTGACTACACAGAAGAGGAAATTAAGATGGGGCTGCTCTAGCCGCCGCCCAGGTCACCTGAGTCCAGCTACACCAATATTGAATATACGTGCACCAATCTCATCCTTACTCGGACCCTCCACAGGCCGTCCCAGTTCCAAGCACATCCCACCACATCTGCCTCTTTGAAGGCCTGCAAATTTAATTAACCCTGTTCCTTCCCAAATCCTGAGTGCTAGTTGGGTCTCTCATAATTCCACCCACACGCGTTTTACCGCCACGTGACCACTTGAGATTTTCGCAAGAGGTAGCAAAAGGGAAAGAAAGCAAAGCAACCTCTGCAGCAGTTTACCTCCATGCAGGTAAAAATAAGTACTGTTGAATGACAAAAAGAAATTCAGTTGCAATAGATTATGTATAACAAAATCCAATTCATACTAAATATGTGGGGTTATTTGAATTCATTTATTTAATTTCTAGAAGGATCCATAAGAGATTTAACAGTAGTTACCTCTGGGTACTTACCTCTTAGAAGTTGATTTTTTTTTTATCATGACTACATCTTACTTTTATATTAAAAACCGATTTTAAAAATTCAAAAAAAGAAAAGACAAAGAAATGGGAAGGCCAAACTAAGCAAACCTACTTCCTGAACTCCTCCTCAGTTAAAACACTGACCTCTCTCTAATGGTCCAGAATTTACTAGAGAATTGTCAGGCCAAAGCAAATATCATGAAATCGATGAGCTCCACTTGATGAAAATTCAGTGGGCAAAACCTGAACGTCATGCAGAGCCCCCAACAAGAAACTGCAGCAAAGAACCTGGCTCTGATTTGCCGTAAAAGAAGGCCGGATGGTGGGGAATAGAGTTGACAGTAGACAAAGGCGGTCATGGGATAAAGAAAGGTCACAAACAGAGGGGCGTGCTGGATGTTTTGCAATTATAGAGGATTTTCATATTACAAATGATTCTTTCGGCTGTAAGCTCCTGAAATGTGTTTATACACTTATGTACAACACCAAGGGGCTGGAGCAGGCAGGGAGATTAAGACTGGCAAGGTTTGGGGGCCGTATTACCACATGGTGACCAATCAGATAGGTAGGTTGGCAGATAGTGCCCGCCTCCTCCAAAAAAATAAGCCAAGAAAAGCAATTTATAGGCAACCCGTGGGAAACAACTTATTGTGTAAAATGAGCTGCCTTTGCACCAGCTTGACCTTCCAGCACACCTATTTTGGTTTCTCAGAGTGGAGGCCATTCATCACAAGACTACAAAATCCCAGAGTGGAGGCACGAAGCAAGGTCACCCGAAAGTTGCCAGGGTGAGTGTATTGGAACAAAAACGGAGAAGAACAGCAGAATGGAAAATTAATTTTAAATCCCAGCTACTGAATTGTTTGCAAAGGGCTGCCCCTCCCAGGGTGCGGGGAAGAGCAGTGTGGAAACTGCCCCATCTAGAGTAGGTTCAAAGCTCTAGCCACTCTGAGATGTGCTAGAACCACGTAGTCCCTGGAAACAGTGACTTCACACCTGCGAAGGGTTAAGGACTGCAGAGATGAAGGGCATTTCTCTCATGAAGCCATTTGCCTCCAGGCAGCCCCTGAGATGTCCCTACACTGTTTTAATGATGGGAAGAGCTGAAGCTGGGAGCTGATTGGTTTTGGGCCTCGCACATACATGGGGTTTCCTGTCTCTCTTTCTCTTCAACACTCAAGTTTTCCCACTTACCTGAGGTCCTCCAATTTTCCCTTTCATCTTAGTAAATCACCCATCCTGCCTCCCGGGCCAGCTCATATCCGACCTGCGCTGCCTTTCTTGGTGTAAGTTGCCTCAGATACTTTTGGGGAAGAAGCAGGTTACTGCACGTGACATAGAAAGCCACTCGGGGAGCCTTCCCTTGCTGTCCCCCGGGATGCTCTGTCTAGTGACAATCAGTGGAGAGGAGGGACAAAGGGACTGGTCTTGTCCTTACTCTGGTCATGACGGCACAGGTCCTCCCTAGCAGGTGCCCTGGTCCTCAGTATGACTGCTGTCTCCTGATGACACTGGTATGCGTCAGGGGGCATGGCAGTCATTAACCCAAACCTGGAAGTGACTGTCACAACTATCTCCGCAAACCAAAGACACCTGGAGTCCTGATGACAGGTTAAGCAGGTCTTCGTCCAAGAGGTTCCTGGTCACCCCAGCTCACGTGCCACCTCCCGACCAGAAGCCTCTCTGGTTAAGTCCTTTCCTCCCAACTCTTAGTCACTATCTTGCCATTACCTGCCTTTTTCCTTCATTAAGTTTATCTTAAAGTCTCAGAAGCAGAAGTTAAGGCGAGGACTTGGGTGTAGAAGGTTTTTTTGGGGGGAAGATGATCCCAGGAAACAGAAGTGACAAGGAGTGGGGGAGGAGAAAGCGTGTGTTAATACCATCTCTGTCCCTGTTTTGGGGAAGGGTGCGTGGCTCTGCTCAGACTCCCGAGAGGGTGGGACTCACTCAGAACGGAGCCACCACTGCCCCCTAGAAGGCTGGGAGACTGGAGCCTTATCTACCAACCCCCAGTGTCCTGGGTAGCTGGGGGGTTGTCTAGGAAGCAATGAATTGGCTCTCACTGCTGGCCAAGGGCTGCCTGAGGCAGAAAGAAGGCAGGAGACACAGGGCGGAGGCTGGACATGGGACACTCATGGCTCCAAGTGTGACTGTGCACACTTGGAACCATTCGCCACAGGTCGGGCTGAAATCAGAGGTGAGCCGAAGGGATGTGACGAGAGCACCAGAGGTGTCACTACAGCACTTATTATGAAATTCCTTATCCGTAAGATGTTTTCTTATTTAATGTGGCACTCACCCCACTGGAGATCAGGGACTCCTCCATGTGAGGAGAGACCGTTGGCATGAGCTCCAAGGGCCCACAGGAAATCGTTGTGAGAATGAGAAGACAACACTCTTCCCACCCCTACCCAGGTGGCGGCAGCTTCTCAGGTGCACACGTGGCAAGCTGAACTCCTGTTAAATGCATGCACGGTTCCCGCTCAGCCCTCAGCGGGGCGCTCCTGTGCAAGGCGAAACCTGCACATCCATAGAGGGTGCCCCGGACATTTCTTCTGCCTCGTTCGCTGGCATACCCCCTTTACCTAGAATGATAACTGCCCCACAGTCCACGCTCCATAAATTCTGTTAGGTGAAAGGTTCAAGTCACCTCGGTCAATCCCCTTTGTGCAAATTGTAAGCCTTATCAACTTTTGCATCCTTTGAGCCCCAGAAGTAGTTTCATATTCGGGATTCTAGTGTCCACGTGGAAAGGAGCCGGGCTGTCCGACCTCAGCGTCTGCTGCCCCCACCAGAGCTCAGGAGAAGCACGAGGTCTGTCCACGAATGGCCCGCAAGCCCATCATCCTCCACTTCAGGATACAGTTATGTGTTTTGTTTTTTTGCCTAATAATCTGAACATAAACACATTTCTAAAATCCCCAGTCTCTCTCTCTCTCTCTCTCTCTCTCTCTCTCTCTCTCTCTCTCTCTCTCTCTCTCTCTCGTTCTCTCTCTCTCTCTTTCACACACACACACATGCACACTTCCACCCTCACTCACTTCTAGTTTTATTTTACAAAATTTCTGCCCCTCCACATTTACCTATCTTTGATCATGTATTTTGCAAAATCACAGTCCTGGTTTTATGACGTAGGTAGCGTTTAGCCCATCCTGCTTTGAGTTGCTTTATAACGCTAACTCGTATGAACTACCAGGAAGGGTGTACCCCCAACTCACCTGCTCTCAAAAGGGTTTTTTCATACTTTTTCTGTTTCCCTGACCATGAGATAGGACTGGGAATAGCATGGAGAGATGCTTTTGTGGTAAAGGTATAGTTTTATTTCCCCCTCCACACACAGAAACAGACAGAAGGCCCCTACACTCTATTCTCGTTTATGGATTGTCCTTGAGTTTTTCAAAGCTAAAAGGTAGACAGGAGGAACAGATGCCGTCCTGGTCTCGGAGAGTCAGGAGAAATAGTTGCATGATCAGGGCTCTGGTACACACAGATGTCTCTCTGTGCATGTTTGTACACATAACCTCATGTCCACATGGGAGAAACCCAGGGAATGGGTAACCCAAAGAAGTGGCTTAGAATTTTGGATTCAATCTCATCTTGAGCTAAAACAAAAGAAGGAAGCAGCAAGGTATGAGAGGTGACCAGAAAAATCAAGGTAAGCAATGGCAAGGTTGCTTGCTTGCACGGGTGTAAGTCAGTGTCTTCTCTATTGATAAGTCTTTGGTAATTGAGAGTCATCCTTTCTTCTTGGTACAGAAAAGGAGACACTTTTGTTAATACAAATGCAGATTTTTTTCAAATATGTAAACTTCTCTTACAGAAGGGTAACAAGCAATTTTCAGAGCTTCTCTTCTGTGTGTTCATTCTGCAAAAATAATCAGTTCAAAGTACTTTTTATGCCAAAGAGGCATATTTGGGGTGGCGTAGTCTGGTATCCTACAGCCATATTTTGGGATGGGATATTCTGGCATCCTACAGGAATGTTAAGGGTTGAATTGTGTCCCCAGCTAGGTATGTTAAAGTGCTAACTCCCAATACCTGACAACGTGACCTTATTTGGAAATAGGGTTATTGCAGAAGTTAAGTGGTGTTAAAAGAAAAACTTCAGACAAATTAAATGCAACAGAGAGACTCCAGCACGAGCAGCTGTGTAGTCAGAGAAAATTTATAGACAGAAAAAGGACAGTGAATACAGAAAACGGAAGTGAGGCACAGAAACAGCTGGATTGGTTACAGTGGGCGATTGCTTTGAACAGGGTTTGGACAGTCGGCCACCAGCGAGTGGCTGAAGTGTGGCTTCTGTGATTGGCTGGGATTTGGCTACTTGTTGCAAGAGTAGGTCACAGTCTGTTTCTACATCCGGTTAGGTTACGGTTCACTGTGTACAGAGAAACCTTTAGGCTGAACTTAATATATGTAAGGAGGCAGCCTTAGGCTGCACTTAATTTAATGATTCCCCCATTTGTGATCAACCTCACAATTTTGAGAGGCATCGATGCCACACTGTCACCATCATCAATGTCCTGATTTGGTCTCAAATCTCACTGGGAAATAGCACAGGGGGTTTTGTAAGATGGGAAAGATGGGAACAAGGACTTCAGGTTCCTTTTTTGTATGGGTTAGAGCAGATTCCAACTCCTTATGTTGGAATCTCTTGTTTTCAGGGGAAGGGAATAAACTGGTCTGTTTTGGTATCTAACCACTTCCTTAAAGTTGCAGTTTGACTCAGTTAGCATGAGTGACTCCATTTTGGTTTGACCTGGTCTACTGTACTAGGGCCTAGTGTATGAGCTCAGTGCAAAACAATGGCCTCCCACCATTTTGTTTCACAATTCCCCATTTTTGATAAGCCTCTCACATAGGTGAGAGTGAGAACAAAATGTAGGGCTTTGATGCTAGTCTAATTTACCATCAATTCAGGTTTCTAGTCTCAGCACATCATTTGTTGATTATGGTAGTCTCCCGATCATAGATTTCTTTGAGTTTTTGCCATTCCAGTTAAAGAGAGAACACTTCATATTCTACCATGAATGGCTACATGCAAACATTTCAAACTTTTGAGCAAATATAGACATGGGAGAGATTTCTATTACAACTACCAGGAAGATGGTGCCACGAGTTTGGAGTATGCTCATTAGCCAGGGTCCTCATAAACCAAGGTGGTTAAAATAAAATAGACCAAAGAATGAGTTAGACAAAGACTCTTCTTTTGTCAACCAAGTAGACTGTTCATTAATCCCCTGCAAACTGAATCCCTGTAATGCCTAATGTGTTCACCCATGTGCAACAAGGAGTATCAGAAATGCTCAGATTTTTCTCTGTTCAGCCTGTTAAGTGATCTAGAGAAATTCTATTATCTAATACAACTTTACCAAGAGGACTTAAATAAATCTGTTGTGCAACCATAGCCTTTGCAGTATAATCTGTTACACAGCCTATTATAAGGGATACATTATTTCTAGTCACCGCCTCATTTACTCCAAACCATGGAAAAAGCAACCTTACAAAATGTGACCATCCAGAAGGATGAACCACTCCTGGCAACGAATGTTCTCTTCAACCTATGAGGTAAGTTCAAAGAAATAGACCAATTTTCTGTTTTTGACTGATTATGGAACAACAAAGGTACCGTTTAAGTCCTCTCCCACATTGGCCCTTCATCTTTTATCTATCAAGGCATAAGGTTGTCCATATATAAATTAGACTATGAAATTTCCCACAAATAAAAGGATGAATTAAAAAAATTAACATTTTCCAGTGTCATGTTAATAGAGGCACAAGCAAGGGGGGGAAATGAGAGGTAAGAATCTCATACAAGCAGAGAAGTCTTGATCCATGCTCTTAGGAAAGCTGTCCACATCAAGGATGCTGTCTGCTTCCGGGGAGAAACTTCCCTGGTTAGCTCTGTCCCTTAAGGTCTACAATGGAAGTACAGTTCCAGGAGTCTCAAGGAGCCCCTCTGAGTTATGAGATTACAGACCCATGGTTTGAGGTCCCAAAGTTTGCTGCAGTACCAGTGGCAAGGGAAGTCTTTCTCTGATGGTGTTTCCAGAGGATGCAGTCTCTGGGTCTTAGATTACAAAGGGTTTGATTGCCCTGTTGGTGGGTCTCAAAGAACTTCCTTTACCTTGGGAAAATACGCTTTGGTATAATACATTAAAGGCTTGTAGCATTTAGCCTTATGAGAGTTTAGGAGCAGAAGATGCATGAGGTTCTACTATTAGGAGCACCAGGCCTTCCGGTGACTATTTTTACGTTTTCCACTGGAAGTGGATCTGATTAACATGAATCTGCAATACCGTTGACCAAGGCAAACCGGGCGATTCAGTGATTTGCCTAATAGTATTGTATCTGTAATACTTTATTTAACTGCTTTACAACTTGTTCAGTGAAACAAGCATCTCTATAACTGGAGATTGCTCTAGAAACATCCCCTGAGAGAAACACATTTCCTAACAACCTTTTACCTACTGAGATAGCGTCAGCCCTCTTGCAAGGGAAAGCTTCTAGACTACCAGAAAACATGCTCTGAAAATGACAGTTGCATGAAATCCCTCTGCAAATGTTGAAATGGCCCATCATGAAGTTTTGATTATCTTCCCAGGATTGTGGGTTTGACAAAGCAAACATTGGCCATAAACCCCTTTAGCAATTTAGAACAGTCACCACATTTGGATCAATTTATCTCCTCTGTGATGAGTCACAGAGTTCTGATCTTTTAACAATGGAAGCTTTAAGGACACAAAGAACAAGGCAGCTAGCTGTCCAGGCTCTCCATGAGTTCATGCTTAAAACGTTAGTATTTTTCATGCTTGACATTTGTATTTTAAATACAAATTTTGTTTCTCCAATTTAGGTGCATGGCACTGTTTATTAGATGGGTTATCACAGGTAATTTGACTTGGACCACGGAATTCATTCAAATTGCATATCTGAACGATTTCAGTATGAGCTGACTTAGCAGGAAAATCTGGCAAAGTTATTTTCTTAGTATTCAAATAATTTTTTCCTGTTTGGGTTAAAAGTGTTATAAACCAGTCAGTTTATTTATTAAGAGCTCAGTGAATTCTTACTGAGTTCAAATGATATGATCCTAAAGTTATCAGAAACCTATATTCAAGTGTGCTTGTCAGGGTCCTTTTCATCTTTTCCATGAACCTCCTTGAAGACACGACACTGTGGGATTTTAATTGTTTGTAAAGAGCTTTTAGAAAATGTATTAGAAGTAAGTAATTAACTGTGGAAATTACTTAAAGTGGTTATAGTTAAAGACATAATTGACAAGGAATGTGTTTGTTTCTGTGGTCTACAATAGTTTAAAATAATAACCATAATTATGACTGATAACATACTAAGACATCAGAGTTTTAGGAATCTCATACAATTTTGGAACATAATAATATATTGATAATATATCCATACAAATATATTGGGGGAATAAACATAATTTTTTATTTGACAATGCTTCCCATGTAATTTAAAGTATCACATAAGCCTGTTTATTTTCTCTCCTGTAGATGCTGCACAAGTCCTCTGTAACACCCTAGAGCTAGTTGAAGCCAAAAAGACTTAACTTTGAATTTGACGTTTGATTTTGGAAGCCTGTCAAATACACCAAAGGTTTAAAATGATTAAAATAGGATCACAGGTCACTGTAAAATAATAGCCATTCATTTAGCCAAAGTGATCATTAAAAGGTTTTAAAAAGCAAAAACCTTTATTCTTTGATAGAGACTTCGTTTTGCAAACAATCAAGACTTAATAAAGACAGCATGAGACAGAACCTGCCTCTCCTCTTCCCTATATATTTTTTTTTATTTTGCTGTTTACTCAAAAAGTGAATAACAATATTTCACTGTCTCCTATTAATGTTACATTAAATTCTTATTCAAAAGAGAAAATCAAATCGTATTTTTGTATTAGTGTATTATCAATACTAAAGCAAATTTAATAAAATCTCATAACAAATGGGTCCAATCACAGTCATCTTTTGACCACACAAGATTTCCATAAACCTTTTATAATCTCTTAAATTTTTTTCCATTCTGTTTCTCGTTCCAACTTCATGTATTCATTTAGTTTTACCTGTACCTATTTTATTTCTTCAATTTGGAATAACTTTTAAGGAACTTTTAAACTAGACAAGATTATTCTTTTCTCAACAGACATTTTTTTTGCCTTTACAACTTTCCTCACCAAAAACATCTTGCTTTTCTTTTTACATTCTATATACAGGATTGATTCTCTTATATCTGGTAATTTTAATTACATATACTAACTATCATCTCAGCTCTTAGTAAGCCTAACTTCTAGCGAATACCCAGGAGGTAAGTAATTTTGAACTGTTTTATATAGTATTTATAGATGAAAACCATTTCATAATTTTTAGGAAGGTATGCTTCCTCAAAGTTTTCTTAATAGATCTGAATATTTTTAGCTCTTCTATATCATATAAAAATAAGATGCCAAAGTATATACACTTAAACTTATATTTAATAATTACTATTTTAGTATTTTAACTTACTTAGAAATAACTACTTTTGTGATTGCCTATTACTTAATTTAATATGACTTGAACATCTTAAATTACTGAAAAGAAAAATTCTGAAACCATGACACAGGTGTCCTCCCTAATGTCTTCTCCAGTCTTCTTGGTCTCAAGTAGCCACCTGGCAACCAGGACAGCTATGAAGGGCAGAGCCCGTCAGGGTCCCAAATTTATGTACCAGGTGTGGAGCTCAGGACAGAAGACAGAGTTGTGAAGATGATGCCTGGAGGACCCAACCCCTCCCAGCATGGCCGGGGTAGAGGCGGGCCAGGGAGGATGGGCCATATTGGGCGTGGCTCTGCCTTCCAGCTGGTGGTACAAGCACTGAGAACCTGTCCCCAGGCCTCACCTATTCAGAATCCAGATGCTCAGAACCCAAAACATAAGCTCATAGACTAATCAAGCAAGTATCAAAAATATCACAGAAGTAACCATTTTATGACCTTCAAACACGCATCAGAGACAGCATAATCCCGTCCGACAAGTAGACACAGGCATAATGTTTGAATCGTAATTAAATGACGATTCTGAAGCCATTACTATTTTATTTTATCAACAATTTTAAAGCAGTTTGTATTTGCCAAATGTTATAACATACACAAAGCACATATAGACACGCAGACACAGACAGAAGATCTTGCGGCTTTCAGAAAGAATTCTCATTCAACAGCTTTTTTTGTATCCCCAGTTGCTATCAGAGAGCAATGGACACGATGGGCCAACTGGTTTGACCGCTCCATGCTCCTGAGGTTGCTGGGTGCTCTAGTTTGGATTCCCACTTCTGAGACCATCTGTTAAAAGAAAAACTTTAGACAAATTAACAGAGTTTAATTAAGCAGAGAATGATACAGGCATTGGGCAGCCTCCTCAAACCAGAGGAAGTTCAGAGCACTGCCACGTGGTCAGAGAGGACTTTTATTTTTTTTATTTTTTTATTTTTAGAGACAGAGTCTCACTCTGTTGCCCAGGTGAGTGTCGTGGTAGAGTGTCAGGTAGAGTGAGTGCCGTGGCATCAGCCTAGCTCACAGCAACCTCAATCTCCTGGGCTCAAGCAATCCTCCTGCCTCAGCCTCCCGAGTAGCTGGGACTACAGTCATGCGCCACCATGCCCAGCTAATTTTTTGTATATGTATATATTTTAGTAGGTCGATTAATTTCTTTCTATTTTTGGTAGAGACGGGGTCTCACTCAGGCTGGTTTTGAACTCCTGACCTCCAGCGATCTGCCCATCTCGGCCTCCCAGAGTGCTAGGATTACAGGGGTGAGCCACCACGCCCGGCCCGAGAGGATTTTTAGACAGAAAAATGAAAGTGACGGCAGAAAACAGAAGAGATATGGAAACAGCCAGGTTGGCTGTAGCTCAGCATTTGCCTTATTCGAACACAGTTTGGACAGCTGGCTGCCTGTGAGTGGTTGAAGAACTGTTCTACAATTGGCTGGGACTTGGGTACTTGTTACAAGAGTAGGTGACAGTCAGTTTACACTAGCACAGCCAGTTAGGCTATAGCTCGCCACGGACAGAGAAACCTTTAGGCTGAACTTAAAATACATAAAGAAACAGCTGTAAGTTAAACTTCACAGTAGTTAAGATGAGGTCATATTGGAGCAGGCTGGGCCCTTAATTTAATATGACTGGTGTCCTTACAAGAGAGGAGACAGCCACGTGAAGACACAGAGACAAATGGGAGAAAACGGCCATGTGACAGAGGGGACAGAGATTAGAGGGATACATCTACAAGCTGAAGATTGCCAAGAACTGGCAGAATACAGGAAGAGGCAAGAAAGAATTCTCTAGAGCTGTCAGACAGAGCATGGCCTAGCCAACACCTTGATTTCAAACTCCCAGCATCCAGTACTGTGAGATGATACATTTTGGTTGTTTTACACCCCCCCCCGGGTTTTGGTCCTTTGCAGCCCCAGGAAACACATGCAGGAGCAATGTAGGATGACATCATAAGAAGCGAATGCCATTAGAACTTCCTACGAGCGGACACCACCACGCGCCTCCACCCACCCACGAGTGCACGCTGGGGCTCTCAACATGCTGCCGTTCACAGAGAGGATCCGTCGGGAAATTCTTTCCAGTGGCCTAGATAGACATTTTGGCTACATCACCAGTCTTCATGCAGATGCTGGGTAGGGTTCTATGAATACGAAGCAGGATTCCTATGGACTGGGACATGCAGCTCTCTACCACCCTAAGATATGGGTTAGATATCACTGGAACTCGAATGAGACTGGAAACCTCTGTTTCCAAGAACATACCCCATTTTCTCAGGGAAACTCTGCGGATTACTACAGGAGAACAGTAGGAAGAACGGGGAGGAGGAGGAGGTAGAGGAGGAGGAGGAGGAGGAGGAGGGGAAAGGGGCAAAGAGAGGGGGGAGACAGGAGCAGGAGGAAGAGCAGCATAAGGTGAGATTTCAGAAAGAAAAGAACAAGACTCTAATCTCAACTCCGCTTTCTCTTTCTTCCTCGACATCCAATTCATCCACAGAGGTAAATTTTTGAAACCGTGAACTTTCTCCCTTCCCACAACCACCGCACTCATTCAGAACTTTTTACACTTTCCCCTCTTGACTGCCGCTACAACTTCTAACAGCCTCTACAATCGACAGCTACACAGTTCCTGGGGTGATCTTGTACCGTCCCTGCTTACAGCCCTTCCTAACTTCCTGTCACCCACGGGTAGGACCAATACTAAACTCCTTAACATAGTGTGCTGCGAATTCCAAAATCACACCTCAATCCAACACTCCAGTGTTGTACCCCTCACTGCATAGAACACTATATAATTCAATCCAATGGAGTTACATATGGTGGATTTCCATAAACGCTTGACCTTTTTCCCCTGCTTCAAATATCCTCCCTCCTCTTCACTGTGAACCTTTCCTCATTCTTTTAGATCCAGCACAAATATCACCTCCTTTGTAAAGACTTCCATTGCCACACTCCCACCACAGCTGTGGCAGAATGAATGTTTTGCTCTCCCATATTCTTAAACAACTTCGAAAAGAGCACCTGCCAAGCTACATTGCTAAGGGACAGTCTACCCACAAAGACTGGACGTCCCGTAAGAGTCTCATTCAACCACAGTGTCCCCAGCCCATGGCATTGCGTCTGAAACAGGAACGATTCTCCATAAATGTTTTAAAAAAATGGCAGATGCATGAATGGGAATAACGTATTCCAAGCACCACGCTCACCCCCACAAGCTGGCCAGATGCCAGCCATTAGGCGTCATTTCCCGAACCCATAAGAGACATTTGCCTGGTTCTTGGATACCACTGCCCTCTCCTTCCCTGGGCCTCCATCAGTTCAGGGTTGGCTTCAGTCTAGGAAAACAAATAGGCCTCTCCTTCCACATAATTCAGCCGGCTAATTTACATGATAAGGAGGTGCCAGGCCGCCTGCTTCTTGGACTAAGCAGAGAGAGCAGGAAGAAGAGTCCCCAGCCAAAGTTACTGCCGCATTCAGCCTGGCCTCTCTAACTTCAGGGCCCTCTGCTCCTTGACAAAGGTTTATGTTCTAACTCATTAAAGTTTTCTGCCAAAACACAACGTGTTTCTCTTTAAAGGCCCTTGTTCCCACTCAGAACATTCTTAATCAGAAACAGCGACTCACGGTTAAGCTCAAAATAAAGGAAATAAGATTAAATATCCCAATTGCTTTTTGCTGGTTCAGGCTTTGGTTTCATCTTATTATTTTCTTTACAAGCCTTGGGTTTGCAGAGGAGCTCCCCAATGCCCAGCTTCCCATTCTGCTGTGGAGGGAGCCAGGTGCCATGCCCAACACGGTGTTTATAGTTTCTCTACACTGTAGGCAAAGTTGATGAACTGGGATGTCAAGAGCCAAAGTTAAAGCCAGCATGCCTGGACTGTTTTTGAGAGATAGCTCCCACCTGCGTAGGCATTACGGTGTTTCCAGACCCAACGACAGTCCAGAAGGGAAGAAAAGGATTCTTCCAGCATGCACCCCTTCTGGTGGATTCCAGCTGCCCTTCCTACTCATGAAAGGCCATCATAGCAGTCAGCCTCCTCGATCCAACCATGCAAACACCTGGCATATGGCCATTCAGGTACAGTCTAGAGAAGAGTCCAGAAAAGAGAGAGGCAATTCCAGAGAGGAAAATAAATTAATAAGAATTAGAAGACCTGGGTAGGGAGACTTAGAACCATTAACATTAGAACTAGAGTGTCTACTTCATTGTACCCAGGTCTGGAACCCAGAGAGACTGAGACTCCCAAAAGGAGATAAAAATTATTCAGTGCGGGCCTAACCTCACCGGTCGAAAGAAAGTGTAAAGAAACGGGGCAGGTCAAAGTCTAAAACTTAGCACAGTTCCTGGCACAAAGTTGACAATAAATACTTGATGAAATGATGTTAAATAATAGTTCTCATAGGAAATAAAATAACCCAACATTCACATTGTCCCTCAGGCAACTCCCCACAAAGAAAGTCTGGGTTTATTTTTAACTTTATTTTAGAATAATTCCAAATGTATAGAAGTTACGAGAATAGTACAAAGGGCCTCCGTATACTCTTTGCCCAGATTCATCAGATTTTAATGTTTGCCACACTTCTGTTCCCTATCCACCTGTATCCACACATATTATATTTTTTGAACCGTTTGTTAGTAGGTTTCTTTGTGCTTGTTTCCCCTTATCATTTAATACTTCAATGTGTATTTTGCTAAGAACAAGGACACCCTTATGCTTACCAAATCCAGGAAATTTAACATTCATGCAATACTTCTGTCTAATCCACAGTTCATTTTCTGCTTTCGTCAGTAGTTGTCTTCTTAATAATGTCCTTTATGGCATTTTCCCCATACAGGACCCAATCCCGGATCCCATCTTGCACTTAATTGCCATGTCTCTTTAGTCTACTTCAATCCGCACGGTTCCTCAGCCCTTCTTTGTCTTTCTTGAAATTGATGTTATGGAAGAGTACAGGCCAGTTCTTTCATAGAGTGACCCTCATTTTGGATTTGCCTGATGTTTCTACACGATTAGATTCAGGCTGTGCCTTTTTGCCTGAGTCCCGAGCTGAGCAATGCTGGGGTTTTCTCATGGCATCACATCTGGGGGCTCCCTAAGCCTGTTTGCCCGTTCGTGATGATGTTAATTTTGATCGGTAGCTTCTCTGCTATACAGTTACCATTTTTCCTCTCGTGATTAATAAGTAATTTGCAAGGAGTACTTTGAGACCACGGCAACCGCCTGTTCTCCATCAATATCCACAATGGATTTAGCAATGGGTAAATTTTTTGCCTTTCATCCATTGGTTTGTATAATGATGTATTGCTGTCCTTACTTATCTTGGTGCTCAACCTGTCCCACATTTGGCCAGAGGAACCCCTTCCAGCCTCCTTTGTCTTTTTGGTATGTGCCCTTTTTATTTGATTTGTTTTAGTTTTTGAGCTCTTTCTTACTTTTTGGCAATACAAGATGTTCCAGGCTCCTTTGTGTTTCCCTGTCCTGTTGTTGAAATTAGCCTTTCTCCAAGGACTCCTGGTTCCTTTAAGTGAGGAACAGCAGTTGGAAACCGAGAGCTATGTGGTTTCTGTTGTCATCGGGATGCATTGTTTTAAGGGCTTATAGACAAAATTGTTAATCATTCATTTTTGAAATTATCTGCTTATATTGATACTTCCAATCCAAATCAATTCTTCAGTGATTTGCCTTTTTCTATGTCATATTTGTATGTCCTTACTTCACAGTGAGAATCCCAGCTCACAAAACAAACAAAAACAATATATTTATTCATTCACTCAATCCTACAAGACCCAAAAGCAAAATGGTTTTAAAATGGCTGTATCTGTACCATTACCTAGAAAAAAAAAATGACTGAGAAAAGTTCAAGATATGTTTGTGTTTTTTTCTTCAGATCAAGATATCCATAGTCAAAGAACTATGTTGAAAAGTTACTTGGAATAGTTTTTATTTCTCTCTTTGATGTGGTTAGATTATCCCACTGAAATAAAGTTCGGTTTATGTATTTTTGTTTCCAAACTATTTTAGGGCTTTCTCCCTATCCTCATTGACTTTTAATTTTAAATTTGTACAAAAATAATATGATTCCGAAAATCAAAACTCTATGAAAATGTATACCCAAAGAATGTTTCTTCGTTTCCTATCTTGTCCACACTGTTTAACCCTACTTGCCCCTTTTGTAGAGATAACCAATTTCATTAGCCTCTGGTTTATGTTTTCTGAATATCCTTCTTCCAAAATAAATAGGCAAAGTAATTATTTCAAAATAAAAGGTAAAATATTACCCAGATATGTGTATATTTTCTCATTTCCTCTTCTTACAAAAAAGCAGTGTACAATTTCTGTATCCTTTTGCATTTTTTTTACTTAACAATATATCTTGAAATCCATTGCTTATCATATCATAGAAATCTTCCTAGTTCTTTATTCCAGCTTCTTGGTTCACCAACATGTGGATATACCAGTTTATTCAACCAATTTTGCAAGCATTTATGTAATTTCTAATATCTTGAAATTACAAATAATGTTGCTATGACTAAACCTTGTGATGTATTGTTGGAGGTGTATCTTGAGGATAAATTGTTAGGTCAAAGGGCAAGTGTGGCCGAGCATGGTGGCTCACACCTATCATCTGAGCAATTTGGGAGGCCACGGTGGGAGGATCACTTGAGACCAGGAGTTTGACATCAGTCAGGGCAACATAGCAAGACTATGTCTCTACAAAAAATGAAAAAAAAAAAAAATTAGCCGGGCGTGGTGGTGCATGCCTGTAGTCCCAGCTACTTGGAAGGCTGAGGCAGGAGGATCGCTTGAGCCCAGGAGTTCAGGCTGCCATGAGCTGTGATCATACCACTGCACTCTAGCCTGGGTGACAAAACAAGATTCTGTCTCTAAAATTAAAAAAAAAAAAAAAAGGCAAGCTCATATGCAGTTTTGTTAGATAATACTACAGGGGCTATTCTCAATAACAATCTGCATCTGTTTTCCCCATGGCCTTGCTAACACTGTGTCCGGTGTATTTCACTATAGTTTTATAATATAAATGAAGTTGAACATCTTTTCTTATATTTCATCTGTGTGTGTGTGTTATCTTTTTATGTCTTGCACATTTTTGTATAAAATTTTGGTCATCTTTCCTCAATTTCAAGAGTTCCTTGCATATTATTCCATCATTTATTGTACATGTTCCAAATATTTTCTGTCAATTTGTTGTCTTTTGACCTTACTCATGTTGTTTCCTGCCATGCATTTTTTTATTTCAAAATATTAAGAAGGTATGAATGTTTTAGGTTACATGGATCACTTTTGTAATATTTGAGTCCCAGCTGAATGTGTACCCGTCACCCAGGTAGTGTTCATTGTACCTTTTAGGTAGGTTTTTGCCCTTCTCCTCCTCCCTCCTCCTGCCTGGTTGATTTCCAATGACTTTTACTTCCCTCTGTGCACATGTGTGCTCATTGGTTAGTTCCAATTTAATAGTGAGCACATGTGGTGTTTGTTTTTCCATTCCTGAGACACTTCACTTCAGATAATGGTCTCCAGTTCCATACAGATTATTATAAAAGGTATTAATTAATCTCTTTTTATGGCTGAGTAGTACTCCATGGTATAAATATACCATAGTTTATTAATCCACTCATTAATTGATGAGCACTTGGGTTGATTCCACATCTTTGAAATTGTGAATTGTGCTGCAGTAAATATTTGAGTGCAGGTATCTTTTTGATGAAAAGTCTTTTTTATTTTGGGTAAATACCCAATAGTGGCATTGCTGGATTGAACGGTTAGTCTACTTTTAGTTCTTTGAGGAATCTCCATACTGTTTCCCAGACAGGCTGTACTGGTTTGCAGTCCCACCAACTGTGTACAAGTGTTCCTTTCTCTCTGCATCCATGCCAGCATGTATTGTTTTTGGACTTTTTGATAAATGCCATTCTAACTGGGATAAGGTGATAACTCATTTCCCTGATGATTAGCAATGTTGAGTAGCTTCTGTTCATGTCTTTTGCCCACTTTTTAATAGGGTTGTTTGTATTTTTTAATGTAGGCAAATTTATCAAATTATTTTGCATCTTGATTTGAAGTTATAGTTATAAAGCCTTTCCTTAAAACCAGGTGAAAGAAGAATTCACTCACTAAAAGATATTTAATACCTATATAATTTAACTTTTATGTGTATGTCTTGCATCCATTTGATGCTTATTTTTATGTGTAAGAAATAGATTCATTTTATCCCTGTGCAAATAGCTATCCAGCTATCCCAACATCAATTATTAAAAAGTTCATATTAGCCACAATGATTCAATCATCATATTTATCATATTCTGAATTTCTAGATGTATTCAGTTTTTTTTTTTCACTGTCATTTGCATTCCATTTCTCTTCGTGCCTACCCACATGCTAGTTCAACAACATAGTAATTACAGAGATTTCGCAGTATCTTTTGATATCTGGAGAGCTGGTTATCTTCAAAGATCTTTCTTCTGTTGTTTTTCTAGCTATCTGTGCATGCTTATTTTCCATAAGAACCTTAGTATTAACTTCTCTAGCTCCAGAAAAACAGATGATTGACATTTTTATTGGGAGAACTATCATCTTGATGATATCGAACTATTCTATCAAAAAAGGGGGGGGCATATCTTTCCACTTGTTTAATTTTAAACATCTGAATTTGAGGGGTGGGGTTTAAATGTTTTCAGCATTGTTTTACACTTTCATCTTAAAATAACATCATAGAAACATAGAAAACATATGTAAAGTTTAGTGAATTAAAAGGCAAACAGTCTTATATCCGAGTCAGAAAATAGAACTTTGTCAGCCACCCAAAGCCCTTCCTCCACCTGCTCCTTTCCAATCACAGCTTCCTCCTTCCCTCCACCAGTAGCTATTGTCTTGAAATTCAGAGTAATCATTTCACTTCCATGCTTTTCTTTATGTTCAAACAACACGTGTCCAAACTCCATCCTTTGTGACTAAAATTTACACTTGCCAATGAAGAAAAGTTGTTGATATGCCTCTTAAGTCTCATCGAATCTACAGACTTCTCTTCCATCCATTCTGTACAGTAGATCCCTGGAGAACCTAGGCTATAAGACCCGTGGAGTTTTCACAGTCTGGGTTCTGCCCAGTGCAATCTCAAAATGCAGTTCATTGTTCTCCTCCTGCAAACTTGAATTCCCTATAACCAAAGGATTGATCAGACCCAGGTTTGATCCTCTGGGCAAGATTATAAGTCGTGTTGCATGATTTTGTCAGGGAACAGAGAATCTTGAGTGTTCACTCTTCTGTTTAAATTTCTTTTATCCTGAAATTTTAGAAGCAATGTTCACTCTTTTCTGATATTAGTAGTCATCAAGGCTCAATACTCTAGTCTTTTTGTCCCGATATCTCTGTAATCATTTTCAGTGTCTAAAGCTCATTCTCTTACAAAGTTAGAAAGCCTGGATTTTTATATGCCATTTACATCCTTTATAAGAATCAGAAGGCAGTTCTCTCCTCTCTCTTTTATCTGTAGCCTCATCTCTCTTCCCATCCACATGTAATGCCCAGGGCATAACTTCAACTACCTTGGTAGGAAGTAAGCACTGTGTATACAACCTTTTAGGAGAGGAAAGAGTGGTATAGCCAATGCCCCCAAAGAGCAGCCATCCTTGCCTAATGAGCTCTAGAAGTTAAGGAAACTTAGGGGTCTGGAGTAGATAAATAGTTTGTATTTGTTTTCATTTGTTGACATTTATTGAAGTGCAGAGGAATTCTTAGCCCTGAGGAAAGAATCAGCCCTAGGTTTTACTGCTCCAAAGGATATTGTAGAGCTGAAATATTCCATAGAGACAATTTGCTCTAAACCCTTCTTCCTTGATCTAGAGACAACCTTATCTAAAGGTTGCTCGGCTGATAATAACACAAGCAGGACTGGAGCCCAGGCCCCCAATTGCCTAGCTTGTTCTACTGTAGAGTGGTGCAGCTTCTGCTTGGATAACTATCTCCCTTCCCTCCTTTCTCAGCAAGAGTAGAAAAGCAGACTAAGTTAAGCCTTACGGTCAGTAGGAAATGCTCCTGGGTCAGCTATGTAAGCAGGTGTGTTATTTCCTTATTATTTTCTTTCCTTGAGCACCTACTATATTCCAGGCCCCTTGCTTAGCTATGGCTATGCAGTGATGAACAAAACTACCGTATTCCAGGCCTTTTGCTTAGCTATGGCTATACAGTGTTTTGTTTGTTTTTGTTTTGAATTTTTCGTGGCTATACAGTGTTGAACAAAACAGATAGGGTCTTGTCCTCATGGAGTTTATTATAGTCCACTGAACATGAACAATAAGTACAGATGGCACTAAATGCCATAAGAAAAATAAGAGTGCTACAGAAAAAATAATAAAAATTATAAAATAATAAAAATTATAAAAGCATGAACTGTGAAAGGTCTCTCTGGAGGGGGTGTCATTTACACCGAGCCTGGGAGGTGCAACGGCTCTTATGCAAGAGCAGCCTCCTTCCTCCACCTGACATTGCTCCTTTCTTTTGTTGCAGCAATATGTACAGCTAGTGTCATAGCTCTTGACCAGGGAAAGAACCGAGCGGCACACAAAGAGTCGGAGAACAGCCTTTATTCTTCCACAGCAGGATCAGCACACCCAGTGTCACTGCTCTCTTCCCATCTTCTGATCTTCTTCCTTGTTCTCCTCCTGCTTTTATATGCTTGGTAGGGCTCAAAAAGCGTCCAATCAACTACAAGCTTTAACATCCAATCAGCATCAAGCTTTAGCATCCAATCAAAAACAGTGGGATTCAAAAATTACCCAATCAGGATCACGCAAGCAGCGTGGCCGGAACTGGGCAGCAGCACGAAGGCCCTGGACATTTCGGCACTCCACTGGGGCCCTGGGCAGCTCTCTGCCCTGGGGCCGGCCCCAGCAGCTTGCCCTCCAAGTGGCCCCACATAGCACTGGCCCGCGGAGATGCAGAGCGACTGGGAGGCGACAAGCGGCCAGTCCTGACACCCGACATTTTTTGTATCACTTTCTTCAGTGAACTTTTACTTTCTTACGTACAAATCACTTCTGCTAGGTGCTAAGCTGTCTACTGTCAGTTTGCTTCAGTGAACCTGTACAGGGTAGCAGGGAAGCATTCCTTTCACCCCTACATTGGTAAACAAACAAACAATAAAACAAACAAAAACCCCATTAAGTTCTAGGGTTAGCAAATGCTCTAATCGGAAAACCGATCTCAGCTGCGTAATCGATAACAGAAGATCCAAATGCTGCCCCTTAATTCACTATAGTTAGCTAGACCAGGGGGGCATTCACTCCAACATCAAAAAAATAGCTGATGGGATGGATGCCAAGGGTGTTTGTGGTAGAACTGAGGAAGCAACGTGGATTATAAAAAGCTCTTCTCCTTCCATCCTCCCCACCTGCATCCACGCCCCTGGGGCCCCCATCTTACTAGGAAGGCAGGGTAGATAAAGAAGAATGAAGTGAAATCCACAACTGGGGAGGGGTGCATTCTGTTTACCAAGTGCTGTGTTGGGTGGTTATATTTATAATTTCATGTAAACTTTCAAAGCAAAAGATGTCAACATTTTATTTCCATTTTATAGGCAAAAGAAATAGAGGGTTCAAGTTAGAGTCTGGATTTACATGGGCTCAGGCCTTCCAAGTAGGTGGTCTGTGCCCTCTTTGATGGAACCAGGCTGTGTGCAGGCAGCATGCTCAAGGTTGTTCCCTGTAGTTATTCTTCTGAAAACATAACACAAACACAAAAAGGTTCATTGGAAGCACATTGTCCTGTCCAGGTGCCATTAGATTCATCGGGAGGTTTCCTGAAGTTCTGAGCTTAAGGGCAGAGCTCGTCCTCACAGCCAAAAGGTAGAGCTTGAGTGCGATGAAAAAGTTAGCCTTGGCTCCATCCAGGCCAGGCCCCCAGAGCCCCAGGCTGGTGTGCATGAGTCTGAGCGAGCACCGAGGTCGAGCACATGATTGACATGGGCCAGAATAGCCCACTGTCACGTTCAGCCCCATCCCCGCTTGTGTGCAAATCAGAAATGCCAGTGGATTTTTCCATAGTCTCCCATAATGTTCATTATAAAAGAGTCCCCAGATGGCAGATGGCTATTAGCTCACTGTGACCTATATAAATGTCAAACATAAAGCTATTGCCCCAGCAAAAAAATCTCAAAATAAATAACAACAGGAGGGATGAGATTCTGTTGTCATCAGTATTTACAGTTTATGCATTTGGGCTCTTCCCGTTCTCAAGCCAGCACAGAAATGCTTTCATCCCGCTAGGGAATTCCATTAGCAAGAGCAATACAGGAAGCGGAGTCCACAAGAGTAAATCACACAGATGAAGAATAGCTACCCTTAAAAGGCAAACCGGCAGCTGGGAAGTAGGGGGGGGGTGGCTTTGGGGCATTGCTTAGCCCATATTTTAAAGGTTTATCTCCAGATCTGTGTCTTCACTACCAGGTTTACTACACCAGAAGGAAGGTTGGCTCCTCTAGCCTCACACCTGGATGACTTAGCACAGGAACATGCTTCACTACTAGCAAAGGGAAAATCCCAGATCTCAAGAAATATAGAGCAAGTTATTTTTGTACAGGGCTTAGAGAATCAACTTCTTCCTTATTTGCAATTCACAGGGTCTCTGCCTGCCAACTGTGAGCCCTACAGAGAACTGCTTCCCTCCATGATGTGTGTACATATGTGTGTGGTGTGTACACACACTATATATACACACATACATACAAAAAAGATATATATGTATGTATATATATAAAGAGAGAGAGAGATTTTTTAACATACCAATGTTTCTCACACAACACAATTTAAATCTGCTTCTCCAGATGAACAACTGGAAAAATGTTCAGTCAATCTGTTCAGTGAACGAAAATCAGCTCGCATTGTCTTGTTGACTTTATGGTATAATGACTCCGTTTGAATTTTTTTCCCCTACATTTCTGAAGATCTAGATGGCTCTAGGAGCTAAGAAGTTAAGCTGGAAAAAATTACCTAGAGCTTGGGCAAAGGGCTCACCATGAAGCCACTGAGTAAGCAGTGTGATCTACAGGTTCAAAGAGAGGGTGGCCATATAATTTACCTTCCAGACTGGGAAATTCTGAGAGTGAGAGGCAGTGCTATTAATAATTTCACCAAGGCAACAGGCATAAACCAGGGGTGTCCAGGCCAAACCAAGACATAAGGTCACCCTTATTCAAAGATGATTTATAGACACCACAGAAAAGCTTATTTAAACAGTACATGTATCTATGGAATAAAAGTGTTCATTATGAGAAATAACCAAAGCAGGGAGGCAGCAGTGTGTAATGAAACGAACTTTGTAATTTGACAGCACTTTGTTTTAAAGCTGGCTCTCTTCCCTAACTATGCGACCTTAAGCCTCTAATTTCTCATTTGAAAAGTGAGAATAAAATACCTTGGAAAGCCATTGTCAGAATTAAACGAGATAAAAAATGGGACGTGTCTAACTCATTGCCTGGAAAGAGTAGGCACGTCATCATTCTTCTCATTCTAAGGAGCAGCTAGATCCCTCTGCCTCACATCTGACATTACATTATCCCTTGGTTTTAAATCAACAACTACTGAAAAGCACACGTGAAAGTTAATTTCCAACCAAGCTTTTGCTAACAACCGAATGCTAGCATATTGCAGCATGGTTCTACACCTATTTTTGTGAGTTTTGTTATGAGATAGAAGTCTCTGATCCAAGTGTCGCTTTTGAAAAAACATGTGAGCATACTAATGACACCGCAGCCATGGTGTCAAGCCAAGGTTCGCACTGGTAGCAGAGGTGTCCTTTCCTAGAGAAACCTCCCCATTTAGGGACAATGTGCAACGTGTGAGTCATGGACCACCCATCTCACCATCCATCTACTAATGCGAGACCATTTCTGCCATGCTGGGGCTGGGTAGTAGTAAGTATCCCACATATCATTTATTTATTTTTAATATGTTGCAGAATGTAAAGGTTTTATAGCAAAAAGTCAATTCATACTATTTCATTTAACTTCAAAAAATTTCCCCAAATGGCCCAAAGAGCGGGGATGGCCCATCTCCCACTCAGTGTGATGCTTCCTCCGGCTCCTGCCCTTCCAACTCAAGGAACTCGCTGATAGATACTTTATGTGTAAATCTCCCTAAAAGCAAACCTGTGATTGTTCCATTTGTTCCATGGGAGTCGTATTCCAAAATTCTACTCCCACCGTGGAAAAAATGGAGCAGAAAATTTTGTCCCCGAAGCTCTTATTACTAAAGTCGGATTCACACTCTGAGCACCCCTCACACTCTGAAATGAGTTTTGAAGTTAAAACTCATTTATTTCCTATTCAGTATGTTTTTACATAGCACTCATGACATGCCAGCATCATGGGAACGAGAAGAAACTACTCAGTCTAGGCATCCAAGGAGCTCAGTGACTGACGTAGGGAAGGAAGCAGTAATTCATTGCAGTATGCCACGTAGCTTCCTTAATGGGATTAAGAACAAATTAAATTGGAGCATAGAGTAAGATGCATCTAGACAGACCTGGGGATGAAGAGGCTCAGAGAGGGGCTGGTGATTGAGCTGGGATTTCAAGGTGGAGTCTGCAACAGGGCCAAGGGTCTAGGAAGAGGGAACGTGAGCCTGGGGAGGGGCTGTGGGCTCTGGGCATTTGAGCATCACAGCAGCATATGCTGTGCAGGGGTCCTTAGGGAGGCCCTCATCATGAGGGACGTGCTACACTTTGCAAAGTGTGCAAGAGTTTATCAGCCTTCTGACAGTGCTCTGGATCTGCACAACTCCATTAGAAACCCCTGTCAGCCCTCCATTGAGACTCTGTCCTACATGTGACCATGTCTCACCCCTTCCTGTCTCCCTTTCTGGTCAGGCTCCCACCATCTCTCACCTGGTGTTCAGGAATCCCCTCTCCTAAGCCATCTCTCTGCTCTGCCTTTGTCCCCACGGCCTACCATCAATGTACCTGCTTTACATTTAGTACCTAAATTAAGTTGTGTTGAGCTTCTGCTTGAAAATTCCTGTTGTAGATACTCAGGGGACAGGTTTATTCAAGCCTGCACAATGGCCTTCCATACCTGGTGTGACCTGCCTGCTGTCCTCCCACTTCTGTGATCTCCTGTCCTCCCCATCCTCTGGCTCACTCATCTTCAGCCTCGCACCTCCACACTTTGGGACCTCAAGCTTTGGTGCTTCCAACCAGGCCCAACTGTTAGAGACATCTTCCTTGGCCAGCTTATTTTCAGTAGCAAACCCACCCAAACCCGGCTTTTCCTAATCTCTTTCCACGCCTGATTTTTCTTATCACTGTCTGACATAGTATACATTCGCTTATTAGTTCTTTTTCTTCCCTTTCTCCTCTGATGTCTACCACGGCTAGAGGGCAAGCTCTGTGAAGGGGGCACCTAGGTTGATCTCTGCTCACTGGTTCACCCCCAGTGCCTAGACGGGTGCTTGTACAGCCTGGACATCCATAAACACGTCTGAGCAATGGGTGACGACACCCATTAGGGAAGAAGAAGAAGACAAATAGACGCCCCAGTGCCTCCTTCTCCTTTTATCTGTTGTATGTACTGGGCCTTCTTATAAGTTTGAAATGCGAATCAGATTCCACTGCTTAAAACAAAACCAAACCTCAAAAAAAAAAACAAAACAGTTACAAAAGGAAACTCTCATGTTGGCCTTGAAGAATTCTGAGCACTGTGATGTGATTGGACTTGAGGTTGGGAAGCTCACAGTGTGCAGATGAGACAGAGGCCCCCGGGATAGAAGGTGGGAAAAGCAGGTAGGGAGGGGCCCGTCTGGCTAGAAGAGAGAAGTCAAGAATCCGCATTCAAGGGGGGCTTGTGGAATTTCGGAATGGATGAGATGAGTGGATTTTTAGGAGGAAGAAGCCTTAGGCTTGGCTGTAGAGCAGGTTAAGAGAAAACGGACGCTAAGAACTCCTCCCAGCTTATGCCTGGAAAATATTGCATGGGACACGTCAGTGTCAGCATCAAGTGAGACAGTGAAGACAGCCTGCAGCTTGTGCAAAGGCCTCAGGGGACAAACAGGTGACAATGTCCATCTAGGCAGCTGGATACCAACGGTCCCCAACTTACCATGGTTTGACTTAACAATTTTTCAACTTTATAATGATGGGAAAGCCATATGCATTCAGTAGAAATCATACTTCAAATTTTGAATTTTTATCTTTTCTTGAGCTAGTGATATGCAGTACGATACTCCCTCATGAGGCTGGACTAAATCATCTATTACTAAGCCTATTTTATGATAATGCAATTTATTGACTGCTGTGCTGAATGTATTCTGAGCAATTTTAAGGTAGGCGAGGCTAAACTATGATGTTCTATCAGTTGGGGGTTCTAAATGCATTTTCGACTTACAATATCTTCAACTTACAATGAGTTACGGGGATGTAGCCTGATCAATTCCCGGGTCTACAGCTCAAGAGAAGTATTGAATTCATCGACATTTGGGAGGTAGATGAAAGCGTGACCTAGAGTGAATTATTAAAGGAAAGTGTGTAGAGTGAGAAAGTAAGAGAGCAAAGACGCTGCACGAATAGCACAAGCATCCAGCCAGCATGTGCCTAGACTGTGGCCGGCCTCGGTGTTTGGCCCAGCACCACAATTGAGGGGCTGTGTCACTGTGTCACGTCATCCAACAAAGTAGACACTTCGAGGCCTTCCTTGGCTTCCTCATCTGCTAAATAGCATTAATAATAATTTCCATCTCACAGGGAGACTGTGGGATTTAAATGGGAGACAACATAGAGTACTTAGAACATAGGAAGTGTGTATTAACAGTAAATATTAACTGTGAGTATTATTATTTGTTATCATTACATGAGATCAGATGAAGCCAAACAGGTCAATACTTACTAGGAAGAGCAAAGCTCCCAAATTTAAGGAAGAAAAGAGTTGTAGGAAAAGAGGGAGTGGTCAACAGCATGAGATGTCACTGCTGACACAAGTGAAATTTCAAAAATGTTGGTCAAATTTAGCAGCTAAGGTTTTCGATGACTCCACCCAAAGCAGCATGGGGAGTGGTGAGCATGGAAGCTGGAGGGACACGGATGGGATGAGGACTCCAGCAAACAAGTAAGATGGACCCAGTTTCACACCAGGCGCCACCCCCGCCACCTCTGTGAGATCTTGGAAAAATTACCGAACCTCCCTGTGTGTCGTGGTTTGAATATTTGTCCACTACGAAACTCATGCTGAAATGTGATCCCTAATGTGCCAGGATTGAGAGGGGGTGCCTTGGAGAGGTGATTGGGTCCTGGGGGCTCTGCCCTCATGAATGGATTAATCTGTTCTTGGATTAATGGGTTACGTGGGCGTGGGACTTGTGGATTTCAAAGAAGAGGACGAGAGACCTGGGCTAGCATGCCCAGCCCCCTCGTCATGTGACCCCCGTGCCACCTCGGGACTCTGCAGAACCCCCGCCAGGAAGAAGCGTCTCACCAGATGCAGCCCCTCAGCCTTGGACTTCCCAGCTTCCATAAGTGTAAGAAATAAATTCCTTTTCTTTATCAATTATCTAGTCTCAGATGTTCAGTTATAAGCAACAGAGAATGGACTAAGACATTGTGCCTCAATGCCCTCATCTATAATATAGCAAAAATAATAAAGTGGCTATGACAGCATCTGGCCAATGTCAGGTGATCAATTAAACGTTCACTCTTTTCCACTCCTGCTTCTCCTTTCCTTGGTAGTGAAAATGGAAAAAGGACTAGCCATTGTATTTGATGCTGATTCAAAGTCTTCAGCACAGGGATGCATCTATAATATAAAAAAAAATAGACATACAGAAAGACAGCATCAAATAACTTAATGAGAGTATAATCTGTGCAAGTTACAAATCTGTGCAAGTTATACAAATAATTATGTAAAAATTAAATAATCATATCCAGTCAATGTTTTATTTTTCTTTTTTCTTAGACCAGGTTTCCCCACTCAATGGTTGCCCTCATAGTAACTAAATGTAATTACAGTGACTGAATAAACCCCTGCAATGTATTTTTGTTACATCGATCATCAGTGAGACTGACTAACATGCCCACAGCCCTAACTCAAATTTAACTCCCTTTGACTTCAAAGGACTCTGTTTTGAGTTTGGCCATAAATTGCTATGTTGCCCTAATGAGGAAGTATTTATAAGGTTTCTGGGCCCTTCTATTAAATGACCAGTCTGATATTTTTCTTGCTCCAATGACTTCATTTTTCTTAGAGCCAAAAAAGGCTCAGTGGCCTCCCTTCTCTTCTCAAGCATCCTGCTCCTAGGGGTTAGAAGCAAAAGAGGGAGAAGCTACACTTCCCCTAACTCCAGAAGGGAATGTTGCATATCCATTTCCTGCCTGGCCCCCCTTTGGGGAAAAGAAGAGCCCTTTGTTCTCCTACTCCTGAAGACAGAGTTAACACAACCCAGAAGAAACACAATAAAATCTTCCCCCTCTCGTTATCCTGGCGTGCCTACTCTTCACTTAGATGTCTATTTGCACGATCATAAATTCTGAACTCAGGAGGATAATCCCAGCCAAAGTCTACATGTGCCGGATACCATAATGTAAACTGCATATGTTGCAAGAAGCTGTTAAATGGAACCAGTGAAGGAAAACATGGCCAGCTCGATATTTGGGTCTCTGGATTTCCTCTCATCTGTAACCAAGGCCTCTCGCCTTAATTCTGAATTTCTGACATGCCCATAAATAAAAGCATTTTGGCTACCAGATCCTCTGGGATATTTAGGAACAGCCTCAATTCCAGAGCTAAAGTTCAGGCTCTGCTCAGGGGTACCAATGGCCAGGCCCGCGGCTCTCCTTCCTGCCACAGCGAGCAGACAGTGGTGCACAGCAAATGTGCTGCAAGAGGCTGCATTTCTGTTCTTCACCTGCCATCCCCACTGCCGTCTCCCCTCCAGGTCTTCCCTCCTCCCAATGGGAAGCTGACCCAGTAAAGAGGCACACTGATTCAGAAGGGATAAATTCAGTCCACACAATTAATTTAACACCAATTTGAGCTCCCATTCAGGAAGTTTCGTGGAAACTCATCTGAGTCATTTCAGCCCTCCTGCCTCCCACCTCCCTGGGGTGGCACCCAAGTTCTAAGCGATTAAGTGTCTTAGTCTCTTTGTATCCTATAAAGGAATACCTGATTCTGGGTAATTTAAAAAGAAAAGAGGTTTATTTGGCTCACAGTTCTGCAGGCTGTACAAGAAGCACGGCACCAACATCTGCTTCTGGGAGGGCCTCAGGCTGCTTCTACTCCTGGCAGAAGGGGAAGGGGGAGCTGGAATGTGCAGAGATCACATAGTGAGAAAGGAAGCAAGAGACAGAGGGGAGGTGCCAGGCTTGTTTTAACAACTAGCTCTTGTGTGGAGAAAAATCTAACCTGCCATTCTGCTTCTGTAAACTCCGCTCGCTCAACCCTACTCCCTCCCCTCGCTGGCGCCACTCTGTAACTCCCCAGCCGTTAGTCCTTGGAAATTACTGACCAAGATTAGAAGTTCCCGACATTAGCTAATCTGGTACATGTTTGTGCAAGGTCAAAGCCCATGAAACTTTCCCCCCACCCTGTGACCCCTAGCCACCTGCGTGTGGTTTCTGTCTATAAAAATCCTAAGGAAAAAAGGGCTGGCGCGACAGCTTCACTGTACGCCCCTGCGCGCGCTGGTAAATGAATCCACCTCATGCTATTGCATCAAGTCTCTGGACTCTGAGTTTTTTTTGAGCGGTCGTCTCTCCCCCACACGGGCTGTACATTTCTGCGGCCCAACACTTGCAGGAACTAATAGAGCAAGAACTCACTCATTACCATAAGGTCAGCACCAAGCCATTCATGAGAGATCCACCCCCATGACTCAAACACCCCCCATTAGGCCCCACCTCCAACATTGGGGCTCAAATTTCAACATGAGCTTTAGAGGAGTCAAATATGCAAACCATAGCATTAAGCAATGCCAAGGCATGAGTGGCAGACATGTGGACCTTGATGTCTTCCATGTGGCGGAGCATCCATTGCAGGGCACACCTTCCGTCCCGATCCTTGGAGACTGGCCTATGCAAGGTGATGCTAGGTATCTGCCCACACCCATATGGTCCCTTCTGCTCCTGCTCCATTCTTAGCTTCATTGAAGCTATGATATTTTGGATTTCTTCTCTTATTTCCAGGCCCCTCTAGCTCCTAAGAATTTCTGTAGAAATTACTTTTCTGGGCTTGTGTTTCATCGTTAGGTCTCCGCCCAGGAAGCAGGGTCCAGGGCACTCCGTGACCTGCTAGCTTTCATACTTTCATTATCTCCCCCCAGAGCCCAAGGTTCACCGCTGTAGCTATTGCCAAATGCCACTGTAGTTCACTCAGGAGAGAAGGAAAGATTACACTCCTGGTGGCCAAATATAGATCTCTCTTAGAGCTAGCAGTCCATGTTTCTATGATGTACTATCCTCGGGAATCACCGTATCCGATGTCATGTTCTCTTTTGCAACACAGAAGCTGCAATATATATACACACACACACACACATATAACATATATATTAAATACACATATAAAATATGTAACATACATAACTATGTATATTTACATGTATTTGTATATCTGTATATAGATATAGTTATATGTCTTCGGGCAGAGAGAACTGAGATGTGTCTAATGCTCTGGAGTGTAGAGTTTTAATTTCCATCGTTCAGGAAAAGGCAACCTTGAAAGTTTGCACTCGTTGGCCATTCCATTAAAACAGAAAAACATGGGAATATAACTGAAATGATAATTCTAAATATTTCCTTCAACGTGAAATATGGATATTAATGTGTTAATAATTTATCTGAGAAGGGAGTTATCACAGGTCAGGCAACCAGTGTACATAAACATGTGCACAGAGAGAAGAAAGTAGAAAGACATCAGGGTTCTGAATGTGGGGGTTCCACGTGAGCAAATACTGGACTGAAATCCCGCAGTGCCAGAAAGCTGACAAGACTCCTCGAGAGCTTCACCATGCACCCCCAGCCCTACCCTCTCCAAGCCCCTAGAGCTCATATATAAGTCTTTTTTTTTTTCTATATGTCCCATTAGCACATTAGAACAAAAGTCACCAGCATGCTCTCAAGTCCTTTCTCAGGCCTGCCTACTCAGCTCATTGTCTCCGGTCAAGTGGTTAACTGATTAAGGCCTCAGCATAATCCAGATAAGAGGATTAAGAGAAAGCAGAACAAATTCATTGCAAAAAATATATATGAAAAGACTAGAAAAATATAGAGAGGAAAATAAAAATCACTTATAACTTCACAACCCAGCACTATCTAGTCATAATATCATGAGGTATGTTCTTCCAATAGTGTGCATTTTTTTTCCAAATATTTTTAATAAGATCAAAATCAAATAGTTTGACTCCCTGCTTTGCATGCTTAGCATTCTGTCACGAGCACTTGGTACCTTCTCAATATCCTTCACGAAATGATTTTTTAATGTATGCTTGGCATACTGTACCTTTATGAAAAACTTTGAACATTCAGGTTACTTACAATATTTGATTACTGTAAATCGTGCCGTAATGATATTCTGATCATACTTGTGCACAGCTTTAATTACCTCCATTTGAAAAATGCCTAAAAACAACTGAACACTTTTAAGTAGTTTGATGTACATTGCCAACTTTCCCTCTGAAAACCACTTACCGATATTCTATCAGCCAGCCTTTTACGAACACTGGTTTTTTTGTGTCTTTAATCAAATTTATAAATGAAAACGTTTAAATAAATGGACATTAATACTTGCCAGGTTTAAATTTATTTGATTACTAGTTGTGTATAGTAGGCTATATAATGACCCCTGCAAGTATCAGGTCCTAATCCCCAAAACATGTAAATATATCACCTCATTTGGAAAACGGATCTTGCTGATGTGATTACGTAAAAGGATTTTGAGATGGGGAGATTCTCCTGGATTACCTGATGGGATGACAGAGGCAGAGACTGCAGTGATGTGCCCCCAAGCTAAGGGATGCTGGCAGCCACTAGAAGCTGGAAGAAAGATTCTCTACATCCTCCGGTGGGAGCATAACCCTGCCAATACCTTGACATTGACTTTGAAATTTCTAGACTCTAGATATGTGAGACAATAATTGTTGGTTGTTTGACACAACTACGTTTGTGGAAATTTGTTACAGCGTCCATAGAAAACGAGTCTGCTAGGTTTCACTTATCTTCGCGTATCTATCAACCACTACATTTCTTCTCGTGTTGAAAAGGCCTGGTTGTTATGTTTCCTGCTCAGTTTTCTATTATGGAATTTATTATTTTCTTCTAGATTTTTCAAATACATTTATAGCTTTGTATTTATGCATTTGTATTCATACGTTTATAGGTCCATCCGCTTAGGTGGTGCCAATAGTTCTCCAGTATATATTAAACTTTTTAACTTTGCTTATAGTTTCTAGGTGAATGTGAGTTTGGATTCTTTATGTTTTAAAACATATTCTTTCAATATGTTCCTCTATAATTTGTTGTTTTGCTTTTATGCAATGTCAGATGGATGCCTGCCTACGTTTTCCTCTGGGTCATAAATGATTTCATTATTTTTATCTTTTTCATCCATCTAGAATTTCCTTTGGCAAATGATACAAGGCAGGTATCCAGTTATTTTCTCCAATAGTTAGCCAGTTGTTCCAGAACTATTTATTCAACAATCAGCCCTACTGATTTAAGGTACTATCTTTATCATTTGATTAATTATACACTATGGTCTGTTTCAGAGTCTTTTTATTCTATTCCATTATCGTCCCTGCCTAATTACAGCAGCTTTACAAAATCTTCCAAAATCTAGAAACACATGTCTTCACATGCATTATTCTTTTTCAAATATTTCAAAAACCTTTCAGATGAACTTTCTAATTACTTTGTTAAGTTAAAAAAAAATCATTTTAGAATTTTGATTGGCATTTCCTTAAACTTGCAAACTAATTTCAAAACCTAAGCAATTGGGATTCATGTACACATGTAAAATGTTGATAAGTTTTAAATAGGAACATGGGCCAAGTGGATGCTAGTAGGGAAATAGATGCAGACATGGACAGGGAGAATGTTCCAGTTGTTCTGGTTCCACACCAGATTTCATCCCTCATGTCTAGACATTGCTTTTATTCATTGCTCTTAGTACTCTGAACTCTCAAGAAACTTCTAGCATTTCTCTGTTTGCTTTACTCTCTTGTGCAAGCCCTGCTGTGACTATTTTGGATTTTCTAGATCACGACTTTTCACAGTTCTCTTATTACTTCTATTTATTGTTTTTTTTTCCTTTGAGACCTGGGAGAATTTCTAGGACTTGCCTTCATTTGCACTGATTCAGTTTAGCAGCAGTATCCATGTAACTTTTCACTGCTACATCGTGGTTTCAAATTCTATACTTGCATTTTTTATTTTCATTTGGTCTTTTATGGTTTCATATTGTTACCTCTGTGTGATATTGTTAGAGTTTCATACATGCAGTATCTACTTAAGTATTATAGAGCATATACATTAGAAATGTTCAGCAATTTCTCCATTTATTGCAGCAGTTTGAGTTTTATAGAAAGAACCTTGCTCTGAATCTATAGAATGTTTTCTTTTCAAACTGCAGAATATTTTTATGCTAGTAGTTCTCTATTTGTGCATTTTAAAAAGGGGTTGTATATGTTTGCTAAGCGTTGAAGATAATAAGGTATTAAAAGCTGACATTGTTTCTATTATAGATTTTGTGAGCCCCTAAAAAAAAAACCTTTTAGGGCCCAAAAGAAAAGAGAAAAGTATAGATTTACACTGGTTTAACCTTACCAGTTCAGGAATTCGCCAGAATTTATAGAGGTGCCAGGCTGGAGGTAACCCCACAGTGACTTGATGTTTCCACTGATGAACTTCTCTTAGGTGAGTTGAGGCAGTCAAAAATTGTTGGGGACCATTCTCCATCCTCTGTTGTCTGTGCTGGGGTTAAGAATTGGCATCAGCCACCTGCTGAGTGCAACCGTTGGAACCTGACTTGTAGCAAGGACAGACTGATGGCATGTAGATGTCTTCCTGGGCCATTTCATGGTATGTCCAAACTCAAACCCCCACTACTCAGAGCCTTTGGTGGACAGAAGAATTGGGGACACTTGATTGGTTCTCTTCAGATTCCGTGAAACACTATTCTTTCGTATGTAGGGAAATGCATATCTTCTTGGCCAGATACGGTAGATCTCTACCTCCATTTTATCCAGTAAAATTTTCTCCAGGTTTCTGGAGCTTGCCTTGCACACTTTCCTGGTTTCCGATGCAGAATAAACCCCACTATTGACAATTTTTGTAAGACCGTAGAAGCTAGAGGTTACATGCATGTGTTTAAGTTGCCATCTTTCTTGAAAGTTTGACAACACATACTAGAAATAGAAAACACCATATAACCTATTTCTGTCGATGTTGACAGCATTGGAACTGTATTAAATTCGTAGAGTTGTTTTGACTCCTTTTCCCTGCCTATCTTAAAGGAGCCCCCACATTTTTAAAACTCTACTTGCTGTTCAATCTTTCTTTTCTGCTTCCACTATGACTAACCCAAACTAAGCCTTCTCTCTCAGGAACCTCATGTTCCAATTTCTTACCAGTCCTGTTCCCCACCCTAATCTGTGCCACACGCCTATCTTAGTCCAGTGTGTGCTGCTATAACAAAACTCCACAGACTGGATGGTTTATAATGAACAGACATTTGTTTGGCTCACACTTCTGGAGACTAGGAAGTCCAAGGTCAAGCTGCCATCATCTTGTGAGGACCTTCTTGCTCTGTCATAACATAGCAGAAGGCATTACATTGGTGAGAGAGAGCAAAGAGCCAAACTCATTTTCTTAACAAAACGACTGTCATAATGACAAACCCATTCCCATGATAACAACATAATCCATTCATGAGAGGACAGCCAGCATGGCCAAATCACCTCATAAAGGTCCCACATCTCAACACCATTGCACTGGGGATTCAGTTTCCAACACATGAACTTTGAGGGACATATTCAAATTATAGCAGTGCCCCTGAAGTTAATCTTTGCTAAACATCTCCAACCACCAGTCACTCCCACTCATAATTGGACACAATTCAAATGCTTTTAGGTTTCTCACTATCTGGTTTCTTCACATGTATAGCAATCTTATTTTAATCACTCCGTGACATAAATCATCTTCACTTCCTCACACTGTAGCTGGAAGAGGCAATGCTCAACTTTAACTCCAACCATTGCGTGCTCCATAACCTGCACAGAATGCCTTCATTATTTCCCATGTTAGACTCTAAGCACCTGGACGATATAGACATGTCTTCTGTATCTTCACACATCCTCACTAACAGAGTACTTGTTAGTGTACTAGACAAATGCTTACTGAGTCATATTGACTTCTATCTTTTATATCTTTCCTAGTCCAGCTTGATACCATCTTCTGTGATATCTGTTACAAATACTCAAGGTTTATCCATTGATCCAAGTTCCTGGTTTTTATAATTATATTTTTAAGTTTTTCTCTGAGACACAATGTAGATCAATATTTCATAAATGTTTTATTGATGATAAAAATAAAGGATATTCTCTGCAGGATACAAAGATCAATATATACACATTTACACACACATCCTTATTAATTATGCTATTCAGGACTTCTGTAACTTGTTTACTTTTTTCTATTTGATCTATAAAAGATGTAGGTATGTGTGCTATAGTCTTCTGCTAATATTGTAATTCTATCCATTTCTCCCTCATCTTCTAAAATTCCTTTCTTTGTCTATTTCAGTGATATCTGTGAGATCAGTTTTCAATCAGATAAGCAGAACAACAGTAAGTTGTGGATGAGGGTTTTATTGTATCCATTAGACAGGATACAATTGTGGAGGGAGCTAAGCAATCCATGTCTGAAAAGAGGATTTGGAGATCAGAGAAGTCATTAACAGGCTACTTGAGAAGCCTAGAGCATCCAGTCATTAAAGTGAGGCCATGCAGAGGAGGGATACAAGCAAGAAATCTATAGGTCCATAGCCAAGTGTCTAGCTACACCCCAGTTGGAAAGAAGAACAAGACATGGAGATGAAGAACTTAAAGACAAGGTGGAACTCCCTGACCCCTCTGAATCTGTGACCACAGCTAGCAACCATAACTTTCTGCCTCCCAAATCTCATGCAAGTACTTCTTTTGACCACCTCTGACTCAGAAGGGGATTCTAGGAAATCTTAGCCAAGTTGATGACAAACAAACCAACACGGTTCAACCCGCATCAATTTGTACCCCCACAATATGCTGAAATTTAAAAAAAAAAATTCATAAGCATATCTTTTAATTATATTTAATTTCTGAATTATGATATTACAAAAATCATGTTCCACATAATGTGACACAAATAGCCCTCATACAACCTGAAGCAGTCCCTCTTCCCAGGATGAGGACACGAAAACCCCCAAAGTCCCAAGTTATTGCGTCCATTTGGAGGCCAATGTTTGTAAAATACAAGGGTAAGGAGACGTAAGGAGGTAAAAGGTTAACCACTATTAGTACATCTTATGTTAGGTGGTAGGGGAATTGGGGAGCAAAAACCAGAAATAAAACTATGTGTGTATGTACTATATATATATATATATGTAATTATATATATTTAAATATATATAACTAGGTATAAGTAGATATATATTTTCTGTTTTATATAAATATAGTTAGATATTATATATGAATATATCTATATGTTATATAGATATATCTGTATCTATATAGATATATCTTTATATATCTATATAATATAAAATACATAGTTATATATCTCTAGATATAACTATAAAATATTTAGTCATATATATTATATATCACCATATATTTTATATAGTTATATATAATAGTTATTTATATATACAAAAATTCACATCTAAGTAAGGGGAAAATGATCTTATTGGTTATATCATTATTACTAGTGTTTGTAAATGCTTTCTTCCCCTATCTAGTCAATATTCTCTTTGCTTCGGCTAATCATAGTTCCTTGACTAGACTCAAATCTTTATTTTTGAAGCACTGTACATTATCAGACCTATTAATCTTAACTATTTATACTGTGTTATCTGTTAGTGGGTTTTTAAAAATCTTATTTTATACCTTAATTTGTATTTTAGTAAGAATTATTTTAGCAAATGTCTACACAAGACACCATAAGCTGAATGCCACTTTGAATCAAAACTGATATTTTAAAAAACATACAAGGCCTTGAAATTTATTTAATAATCACTGTCTTCTCAGAACTGTACTGGGCTTGGGGAACACATAAATTCTCCAAGGAGCTCAGATTTAGTAGGCGGCATGTATAATATAAAACAGTGATTTCAGTAGAGTAGAATCCATTAATCTGTGGAAGCTGCAGTAATTGGCTCTGCTGGAATACTGAATGGAAATATTACAAAGGAACCAGAATGCTAGGTGGGTCTTGAAGTATGAGAAGGAGCTTCCCAAAGAGACATGTTGGGGAAAAGCAGTCAAGGCCAAAGAGCATCATGAGCACAGGAGAGAAGAAATGAAATAATAGGTTGGAAAATCAACCTTGATGATAAAAAAGTAAAAGTATATCAGATAAAAGTTAAAAAAAAATAGAAGGGGTTATAGAAATGGAGGGAATGGTGGGATGTTAATAAAATCATCACACAAATGGGGAGTCAGGAGAACTCTCCTCTGCAGAATATGATATGGGTTTTCAGTATAGTGTTTGCAGTTCCAGATGGACAAAAAGGAAGAACTTAGAATTCTTCCTTAAATATATTGGGAAGAAGGGGAAGAGGGCTGGGGAGGTGTGAGCTATGCCCATCCTGGAAAGGTGGGGAGACAGAGAACTGTATATGACAATGATAAATTGAAGAAAATAAAGGTACGGCATAGTATTTAGATATTTGGCAATAACAAAAAAAGAAGGAAGAAATAATTAATGTTAGGTTGACCAAAACCGTATTATACAAACCAAGATGCTTTTGAGAGTAAAAGTAAACACTACTAATAATTATAAGGGGAAAATATGCTTAAACCTGGACTGAATTGAGCAAACTGAGGAGTTGGCTCACTGTCCTAGTCCATTTTGTGCTGCTATAACAAAATGCCACAGACGGAGTAATTTATAATGAACAGAAATTCATCGTCTCACAGTTCTAAAGGCTGAGAAGTCCTAGATAAAAGTGCTGGTATCTGGCGAGGGCCTTCTTGCTGCACCTTCATGTGGTAGAAAGCAAAAGGGCAAGAGAGGGCAAGAGAGATCCAGAGCGGGCGAAACTCATCCTTTTGTAATGGTATTGATCTCATCCTTAAGAGCAGAGCCCTCGCGATCAAAGGTGTCGTGATCAAGGTCAAGGGTGTCATCTCTTAATACTGTTACAATGAAATTTAAATCTCAATGTGAGTCGTAGAGGGGAGCAACATTCAAAATCATAACAGTCACCATATAGGGAAGGGACCAGTTGCTTAGCTTTTCCCTATCCTTTAAATTTTTTTTTTCTGTATGCATTCTTTTAATTGGGACCAAAAAAAAAAAAAAAAAAAAAAAACAAAAAAACCCTTGCCTTTTTACTTTTTCATACGTCCAAATTATGGGACTCTTGTGTCTGTTTGCCTAGTGTGGCTGTGAACTCCTGGAGAGCAAGAGTCACATCTTATGCATCTTTCTGTTCTGTGGGGCTAAAGATAGAAACTAGTGCATTTGCTGAATTTGCAAATATGACTTCTCCTTCTGGCTTTCTTAATTGGCCTTCAGATTTTATTGTTCATTTTTTTAATTAGTCAGAAGTATCTAATAGGTATGGGTCCTAGAGACAGAAAACAAAACATTCACTACAACAATTACAAGGATTATATGAAAGGAGCTCTGTTTTCTAATTGTTCAAAACACGAGGACATGGGTTATTTCACTGGATCTTCATGAGAACTTTACTTGGATAGACTGTGCTATATTTATCTTGCAGATGAAGAAGATGAAGTTCAGAGAAGTTGAGCAACTTGTTAGGACTCACAGAAATTTTTAATGGAAGAGCTAAGCCCAGATCGCAAGAACTTTGATTGCCATCCCTGTTCTCAGCGCGTTACCACTCACTGTCTCTCTAATGAATCGTTTTTCCTCTTCACTGAAGAGTGCTGGCAAGATCTGGATTTCTAGCTGCAGACAACAAACTCTGCCTGCACCTTTTCATATTCTTCTCTTGCACTGGCTCCTTCTCATTCTACACTGCCAGTTTCCTATGATTGAAATTTGAAAGCATGTAACTGTTAATCTAGGAGTGATTAAAGAGTTTCATTTCTCGGAAGAGTCAGTACTCATCATCAGCTATGATGAATGAGCCCCTAACATCCCCTGATCCCATTATATTGTGATTAATTGTGCCAGTTTAAGTCAATAATTCATTTGTTAAAAATAGGCCTGCAAAGTATCATTTGTCTCATGGGAGATATCAGAATAAAAAAAAAAATTCATTTGATACTTCTCATTAAATTAGTGTTGGAAGTTATATTGAAGAGCCCTGTTCATCAAATACTTATTGCAGGCTTATTTGATAAGAAGTTGTATTTGTCTAAAATTACATCTGCTAACTGTCATAATGGTCTTCATTTTCCCTGTTAATAAAAAGAATAAAAAGTCTAAATACGTGCATGACTGGAGAAAAGAATGGAGCTTGAAACTGGGATGAGCCTATTTCCTAAATAAGTTTTTTTTAAAGAAAATAGGTACAAATGATGTTCTGGTTTTTATTGCATGAAAACATTCTTTTAAAAGAAAGTGAGAGAAATATTGAGTGGGATATCTTCTTCCTGGCCTTGGAAACTGTCCCTGGAGGTACCAAGCTGAATTCCTAAGAGTGGGATTTTCTCCTCTTATCTAGAAATTATTATAAATGTTACATTTGGCCTCGTGGGGCCATGAAGACATTTCTGGCTGTGATTCTAAGAGAAGATAGAAGTGAGGGCAGTCTCACTGCAAATGACACTGGTCACCATCATGTGAGAACAGGACTCATAACCTGGGCTGAAGTGGGGTGACTGTAACACACGGGTCAGCATCATGCGGGTACAAGGCCAGGTGCTGGGTGCATATTGAGAACTTAATATTTCACGGAGGAAAAGAGAAAGAGAGGTAAAAAAGCAGATGGGAGAAAAAGAAGCAAGATGTAGGTGGAGGAATAGAAAGAAATGAAAGGACAGAGAAAACGCGGTTATCCTTAGAAGGAATTGTGCTTTCTAGCAGCAGGTCCTAGGGGCCAGTCCTGAGACCAGCTACCTAAGCACACCATGGGAAGAGTTTTTAAATATCAGAATCATAGACCTTGCACTCAACTTCCCCTACCCCAAATTCTTCTCATTAGGCTTGGATGACACCCAAGAGAATGCAATTTTATAATGCTCCTCAGGTGACACTGATAGACAGTCCATTTTCATGGGTCAAGGACAACTCTTGGTTGAATGAAGCAATCCCTGGTGCTACCTGGGTGGGAGGTGCTGGGTGGATGGTGATAAAATAGGGCCCGATCCACTTTGAACGACAGAAATGGAAATAATTGTGAGGACAATACAATGTGGTACAAATATAAGGGGTTACCTGTACGTATGTCCAGCAAGACAAAAATGCAATTCTACAAAAGAAATCACTGAAACCTTTCCTCATCGTAGAAGAGGTGCTAAGTTCCTCTTAGGCTCTCTGCACGGTTCTGGTTATGCAACATAACAGTCATCTCATCGTACAGCCAAATCGAAGCCAGAAAATGCTGTTGACATTTTCTCTGATGCTTCAGAAGAGAACAAGAATGTGAAGTGGAGAACGAAAGAATAATTTGGAGAAAGTTTTAGAGCGGTGGTGACAGTGCCCCCAACGCTTGGCAACCATGGGCAGCCAAAGGACCGAGGCACTGTCTGAAAACCTCCCTGTGGCAAGAAGGGCTGAAAACGTGGCGTCAGGCTTCACAAGAGCACAGGGCTGATGGTGCTGCTGGGTGAGGAAAGAAGGAAGGGTACGTCCTCATGGGTGTGGGGGACAGCGGTTGCAGGAAGTTAAGGAGAAAGCAGGGCCCATGACCATTTTCAGAGTAGGAACTTTGTGCAAAGGTGATGGGACAAATCAAGCTTGTACTACTTTCCCTTTAAACCTGGAAATTCTGGATTCTTTAAAAAAAAATATTTGGAAGGGGGCTGGAATTTTCACAGCGGGCTCATAGGTAAGCTTCTGTTACCTCCAGAATTTTTATGCAAGAAAGGCCTTTTACTTCTCTTACTTGAAATTGATTCCAATGGTAGCAGCAACAGGATAAAGATATCATCCGGGAGACCCAGAATCTGCCTTTACTGTATGTCAACCTCCTTTTGGGATATTTCAGTGGCCACCTCCTCTCTGCTTATAATCAGCTCAAAATCTCCTCTTGATCCAAAGAAGGTAAGTTCACTTTTTCCAAAACAACTTTCACTTTTTGTAAGAAGTGAAACATTTATCCACTATTTCCCTTTACAGGCTACCATTTATACTTAACCACATTTCACCCATTTTTATGTGTTTGACAGCGATGGGAGCACTGCCAGCATCTGTACTTCCCCTCTCCAATTTAAGCCCCAGGCATGGAACTATTAATGCATGAATTAACAATGCTATTTGCACCACCCACCGTGGAGAAAGATGCTATAATTCTTAATGGACCTTAGAAATGCCATTGACCTAACTTACTCTAAATATTTCTTGAGACAAGTCTGTAACTTTAGTTTTATTGTTTCCCTCATATAGTAATCGAATTTGGGAAAAATGTAACCACAGACATCTCTAAATAAGAAAAAAGGATGTTAGAATGTTGGAGCTAAAAGGAACTTCAAAAATCATCTAGTGGCCAGGAGCAGTGGCTCACGGCTGTAATCCCAGCACTTTGGGAGGCTGAAGCAGGAGGATTGCTTGAAGTCAGGAGTTTGAGACCAGCCTGGGAAACATAGTAAAAACCCCAGCTCTACAAAAAATAAAAATAAAAATGAAAATTAACTAGGCATGGTGGCACATGCCTGTAGTCCTAGCTACTGAGGAGGCTGAGGCAGGAGGACTGTTTGAGCCCAGAAGTTTGAGGCTACATTGAGCTATGATTGCACCACTGCACTCCAGCTTGGGCAACAGAGTGCGAACATGTCTTTACAGCAAATCATCTAGTGAAAGCCCTTTTAAATTTTTTTTTTTTATTTTAGCATATTATGGGGGTACAAGTGTTAAGGTTACATATATTGCCTTTGCCCCCATATTTTTGAGATGCAGAATTAGAAGCTCATAAGTATGAAGTAATTTAACTGAGATTATATATTTCTTTGGTATTATGTCTAAGATCAGAATACACAAATGCCAATCATTCATTGATAAATATTTGTTACAGAAATTCCATGTGCCAACCCCTTTCTGAACACTGATTTAAAAAGCAAAAGTGAAAAGACATAGTCCCTTGGCTCAAGCTGCTTATAGATGAGAGACAAATGTATAAAAAATTACCTTTTTCAAAAATATAATTTTCAATAGTTTATTAATTTATTTAGAGATGAGGTCTTGCTGTGTTTGCCCAGGATGGCCTCGAACTCGTGGGTTCTTGCGATCTTCTGCCAGGCTTAATTTTCAGTAGTACAAATTTCGGTCATTTAATCCGCCAGGGGATGGATGGGGAGGAAGGCGGAGAACATTGTGGGCATTTGGGTCACAGTGATCATGCCTCCTGTCCCTTAAATCACAATAAAGATGGCGTGTTTCTGAAAGCAACAGTAGTTGATGCTTACTCACTTTCCAAACCTCTTTGGGTTTAAAGTAAAGGGTCCAAAGGCTCCATGGGTCAGTGAAGTCCTGAGCTCAGGAACCTCTGTAGTTTGATAACGATGGAATGAGAGGATCCGAAGTCAGAAAACCCACATTTTTTAGGCGGTAATTTTGAAAACACCAAAACACTGAAAACACCATCAAGCCACTGAGAATATGTATATAAATATATATATATGTTCTCACGTCAGGGAGGGAAATTAGACACCCAGCCATGCCCCTGCAGAGCAAGTCTGCAAATCTAGGTGCTTAAATCTCTTCTGAATCCTGGATTCCTCTGGTGCATAACTGGCACCACGATAGTCCTGTGGTGCCTGGCAGATATTTCACACCTCCTAAATCAGACTACCTGGGATCTGCCCAAGCAGGCCTTCTCGCCCTGCACAGTGGCCTCATTGTCTGGAAAGAGCCTGCCTGTGTATTGACAAGGCTCTGAAAACACGTCGTCTCCTTCCCTACCCCCACCAAGAAGCCATAATGCAGCAGACCTCAGGCCAGAAATAGATGGCTGCCCCAGAGGAGCTGCATGACGGCGCTTTCATGGCAAGTTTCATCTATCGGGAGAGGGGCAGCGGAAATGCCTTGATCCCGAGGCGTGGGAAGGCCTGCGTGGTCGCTTACCCACTTGAGCAGACAGACCTTGATGGGGACTATCTGCCCAACTTTCTGGAGGCATTCAGCCAAACTGCCCCAGCTTTTGGTTCCTATGCCAGAGAGGAGTTGGTCTGAGGTTCCTAGATGTCTCTTGAGGTTATAGATTGCATGATCCCATACGGGTCGTTTTCAACATGCCTCGTGTGCGAAGGAAAGTCAGGACAATTGTCTCGTTTAGAGCAAGAAACAGGTGTGAGGATGAAGTGATCAAGTTCCTTCCCCCTCTAACAGCAATCATTCCCCGGAAGCCAAAGATGCGCAGAAGCAATAGTGAATATATGTCATGGAGCGTGTGTTTTGTTAGTACAAAACCAATTGTGTATGTTGCCCTTTTTAAATTAGCGAAAGAAGATCCTACAATTATACTTTCAGAATAATTATTAAAGGTTAACTTTGCACATTTCACAGGGGTTGCTTTTCAGGAGACCTGAGACTCTCGACTGTGACACTTGTCGGTCCCTCTCTTGGACTCGACTTTCGATGGGGAAAAGCCCACACATCCGACAGCATCCGGGGGGCTCCCGCCTGCTCGTGGCCTTAGACTAAGACACACGGTGTGTTGCTCCCTTTCCTTTGATGCCATCCAGCCCTACGCTGTCATTTGACAAACGAGGACACTGAAGCTCAGAGAGTGACCTGGCTTCAGAGGTGACAGGGCCAGAGCTAGCACAATAATCCAGCCCTCCAGTCCGGAGCTTTCCATCTATGGCAGTGATTCATTTGGGGGCAGGACTGGATCGATAGCCAGGTCCACACTCAACAGCATCGGTGGACGGCTTAACAAAGAGGGAGATGAACAGCACAGAACACAGTGTTGACTGCAGTATTCTACCCGCAGTTTAATTTAGGACATATGTGCTGTGGGTCTCCCAGAACTTCCGTGGAATCAGCCTACGACAAGGAAGGCCAGGGAGGGGGTGAAGTAGGGTTGTGTGTACGTGTGCACACATGCCAGGGAGGCGTGGGCAGACCCGGAGGCAGGCCGACACCACCAGAGGGGCCTTTCCTCATAGAGCCTGATTTTCTCGGCTTCCCATGGAGCCCAAGAGGCAGAGAGAAGGCCTGAGTCTTTTTGCTGTGTGTTTACTTTCCAGCAGGCTGTTTTACTGCTTTCCTGTTCTCCTCCCCGTCTATTTACTCAGGCTGGGTCCACGCTTGGGGGATGAGAGTGGGAGGAAACGCAGCCCCATGTGGTGGGGCCTTGGTGCCTCTTCCGAGACTTCCAGGGCTGGAAACACATCTGCCTGTCTGCCAAGCTTCCCACCAGTGCTGCCGAGCAGGGAGTTAACCACTGATCCACACATGTCCTCAGCAGCCAAGCGCTAGTGCCCGTTAGCTTTGAGACGAGGAACGCCTCGTGAATGTTGTGCAAAGGGGAATGTTGTGCAAAGAAAAAAACATGTTTAAAAACCTACCATGGGAAGAATGGTAAAATTGCTGCTTTGATACGTCTTGACCACTGACAGAGCAAGAAGATCTCCACATGAGCCTGGCCTTATGTTTTCCACTTGTGTGCAAGATGCCTGCAGCTCTGCCTAACTGTCTAGTGCCTGGTCTTTATGACATCTGCAAAAAGAACCAGAGTCTCTTCTTGGAAGCCATGGCATTTGGAAAGGAACTAGTACATACTGAGTACTTTCCATAGGCCAGGCTCTGTTCTTAATACTGTACATATATTAACTTCATTTTATTGTCATGGAAATTCTGAGGTCTGAACTCCACTGAGGCTCAGCCAATACTGGGACCCACGTTTACTGTCTGTGTACCCTGTGCCAGTAAAATGCCATCTTTCCAGCTGGAGTGGCTCAGCAAGGAAGTGTGATTGAGTGAGAGATTACAGTGTCACCATGTCCTAGAGAGGGGATCTACAGAAGCCACCTTAGTCTCTGTTTGTATCAATTCCTCAGCACCTAATGAGGAGAATAACAATGACCAGCACCCACCACATGGGATGGTTTTGAGAATCATATGAAATACTCAGTGAACCATAAAACATTATGCAACTATTAATAGCAGGATGAGGGTTTGGGCTTTTGTGCTTTTTGTGTAATTTTTGTGGGTTTTCTTGTGGGGGGACAAAGTCTCGCTTTGTCATCCAGGCTGGAATGCAGTGGCTCAATCGTAGTTCGCTACATCCTTGAATTCCTGGGTTCAAGTGATCCTCCCACCTCAGTGTCCCAAGTAGCTGGGACTACAGGTGTGCACCACCATACTTGGCTAATTTTTAAAAAATTTTTTAAAGACATGGTCCCCCTGTGTTGTCCGGGCTTGTCTCAAACTCCTGGCCTCAGCGTTGGCCTTTTTTTTTATTGATGTAAAGATATTAGAAACATATGAACTACGTGTAAGTTAAACATTTGCAAGTCTGTAGAATAGAATCAAAGACTAACTCTGTCCTGACGTGAATGCAAATACAATTAATTCCATGAAAACTCCTGTGACAAGCATCTGATGTACCTTGTGATTCTTAAGAAGTACAGTCCTCAGCCCAATTACATCTGATGTCCCTTTTATATTTATATTTTAAGCCATTCCTTATTATCCTGAAGTAAAATTTATAAAAGATATAATCTACCTAGACACATAATTTTAAAAATCATATAACACTCCATGTTCAGTAATGTAAAGGAGAAAACCAAGGGAAAGACTATAATATGCAAACATTCAGGCATGACTTCCCTGGTAGGAAGCCAGGGAAGTAATATTCAGATGCCTGTTCTTCTATGTGCAATCATCAGGAACATACCAGCCATAAATGTGGACTGATACTGGTATATTTTATTGTGATTTAAGTGACATTGCCGCTAGTGATATATGTTCTAAAATAATGAATGACTCTTGGTGAGGTTCCAAATAAAAGTACTATTTTCTGTCAATTTACAAAACTGATGTTTTACTGGAAAACTTAGGGGGTACTAAAACAACGCAAAAAATGTTTTGGTATTTATACATAATATATTGACTTGGGCTCAGATCGTTCTAAATAGGTCTGTCACTCAACTGTGTGTCAAGTGGTACATTTGAAAATTATATGTGAAACAGGATAATTCTTTGATGAATGGGTTTGACCAGTGTATCGCAGGATCTGTTGCCCTCGGCCCCACCCACAAATGCCAGTTATGGTGGTGATCAAAAACACAAACCGGATGAATTCCCAACTCCCCACCCCTGCCCCACATTGAGAGTCACCGCTGTACAAGTGCCCTCATGCTCCAGGTCTAACCCTCTGTCTGAGCTCAGCTTCTCTCCCTAGATCACCCGGGATAGCCCTCTCCTTTGGTTTTGTTCTTTTTCTGTGTCTTACAGTCCAAACACTTCAGCCTAACCCAACATATCTTTCTCTCTTTACCTAAATTCTTTACTCTTAGCCTGGCAAACTGGGTTCCCTTTGAACTATTTTGCTTCCAACTCATAGCCTGGGCTGATTCCTGGAAGAGTGAGCACGGCTTAGAATTAGTTCTTAAAACCAGAAAGTAACATGGGAGTCATTTAGTTCAACCCTCGTCTAACTGGTGATTAAACGGAAGCTTAAAGATGTGCAGTGGCCGGGCGCGGTGGCTCGCGCCTGTGATCCTAGCACTCTGGGAGGCCGAGGTGGGCGGATTGCTCGAGGTCAGGAGTTCAAAACCAGCCTGAGCGAGACCCCGTCTCTACTATAAATAGAAAGAAATTAATTGCCAATTAATATATATATATATAAAATTAGCCGGGCATGGTGGTGCATGCCTGTAGTCCCAGCTACTCGGGAGGCTGAGGCAGAAGGATTGCTTGAGCCCAGGAGTTTGAGGTTGCTGTGAGCTAGGCTGATGCCATGGCACTCACTCTAGCCTGGGCAACAAAGCGAGACTCTGTCTCAAAAAAAAAAAAAAAAAAAAAAAAAAGATGTGCATTGACTCCTGAGGTCCCACAACTGGTGAACAATAGACTCAGGACAAGAACCTGAGCATCTTCCACTACCCCATACCATGCTCTGTCTTGCTCAATAAACCAATAAACCAAGCAACAAGCACTTATTAACATCACGTGTAAGGCAATGTGTTAAGAATGCCTTAACCTTCCTGAGTTTAAGGTAAGATTGGAAAGATAAGAAATGGCAATAACAACAATGATTCAGTTCAACAAAGCACACGTCTTGTCTTCTGATCTTGTTCAAGCTTTGTGCTCTATGATTCAGGAGATACAAAGATTAGCTGCAGCTTCAGCCAACACTTAGAGCATGTGGTCTGGTAATAAGATGAGACTTCACTATTATAATACAGGGCAGAATGAAGTATGCAGCTGCCACACAGAGAGATGCAAAGTCTTTACAAGTGGGAAGGATGTCAGAGAAGACTTTATGGTTGCATTTGTGATGGTCTTGGAGGAATGGTGGGAATTTGCCAGGTGAAATAGTGATGGTCAATGAGAAAGCTCTTAGGGAAATTCATAAACAAAGGCCCAGAGAGAGCAGAAAAAAACCCACAAGGTGAGCTTTAGGAATAAACAGTTTGATTTGATGGAGTGCAGGGAATTTCTAGAGTGGTTAAACCAGACAAGAACTGTAAGGCTGAAATTAGGAATTTTTTAAAACTCAAGCTCTAAGCATGCTCTTAAATCAGTGGGCGATGGGTGTATTCTATTCTAATTGTCAGTTTACTTTCAGTCCTTCCAAGCCGTGTGTGCTAGTGTCAGGGGCTACTCAGGCTCATGCATGCCCCGGATTTCCTCCTCTCTTCTGGCTCATTTGTTGGAGTACATTTCCCAGCCCTGCACATTCCGTCCATGAAATGCGGGCAAAAGTGATGTTTACCACCCCAAGACCTGGCCTTGAAACCTTTGCATGCATTCCTTCTGCTCCCTCTTCTGCCAGCTGGATGCAGAGGTTTCCAGGGAGATCCCCAAAGCCCCAGAAGATTATAAAGCCATCAGGTGGAATAGCTGGGCTTCAAGCAGCTGTGTCAAACAGAGCACACCCTCCCCACTGCCTCAAATCTACACTGGCTGTAACTCTACTGCGATGGACCACTGAACTTCTGGAATTGTGTATCATGGCAGTGAGCTCTATGTGGATTATATTGCATCTTATTTGATCTACCTATCTATAGGGCCTTGTACAAAGTAGCAACTCAATTAATTAAAGAAGGAAATGATTAAATAAATTATTGAATGCATGCAGCCATGGACACAGTTGATTTTAGCAAACAGCATTCAAATGATAGTATGAAGGTGAAATATGTTGGATTGAAGAGAACCAAGAGGTGAAGAGATTACTTAGGTAACATTTGTTATGTTTTGTGTTTTTGATAGTAGCCATCCTACCAGATGTGAGGTTACATGTCATTATGGTTTGTATTTCTATTTCCCTGATGATCAGTCAAATGGAACATTTTTTTATATACCTGTTAGTCATTTGTATGTTTTCTTTGGAGAAATGTTTATTAAAGTCCTTTGCCTGTTGTTTAATTGGGTTATTTGGGTTTGGGTTTTTTTAAGGTTGAATTATAGGAATTTCATATCTATTTTAGATAATAAACTTGTATCAGAGATACACTTTGCAAATATTTGCTTCCATTCCATAGGTTCCCTTTGTGCCCTTTTGATGTTCCCTTTCCTGTGCAGGAGCATTTAGTTGAATGGAATCCCATTTCTCTGTTTTTGCTTTTGCTGTTTGTGCTTGTTGTGTCATGTTCACGACGAGTAAGATGTGCAACGTTTGGGGCATGGACATGCTTGAAGCTCTTACTCGAGGGGGGAAGGGGGCATGGGCAATATATGTAACTTTAACACTTATACCCCCCTTAATACGCTAAAATAAAAAAAATTAAAATTAAAAAAATAAAAAATAAAACACTATTGCCAAGACTAATGTCAAGGTTTTTCCCTGATGTTTTCCTTTAGGAGTTTTACAGTTTCAGGTTTTTCATTTACATCTCTAATCCATTTTGAGTTGATTCTTGTGTATGGTGTGAGAAAAGGGTCCAATTTTATTCTTTTGTATGTGTATATCCAATTTTTCTGATGCCATTTATTGAAAAGACTACCCTCTCCCCATTATGTGTTTTTGGCATCCTTGTCAAAAATCAGTTGAATGCACGTGTGTGTGTGTGTGTGTGTGTGTGTGTGTGTGTGTGTATGTGTGTGTTTTCTGCGTTTTCTATTCTGTTCCATTGGTCTATATGTCTGTTCCATACCTTTTGACTACTATATCTTTTTGACTACTATATCTTTTTGACTACTATATCTTTTTTGACTACTGTATCTTTTCGACTACTATATCTATAATTTGAATGAACTCTCCAGCTTTGCTCTTCTTTCTCAAGTTTGTTTTATTATTAAGGGTCCTTTGTGATTCCATAAAAATTTTAGGATTTTTTTTCTATTTCTGTAAAAAATACCATTGGGATTTTGATAGACATTGCTTTGAATCTGTATATCACTTTGGGTGGTATGGACATTTTAATGAAATGAATTCTTCCAATCCATGTACAAGATGTGTCTTTCATTTATTTGTGTCTTTTTAAATTTCCTTCACGGATGTTTTGTAATTTTCAGCATACAAGTCTTGCACCTCTTTGGCAAAGTTAATTCCTAAGTATGTTATTCTTTTTGTTACTAATGTAAATGGGATCGTTTTCTTAATTTCCTGTAGAGAAAAGGGAACCCTTGTACACTGCTGGTAGGAATGTAAATTAGTACAACTATTACAGAAAACAGTACGGAGGGTCCTCAAAAACTTAAAACTAGAACTACCATGTGATTCAGCATTGCTACTTCTGGCCATATATCTAAAACAACTGAAATCAGGACCCTAAAGAGGAATTTGCAATACCATGCTCATTGTAGCAATATTCACCATGTCCAAAATGCAGAAACAGCCTAAATGTCTTTAAATGGATGAATGGATAAAGAAAATTTTATATATATATATATATATATATATATATACACACACACACATATATATGTGTGTGTGTGTTATATAATGTTATATATAATATATGTATTATATATTCTATATAATGATATATATATATATAAACATGTACACACACACTGGAATATCATAAAAAAGGAAATCCTGCTATTTGAGAAATATGGGAGACATTATTCTATGTGAAATAAGCAGGACACAGAAAGGGAAATACTACTTTATCTCACTTACATGTAAAACCTAAAACAGTCAAATGCACAGAAGTAGAGAGCAGGATGGTGGTGCCAGGGGCTGGAGGGAGGGAACAAATAGGATAACGTCGGTCAAAGGGTACAAAGTTTCAGTCCTGCAAAATGAATAATTTTTATAGACCTAATGTCCAGCAGGGTGATGGTGATGAACAATACTTTATTGTATACTTGTAATTTGCTAAGAGGATAAGATTTTACATTGTCTTACTGCACCACACACACACACACACACACACACACAGACACACACACACACACACAATGGCAGTGGTTGCCTAAGTTGTTTTTCAGGAACGTAGAGTCAACCCCTTGTCCAGTCCAAGCCGGTTGAGATCGCCAACCCCTCAGCAGGGCCTGTGCGAGCGTCCAGCTGGTGACGTCAGATGTCAGAGGACGTTTGACGTCACAGGGCTGAGAACTCCGCCCTCAGACCATGCCAGCGCCGATTTTCTGGACACGCACACTGTGAAGAGGAGGGACGCCTGCCCAGGCCTGCGCAGGTCAGCAATCACCAATTTCCTCTTTTCTTAGCTCCAGTCACTTTTCCCACGTCCCAGACCCTCCTGCTTCTGCACCCCACACATGTCCCTAACTCCCACTTTTGGGGAGGCGGATTGGAGCCCTAATCTCCTGTCACCTCCCCTGGCTGCCATGTGAAGAAACTCTGCAGCACACCTTGTCGTCCACTGGAATTTAATAAAACATTTGCTTTTACTTATTGCTTTCTGTGCGTGAGTTATATGCAACTTGAAAATAGTGCTCATGGCTCCCAAGGTGAAGAGACGTTGAGTTACACGTGCTTCACGAGGTCCCAGGCTCAAAAGGCTCAAAACTAGCGTGAGTTAAATACAACTCACGTGGCAGTTCGTGTGTTAATCCTCACAACTGCTCTCGTTGTCTCCATTTCATCATCTCCATTTAACAGAAGGACTCGGTGGCTTGTCCTTGTCCTACAACTAGTAGTAAACAGGTTCAGATTGGGCTCACCAGGCGGTGGGGAAAACAGACCTGGTTTGGCGACAGAACCAGAGTAGGGCTGATGCCCGGAAGCCAGAGAGGGAAGGTCCTCAGCGAGGCACAGTTTAGACAGCGAGGGAGGAGCAGGAACACTGAGACGGAGAACACCTGTGGGATGGGTCTCAGGGGAGGCAGACGCATGGGGTTAAGAACATAGGAGGAAAGACGCCAAGGATTAGGAAACAGTGACGGTCTTCCCCTCTGCGAGGAGAACAAAGAAAGAGCATGAGCAAAACACCAGAGAAGAAGCAGAGGAGATAAGAGGAAAGGCCAGACAGCCTCTCAGGCAGGAGGGCCGTGTCCTCTGGGGTGAGTGAAAGGAAAGGCAATGAGTGTGAGTGTCACAGTGGGAATGGACACCCGGGCAGGCAGGCAGGTGTGTTCAGGATGCCACAGGAAGCCAACAGGAAATGAGTGATGGGTAAGATCTTAAAGGAATTAAAAGTTGCGTGAATTGTTGAGACAAGTGTACTGCTAGTGGTACAGCTCTTGACCGGGGATAGAACCAAGCAGCACAGGAAGAGTCGGAGAACCACCTTTATTCCTCCCCAACAGACTCAGCACACCTAGTGTTACAGCTCTCTTCCTTTCTTCCAATCTTCTGACCCTTCCGCCCCCCTCCCTTGTTCTGCTCCTGCTTTTATACCCTTGGTAGGGCTCAAAAAGCATCCAATCAGCAACAAGCTTTAACATCCAATCAAAAACAGTGGGATTCAAAAATTATCCAATCAGGATCACACAAGAAGCGTGGCCGGAAACAGGGTGGCACACGGGCCTGGGGGTGTTCTGGCACGTGGGCCCTGCAGCTCTCTGCCTCGGCCTGGCCCCAGCAGCATGCCCTCCAACTGGCCATGCACAGCGCTGGCCCCCGGAGATGCAGAGTGACAGGGAGGCGCCAAGCAGCCGCCTCCCGGCATCCGACATTTTCTGTATCAGAATGAAATGAGCAAGGGGAGACAAAAGCAGGGAGGAGGTAACGGTCCCAGAAAATGTAAAAGTTCAAGATCTAGGTAGGGGAGGAATTAGAAATGAGGATAATAACCATCAGAGTGAACATTAATTACAGTATCAAAGTGCCAGGTAGTTTCCTAAGCAATTTCTATGTAGTATCTCAGTAAATCCTTCTGACACCCCAGCGAGGAGAGTGTTATTGTCATTATCCCATTTGACAGATGAGTAAATTAAAGAACAAGATGGATAAGCCATTTGCTCAGAGGTGCGCAGTTAGTAGGTGACAGGTCTAAAATTCAAACCAAGCCCTCTCAGCCCCAGTGAACTCCATGCCAGGCTGCCCGAGGCAACCGTTGCTCCCACCCAGGTGTGCGGCTCCACGCAGGTGGGACAGAACGCTGTGAGGATGTGGAGCTGAGTACAGATCTGGGACGATGATGGATCGTGATGTTGGAGTCTCTTGGACTTTAGCAAAGAAAGGAAGGCTGTGAGCAGGGTGCTGGGGTCACTAAGGAAAGTAAAGGTGTCAATGAACGATGCTGTGTGGATTTCAACACCAGCAGGGCTGCTGGGTTGTAGTCACAGAACAACGGTAGGGAGAAGTAAGGGGAGAACGGACATGCCAACCCAAGTCTGTCCAGTTACATACAGGACAGCAACAAGAGGATCAGAGAGGAATATGTTGAGGGGCTTCCAAGAGAAATGGTGTCTCCAGTGAAAAGGCAGGGCTCACCTAACACTGGGAGGTGGAAAATTATGTAGAGAATTCTATGGCAAGATCTGTGGGTTACTTTTAAAAAAATATAAGGAGTCTCAAGGCATAGGATGCACAGGTTCAAGTAGGACAAATATAAGAGAAGAGGTCAAGGCTCTCTGGATAGGAATAAAAGCAAGAGGCCAGGTGGAGACTGGGGGAAATTTGGGATTTAAGACTGTAATGTCAGTGACCAGAGCCAGGATAGAAGGGGCTGGGGCAGGGAGGAAGGCAGGAGAGGTGGTTTTCCATTATGGCCACCAGGGGGAGCTCCAGCCTCCTCCACCCCTCACAGGGGCCAGGTGAGGCACACAAGCTCCCAGCCCTGACAGACTAGTTCCAAATCCGAACCTGTTTACTACTAGTTGTAGGACAAGGACAAGCCACTGAGTCCTTCTGTTAAATGGAGATGATGAAATGGAGACAATGAGAGCAGTTGTGAGGATTAACACATTAGCTGCCACGTGAGTTGTATTTGATTCACACTAGTTTTAAGCCTGGGACCTCTTGAAGCACGTGTAACCCATGTCTCTTCACCTTGGGAGCCATGAGCACTATTTTCAAGTTGCATATAACTCACGCACAGAAAGCAATAAGTAAAAGCAAGTGTTTTATTAAATGACAAAGGATCGTTTTGTTTTCAAAGTTTTTATTCTAGTTCTATATTAAAACACTGTGGCCCCAAGGAAAAAAAAATTTTTTTTTACAAGTGTGGCAGTCAGTGTGTTAAATGAGATGCTACGTAGTCTGCCCAGAAGACACTTAGAACAGACCAGAAACAAGACCCGAGCACCATCCGCCTGGCGTTCAGCATAGCAAGGGCAGCCACTAGCTGTTGTCGACCCTTCCCTTTAGAATGTGCTCTTTGGGGACTGTCTCTCTCTCCAGTACTTCCCTGTGGCTCTTGTTGTAAAAACAGGGTGCAGCTGCCTCCAGTTTTCTTCTTCAAGAAGAACCCGTGGACTGGAAGTCCAGGGTCAGGAACCCTGAGCCTGTCCAGGCCTTTGGATGGAATCTCTTCCTTCCCCGGGGCCGTTCTCCCTGCCCTGCCTCTTGTCTGCAGCACGGTGCTGAGCTGTTTGGACTGAGAGGTGGTCCAGGGAACGTGGCCCGAGAGGTTCATCAGCCAGCTTCCGACCTGGCCTTGTGGCTTGGGAGGGCTTGTGGCTCACACAGGGTCTGGGACCACAGTGGGCTCACACTCATGGAGCACCACGGGCCATGAAGACAGTCTGGTGACACCAAAGTGACTGCCCACCAGAGCTGGAGCCGGGAGGTGAGGAGACGCCCACCCCTGCTCTCTGTTCCATTTCTCTCCGTGCAGATCTCTCGGCGTTCAGGGTCTCTGTCCCCACGAGCTCTGGTTTGGGGTAAACATCAGGCCTCCCAGACCCGCCAGCAAGGGCTGGACAAACAGCGGGAGCTTCCTTGGAGGAACCACTCACAGCGACAGTGCCCCGTGTGGGGCCTGGGCCCCTCGTTACCATTTTATTGCGTTTCTCTTCTCTACACCCCGAGGACTTTCTCTGGAATAAACATAAGACCAGTTACTTTAGAAATAAAATGTGCTTTTCATTAAAACCCTATTCTGGCTCCTCCAGTCCCAACAAGGCATTTCCTGCCGGGTCTAATTGGGTTTCAAGTTATCAGTGACACTGTTTCTGTAGGAGGAGACAAAAGTACAGAGGACATCCCTGTGTCCTGCTAAACGCCCTCCTGCCACCGGTATGCAACGAAACTTCCCTGTGGGAAGCTGTAAGGAAAATACCAGCACAAGAGGGAAGGTGGTTCGGAGGCTGGAGAGAAAGGCTCCCATTATCTTTGTGGATTCTAGATCCACATTCCTTCTTCTTATCCTCATCCAAGCCTTCCTCTTCCCCTCGGCGTTGCCCTCCCCGAACCTATGAGCCAAGGCAAATATGTGTTCACGACTGAAAAACAGGGTCTCTTAGCCTGCCCAAGTTGGAGGCATCTAGAATTTTTTCCCAAGAGCAAACTTACCAGAGTTCTCTGCAGAGACAACCCAAGCCAGTGCATTGCAGAGCCAGCCAGCCTCACGGCACGCCTGCCCAGCGAGGAGAGAACCACAGTTAACACGAGCCCTGGCCATGCAGAACCCTTCACTGTCCTCGAGCAGTGGTTCTCAGTTCTTACTGGACATTGCAATCGAGTGGGGAACTTCTACACCTCCTGAAATAAGGCTCCCAACACCAGGGTCTTGGATTTAAGTGACGTGGTATGAAACCAAGTCACTGGTATCTTTTAAAGCTTCTCAGAGGCGTTCAAATGAGCAGCCCGAGTTGAGAACCACCATTCTAGAACGGTGCCGTCCAATTCAGCAACCACTAGCCATGGAGCTTTCTATGGCTACTTAAAGTTTAATTAAAATTAAATAAAGTTTAAAAAAATTCAGTTCCTGAGTTTTACTTGCTACGTTCAAGGGTTGAGTAGCCACAGGTGAGCAATGATTACTGTGCTGGACGGTGCAGACAGAGAACGTTTCCATCATCACAGAAAGTTCTATCTGATAGAGATGCTCTAGATCATCGAAATGGCCTAAGTCAAAACCCCGCAGTTCTTCTACTGACCCTTGAAGAAGATTGCTTTTTCCAAGTCTAACAGTCTCTCCCTATTGCTGAGCTACAGCAAGTTCCGGTGTCTAAGCCTCCTCTGCCAAGAGGCCCCCTTGGTCACCTGGGGTGAGACCCACACTGCAGGGCCTTTGCATTCACTGCCACATTGTAAAAAGATGACAATCGGAGATTCCCTGACCTGCCCCAAACCACACAGAGAGGGGCAGAGTCAGGATCTCAAACCAGATCTGTTTCCACCAAGATGCAAACTTGCTTACGCAGCCCACCCGGGAGGACTGGCCACGTCAGAGCTTCCTCCTCCAAAATGAAGGGCCCTAAAAGCCACCCAGCCCACCACGGGTTTCCTCGCCAGCCCCTCTTCATGCTCAGCGCATTCTGACCCTGTCACTGCCACCACCTCCAAGGTCAGCTCCTGCAAAAACAGGACGTGAGTTCATTGTGGTCAGCTTGCCTTGTCCTGGCCAAGAAACAAAGGGACGTGCCACCGTTTGCCTGGCTGTGAGACTTGCTGGAAGGGGCCTTTCTGATCAAAACTGTGGCGTGAACCTTAGCATCAAACCCTTACAGGAATACAAAGAGGGGAACCAGATCGTGCAGCTTTTAAGACAGGAGCTTCCAGGATAGAGGCCACGAGTTTCGGGTTCCTGCGGTGTCCTGTAGCCTGAAGCAAATTGTTTTGTATCTTTTTAGTACCTGGGAGAAAACACCTGGGCTCCGTTTGGCTGCCATTGGCTTGATTTAAACCTAAAACTGTGTGCAAGCGCGAGCAGTCTCTCTCGCTCTGTGTGCATGTGTGTGTGTGCATGTGTGTGTGTATGTGTGTGTATTTCTGTGTGTGTTTCTGTGTTTGTGTGTGTGCATGTGTGTGTGCATGTGTGTGCATGTGTGTGTGCCTCTGTTTCCGTGTGTGCATGTGTGTGTATTTCTGTGTGTGTTTCTGTGTTTGTGTGTGTGCATGTGTGTGTTTCTGTGTGTGCATGTGTGTTTGTGTGTGTGCATGTGTGTGTGCGTGTGTGTGTTTCTGTGTTTGTGTGTGTGCATGTGTGTGTGCATGTGTGTGTATTTCTGTGTGTGTTTCTGTGTTTGTGTGCATGTGTGTGTTTCTGTGTGTGCATGTGTGTGTGCCTCTGTTTCTGTGTGTGCATGTGTGTTTCTGTGTTTGTGTGTGTGTTTTTGTGTTTGTGTGTGTTTCTGTGTGTGCATATGTATGTATTTCTGTGTGTGCATGTGTGTGCATGTGTGTGTATTTCTGTGTGTGCATGTGTGTGTTTCTGTGTATGTGCCTGTGTGTGTTTCTGTGTGTTTCTGTGTGTGTGCATGTGTGCATGTGTGTGCATGTGTGTGCCTGTGTATGTGCATATGTGTGTATTTCCTTGTGTGTGTATGTGTGTATATTTCTGTGTGTGTGCATGTGTGTGTGCATATGTGTGTTTCATGTGTGTATTTCTGTGTGTGCATGCATGTGTGGTGGCACGAGGGTAAAGAATTGAGGAAGAAGGAAATGGGAGCTAATAACATTTCTAAACACAACAAATGTGTACATTTTAATTACTTTCACTTATGCCCTTGCAAAGCATCAAAAAGGGCCCAAGGAGAAATTGAAGGGGCGAATTTGGGGTAAATTGGTCCTGGTCTAGAACATGAATAGCTCACATCCGGATGGGTGCGGACCACTGACTGATAGCTGTGGGTCTTGCCCAGTGTCTTCCATGTTGTCATATTTACCTTCTTAAATATACTCATCGTCACCCAAAGTCTCTACTCTTCTTTTATTTTGTCACCCTATGCAGTCTCATGAGTTGCTCAAGCTGTGAATCCTGGCCCAGCGACCCTGTCGGTGGCCCGAAGACAAAGTGAGTGGCTTCTGCGAACTGTGGACCTGGGCCCAGGGCCACCAGGGCCTCGGCTGCTGGACGCTCAAAGCTCTACCCCCTCGATGCATAATCTCCTGAGTCACGCATGACTTTTTTTCTTTCTGTTTTCATGTCAGAATTGTAATGCATATCACTAGTTTATAATTTGGGATCTTTTATCCTAACGATGCTGTTTCCCAGCCTGTGTTTTGATGGTGGATATTTTATTCTAATGGACTAATTCGGCTACAGCCATGATGCAAATAGATAAAAGCACTTCGTTCATTTCCCCAGTTCTGCCAAAAGCTGGAGACCAGCGATAACAAATTTTTGATGGAGAGACACTGTATCCACTTAGACCACAAGCCAGGGTCTTTTTAATAGCATGAGTCAGAGCCTAAACGCCAAGTTCAAGGCTCTTGTTGCTGACGGTGTGATCACCTGCTTCCCTTTGAAGGAAAACTTCCATCCCCGGGGTTAGCGTATGGGAAGGCACAGTGCAGCTTTTCCTTGGACTGAGATATCCGTGAGGCCCTAGAGCATCCGGAAGGAAATGATGAGGCCCAACTCTGCACTGAGGGCCCGTTCATCCAGCACCCCATCTCAGGGGCTGGGGTAAGAGGTAACCGGCCACTGCAACGGGCTTTCCATTCTCCAGCGACCCTGAGCCTCCTTTCCCTTGACTGCAGCTGGCTCAGGCAGCTCCTTCCTCCCGTGAGACAGAAGACTCTGCCACCTGCTGTAAGACGTGAAAACGCCAAGAGCCTCGCTGCCTTCTCCAGCCCAGTGGGCTACACAGGGAGCTGTGCGGACCGGGTGTGCAACCTGCCAAACCTGGACGCCACGCTCCATGCCTTGCCCGCACGGCCGGGGCCGACTCGGGCCAGAGCTACGTGAGGCTCTGGGCTCGGATTATTTGGGGCAGATTCCCCATTATAATGTCACTTGCCCGGGGGGCAGGCGAATCACACAGAGATGATCTGATCCGACTTTTAACAAGTGGCCTGATTAGTTCACTTGTTTTAACAACCCAACGCGATTGACTAGGTGGCGATGCATCGGTTTCATGGCACTGCCTGAATCCATCTGAATACGACCGTTTAGTGCCACATATAAACACAGCTGAATGCAGACATGTGGGATAAAATCTTTCCTTTGAGCTCTTGAGGAATAGAAAATAGAACTACTTAGATGGTGTCGCTCTCTCTATATAAGGCTAAACCAACCCTGGTTTCACTTCTGTCCTAACCCCTAACTCCCTTAACAGAATTCAACTTCTTTTCCTGGTTTCATTCAGCGGATGCTCCTTCTTTGCATGTCCTGAGCTCCCAAACAGGATATTTATGATTGCAACAGATAAGGGCAGGACGAAAGGCACACGTGCAAACTGTTAAGAAGTTTCTTTCCGTGGGATTATGAAATCCCTGACCTCTGGCCCAGCAGTCAAAGACAGATTGATTATTTACTGCAAGAAAATGGGTCCAACAGAATTTATGCAAAATAAGGATTCTAAGAGATTTTTGGCTAACGCTATTTGACTAACAACTGACACCCCAGCCTTATTAACAGCCAAGTTGTCTTCTAGTTAAGACAAAAGAGTGATCTGAGGGGAGATCTAAGATTATTTAGGTTTTTTTTTTTTTTTTTTTTTTTTTATCCCTTGACTGCGCCCTGTGGTCATGCCCAGCTCTCTGTTTCATTACTTCCCCAGTACTCATTACTCATTACTCAAATCAAAAAGCCAGTTGATCACAGTACTCCTGCAATCGGAGCTTAGCAGGGTATGCACAATGACTATCCTTTTCCGTCGGCTGTGTCCGTCCTGCATCTCAGTTTTCTCATCTGCAAAATGAGGCCGTTGAATTGAGTCATCTCTTAAGATCTCTTTCAGCACTTGCCTTGTATGCCTTCAATAATATATCACGCTGGCATGATTCACACATTTTTACATCTTGTAAAGCAATTTTGTATCTATAATCTGTGCTGTTTCTACGCCATTGCTCTAGGAAAACAGACCCTTCAATTGCTTCAGACGTACTTCCCTGTGGGATCTGATCAGATACTCAAGGGGCAGACAGACTTAACATGTAAGATGTCAAGTTAGCATGGTGCCATCTGACCACTGGGTTCTCAGACGATTCTAGATTCCTCAGGCACGGCCATGCCCTGTTTGTGTGTAAGGTAACACCACCTGTCACTGTTCCATGTGGCAAGGACTGTGGCATGAAGCAATGAGCCTTAACCATCTTGTGTTGAAAGACAGAACTTTTCTTCCTTACAGTTAAGCTTTTATCAAGACCTTAATGCCAAGGCATTAAAGAGAGAGGGGGGCAGAAGTCTTGGAAGTTTTTTTGTACTTTTTATTAAAAAAAAAAATTCTTTCTTTCATATTTTTTTTCCACCATTACCAAAATCTCCTCCAAACACACAGACCCTTCAGTATTCCTATTAAATTATATAGAGCGAGTCCAGCCCCTGACTGTCAGTGGGGCCCATCAGTCCTAATTTATCGCCCCAGGAAACACAGTACAATTATGGTAATAAATAATAATAGGATTCAGTACATGACAACATGAATGATGGACCCTCTCAGAATTCATTTACATTGCTTTGTGTTGCAATCATCATGCCTCTAATGTAATGCCAAGCAAATGAGCCCCTTTGAATATTGTGCAATCTATTGCAAGTCAACTGGCACAAAACTCACTCAATAAATCATGTTCAAACACATGCCTGTAATGACAGGTAAATCAACAATGAAGTAATTGCATTTAATGTATTGAAATACTGGACAAAAAAACAGTGACCTCAAAGTGACTTTTTGTAAAAGGCACGGTATAGTTGCGAGAGGGGGAAAGGGGGGCCCTTGCTAAGAGGGACGCCCTACTGAGACGCACATACACGCCAGAAACTTACGAGGATGCTCTGGGCAGACCTTGCCTGACCATTTTCTTTCTGCAGGAATCATGCGATCCGGCTGCCAGAGGCTTTGAATGTTCACTGCCCTGAACATAGGAGTCACAGGTGAGGGTGGAAATCAGCTTGAAGCACAGAAACCTCCTCCTCTGCCTGAGCTGTCACCCAGCTCCGAGTTTCGTAGCCAACTCCGAAGGCCACCTGATGGGGTGCAAGGGAGCCTGAGTCAGAAGTCAGAAGGGCTGTGTCCCTGTCCCAGCTCTGGTATTAACTACATCTCTGTGTGTGACTCTGGCCAAGCCACTCTACCTCTCAGTCCTTCGTCTGTGACATGAAGTGGTGGGTGGACTTTCATGACGGAAATTCATTGCAGTTCTAACATTCGATGACGCTCTGAACCTAATTCGAGGCCTCCACCCCTTAGCAGGCAGAAGAGAGTCGCCTCCCCTTTTGCCCCGGAGTGTGGAAGGCACTGGTTGGAGCCAGCCTGCGTGGCCTCGTCAGTTCTGCTGGCCAGGCCAAGTGGATGTGCTTCTAATTTCGTGAGTCTTGGGCCTGCCCCTTTCTGGGCAGACAGACAAAGTCTGAAAATAAAGCCCCAGGGGACCCTGTGGATGGATAGCAGACAGCACTGAGATGACAGCCCTCCCCACGCTCCCCCAGCGCCCACCCCCCCCCCCCCTGCCCAGGGACGACGTCAAGAAGAGATGAAGCAGAGCCTCCGCGAAGCCAAAGGCCACTTAAGGAACTTTCCTGCTCTTGTGCAAAACTCCTTCTTGGCTGCAGGGCTCCCAGCCCTCCCCCGGGCGTGCCTGCCTCCTCCTGCTGGGCCCGCAGTCCCTGACTGTCGTCCAAGCAGACCTCACGGACCCCATGCCCCTGGAGATGTGGAGACGTGGAAAGGAAGGACGGAAAGCTCGCCAAATCTAGCGCAAGGAGACCTGGCACTCAGTCCCGGGCTCCAGGGCTGATCGGACGTGTGACTTTGTGCCGGTTCCTTAACTTCTCCGAGCTCCTGCCGGCTGGCTTCCTCCAAACAGTGATAACAGGAATACGCGTGTCTGCAAGGAGGCTGTTGTGAGGAACGTGAGACTGATGTGAACAGGCTTTGTTGGTTGTAAAGCATGAAACAGAAACCTCCTCTTTATGATTATTTGGAAGAAAAGAACACTCTGAGCCTGGCGTCCTGAGTTCTGCACTCACACGGTGGTTCTAACCATAAAAGAAAATCAGCTTGCTTATTCTCTGGTGTGTTGTCACTAACGGACACTCCCTGGGAGAGGTGGGAAGGACTTGGAGGGTCCCGTTCATGCTGCTCATGTTACCGGCACCTGGGAGAATGTTAGGAAGCATTTATTGAATAGATGAGCAAAGGTTATCTTATCTTTTTTTTTTTTTACAAGAAATTACAATAAAACATTCAACTTGAAGGTATTTTTCAAAAACACGTTGGTGCTAATCTACCCCAAACCTATAAACACAGCCTCCTGCTTCATGCACTTTCTGTGCCGAAAATGCGGCTGTTTGGAGGGAAATGGCTTCTTGGGCAATGGTCTTCCTGCAAGATTAGTAACTGGAAAGCCTCTTAAGCCCACTGAGATGCCTTCTGAGGCCAGAACTGGGCCACAGTTTCCCAGGCGACCACAGTCCAGAAGAAGACGGCCCACTCCAAAGCAGGAAGGGGTCTGGGAGGCTGGCAAACCCCGCCAGCATTTCCACATTAGGGAGGTGTGGGAAGCCGTGGTTAATGGAACCATCAAAGGCCCCTGAGTGAAAGCTAACAGGCTTCTGTTCCTGGTGTCACTCGGCCATAGACGCCGTCCGCCCTCTTCTGGATGTCATTCCAAGCCAGAACCAGGGAAGGCTTGCCCAGCCTACCTGCCTTCCCTTCCCAGAGCAGGCCGGGCTCCCTTGATAGCTTGATAGCTCCCTTGATAGCTCCCAGATGACACGCCCTGATGAGCCAGGCAGTGGCAGGCAGAACAAAAGACCCGTTAACCCGGGCTGGTGGGCAGGAAGGCAGAACTGGGGACCCTGGAAGAGGGGGGGGGGGGAAGAAAAACTCTAATTTTAGAAAATCGTTACCAGTTGCAAGATGTCGAAAGTGTTCCCCAAAGATGGGAACACCAGGTGTGGAGGGACCCCACTTCCCAGTCTGACCTGAAGGATCCCTGATGGCAAATGTGACTGCCTGGATCTGGGGTTTTCTCAAGACTGCGCTGGCGTCAGATTGTTCCCGGAAGCAAGAGAGGATATTTGCAGCAACTTGGTAGCTCCAGCTCAAAGACACCCTCTCCCCAACCCACCCCTCCCCGAGATTCAAAGGTCCCTTCAGAAAAAAAGCCAGTGGCAATCTGGGTCTAGGGTTGAGGAAGAGGAAGACCGTGCCCTGTGCTACAAGGAACAGTTTTTCTAATATGTTCCTTTCAAGGGACACATTGTTAAATTTCTCTATGGGAGGCAGTGGTCTGACTAGTCACTATTAATGACTTATAGATATCCCTGAACTCCCGGCATTCAACAGTCATCCCGGCTCCCCTATCCAGCCTCCCCCAAGTCCATAGTCTTCACCCTCATTTCCACGCCCCTCCCTTCCCGCCCCAGCTCTCTCCCACCCCGTCATCCCATTCTGCTCAGGAACTCAAGGGCAGGAAGCAAAGTCCTGCCTCTTGTCATTTTCTGAGGCCGTTCCCAAGAGCCAATGAGCTGCAGCCCTGGCTGGAAGGGGCTCTGGCTGAGGCAGCCTGATTAATGCCTGAGGGTCAGCAGATGCCACCTCTCCCACTGGGTCCCCGAGGAGCACACAGGACCCAGCTGGAAATGGACAAGAGAGAATGGGACACAAGAGAGTTGATGAACACAGGAACCACAAGTCAGCCTGGTGCCCTGGACAGGAAGGGCTACAACCAGCTCATCTGTCTGCCATTTCTTTTTCTCAGGAAATTACGAGAGAGTACAAACATTTTGGTTGCATTTTATATCTTTGCCCCTCCACAATGCTCACCGCATCCCTTAGTTGTGAGTCTACCTCCCCCAACCCCCTACTCCCTGGAGAACTCCACCACCATTTGAGCACCATAGTGTTTATCAGTCAGTACCGATTTGATGGCGAGCACATGTGGAGCACATTCTTCCGATCTTGCATCACCTCACTTCAGATAATGGGCTCAAGTTCAATCCAGGAAAATATAAGAGGTGCTAGATCACTGTCATTTCTTATAATTGAGTAATATTCCATTGTATACATATACCAAATTTTAATAATCTACTCATGAATTGATGAGCTCTTTTTTTTTTTTTTTTTTTTTTTTGCAGAGATAGGGTCTCATTTTGTTGCACTATAAGCTAGTCTTGAACTCCTGGCCTCAAACTGATCCTCTTGCCTCTGCCTCCCAAAGTGCTGGGATTATAGACATGAGCCACCATGCCTGGCCCGTCTTCTTTTTAAAGAGTGGACGTTTGATATTTGATATCGACTCTTTAAAAGGATCCCTCTTCTTGGAGAATATCTACATCAAATATGGGAAAGAAACTGCCCGGAATCCTCCCTATATTGCTACTGGACCACCATTGGCACTCCCTGAGAAGAAATTATTACCTATAGTCACCTAGAAGCCCCGAAACCTCAGGCAGATGACACCAGAGGAATCTCAGTCTCTGAGAAAGACACTTGTAAGTTTTCATGGAAATTTTGCACAGAGAGGGCACACAACTGTTTTTGTTTTCTATAAATACCCCTTTCAACCCTATTTGCAGGAAGCACTCGTGCACGCCACTGAAATGGACTGAGGTTGTGTTTTCTATTTGTCAGACACCTTCAAGAATCCCAGCCCAGGAGCCAACAACAGACACTGAGCAGCTCAGAGATCAAAAGCGGAATGACGTAAGCAGAGAAGTGAAGCTCGAACGTGGACTTTGGCCCAGAATTCTCCATGCCTTTGTTTTCCCTGGAGTGTAAACCCTTAGGGGATCCCCTTTTTTCCTAATTATTTTTTTAAAAAATTTTCTCCCAAAACTCTGAATTTGGAGATTCTGGGCTATAAATCATAAATTATTCTCCTGCTTTACTGGGACACTTTTTCTGGGCTATATTTGGCTTAGGACGATCTTTAGAAACAAAAATCCCTCAGCATCTGAGAGCTTACGATCAACTTGCCAAGTGGGAGAGTGGGTGTATCTCCTCCCTCCTCGCCTGTCCTCCAGAGAAAGACAGAAAACACCCGCATTTCAAACTCAGGAACAGTGAAATAGCCAAAGGGACCTTATGGGTCACCGAGGCCCCACAAGCATTTCACACATGAAACGACTAAGGTCCCGAGAGAGCATCGGTGGATTTAGGGAGGCACGAATAGACGTGGCAGATCTCATGTCCGGCCCAGGGCTCCTGGCCCCAGACTAGTGTTCGTTCAAAACCAAAACGTGTTTTCTGGTAGTCGACAAGCACAAAGTTATAGGCCAACATGACTAAAAGCATACAACTTGGCTAACTTAACTAGTCAAAAAAGGGTAGAGCCGAATGCTGGGGATTAATTACCCGAAGTGTGTTCTGCAGAAGAAGTGGTCATTTTTGAGATGCTATACCAAAATGGGTTATCGAATTATAAGAGAGAAATATCACTGCAAAGAAACCTGTTTAATTTAGAATAACCCAACATTTTCTAAGGTTCTTGAATGGAGAATCTCAAGGATCTCTGTCTCTCTCTCTCTCTCTCTCTCTCTCTCTCTCTCTCTCTCTCTCTCTTTCTCTCGCCCCCGCCCTCCTAGCCCCCTGCCCCTGCTTTGCACGGAATTTATTAACGCACTATAGAACTGGTGTTATTCCACAGAGCACACTTTGAGAAACACTGGTGACGGGAAAGAGCTCGGTCAGGAACAAAGAGGATTAAGTTCTGGTCACAGAATTTAATTATGCTGCCAATCACTTTGCCAACCTGGGCAACTCTTGTGACCCCTTTGGGTGTCCTTTTCCTAATCTCTTAAATGGCCGTGGTAGGGAGTGTGATGCTAGATGAGATCAACCTTGTGGTCCTTCCAGTTCCAACTTCCTGTGATGACCTAAAGTCGCCCAGCCTTCCCGGCCAGGCCGGGAGTTCAGGCCAATCAGGAAAGCCAGAGCGTCTGCCCTACGCAGACAGCTTCAGCGGGGGGCTCGTATGGGATACTCTTCGGTCCCGGTTTGGGGTGAGGGAAAGAAGACGTTAGAACCCTGGACGCTCCACCAGATGACAGGCAGCATCTTCGGCTGGCACTGTTTTGAGCCTGGCTGTCACCGAGGCAAAGCCATTCTTTTGTTAACTTATTAAAATAAGCCCCCTGTTTAATCAAATGAATTTGTTTTTTTTAAAAAAAATTCATCTCTTTTCATGATGAAGTCAACAAAACATTCACCTCTCTCATTAAACCCTCTCCCTCCACCCCTCCTCCCCAATGCTGGAATAACCCACCCATGCACCCCACGGCGGAAATGTCACCTGGCTTTTATATGGAGTTCAAAAAAAGCCTCTCCTCTCAAATCACATAAATCCCTGAAACTTTCCGTTGTTGTTTTGTCAATAATTATAAACCTTCCTTCTTGTTCATTTTTTTCCCCCAGACCCGGCTCTGTGCTCCAGGCCAGCAGCCTGCCTAACTGTCTGGGACCCCACCAGCAAGTGCTCTGTGCTCTTTTACAGAGGCATGCACACATGTTCCACCTCTTATTTCCTGAGTGGTCCCAGCACCTGGAGTGATCAGAGTCCAAAAAAGTCAGGCCAGGAAATTGAGTTCTTCTTGACTCCTGGCTGGGACATTTAACTATTGGACGATGGATGTGCTTTGCCGCTAACCTTGTGCAAGAGAAGACCGGGCCCTGCCAAGGAATTCATGGGACCCTGGAGCTTGCAAAGGAGACGAACCTCACTGATCCATCTGACAAGGAGCCGGACAATTAGTGATTTCGCCCCAAATGTTCCTTGTCTCCTACCACACAAAAGAGAACTAAAAATCACTCTCTTTCATACACACACACACACACACGTACACACATGTACACACACACATACACACGCATACATACACATGCGTACACATGAAAATTTTTTCAAGGAGAGGGGACTTGGAAGCATTTAGGAAGGCAAAGGGCTGTTTATTACTGCCAAAGTGCTGATTTTTTTTTCTGCCTCTGGCAACTGAATGAGAATTGGAGACTTCGGCAGAGAAGAAATCCATTCACTTGTCATCGCATGAAACCTCTGTGTTCCACACAGGAAATGGCAAAATTTCACCCTTAGCTGGATCTGCGGATCCTTACTGGGAGCTGGGAGAGGGGTCAAGCTGCCCTACATCCTGGGACGCTCAGTGACCTCACTCTGCCCCGGGAGGGAGCGGCTGTTCCCCCAGAGAGGCCTCATGCCAGCGGGAGACAGAGGTGGGGAGAGGGAAAGTGAGGCGTGGACCAGCCCAAGGACCAGCCCAGGCCAAAAGGGAATGATTCCATCCGCATCACCCCAGTTGTTTAAAAGCTTCTTTTAAACAACTAGAGCGCTGGGGATATTTCATTTTTCCTGGAGTTTATTTCATGTTTTATTATATTTTCTTTTTAATAACAACTGTTTGGAACAATTGCTTGTTACTGAGCTTAGCACATTCTGTATGCAGTCGCCGTGCTAAGCGCGTCATTCATTTCCTCTTTACCTTTCCTGACTGTGGTTTTTCCCTCCTCTACCTGTCTTGTTGGATTTAGCCCCGTCCACCATGGAGACAGCGTGGAAATGGCAGGGGAGAACCACAGATCATCCGCCGCGACCAGCCATTCTTATCGGGTCAGGTAGCCATTCTGACCTTTTACCTGCGATGTTTCCGTTTTCTCTTCTTTCCAAAACTCCTTCTTCCACCGTTTCCCATTTTGATATTGAAGTCAAAGCGTGGCAACTGCTGTATCCCTAAGAATCTCTGTATCAAATTCCCCTGAATTTCAACGGGCTGAGGTCAAGATCCAAAAAACAAAAAAAACTTGAAACCAGAGGAAATGAGGTTGCTAGGATGCTGGGATTGTTTATTATGCTCTCCGCCTTAATTAGGTGTAAGTAACATCTTGTCAGTGTTCTGCCACATATGCTAAAGCTGTAGGGGCGATTTTACTGAGTCTGACAGCTTAAATCAGAAACAAGAGAGTCAACATGTCAGTGATGGGGCTGGACATGATGGATATATTAAGAGGGGTCTGGAAAATTCTGGACTTCATTATATCGGCTCTGCTTCTCAAAAGTTTCTGCCAAAAGAATCTCGGCCTTATTGGAAAAGCTCCCCTCTGATCTGATTACACCCAGTTGCGAGCCCCTCCTCGCCTCCCCCCAACCCCCAGCCACCTGGACGCAGGAGGCTTTTCTGCAACGGATTCATCGGAGGAGCGATTAAGGGAAGATGAGAACAAGGAAATTGCTGATTTGGGTGTAATTTCGACAAATAGATCTATTGAGATTTAAAAGGTGCAATAACTTGACATTTTTGGTAAGTTAAAAACTGCTTAAAAATTGCTTTGCAGGTTGTTTCTCTTTCCATCTTGGCCCCGGGGCTGCGTTCAAAATGAAAAGAATGGCATCAAGTCCTGAAAAAAAACGGAGGTGGCGTTGAAGGCAATAATAAAATTTTAAAGATGACAAGGAGGAAAGTGATAATCTTCCGAAAGTGTTAGAGACACACTCGACATAGGATGGCAAGTTTCTCGGAGAGAAAAAAATGAGGTCAAATAAAAAAGAACTTTTTTTGCTAAGGAGCTGGCTCAGTAGCCGTTGGCCTGGGCGTGGCTCTTTCTTGCCCAGTCCCGGGGGCAGCTGCTCTCCGGGTGGCATCCAGAGCCAAGACCCCGAGGACTGGCGCGTCACCAACTGCCACTGGCTTGTCATTTTAAGGGCAGGAGGATGTTTGCTCCTCTCCAGCTGAGAGACAGAAGAGGTGTAGCAGCAAAAGGTGTACCTGGTCACGCTGATAGGGCCCCATGCTCCTGCCACATTAAGTACCTGGTGATCATTAAATCACAAGGCCGGGCTCAGACACGCGGCTGATCTCTGTATACGGTGTGCTCAGTTCTAAAAATACAGTGTCAAGAGTGCCTTTACAAAAGAATACCTTTTTTCCCCTCCCTCATTTCTTGCTAAAATAAGAGCTGCCAATCAAAAGCGCGCGCTTACACTGCTGAGCTACAAGATTTCGAACCTCAGGCTTGCTGCAGAGACTCCTGTCTACGCAGTACAGAGAGGGGAGGATTCATAAGAAGGAGGAAGCTCCGTGGATTTTAAACAGACGAGACGTGTAGCCTTGTGGTGGGGCTTTCTGGGTAGCCGTTTCAGGGGCTGGTCTATTTGCGTTTTTTGCGACATTAGGTAGAGGCGCTGTGGCCTGACAATGTTGACATTGCTTCGGAAGTTTAAGCCAATGTGGCTTGAGTTTTGAAGCAGTGCATGAGATGGCTTGGAAATAACAGTGGGGAGGGAAAAGTACTCGTGTGTCACCTCGCAAGGGAACAGTGATCCCTTTCCATTTGTTTTCCGCTCTCCAACCACAGCCACCAGGAAAAAGCCAAAAGATCCACGCCCTCCATTCCGTTGACGAGCAATGGGTCATTTTTTCTTTTCCTTTTCCTTTTCTCGGTGGCGTGCACGCTAATTGTTTCCCCCTCTGCCTCGTGCTGGCGTGGGCTGAAAACCTCCTTCCCCAAGCAGTTTGGAGACGATGAATCATCAGCCCTGGTGACTAAACGGCTCTTTTATCGACCCAGCAGGTGTGTCACAGGCTTCCTCTACATGGCCGTTGCTCCCGGCCTCTTGCCTCATAGGCTCATGGAGAGAGGGGAGACAGGAGTCGGAGCCGCGTGAGAACTCCAAGAGTCTCAGCAGCCAGATATCCTGTTCCTAGTTTTTCCCTTGAAGAAAACACGAGGATCCCGTGAGCAGGAGGGCCCCATTTCAATTTCCCGGCTGTGAATGTTGCAGGCCAGGATTGGCCCTATTGAAGTCCCCAATACTTCTCTGGCGTGTCCTCCCCCCACGTCACTCGGCCAAAGCACGATAATGTTTCTCAAAACCACACTCCGTCTTTTGTTGTTTAAGAAATCTCCGCTGAGTTCAAGGTGCTATGTTTCCCCGAAAATAAGACAGGGTCTTATAATTATTTTTCCTCAAGAAGACACCCAAGGGCTTATTTTCAGGGGATGTGTTATTTTTTTTTAAGTACGGTACAGCAATCTACATTTATCCAAATAGAGTGAAGTCGTCTTCTTCTGGAACATCATCATAACTCTCCAAACCCTGAATTCCATCCTGAATTTCTTGCGACTCTATCTCCTTTAGAACCATTGGCCCCAATCTCTCCTGTGGAGCACTAGAGCTCTCCTGGGGCAGATGAGAAGGGCTGCTTGTCTTCTTTACCGCGCCACCACAAAATGCATGGGTTGTGCAGATGCGCTGCTTAGCCACGCCTGTCACTAGGTCCTATTTTGGGGGTAGGGCTTCTATTGTGCAATTGCTTAGAAATCCTGCTAGGGCTTATTTTATGGGCAAGTCTCATTTTCAGGGAAACATGGTGTATATCGTGGCCTATGCTCGGTGCTGGGAGCACAGAACTACCACGATGGCTCATATCCACTGAGCATCAACTCTGTCCCCAGCCCTGTTCCAAGTGCCTGACGTAAAATAACTCGATTGGTGCTTCTGGGGTCCAGAAAGTAGTACCCCAAAAATGAAAGGCTCAGAAGCAAAAATTCTCCTCTGACCTCCCCTTGTGCTCTTGCCTCTCAGCCCCCTTCTCCCCTGAGGCTGGCCATAAAAGCAAATCCCTCTTCCCCAAGGTGGGTCAGAAAATCCAGAACCCTTTCCCAAACACGAGCCATACAACTCAAAATTATTCTATGTAAAAAATGGCCATAAAGAAATTATCGGACCTGCCCTGTTTGACTGTGGGTCATGAGACCCCCATCCCAGAGGGGGGCCTGCCCCACACCCAGAAGGAAGGATGGTGCTCAGAGAGGCCAAGAAGAATCTGGACAGACAGGCCTGGCTGGGTTCCCCCACTTAGTCTGTCAGCCTTGGATCGTGACTTTTGTCCAGTCATGTTTCTACACGGCTGCCCATACTTTGTTGAACCTGATCATAAAAATAGACAATTTCCTGTGTGTCTTTGAGTTTTCATTCTGAAGGGTCCCAAATATACACATTAAAATAAATCTGCATTCTTTCGTCCTAGTAATCCATCTGCCTCATGTCAGTGATTTTTCAGGGAAGCTTTAGGGAGACAGGGGCCTTTGCTCCCCACAGTTGGTGAACCTTTGGGGGGCGCCAGGGACTTTTGATCCCTACAATCCTTAGATCAAGAGGTAAGTACTATTATGATTATCTCCACTTAATAGATGAGGAAATTGAGGCATAAGTTAAATAACCTGCTCGGGGTCACACAGCCAGTAAGTGGCAGAGCTGGGGTCCACATCCAGCCAGGTGACTGCAGAGCCACACCACTCCACGGCCCTGCCTGGCGACAGCAGGACACAAGACACAGCCCCTGCCCTTGAGCACATCACACTGTATGGGCTGAACTCGTAGAATTGGGTCATCAGACACCACACCGAAGCATAAACGAATCCCGCTGCGAGACACCGAGGCACAGACCCTCATCAGACATTTGCGGAAGCCTCATCTTAATCAGGTCTACGCTGGCCGCTCTAGGAAATGCTGAGGGCCTGCAAATTGCACAGAAGCTTCTCAGAAAAACAGGTATCAGCCATTCCCTCCTCAGGAATTGTCATCGTCTGGATGATGTGACCTGCCACCATGGCCCCAGACAACAAGACCTGGAAGAACACCTGTCTTCGTTTCCTAGGGTTGCTGTAACCAAGCACCACAAACAGGGTAGCTGAGAGCAATGGAAATTTATTTTCTCGTGGCATGGAGGCTGGGAGTCCAAAATCAAGGTGTTGGCAGGGCGATGCTCCCTCTGAAATCTGTACAGGGAGGATTCTTGCTTCCAGCTTCCAGTACCCCCAGATGTCCCTTGGCTTGTAGAAGCATAACTCCAGTCTCTGCATCTCTCCTCTCATGGCATTCTCCCTGTCTTCCCCTCCATGCATATCTGTCCCATGCCCAGGTGCCCCCTTTTTGTAAAAACTCCATCCATATTGGATTGGGCCCATCCTAACAACCTCATTTTAACTTGATTATCACTGTGAAGATACTATTCCCAAATACGGTCACATTCTGAGATAGGGGGTCGGGGGTGGACAGGACTTGAACGTATTTCTTTTGGAGAAACACAGCTCAACCCATAGCGATACTCTAGCCAAATGCAAACCAGGAAACTCCAAAGCCTAAGAGGTGGCCTGATCCAAGAACCCTGCCCGATAAGAGGTAACTAATCGACTCCGCTGGATTCTGTCTTGGGAGTTCTGGATTCTAGCCAGACAGAGCATATCGATTAAACTAACTAGTGAGCCAACTATTATTTTTATGCAAGCTGATAGGACTCCTGTCTAACCAACCCTGACTTTTTTTCATCCCTTCAAAGCAACATTTAAAATTCAAGTGCCATGGGAAACCATCCCAAGTTCATCTTTTTTATTTTTTGCTCTCTAATCATTGCAGCATCTCCTTATCACATGTGTATAAATACGTATATTTCACATAATTTGTGTACACTGTGTAGGATTTACAACATACACACATATATGCATATATGCATGCACACATATATATGCATATGAATGTGTATCTTCTTCCTCATTCCAAATAGGATCTGTAGTGGTTGCATTTATGAATATACGTCTGTGCAAGAATAATTACAAATGTGTTGGTCTGTCGCTTTGGTGTCGTAAATAATGATGATGATGATGACAGTTTTTGTTCAGTGTTTAACATATGCCAGACACTTTGCTATGGACTTTATGTGGATGATCTAGCTTGGTTTTCACAACAGTCTGGAGAGGTAAGAACTAAGATTCCCCCTTCTACAGATGAATAAACTGATGCTTAGAGAGTTCACGTAGCCAGTCCAGCATTACACTGACGACATGTGAAAGTTGGGATCTGACCCCATGCGGCCCACTGCAGGGACTTTGTAATGCTGCTAATCACTGTGCACTGCCTGTGCCTTAACCAATGTGACATCATGGACACCTCCAGCTAAAGGGGACAGGTGGGATCACTGGATCCAGCATCTGAGGACACTGAGCCACCCAGGGGTGAACTGCAGGGTCCAGGGGCTAGGTGCAGCCAAAGCTGGAAACGGAGCCCAGTGTCCTACCTCCAAGGCCAGTGCTTTCCTACTTCAGCTCTGGCCCTTCTGAGCTGCACCCAGGAGAAATTTCCTCGAGTTTTTCCCGCACGGATGACTTCCCTTCTCGGGGAAAGTTTAACCAAGATTCTTAAAAGAGTTGAAACAAAAATTATCACAGTTCATAAAGGATTCAGCAGGCGCTCACCTGAAAGCCTAATTAAGCAGAGCACGCCTGGCCCAAGCACTCGAGCCAGGCAGGGGTTTCCTGGGCCTGCTTTGTGCGGCTGTCTCCGGCTCAATGCGGCACTCAGCTCCCAGTGTGGGCCAAGCTCGTGTGTGTTTGACTGACAAAAGCAATTAAAAACATAATCTACGTTCCCTGCAAACTTTGTTATTATTGTGAAGGTGTTTCACATATGTAAGGCCGTTTTAACAATCCTTCTGATTAGTCATTCATGTAAGTATTTGAATAAACATTTCAAATCAAGTCAAAATAATCACAGAGGATAATGGCACTTACGGTGTTGCTTAGTGACATTGTGATCGCAGTGTGTCTCTTTTTTTTTTTGGAACTGAGTAAATAAATGCAACCCGCTTTGCCTACTTTTCGGTTTCAAAATGCAAAAGAACTTGATGTTTTTCATTTTGGCAATGATGCTTTCTAGCTCGCTGTAATGGGAAGGCCGAATGCCATTCCTTTAACACGTGTGGCTTCACCAAGTGGGGGTGGGATTTCTGCAACAACAGAGATGAAAAACAAGCATCTCCAAGAGTGTCCTGTTCACTAACACCAAACCCATAGAAAGCAGGGGGACAGCAGAATGGGAATCGCAGACAATCCCATAGACTTGTTCACCAGACGCTGCCTTTGCTCTCAGTCCCAGCCACTCCTCTCTCTCCAGAATGTTCTGATCAGTGATTATCATCAACGTCCACAGGCTCAGCAGATGGTCTCTTATTAATTAACTATTGGACCCCCTCAAAAATATTTGACACCTTGGCTAAACCCAGCCTCTCCAGAACTGCCTTCCTGCTCTCTAGGTCAGACACTGCCCCTCCCAGCGTCTCCTCCCACTGAAGGCTCCCGTCCTCCTTTTCTGTCTGTGCTTCTTTCTCTGCCATGCCATAAGCACTGACGAACTGACGCGGAAAATGTTGGGCACCGGGACGTGGCCGCATGCCGCCTCCCGGCATTCAGTAGCTCTGCATCTCCGAGGGCCAGCTCCGCGAGTGGCCAGTTGGAGAGCACGCTGCTGGGGCCCGCCCAGAGGCAGAGAGCCTCCCGGGGCCCTGAGTGCGGGAATGCCCCCAGGCCACGTGCTGCTGCCTGTTTCCAGCCACCCTGCTTGCGTGATCCTGATTGGGTTATTTTTGAATCCCATTGTTTTTGATTGGATGTTAAAGCTTGTTGCTGATTGGTTGTTAAAGCTGGATGTTGATTCGATGATAAAGCTTGATGTTGATTGGATGTTAAAGCTTGATGTTGATTGGATGTTAAAGCTTGTTGCTGATTGGATGTTAAAGATTGCTGTTGATTGGATGCTTTTTGAGCCCTACCAAGGGTATAAAAGCAGGAGGAGACGGGGCAGAAGGGTAAGAAGACCAGAAGATGGGAAGAGAGCTGTAGCCCTAGGTGTGCTGATCCTGCTGTGGAAGAATAAAAGGTTGTTCTCTGATTCTACGTGTGCCACTCGGTTCTATCACCGGTCAAACAAATAAGAGCTGCAGTGCTAGCTGTACACGTTGCTGCAACAGAACCTCAAGCCCGCCCTCGGATTCCTCCTCTCTCATTCCAATCTCACTCTGGGAGAAAACATCAGCTCCTGAACACTCTGCAAACACCCACGGACAGCAAGCCCCGTGCTGCTCCTGCAGTCTGAGAGTCTTGCTCCCACGAGCCCTCAAAAGTGTGGAGTGTCCCATCCCAAGCAGTCTTTCATGCCACCTCCAAAACCATCCTTCTGTGCTGGAAATCTGAGGACATCACTCCACTTCTTAAGATGAGTCAAGTGTCTCCATCACCTCTAGAAAAGAATTCAAAGTCCTCAGGATGTGGTAGGAGGACGTCCACACTCTGGTCTCCTGCTCAGCCTCCACCCAACCTTCCTGCGGTGCAGGTCCACCTGCGGCTCAGTGGCTGTGTCCCTGCCTTCCTGTTTCCGGGGTCTGTGTGTGCTCTTCAGGATGCTTGGATGGTGCCTGCCTTCCTTCCCACGCCGCCTTGCTCACTTCCACTGGCCTTGCCAGGATGCGGCTCAAACCTCACCCTCCAAGAAATCTCTGACCATCCCCACCCCACTGAACTCAGTGGGTTTGAGCAAACTCTGCTTGTTTTTGGACAATACAGATACACACGGCTACTGGCACATTTTACTTACTTGTGTGCCTCTGCCTACTACCTGCCCCCACTGCCACCATTGGAAATATCACACAGCCAGATGTTTGGGAATATTGCATAAATAAAATGCTGCTCACAGTTACCCAGTGAGTTGTGAAGCAGGAATTCAAATGCAAGTAAGTCCAAATGCATGACTTTTTCATGACAATATATGGTTCCCAACAAGGATGTAGATACAATGTGCACCAACAGACTCATTTTGGTAGACATTTTCTATATGTAATAATGAGAGACTCAATTTTCTACCATTAACAGCTAGATTGATAGTTCCTGTGGTGTAATTATAGCAATATAATCTCATGGATCTACCCACAAATGACAAGTTCTTTCAACATACAATTAAAAAAAAAAAAAACTTGTTTCCCATTGGTGTGCCACTGGTTAGGACCAGAGTGGCACAAAATTCCCTTTTAAGGCTCATCTGCTTCCTTCATCCCAACAGGTACGTGGGGGTGAGACACGTTGAAATAAGTGTGAATATGGACCCAGAGGTAAACGATTCTAAAACTTCCCTCCACTTGCTTTTCCTCATTTTCTTTCCATTTCTCTAGTAAAAATGTGAAAGATCAAAGAACCCTCCAGTGTGGGCAAGGCACTGAAGGAACAATCTAGCCTAAAACTCTGGTTTTAGGCAACGGCAAATATCTCAAATCACCACCCAGGCTAGGCAAGGTCCTGAGACTCCACAGATTGAAAACTCCACAACTTCATTTGGAAGAACTTTTCAGTGATCTATCAGATGTCTAAAAATAATGCAAAGTTTATTTAGGGATCAAGAAGCTTCCAGAAAGGATGTGTCTTGTTCTTCAGGAGGCATCTTTAGGAGGCAATAATAGGTAGTCTGACTGCTCTGTGTACTTGGCAGGAGCTATTCTCTGTCCTCCAGTCGATCGACTCTCAGAGGGGAAAGAAATGTTGATTTCTAGCCCAGACTAGTTTTCTTAGAAGTTGCCTCTAAATTTTCAGTGGCATAGGAAATAAAAGCACAAACACTAGGTATTTTGATGCATCTGTAGAATTAAGGAAACAATATTTATTTCCCATGTTTAAATATTAGTCAGCAATAATTTTGTATAATATTAATAAATTTTGAATCCTATAATGCTTTCCCTCCAGCTGAATGGCTTTTCCTCATCTGCTTTGGGTAGATGTGTCTTATCTAAGTCCAAGTTGCATCTTTCTTAGTGAAAAACAAAACATTTTGGAGTGATCTACCCACTAAATGTTCTATTTTACATTTTTTCAGCAGTAACAAGCAAAATAATAATAAATGTAATTGCAAATGTCCCCATAGCCATTTTTCTCATCTTCCATTCTTTCCTCTCTTTCTCTCTTTCCCTCTCTCCTCCCACCCAACAAGCCAGGATAATGTCATATTAAAGAAAAACTTTACAGATGTCTAGGATATCCTTCCTTCAAATTTAAAGATATGATTTGAGCTTGGAATTACAACCAAACATGAACGAGAAATGAAAAGAGAATATTTAGTTGGTATTTCTAATATGCCAGGTCCTGTAATAAGAATTTTATTTACATTTTCTTATTTAATCTTCAAAATAATCCCATATAGTAGATGTTATTTTCCTATAAAAATGGAAAATGAAGCTAACATGACTATTGCTCAGTGTTGCACAGTTAATAAAGGGGAAAACCTAGATTTTCTAACCCAGCTCCAGCTTCCCAAATTTGTAAACTACTCCTACACCATTCTCCCTCCTAAAATAAAAATAATTTTCAAAAATGGTAATTATCAAAAAGTAACTGTTTCGATAAATTTGGGTAAGTTTCAGAAGCGCCCCAACATATAAACATCCGAGAGTGGGGATTTATCTATGGGACTCTGTCAGGACTGAGCAGAGAACTTTCCAGAGCTACCCTTGTTCAGTGCTCAAGTACTGACTACACTCTGAGTTACTTCTCTGTAAATTGTGGCTCATCTGCCCTGATTTCTTCCCCGTTCCCCATCCTGTCTGTCCCAGGCCAGGTGTCAGGGAGACATGCTCTGATGATAGAACATAAGCAGAGGATCGTTTTTGCAAGTTAACACTTCCTTGTTAACAGCTTTCTCTACACAAGTGGGGTGGCCAGTGAGAGCCATGCAACTGCAACCTAATAGGATTCAGAATTGTAATGGGTGGCAGTTAATACCGCACTAAAATCAACTGAAGTAAAAAAAAAACCTGTGTGATGCAAGTGGGCCGGGCAGTTAAGGCAAAGCTAATGCATGCAGCTTCCGGACAGCAGAGGGCGCCAAACAGCCTGCGGGCCAGCCAGGGGAAGCAGGAAATAGTATTCCCAGTCTGCACTCAGTCGTTCTTTTATATGTGTTTACTTGTTTTAGAATATTACAGGGGCACACATGTTTTGGTTACATGGACTGCTTTTGTGCTGCTTGAGTCAAAGTTACGAGTGTGCCCAGCACCCAGATAGTGTGCATTGTACCCGTTAGGTGTGACTTCACCCATTCCCCTCCTCCCCTCTGCCACCTGCATGATTTCCACTGAGTTTACTTCCATCTGTGCACGTGTGTGCTGGTCAGTTAGTTCCAATCTAATAATAAGTACACGTGCTATTCGTTTTTCCATTCTTGCGATACTTCACTTAGGAGGCTGCTCTCCAATCCCCACGTGAGCAACTATGGTTCAAGTTATGTGTACTGCCCTTAAAAAGAAGTAGTATCACTTACTTTAATTCCCAATTCTCTACCTACACAACACAGAACGCTTGAAATATGAAACAACAACAAAAAAAATGTGTTAAGGTTTGACATAATTAAATATGCAGCCGTTTGTTCTGAGTAACATGTTTTATTCCCTGTGGGGGAAACCACTGTAAAAAAAAAAAAGAGAGAGAAAGAGAAATTCTAAAGGCATTTCGCGCGTGGATCAGTGATTTTCGCAGCCGACCCACCTTCAGTCCAATCTCAAAATTTTATCGTGGATCTCTTTACCACTCAAAGGGGGAAAAGAAAAAAAAAAAAACGATAGCACCTGTGCTGAAATTTAGGAGGTAGGAATTGTTGATAAGGAAGAAAATGTGAAAGAAAATTGCATCGTAGTTTTGTAGGCTGTTCTATTAAATTTCTCAGGGGAAAAAAAAATTGCTGTGATTCAGTTCAGCTATTCCCTGATACACTTCTGGGTTCGGTTTATGTAACAACACTCCATTTCCATAACATGTCTTTTGTTTAAGGACCTTGGAGCACTTTTAAGTGCCTCATCTCCTTCATCCTGACAATGTCCCCGGGAATGGGTAGTAGGCACAGGGGGCTCCTTCTGTCTTCAGAGAGGAGCCCAAGGCCCCAGCTCAGGACTTGTCCCCTGGCCTGTACAGCCTGTCACTCAAACCCACAGTTTGTCCAGCCTGATGCTGCTTAGGTTTCCAAACCTATGTCTCCTCTGGATAAACCCAAACATATTAAACCCCCAGGGGTCCACGGGAGAGTGAGTTTCATTGCATTCATTTAGAAAGATGATTGAGCACCTAGGGTTTTCCAGATACCACTCTAGGCACTGGACATACTGCAGCAAACAAAACAGAAAAAAAGAAAATAATAACCCTTGCTCTTCTGGAGCTGACTTTCTCATGGGGAGCTGGTCAGTGTGCATAATAAGAAAGTGAATTACGTGGTATGTCAGAAGGCAACAAGTGCTATGGGAAAAGAATAAAGGAAGTAGTGGGATTGGGAAGGGAGTGATTTTTAAGGGTTGTGGGCCTTACCCAGGAAGTGACTTTTGAGCAGAAACTTAAAGGAGTGAGCCAGGATGCTGTGTGAGGGGGCAGAACATTCCAGTCTGGGGAGGAGGGAGCTTGCCTAGCAGTCCGAGGAAAAGGGAGGAGGCCAGTGTGGCTGAAGGGGATGGGGGGGGGCATGGGGACAAGAGGCTCAGAGGCTGCCATGTGGACTCAGCTGAGGAAACATGGGAGGGTCTGAGCAGAGGGCCTGGTCTCTACTTATTCGAACTAGCCCAGAAGAAGGTGGGGTGCTTTGTGGCAGATGCTTGTTTTTTCAGAGCAAGAGGGTTTTGCTTTGATTTTCCAAGTGTAAAATTATAGTAAAATATTCAATATGTCTTTTCTTTTTCTTGAAATGTTGCATGTTTCCTACGGCTGTCTGAACAAAGCACCACAAACTGGGTGGCTTAGAACAACAGTAAAACATGAACACTGGAGGCTGAAGGTCCAAAACCAAGTTATGGGACAAGCCATGACCTCTGAAACCCAGAGAGGGTCCTTCCTTGCCCCCTCCCAGCTCCTGGTGGTTTGCAGGTGACCCTTGGCATCATGTGGCTGGTGATTACATCACCCTCACCTCTGCCTCTGCCATTGCTTGGCATTCTCCCTGCGTGCCACTCTCCTCTGCTTACAAAAGCCCCGGTCATATTGGATGAGGGGCCCAACCTCCTCCACTACAACCTCATCTTAATGTAACTACAGGCATCCTCGTTTTATTGCACTTTGCAGACATTGCATTTTTGACAAATTGGAGGTTTGTGGCAACCCTGTGTTGAGCAAGTCTGTCGGCACCGTATTCCCAACAGCATGTGCCCACTTCGTGTCTCTGTGTCACATTTTGGTAATTCTCCCAGTTTCGAACTTTTTAATCGCTATCATACCTGTTACTGTGAACTGTGATCAGTGATCTCTGATGTTAGTGCAATTGTTTTGGGGGCGGCGAGAACTGTGCCCATATAAGACTGGGAAGTTAATCAATAAGTGTTGCATGTGTTCCAACAGCTCCACCAACTAGCTCTCCATGTCTCCCCCTCCATCTCTCTCTCTCTCTCACCTTGGGCCACTCGATTCTCTGAGACATGATCATATTGCAGTTTGGACAGTTGATAACCTTACAGTGGCCTCAAGTGTTCAAGAGAGATGAAGAGTAACATGTCTCTCATTTAAATCAAAACATAGGAATAATTAAGCTTAATGGGGAAGGCATGCTTCTGAAAGCCAAGCTAAGCCAATAAGCACCATTTGGCCAAGTTGTGAATGCAAAGACAAGTTCTTAAAGATAATTAAAAGCGCTACTCCAGTGAACACATGAATGATAAGAGAAAGTGGAACAGACTTATTGCTGATATGGAGAAAGTTTGAATGGTCTAGACAGACAATCGAACCCGCCACCATGTCCCCTTAAGCCAAAGCCTAATCCAGAGCAAAGCCCCAACTCTCTTGAATTCTATGAAGACTGAGCAAGGTGAGGAAGCGTCAGAAGAAAAGTTGGAATCTAGAGAGTTGGGCAGGGGTTTCCTACTTCTCTGGAGAATACAAAAATCCCCCCATCATGTCTGGCTTGTAGGAAAAGGAAAAGGAAGAAAGACGGTCCTATATCCATCAAAGCTCTTGTGAAACAAAAAAGATAAGTGATGAGAAGTTACATGAGAAAGGGCAAAGTACTACACAAAGGCAGAAATGTTGTTTGAATGCTGGACACCCAATCTTCAGTGAGGTAGCGGATAGAGAGGAGAACACAGGGTTGTGTTTCCATGACAGGATGTTCAGGGCCTTTCAGCACAGCCCCGGTCAGAGTGTGGCAGGCCGGTGGCCTGGGTGGCCATGCCAGCAGCCTTACCCTCCTCATTGGTATATCACAGTGACATCCTCCTACCTACTTTATGTATACAGTAAGAGCCAGTGTGTGCTCCTAAGTCTTTGCTCTAAAAAACGTTTTAACCCAAGGATCCAATCGGGAGAATCCTGGTCATGGTGGAAGAAGAACAAGGTTGTCAACTCCAGAGAGACATGAACCAACACTTTGATGGACCAAGTAGCAGACATTCTTCACAAAACTCACACGATCTTTACAACAACATATGGAGTAGAGTTATTGTCATTCCCCTCTACAGATGAGGAAACTTACACACAGAGTGATTAAAGAACTAGTTCAAGGTCCATAGCTAGTAAGTAGCAAGGAAACCACTTCCATTCTGCAGAGGTTGGTTTGATTGCAGGTTTGCTTCATTATATTGAAGACTAGACCAAGCTACCCGCTTCTTCCCCGGGAGCTGGAGAATGTTGTCTCTGCTCTAAAAGACTTTCAACTCTAGATCACCGCCGTGCTTCTGGGTTGGGTTGGAAACAAGACCAAGTCATCCGACCTCCCCAAACATGCCACCAATATCAGAGCCACAGAACTCAAAGATGAGCAACCCTCTGAGACAAAGCTGAGAGGCTCAGCAGCAGGCTGAGGGATTCCACAGGTATCCTTTTCCTTACTATTAGCTTAGAGATAACCCACAACTCATTTATCCTTCCTGGCCTAACTCTGCTTATCTGAGAATGGAGGAGTTTTGAATAGACTATATGACAGCTAAGCTCTAGAATTCGGTTGTATACTAGGAAGGTGTGTCCTAAAAAATTATCAAGACTTCCCTGGGAAAGACCTAGAATTCTTACAGAGCATCATAAACAAAAAAAAAGCATTAGACAGTCATCAGGCATTGTGATTGTTTTACGATTATTATAAAGCTAGCAGGGAAGCACCTACAGATGGTTACAGGAGAGGCATCAGAGCTCTTGCCAGGTAAATCTTACAGGAATCTTTAGCCATTTTTAGAACTCTATTTTTCTAGGGGAGTAAAGGAACAACCCAGAAATACCAGCTCCCATGGACTTAAGCCCCAGTGCATGCCATATATCGCAGCCATTTGGAGCCCAGAGGAGCTCTCCTCAATATGAAGTGTTCCCGGTGATGGTTTAAGATCCCATCCTCAGACTGGCTCAGTGGAGCTGGGTGGTGTCCCTCCCTCTCTCCCCTTCCTCCTGCCTGTGTCACCACCCCATCAGATTATCGCTTTCCGGTCTAGGCCCGGGAGCCTGTGATCGCAGACTGTGCAGGCGTGGCGACTTGAGGATTCTGTCCAGTCTTGCCAGGGAAAACCAGGGCCCTTTCTGCATCCTCTTCCCAAACTGCCATTTCTTTCACTATTATTAACTGTACTGAAAAAAAAAAAAAAAAAAAAAAAGCAGAAAACAATTAAAAGCAGCCCTGTGCAAAAGAGGGAGATTTATGAGATTAGTGCCTACAGAGCCTCTCCCCAGACCTGTCAAAATTCCTGGGGCTGAGCCCTGGCGTTTCCCAGACTCCGGCTCCCCCCTCCTCCTCCCTCCCCTGCCTGACCCCTTTGCTTCGAGTTGTTGTTTACAAAGAGCTCCCAGCTCTCTGCATTAAGCCCTGCAAGGTCTTCCTCTCTTGGAGGCCATGTGTTGAGCCCCATGAGCTGACTTGTGGCATTTATTAGCGCAAGAGGAAAGTGCTTGCCTCATCAGAGAGCAACTGGAGACAGCAGAGCTGTTCAAAGGCATGAAACTGACCTCCAGCTCAGCTGCCTGCTGGGGATTGCAGACTCAGATGATTCTCATCCTGCTTGTGCTCGCTCTCTCCCTCCCTCCCTCTCTTTCTCCTTCTCTCTCTCTCCCCCTCCTCCCGCCAGCCTCCACCCACTGCCTTCTGCAGTGTCCTGACCTTGCAAGGCCTGGATCCCCCCACCCCAATCCATCTCCCTACATTGTGTCTCTCCGGTGAACTCATGCTGGGAGATTAATTGCTGCTATCACCCCTAATCCATCACACTTCCCAAAGATTGTTTTGACATCTAGTTAATTTTTGGCTGATGATTTATCAAATTCTTATTACTGTGCTCTGAAGGGGCTCATTTATTGTGTTGATTCATGGTAATGATAAAAGGGAAGCATTTTGAATTTTAACTACATTTCCCTCATGCTTCTTCCACCCAGTGTAGGAAAAAAAAAGGAAAAAAAGGGAGGGGGGAGGGGACTGTAGCCAGGAAACTCTTAAACAATTCAGAATGTGAAAGGAAGGAGAGAGGGGAGAGAATTCTTCCATTATGTGAGCAAAAGCCAAAAGTCTGAAAAAGGTTACATGTATATACATACACACACACACACACACACACACACAAAGTATTTTTAGCATCTGGGTCTGAACTACATTTGGAAAACTCATACCCCCAAGGCTCTTAAACATTTATTGCCCTGTAATGTTACCTAAATGTCTACTACCACTTTATTCAAGTAGAACTTAATGGTAAATGACTTCAGTCATGTACCAGTGGAAATGCAAAGTGAGTGGCCCTGCCAGGCCAGATGGCCAGCCCACCTTTTAAAAGTGCAAAGAGACTTTCCTTTTCCTCTCTGGTCCCTCTCCAGACCTTCCAAATTTCTCATTTGCCACTCCGTTTTTTTAATAAACCCAGATGGTGAGAAGGGGCCCAAGGCCCTTTCTTCGTAGAATAAGACAAGCTGGTGTCTCAGGGGTGGGGCCCAGAAGAGCCAAGGCAGCCCCAGGGGAAAGACTCTCACCCCACCAACAAGCACAAGGCGGCTGTAGGGGGTGCCATTAATCAGGGCAGAGGGGCCAGGAAGGCCCTGCAGCCACCAGTGGACCCCCTCCGGGCTGTGCCCTCCACAGAGTGAGAACAAGATTCCCAAAGGGAAGGAACGTGCGGGAACACGGGACTGTACTGAGTCTTTTCATCAGGAATAGCGGCTGATATGGAACAGCCGCTATTAGTCATCCTCAGTGCCAAGAATGCCCATCCCGCCATTTCTGCACGCTCCTCCCCGCGCCGCCAGTCCCGCGCCGCCAGTCCCACGCCCAGCCTCCTTCTTCCTTCACGTCTTGCAAAGTCCATTGCGTCCCTGGACGTCAGGATCACCCCCAAATCTTTCATGCACCCATAGATGCTGAGCAAAGGAACGCAGGACTTTCCCAGGCGAAATGACTTGGTGTGTGAGACGATGTGAAGAAAAAAATATCAAGCGCCTTCCTTGCACCCTTGTGAAAAAAAAATTGGGCAGTTTTCTCTCATTTTCTATATTTTGAAAAGTTATATCAAATTATCTGTCTCTTGAAAATAATAAAATTCCTACATAAAACAATCCTAGGCAGAAAAATATATTCACTTATGTAGCCATAGCGAATATAGACACATACTTAAGGGAGGGAATGATGGAAACTATTTTAGTTTTAAAGTAGTTATGGAATTTTGTCGGATTTTAATTTACGTTTTGCCACATTTTGACCTTCCTTTCTAAACGTCTTCCATTTTGCCTTCAATTACAACTCTATTGATTTGTAGTTGTTTAACGTTTTCTTTTAACATTTAAAAGCATCCGCGTCCCTTGTAGTTTTGTCTTGTTGAACTTCATGCTGTGCATATTTGCATCTTCTCAGTTTTTCCTGATGGGTCTTGCTAGAGAACCTGTCTTCTTCGCTGACCTCTTCCTTACACTCCAGTCCAACCACACATCAGTTAGGGCCAAATGTACCCTGCGCCTGACTACTCCTGACCACGCCCCGTGACCACCCTGCCCAGCCCCTGCCGCTGCTCCTGCTATCCCCTGGTCCCCAGCTGAGAGCACCAGCCACCCACCTTTGTCCTCGTGCCTGCAATGAGGCCGGTCCCACCTGGGCATGGATCTCCCCACTCCTGCTCTTCCCCTGGGAGAGTTCGCCTCACCCGTGGTCTCCTCTGCGCTCCCTACTGTCGGCCCCCAGCAGCCCCCAGCAGGCCCTTTCTCTCCTCAGCACTGAAGCAAGATCAAGTTGAATGCAGCCTAAAAGAATAATACCCCCTGGGTTCCCCTTCCACTCTCTCCGCCTCCACCCCATCTGCAGCCAGAGTTCTCCAAAGGGATATCTCACTCTCTGTCTCTGCGCCCTCGCCTGTCTCACTCCTCAATGCACAACCAGGTCAGGATCCCACCCTGTTACTCCAAGGATTACAACTAGCTCTGGCCCACGTCCCAACCACCTACCCTCTTGCTATCCTTCCAAAGCTTCGTTTTCCTAGCTCTTGCAGCAGCATTTGACACGGCTGACCCCTCCCTCTTTCCTGAAGTGCACCACCCGGCCACCTGTCCCCTGTCTCCAGCACTCAAAGGTGGAGGCATCTTTCAGTGTCTTCACTGCTTCCTCCCCCATGTTAGCCCTTGGGTAGCCCCTCCTCCCTTGGATTCCATGACTCTAGTCTCATCTTCATTGATACTTGTCAAACTTCTAAGTAGTCTCCTCTTCCTGAGCCCATACTTTCAATGATATCCCTTAAATGTGATTTTTTTCCCCTTCTTGGAAAAATCTCCATGGGTGAGCCTATCCTGGCTCTAATAGTCATCTATAGGTTAATTTCATTCACACACACACACACACACACACACACACACACACACACACAGTAATTACATTAAAGTTACAAATAAATATCATTTTTCTATCAATTGAGGAAAACGCTATGCACCTCTATTAATTAATCTTTCATATGCTTCCATAAAAGTATGACACCTTTCCATGTGGCACCTGCCCATTTTCTGTTTGATTTTATCCCAGGAATTAAATATACTTGTAATGCTACATGAATGGAGTTATTATTCACACATTTTCATGTTTCAGTGTAGGTTAAAGATCTGAGTGTTGTGTATTTATTCTGTAACTAGCCACCTCATTAAACACTCTAATTCTAATAGATTTCAAAATCCTTCCTATTTATACATTTTCCGGGGTAGCAAGACCATAATCTGTAAATTACAGCAATTGTTTTCCTCTCCTTTACAATATTTAAGCCTCATATTTTCTTGTGCTATTTCTGGGACTCTCAGAATACTATTAAATGATAATGCTGCTAGCCAGCATGTTTAATTTGTTCTAGACTTTAATGGGACTGTCTCTAGTGTTTTATTATTTAAATATAATTATGGCTTTTTATTTAATATGCATATCATTCATCGTGTTGAAGTATCTTTATACTTCAAGTTTAGTAAGAATTGTGTTTGTAATTAATCAGGAATAGAAATTAAATTTTATAAATTCTTTTGAGGCATCTATCAAGATAATGTTATAATTTTGCTTGGCTATTTGTACTGGTGGGTTTTATTTAAAATAGATTAATGTTAAAGCATCTTTGCATCTCTGGAACAATCCTTTTTTAGTCAGGCATAATCATTCTGTATTATTGTATTAGATATAATTTGATGATATTTTATTAAAGATTTTTTCACTTATATGCAAAAAGTGAAATTAACCTACAGTTTTTAAATCTGAAGTATTAATTGTCATGTTTTGAGTTCAATGTTTTGACAGCTGATCACTTAGGAAGCTTTCTATCCTTTTTATGCTCTGGAATAGTTTCGGTAGCATAGGAAGTATTGCCTCCTTGAGTATTTTCCCATAAAAATAATTTGGGGAAATAATTATTTTATTGATTTTTTACATGCATTCATATTTATTTGTTACTTGCTACATCGTCTATAATTGCTTATTTTATTTGCCCTTTAATTCTATGCAAAAGTGTTTTTTCCTTTTTCCTTCTAACATCCAAGTGATTAGATTGTTTATATATATAAACAATCTAGAATTTTTAAAATTTTATTTTTGCATTATGATCAGAGAGTGGGACCTGTAAAAGTTCTAGTTCTTGGAATGTATTGAAGATTTCTTTGTAGCCAAGAGTAGGATTAATTTTCATAAACATAACAGGAATGTCTCAAAACAAGATGTATTTCTATTTAGAGAGAACACAATTCTGTATATATTAAGAGAAATGATATATGTTTTATTAGATTTGATGTCATTAGTTACCCAAACTTTGTTAAGCTTACCAAACTTTGTTAAGCTGGATTGTGGATAGCACGCTTCCTAATCCCTGGCACTATTATATGTTTTTCTTTTGTGTTTTTAATTTAATTGACCATTTTCATAGAATTCCAGGAGGTGGAAATTGGATATCCATAATCACAACTCCATTTTACCCAGAAGTCCTAGAGAAATCATACAATGCAAATATCACATTAAAATGTTTTATCTACAACTTCGTAAGTATGCCATTTTCACTCCATACTCCCCCTTCCTTCTCTGCTTGTCCTTGGTATAAACTCCAGACTCCACTAAATGACCTTCAGTGTCTGGTCTCTGATTGCATCTCTCTCCTGCTTTCTTGCCACTCCTCGTATATAACTTAACTCATTAGTCATAATGTAGCTCTCCAAGTTCCATTTCTCTCTTCCTTGATTCAAGGTTTTTGTACCTGCCACTCAAAGAGTAGATCATATTACCCACCACCTTTTTTCACCTAGTGAGACTCTATTTGTCCTTTGGGTCTCAGTTTAAATATCACTGGCCACGCCTGGACTGTCAGATGAATCTTCTGTGAGCTCCTTCTAGTCTTCCAGCTCAGCCCTTGTTGTCTTTAGTGTTTACCTCCTCATGCTTTAATTATCTCTCTTCCTAACTCGCTGTTAGTACCTGTGCCCAGAGAATGGGTGACTTGTTTAGCACCTGGAGTAGTTCCATGCATAAAATCCATGCTTTACAGAATCCTGTGTGGATCAGGCTGCTAGACAAGTTCCAGTCCCACTGTGTGTGCATCTGTGCTTACTATCGGGGGCAGGGCAGAACTCGGCTTTCAGGTTGAGCACCTTGTAGAAATAATAATGATAACTGACATCTCTGAGTACTTCCTATATTTCAGGCACTGAACAGAGGTATTATATTTCAAGAATGGCTTCATGGTGCCTATCCCAGGGAAGTTTCACAGGATGCCATGCTCAGTAAGGATCTTGTGTTTGACGTTTGGGCACCATCTTAACATTTGTGTCCTGTAAATAAAGTCTGATAGGACAATGGAGTATGTTCTGGGAACTGTTTGAAGCCTGAGCTCATGCATGGTCCCAACCTCTGTCTGCTCCCCCAACCCAACACATCTTCAGGATGGGTTCTCAGCTACCTGATCCCCGACCCCTGCCCAGTAAGTGCTGCTCCTGGTGGCAGCCTGGGCACAGCAAAACTAGGATCAGGCACTTGGGCCCTGCATGCCAAGTCAAAGGGCGGGACCCTGGCACCTGTGAGGGTCTGTATGGCCTTGCAACTATCTAGGGAGCATGACATTAAATGGCAAATAAAAAAAAGACACCATGACAAATGGAAAGACGATAGAAGAAGGAAAAAAGTTTTCCTGCAATTTCATCTTGCACAGGGGCCCCAGAAATTATATAGCTAACCCTGCTGTGATTATGAAACCAAAGCCACGCTGCTAGTCTTATATGGTGATTCTGTGAAAAATGAAAAAGATCTCCCCTCTGGGCAGATCCATTATGAAAACACACCTCTTTTTATCTGGCTTCACAAACAGAATGCTGGATTTCAGCCCATTTTTGCCAGTTTAGCCAGACACCTTTATGTAGGGCACAGAGCATGCAATCCTCTGCAAGTGGCTGTGAAGGAAACGGAAGGATAAAACCTGCCCAAAGTGACAGGACTCCAAGATATGCATCGATATTCAAATCCATATGCATTCTGGCTTCAGCGTCTGTGCTCTATACTACTACATAGTGTTCCCAAATTTGCCTAATGAAAAAATATGTATCTGAGGCATCTTTTGAAATACAAATTTCCAGGCTCTAATACCATGCAAATCAGAAAGTCCAGGGGAGATGTCTGGGTAGCAAAGCAAGCTGTATCTTTTAACAAGTGCCACAGGTGATTCTTATTTTCTTAGAAGCCATGGAAACATTGTTACACTATACAGATTCTACAAGATCTGAGTCTTTAATGTGCAAAGGACACAACAAGAAAGTAAATAGCATATTCAGAAAGATAGAAACACGAAAGAGAAACCCCAGCCAGTGGCAACATTATGGTTAAAGGCAAGAATACATTTTGGTTTTGTTGTTTCTCTTCAAATGCATGCTGTATTTACTTTGTCTTTGATAAAATCCCAACACTGTATCTTTAACACAACAATTTTCCTCTAAAGTGAAAAGTAATTAGAAAAGGATGAGGGATCCTCCCCTTCCGTTCTATAATAAAGTAATTGAATGAAATTGATCTCACCAACATAAAATGCTGGAAAACTGGACAAAATATGTGAAACAGCCCTTTTCAGACAAGGTAAAGGGTGGTGGTGGACTGTGAACCTTGAGAGAAGAGAACTACTTGAAATGTGCTGCACAAGAGAAGCAGAATGCTGAGCTAACGAGACCAAGATTGGGGATCAAAGAGGCTGAGGAATCTTGCGTTTATTAGAAAGAAGACCAAGAAACTATAGAGAAAGAGCCCCAGAAATCCACATAATGGAGCATGGGAGCCTTTGCCTGACAACAAATTACACGTATTTAATGGATCTGCAAGGGCAGGCAAAGAATGACTATCTTGGAAATATAAGATGAACAACTACTGGACTTCACAAAGCATGGGGAGATGTTTGGGTTATAATAAACCAGAATAAAAGAGATTTCATTGAACATATAGCCTATTCAGTAAAGATGCCAGAAGGCTGTGACCACATGATCAATCACTGAACTGACAGCTGTCATCGGCATGAGTATTTCTATCTAATTTTGTCATGAATATGTTTGTGCGAGTGTGTATATCAAATATCTTTGTTTTCTTCCCTCTCTTATCCCCTTTTTATTTAACATGAAATAGAATGACTTTATATCACAATGTTTAAGTTACATGATATCAAGGAGAAGAGTAAACATCATCTAACGACTTTCATCTTATTCTGAAGAAAGGATTCGTGTGTTTTCGATTGTACCACGTTAGGTGGAAGTATGACCCTGACATTATCGTTATTTGTACATTAAGTACAGTTCGAGGAGACGTGTATGGGTGCAGTTATAGATTGCATGTTTGTTTTTATCCTAAAGTTTTATGTCAAAGCCTTAACTCCCAATGTGGTGGTATTTGTAGGTAAGGCCTTTGGGAGGTGATTAGGTCATGAGGGTAGGGTCTTGTCTTAGTCCATTTGGACTTCTATAATAAGATACCACAAACTAGGTGACTTATAAAAAACAACAATTTATTTCTCAACGTTCCGGAGGCTGAGAAGTTGAAGACAAAGGTGCAGACGGATTTGGTATTGGGCAAAGGCCCTCTTCCTGGTGCATGCATGGACAACCATCTTCTCACTGTGTCTTCACATGGTAGAAGGGGTGAGGGATCTCTCCAGGGTCTCTTTTATAGGGGCAATAATCCCATTCTTGAGGATCTCATTCTCATAACCTAATCACCTCTCAAAACCTCCACCACTTAAGATTATCCTCTTGGGGGTTAGGATTTCAACATATGAATTTGAGAGGGGAATAAACATTCAGTCCCTTGCATGCCCTCATAATGACTAGTGGCATTATAAGGAGAGAAAGAGACACCAGTGCTCTCTGGCTCTCTCTGTGCCATGTGAAGAAGACACAGTAATAAGGTGGCAATCTACAGGCCAAAAGAAAGCCCTCACCAGGAACTGAATCTGCTAGCCTTGGACCTTGGACGTTGGACTTTCCCCATTTCAGAATTGTAAGAAATAAATGTCTGTTGTTTAAGCCACCCAGTCCAGGTATATTGTTACAGCAGCCTAACAAAATAGTGCACTAAATGGAGTCCTGTCTAGGGCAAGAATACAAGAAAAGAAAAAGTTGGCCAAGATAAGTAAAAGTTGAGAAAAGGACAACTTATGATTAATCTTATATGTCAACTTAGAGGGTATTTTTTGGATAAGATTAATACTTAAATCATAAATTTTGAGTGAGCAGATTGCTCTCCTTCATGTGGATGGGCCTCATCCAAGCAGTTGAAAGCCTGAATGGAATAAAAAGACCAGTCTCCACAACCAGGAGAAAATTTTTCAGCAGGCTTCCTTTGGACTAGAACTGCACAATTGCCTCCCCTGGGTCCATGCCTGCTGCCTTCATACTGGGACTGCATCATTGGCTCTGCTGGGCCTCAAGCCTCCAGTCCACACTGCAGATTTTGGACTCACCAGCCTCCATATGAGTAAGAAAATTCATTCTAATAAATCTCTTTCCTTGTGTATGCATATCTCATTGGTTCTGTTTCTCTGGAAAATTCTGAATCGTGCCAACACATGTTAAGCCTAATCAAAAGAAAGTTGGATTATGTATATTAATTTTAAACAAGACAGACTACAGAATGAGGAAAGTGGAAAGGAATAAAAGGGGATATTTTATAATGATAAAGAGGCCAATTCTCCAAAAGGATTTAACAATGCTATATGTTTTCATCTAATATTTGCATGTGTGAGTACCTAACAACAAAGAGTCAAAACATGTGAGGCAAATAGAAATAATTGAATTGAAAGGAAAAACAGGAAAAAAAATCCACCATTATAGTTGGAGACTTCAATGTCCCCATTTCAGTAATTGAAAGATCAAGCAGACAGAAAATCAGTAAGAATATAGTTGACCTAAACAATACTATCAATCAACTTGATCTAATTGACATTTATAGGATGTTCCATCCAATAAAACTAGAACATACATTCTTCTCAAGCTTACATAGAACATTTACTACCACCACCACTGACCTCCTGCCCCCCAAAAATCTTTGGGCCATAAAGCACACCTTAACAAATTTAAAATAAAATATATAATAAGAGTGGGCTCTCACACCAAGTAGAATTAAAGTAAAACCCGACAATAGAAAGACAGCTGAAAAATCCCCAGATATCTGTAAATTAAACAACATACTTTTAAATAACATACGTGTCAAAGAAGAAAACTTGAAAATTTTAAATATTTTGAGTTAAATGAAAACAAATATATAATTTATAAAAATTTATGGGATGCAACAAAAGCAACGCAGAGGAGGAAATTGTTAGCATTCTATGCATATATTTATAAAGAAGAAAGATCTATAATCAATAGTCTAAGCTTCCACTTTGGAAACTAGAGAAACAAAAGCACTTTAAGCCAAAAGTAAATGAAATAATAAAATTAGAGCTGATTAATAAAAGTGAAAACAGAACAATAATAAAGAAAAACATACCCCAAATCTAAAGCTTATTCATTGAAAAAATCAATAAAACTGATATACTTATAGCAAGGCTAATCAAGAACAAAAAAGAAATGACACTTATAGCTAATATGAGAAATGAAAGAAGGGTCATTACTACTGAGCCCAAAGACATTAAAAAGATCATAAAGGAATACTGTTAACATCTCTATGGCCACAAATTTCATAATCTACATGAAGTAGATCAATTTCTGGAAAGACACAAACTACTAAAACTCACACAAGCGTAAATTGATAATTGGAAATGGTCTATTAAAAATTGAATCATAATTAATAAATATACAAAAAAATCAGGTCCAGAGAATTTATCTGATGAGTTTTACCAAATATTTAAAGAAGTTTCCATAATCTAGAAAATAAAAGCAGAGGAAACATTTCATAACTTATTTAATGAGATTAGATTGCCATAATACGAAAAAGCAGACATTATAAGAACAGAAAATTACATTTCACAGGCATTACAAGAACAGAAAACAGACTGATATTTTCCATGAATATAGGTGCAAAGCACTCAGTAAAACATAAGCAAATTGAGTAAAAATGAATAAAAATAATAATATACCACAGCTAAGTGGAATTTATTTCAGGTATGCAAGGCTAGTTCAACATTCAAATATCAATCAATGCAATCCAATCTAAAGAAGAAAAACCATATAGTCATGTATTAATGAATGCAGATAAATGGCATTTGACAAAATCTAACGTTTATCAATGACAAAAACTCCGAGCAAACTAAAGACAAAGGGTAGCTTCCTCAAATATCTACAAAAAATCCACAGTCAACATACTTAATGATATATTAGATCAGAAACAAAGTAAGGATGTTACTTCTCATCACTCCTTTCCACATTGTACTGGAGTCCCATCTAGTGCAACAACACAAGACAAGACAAGATATAGGTATAACAACAAGACAAGACAGGACAAGACAAGGTATAAATGGGAAAGGAAGAAATAAAACTGTCTTTTTTTTTTATTTTTATTTCAGGATATTATGAGGGTACAAACATTTTGGTTACATTTTATGTCTTTGCCTCACAGAAGCGAGGATTAGAGGGGTGCCATCTAATCTACATGCCCTTTACAATGCTCACCACGTCCATTCGTTGTGCGTTTACCCCCAAACCTCTAATTCCTGGAGAATATTACTACCGTGTGAGCACCATAGTGTTGATCATTCAGTGGCAATTTGATGGTGAGGACATGTGGAGCCTATTCTTCCGATCTTGCGATATCTCACTTTGGATAATGGGCTCAAGCTGTATCCAGGAAAATATCAGAGGTGCTAGATCACTGTCATTTCTTATTATTGAGTATTACATTGTATACATTTACCAAATTTTAATAATCCACTCATGAATTGATGGACACTTCGGTTGTTTCCACATCTTTGCAATAGTGAACTGTGCTGTCATAAACATTCGAGTGCAGATATCTTTATTATAGAATGTCTTTTGCTTTTTTGGGTAGACGCCTAATAGTGCTATTGCTGGATTGAATGGTATTTCTGTTTTTAGCTCTTTGAGGTATCTGCAAATTCTTTTGCATAGAGGTTGCACTAATATGCAGTCCCACCATCAGTGTAAGACTGTGCCTGTCTCTCTACATCCTTGCAAGCATTTGTTTTTTGGGGATTTTGTGATAGAGGCCAATCTCACTGGGGTTAGTTGATATCTCATTGTGGTTTTGATTTGCATTTCTCTAATGATTAGAGATATTGAGCATTTTTTTTATGTTTGCTGGCCATTATTCTGTCTTCTTTTGAAAAGTTTCTGTTCATTTCCTTTGCCCCTTCCTTGTTGGGGTTGTTTAATTTTTTCTTGTTGATTTTTTTAAGTTCTAGATAGATTCTTGTTATCAGCCCTTTATCAGATGTGTAGAGAGCAAATATTTTCTCCCATTCTATAGGCTATTCACTCTAATGATAGTTTCCTTGGCTGTGCAAAAGCTTTTTAATTTGATCAGATCCCATTTCTTTATTTTTGTTGCTGCTGTGATTGCTTTGGGGGTCTTCTTCAAAAATTCTTTGCCTAGGCTGATGTCTGAAAGGGTTTTCCCAACATCTTCTTCTAGAATTCTTAAGGTTTCATGCTTTAGGTTTAAGTCTGTTATCCATCCTGAATTGATTTTTGTGAGAGGTGAGAGGTGGGGATCCAGTTTCAATCTTCTGTATGTAGCTATCCAGTTTCCCCAGCACCATTTATTGAAAAGAGATTCTTTTCTCCAGTGTATATTTTTGTCTGTTTTGTCAAAGATTGGATTGCCATACGTGGATGGTTTCATCTCTGGATTCTCAGTCTTGTTCCAAAGGTCTGTCTCTGTTCTTGTGCCAGTACTAAGATATTTTAATTATTATAGCCTTGTATTGCAGCTTGAAGTCAGGTAGACTGATACCTCCCAGTTTTCTCTTTTTACTTAAGATTGCTTTGGCTATAGGAGGTCTTCTCTGGTTCCATACAAAGAGCAGAATTATTTTTTCTAGATCTATAAAGAATGATGATGGTACTTTGAAAGGAAGTGCAGTAATTCTGTAGATCACTTTAGGTAGTATGGGCATTTTAATAATATTGATTCTACCAATCCATGAGCAAGGTAGATTTTTTTCCATCTGTTTACATCTTCTACAATTTATTTTCTTAGTGGTAAAACTGTCTTTGTTTACAGATGAAATGATTGTCTCTGTATAAAATCCCAAAGAATTGATACAAAACAAAACAAAAACCCTTATGGGAACTACTAAGTAAGTATAAAAAGGTTAATATACAAAAGCCAATTGCTTTCCTATATAGCAGCATTAACCAATTGGAATCTGAAATTTAAAAACAATACCATTTGCAATAGCACCAAAAAATACCTAGGTATAAATCTCACAAGAAACATACAATGTTATAATTGGGTCTATATGCAGAAAACCACAAACTCTTATAAAAGAAATGAAATAAGATCTATAGGAATGGAAAAATATTTCATGTTTGTGGATTGGAAGTCTCAATACGGTTAAGATGTCAACATTTTCCAACTTGATCTACAAACCAATGCAATCTCAATAAAAATCCCAGCAAGCTATTCTGTAGATACTGACACTCTGAATCTAAAATCAAATGAAAGTGAAAAACTCCTAAAATAGCCAACACAATACTGAAGAAGAACAAAATTGGCAGACACAATCTACCTGATTTCAATACTCACTGTAAAACTATAGAAATCAAGACGATGTGGTATTAGTATAATAATAGATAAATAGATCAGTGGTACAGAATAGAGAGCATAGAAGTAGAAACATAAATATATTCAACTGATCTTAGACAAAGCTAATTCAATAGAAAAAAATAGTCTGTTCAACAAATGGTGTTGGAACAATTAGACATACATAAATTTAAAAAAAATAACAAACCTGGGTGTAGACCTTACTCTTTCACAAATATTGTTCCAAAATAGATTATAAACTTCAATGTAAAATGAAAAACTTATAAAACTTTAGAAGAAAACATATGCAAAAATCTAGATAACCTTGGATTCAATGATAAATTTTTAGATACAACATTAAGAAACAATCCATAAAAGAGAAAATTAGGTTAGACTTTATTAAAATTAAAAACTTCTTGTTTGTGAAAGTCACAGTTAAGAAAATCAATAGACAACCACAGGCTGGGAAAATATATTCACAAAACACATATAAGATAAGGGATCTGTACCTAAAACATGTATAAACACTTAAAACTCACCAAAAATAATGTAGAAATGGGCAAAAGATCTGACAGGACAACCATTATAGAGGATATACATATGGAAATCAAGCATATGAAAATATGTTCAACATCATTTATCATCAGGAAATTGCAAATTAAAACAATAATGTGATACCACTGCACACCTATTAGATTGACTAAAATCCAAAAACTGACAATACCAAATGCTGGTGAGATTGACAAACAAAAAGAAGTCTTATTTGTTGCAGAATGTCACAGTCACATTAAAAGATATACTCCTACAAACTAAACATACTTTCATCAATCTAGCAAACATGCTGCTAGACATCTACCCAACTGATTTGAAAATTTATGTCCAAACAAAAACTTACAGAAGTTTGTAGCAGCTTTATTCATAATTGCCAAAAACTGAATTCACAGCTCCAGTCTAATCATGAAAAATCATTAAACAAATCCAAATTGAGGCAAAGTCTAGAAATATCTGATCAATAATCCTCAAAACTATTAAGATCATAAAAAACAAAGAAAATCTGTGAAAATGTCACTGCCGAGAAGAGTGTAAGAATGCATGACTAATAAAATGTAAGGCAGTATTCTGGATGAGATCCTGGAACAAAAATGGGACATTAAGGAAAAATTTAGGCAATCTGAATAAAATATAGACTTGGTTCATTAATTGTAACAAATGTACCACACTAATATATGATGTTAATAATAGGGGAAACTGAGTGTGTGATATATGGTGAATTTCTATACTATCTTTGTAATTTTCTATAAATCTTAAGCTGTTCTAAAATTTAAAAGTTTATTAAAAACAAATACAATTCACAAAAACATGCAGTGTGCAGTCACAGCAGTGCCCAGAGGAAAATTTGTAGCTTTCAATACTTATAGTATATTTTCATGAGTTTAAAATCAATGTAACTAGATAAAGAAGAGCCCAAAGCGAGTAGAAGAAAAAGCAAAGAAATAATTACAATGATTGGAATCATAAAATAATAGAGAAAAATCAATGAAACAAAAATTTCTTTGAAAGAACAATACAATTTATAAATCTCTAACTACACTGGTCAAAAAATAAGAGAAACATAAATTCCTGAGATAAGGAATGAAAGATATTCTTTCAATACATAATAAGGGAATACATGAAGAACTTTATGAAAGTATGCCAGCATAGATAGCAATAAAGGGATAAATTACTTAAAAATTTCAAATTACCAAAACTGATGCAAGAAGAACCAGAAATTTAAGTGATTGTATGGGTTCTTTTATGTAAATTATTTATATTTTTAAATTATTATGTCAGTTTCTTTACTTACCTAGTAAGTAGTCTTTAAGTAAGTAAGACTAAGTAAGTAAGTAAGTAAAGAGTTATCTATGAAAAATTTATGCCTAAGGTCATATTGAATGTTGATCACCTCTTGGTCAGGAGGAAATTGTCAAATATGACAATTCTCTCAATTAAAAGTGAAATTAGAAATCAACTTTGAATATTATTGATCAGCTTGCTACCATTAAAGCCAAAAATAAAAATTATAATAGTTTTTGGTTTGAGTATAAGTAAAATGTTTAAACAAAAAATAATATGCTGAAGTTCTTAAATATCTACTTTTCAATTTTTCAATATTTTAATTACTTTAATGTTCTAAAAAATAGCCATTTAAGAAATACGCTAAAATATTGCTCCCACTAACCCCTCAGGCTGTTCTTTTTCTCATTCTTTTTCTGGTTGTCTTCCCACATACTTGCACTGATCAGGACTGTTTTGCATGCTCAAAGAGATCCCTCCACAGGTTTCCAGAACTCTCTCCCATGAACTTCCCGGTAAACTCTAGCTGCTATGGTCATTCTGGACTCTGAGCTGCCTCTCTCTCTTTAGCTCACTGGTCTCTGCCTGAGCTGCCCCGCCACCACAAACACAATCAGAGTTCTCCAGAGAAACAGAACCAATAAGATGTGGATGGATAGATAGATAGATAGAGATATAAACATCTATGTATAGCCCAGACCATTGTAGCCTCTCTATAGGTATCTGTTGAGCTGCTGAATGAGTACCTCCTCTTCCTCACACCTAGAACTCTTCTTTGCCAACTAAAGTATGCCCTGGTGATTAATCATTACCAAGAGCAGCTGCTAGGATTTGAATGTGTCCCCTCAAAAATTCAGGTGCTGCCAATGTGAGTGGAGCCTTTAGGAGGTGATACGGCCACGCAGGCTCCTCCCTCGTGAGTGAGAATTAGACCCTTACAAAAGAGGCTTCACCCAGCGTTTGGCTCTCCTGCCCTTCCACCTCCCTCCACCTGCGGATCCAGCCCCAAAATAGATACAACGCTCCTCCCTTCCAGAGGGGGCGGCCACGGGGCACCATCTTGGAGGCTGAGAGCAGCCTTCACCAGAGACCAGATCTGCCAGCACCTTGATCTTGGACTTCCCAGCCTCTAGAGTTGTGGTAAATACATTTCTATGCTCTAGGAATTATCCAGTCTCAAGTTATTTTGTTATAGCAGCACAAAGACAATGGCGTTAGGTGACAGGTATAATTTTACACACACCTTTGAAGGAATAAATGAAGGCCAAAGTTATAAAAAAAAAAAAAAACTTTCAAAGTTTGTAACAATAAAAGTACCTTCAAGCCCTGGTAACTGCTACCTCATGTGCACCATTTGAAATGAACAAATACGCGCTCGGCCCATAAGATCCTTTCACGTTCTAGTACCGAACAAAGAATAAGTCAAATCACCTTGCCCAGGTCTTGCTGTGGGCTGAGAGAAGTAGCAGGCGTGACTTTTAGGGAGAGAGTTGCGTGTTTATTGAGGCCGGAGAATGGATGGGGGCACGGGGAGGCAGAAGGGATGTGTAAAAGAAACGTGAGTGGCTGAAAACATTTCCCTTCGTTCCACAATAGACAGTCTCACAGGTGTGCCTTAGCCCCCGCTGCTGCACCCATATACCAGTCAACTCCAAATAAGAAGTAACTTAGGAATGATGGAGAACACGGAAATGAAGCCGCAGGAGTGATAAATGTTTCCTCCTTGTTAAGAATCAGCTAAAAGCACGATTGGAATCCTGCATATCTCTCCAACACTGACACACAGAAAGAAACTTACACAGAAAGAGGAAGGAAAAATAACACCCACAAAGCTCCTTGCGTTTGGATTGGCTGTAGCATGAATCATTAATTTTCCCCAGGCACGAGCAAGAGTGTCATTAGGATGCATTAAGCATCCTCTAGCAGGGTACAGGGCCAGGAGGAGGATGGGCTCTCCCCCTCCGCTGTCCCACAATTAATGCCGATGACTTAAACCTGCTCCCGGAGTCCCCTCCTCTCCATTAGCGTCGGACCGACCCTCTCTCACATGCAGTCTTCCACCCCTTTCCTATGGGGATGGGAACCCCTCCTCACAGTGGAGGGAGCCCCAGGACAGCCCCCCAGAATCCTGAATGCTGCTCAACTGGGGAGAGAAGAGAGGCATTGTGCAGAGAACTTTTATTTATTTATCAACAGATTATTTTAGACTTGGATGTTAGGGTCGCCTTGCACGTGACTCTTTCCTGCTCTTCTCTCTACATTTCTGCTCTGCACCCACCCCTGCCCGCCTCACCCTGACCGATCCCCTCCATGCCTCTCTCTCCCTCGCCCCTCTCCTCATTTTCTGTCCCTTTAGATGAGGTCACCCTGCCTGGATGAAGGACACGAGGCTCAGAAGGGGTCAGACATTAGCACCGCTGTAACTGCACTGCTACTGAGACCGGGCGAAGCCATCCATCACCGCTCCACTGCTCCATTAGGCCTCCCATGAAATATGCCCTGCTCCGAATCGCGTGGCCATACATCTCCCGGTCTAGACACCTTCCTGTTGTGTGAAGATCAATGCCGCGCGGTCATGCATCATGTGTCACCAGTAGCCCTCACTCTAATAACCGTGTCTATTCTCTAGTCTGCAGTATAAATTATGGCGCTGGGAAAGTACTATATTATTCAGCAACCTTGGTCACTAATGGATTATTGGGTTTATTGGTTGATAATGTGAGCTCCCTGTCTTTCTGTCTTTCTTTTTCCTCTCCCCCCGCCCCCACCCCCACTCTTTGCTCATTTTTGGCTGAATCTCACTCATTCTTATTTATTCATTTCCCTCTATTTTTATTTTATTTGGTCCAGGTTTGAGTGATGGCTGCTTTAGACTTCTGTCAGTATAGCCCCATATCAAACCCTTAAAATGATGATGCTCTAAAAAGAAGCCCAATTAGAAAGAATTCCCTGTGGTCCCTATTAGAATTCCCCGCCCCTATTAGATAATGGGCGGAGTCCAGTGGCGATTGTTGAGACGTCTATTTGCTGAGTTTTTTGTTGCGGTGACTTTTGGTTGAAGGGCAGTTTTAGAGAACCAAGTGCAGTTGTGTCCCCGGTGTGCCGTGGGGGTCAGTCCCGTAGAATCCCCCTCCATACTCCTGTCCCAGTCGGTCTTGCTATTCCTGGGATTATTTGCACCCAAAGCTACCAGTTGCTGATAATTAGCACTGTGACACTGCTTCTCGGTTTTTCTTCCCAATAAAAATGTGTTGCGCCCGCCTCGCCAGCAAGGAAGACGCGGCAACCGGAGTTCTTCTGACAGTGCTTTAATGGGGTTCCCTTTAGACTTACATGATGCGGAAGACCCAGCCCGGCAGCACGCAGGCTGCTATATACCCTAGAAGCACAACCCCTAAGCTGGGATAGGCCGCTCAGCTGTCGAGCCGCCAAAGCATTGGTCCATAGTAGGATCCTTCATTTGCATGCTTGCGCCACAGGGTAACCGACAATTGCGCGTGCGCTGAACTTGTTTACTGCTCTAGGCAAAGCCGGAAACAGGCGCCATCTTGTAATGGCATTGACACCGCGCCCCACAAAAATGGATGAGAGAGGTAGGTACAGCCCAAATTGATCGAAAGAAGGAGAAACAACAAAAAACTAAGTGTAGTGAAGAACTCTGAGTATGAAAGTTTACATTTTGAGCCATATTAAAACAACGAAAAGAGGTGGTTTCCAACTTTCCGAGTTTTTTAAACCATTAACAACTTTCTATTAAAAATGGCAAACTTTTATGAGGAAATGAAGTTGTAATCCGTGAACTGTCTGAAGATGCGCTGGGCTTCCTGGAGGCGGAGGTCTTTGTCACCAGACCCCAAGCAGAGTGCGATTGCTGGAAAATGTGGAATAACTCGGACATGTGATGGAAAGTTAGGGATGATGGCACTTCAAATCTTGTCCAGTCTTTAGGTTCCATATGTTTATGACATAAGAAAGCACGATTTTGATACATTTTTAAAGGGAAATAATTTTAAACAGTAAGAAGAATTTAGGGAGATTAGGTCAACCTTGGAGGCCACAAACACTTATTTTTTCTGCATATTACTTCCTCTCTGGGCCCCGGCAAAGCCAGTGCAGTCAGGCTTTCCTGAATGCTTTTCCTCGGTATTGCTGAGCCGTGCACGTGCACTCGGCCCCAATGCAGGGTTGACTCTCAGGTGCCCCCGAAAAGAGAAGAAATGAAGGGAGCCAGATTCTGAGAAAAGATCTTCATCCGATCCTCAACACTTGAAAAATCTACTCACACATTTCCCACATTCCCCTGAAACCCACCTGCAAAACCTCTTTTCTGACCTCGTATCTTGCTCCAGTTCCCAATTCCTCCCATGCTGGGGGGCCAGCGTGGCTGCTGCTGCTTCAGACCCGAGGGTCTGGGTTGGTCCTATTTTGTTTTTGTTTTTTGTTTGTTTGTTGTTTTGGTTTTTTTGAAACAGAGGCTTGCTCTGTTGCCCAGGCCAGAGTGCTGTGGTGTCAGCCTAGCTCACAGCAACCTCAAACTCCTGGGCTCAAGCAATCTTCCTGCCTCAGCCTCCCAAGTAGCTGGGACTATAGGCATGTGCCACCATGCCCGGCTAATTTTTTCCATATATTTTTAGTTGTCCAGCTAATTTATTTCTTTTCTTTCTTTCTTTCTTTCTTTCTTTCTTTCTTTCTTTCTTTCTTTCTTTCTGTCTTTCTTTCTGTCTTTCTTTCTGTCTTTCTTTCTGTCTTTCCCTCCCTTCCTTCCTTCCTTCCTTCCTTCCTTCCTTCCTTCCTTCCTTCCTTCCTTCCTTCCTTCCTTCCTTCCTTCCTTCCTTCCTTCCTTCCTCTCTTTCTCTTTTTCTCTCTTTCTTTCCTTCTTTCTTTCTTTCTTTTTAGTAGGGTCTCACTCTTGCTCAGTCTGGTCTTGAACTCCTGACCTCGAGCTTTCTTCCTGCCTCAGCCTCCCAAGAGTGCTAGGATTACAGGCATGAGCCACCACGCCCAGCCTTGTTTGTCCTGTTTTTGTTAATTAATATGACTTATTTCTTTGAGCATTTTTAGGATTTCAGAAAATTCGAGCAGAAAGTATAGATGATTTCCATATACCCACTCACCCCTCTGCGTGCACAATTTTCCTGCTATGAAGGTCTGACATTAGTGCGTACATCCATTATAACTGATGAGCCAATATTGATATATGATTATTAAGTAAAGTGAGCAGTTCACATTAGGTTTCACTTTGCATTGTCACATTCTATGGGTTTTGACAATACGTAATAGCGTGTATCCGCAGTTACAATGTCGTATACAACAGTTCCCTGCCCTAAAAGTCCTCTGTTCACTACCTATTCACCCCTGCCTGACCCCAAGCCCTGGAAACCACTGATCTTTTTACTGCCTTTATGATAGACATTATATTTATATATATTTTCAGAATGTCACATTTTTTCCCCAGAATGTCATTTTATAAAATATCACATCCTCAAATAACATGCCTTTTCTAGAATGTCATATCCTTGGATCCTTGCATGTCAACACACAATATGTACCCTTTCCAGACATGCTTCGTTCACATAGCAATGCGCATTTAAGTCTCCATGTCTTTTCATGACTTGATAGCTCCTTTCTTTTTATCGTTGAATAATGTTCCGCTGTCTGAGTGTACCACCGTTTATCCATTCGGCACTCCTGAAGGACATCTTGGTTGCTTCCAAGTTTCGGCAATTATGAGTCAAGCTACTATAAACATCCTGTGCAGGTTTTTGTGTGGACACACAGTCTCAGTTCATGGGTAGATATCCGGGAGCCTGAGTGCTGGGTGGTTGGTATGGCAACAGTATGCTGTCTTCCAAAGTGGCTGTGACATTCTGCATTCCCGCCAGCAATGAATAAGAGTTCCTGTGGCTCCACATCCTCACCAGCATCGAGTGTTGTCAGATTAGAGATTTTAGCCACTCTAGTAGGTGTGCAGTAGTGTCTCATTTTGCCTGTCTTTGCAATTCCTTATGACGTTGAGCATCTTATCATGTGCATATTTGCCATTGCTGTTTGTCCTTTTATTATCATTGCCCATGTTGGGGCCCCTCTGTAACCAGGCCCAAGACTCCTGGTGTCTCTAGAAAGCCAGCACATGAGGCTGCGCTGGGCAACGGTGGTCATCCCCAGAGAGATGTTAGTGGGAACATCTCTAGAGTGCCGTGGCGTCAGCCTAGCTCACAGCAGCCTCAAACTCCTGGGCTCAAGCGATCCTCCCGCCTCAGCCTCCCGAGTATCTGGGACTACAGGCATGCACCACCATGCCCGGCTAATTTTTTCTATATATTTTTAGTTGTCCAGCTAATTTCTTTCTATTTTTGTTTTGTTTTGTTTTTTAGTAGAGACAGGCTCTCACTCTTGCTCAGGCTGGTCTTGAACTCCTGACCTTGAGCGACCCTCCTGCCTCGGCCTCCCAAGAGTGCTAGGGTTACAGGCGTGAGCCACTGTGCCCGGCTTTGTGGGGAGTGGAGGAAGAAGAGGACAAGTGAAATTGTATGGGATGGTTAGAATGGCCAGGACACTTTTTAAAGCTTTTTACTTACATTTTTCTTTTTTAGTGTCATGACAATTGTGCTCGGTAGATGTTGCTATCCCCATTTTATAAGTAAATAATCCAAAGTTGAAATTAAGTAGCTTACCTAAATTGCATAATGCCCAAGTACTATGGTTGGGTTTCAGATTCTTATCCGTCTTATTCTACAGTCCATCCTCTTTCCACTATAACATATGCTTTTGTAGGGGCAGAAGGCCCGAGGGAGGAATGCCCTCCCTGTTTTTGCTTCCTCTTCCCGACTTCTCTTGGGGTACCAGAGGGGAGAGGGCCCTCGGAGGATGGGCTGATGTCTGGGGCAGAGGCTAGGGTGTGGAGCACACAGGGCCAACGGATCTTACACTAGGACTGGGAGGGTGCCACAAGCTATCACAGCCAGAGCTTGTACAAACTGCAAATTATCTGTAGCTTCTCCACTGCGTCTCTGCACAATTAACACCAACTGCCTAGCCCAAAAAGCTCCCTGCTAAGCTGGGGCGGGGTGGAGGGAGTAAACCAGGAAAGAGCATTGCCCCAAAGCCACTCCTCCCAAGAAAAGTGAATGTTCAGGTGCAGTCAATACCTGTCTCCATGTCCCAGGCCTGGAGGCACAGGATGAAGGCACATTCTCTCTTCCTCCCACCCCTAATCAGCATGAGGTCACTGGTGCAAAATATCCCACTGCCCAGGGGAGCGCCAGTGAATGCCGCCTTCCCATGGAGGTGCAGAGGGGCTGGAAGTAGCTCTAGAGGCTCCTGGAAACAGGAAGCCAACCTGCTGGACCAGCCGGGAGCAGACCGTAGCTCCCGGGGACACTGACTCCTCCTCAGGGCCCAGCTCCCTGCTTGCTCCTGCTGCCTCACCCAGCCTGGCACTGATTTGTTGTTTGTTTGAACATGACAGTGATGTGTTTACCTAATTAGAAGATGTCAGAGTGCCCCAATCTGTAGTTGGGATTTCCTGACGAATCATATATACCCACCTAGGAGAAGCAACCTCAGTCTATGGGGAGGCAAAAGAAGCTCTTGGGACTCACGTTCCTGCCACCCCCTTGTGCATTCCAGAGGTCTGGCCACAGCCCTTTGGCCTTTCTGTGCCTTGATTTCCCCTTATGTAAAAGACAAGAAAACCGTACAACCTAATTCCCTTCCTGCCCTCCCACCAGAACCAAACATGTCACGCTGCTTGCGCTTCTCAGAGGTGACAAACAATATCAGTGGAAACTGCTTCCTATAGGGGAGCAATTTCTGTTTACATATGTGATGCCCACCCCCTGCAGAAATGCTGGCTGCCCTGTGACCTGGCTGGGTTACCTGGAGAATGTCACCACCACGGCTTCCACCCTCCTCTGCCAAGGGAACAGATTTGCTGCCTGCTCTGAGGACAAATCCTTTAGCAGAGGTAATCCCTGGCATGGGTTCTCTGAGAAAAAAAGAAAAAAAAAAAAAAAGGTAAGAAAGAAAAGGCTGCCTCTAAATCAGGGCCTGGGCAGTTACAGCAAAAACAACCTGGTTGCAGGCTTTAGAGCGATGGGCCGACATGAAGTCAACATTCTTCTTGATCTCTGCCCTGCACGGACACTTACGAATGGAATCCTGCCGTAGTAAACATGAAAGTGGGGGAGGGACTCGTGATAAAATGCCCCTGGTACACTTCAGCGACAAAACCACCTAGGCATCTAGGCATGGAATGGGTTTGCCCGTGGAGGTTCAAAATCAGGGTGGACCAGAGAGAGCAAAGGCCCCTTTTATACTCTGATTCCACTTGGCTCCCAGGTGGCCAGCGCTGTGATTTCCCTGCTCAGAACCCCTCTCAGTGACTAAGGAGGAAAAAGGGGTGTGGCTGGCAGGGGTCTGCGAACCCCGCCTGGGAATTGCTCAGCAGCCGATGTCCCCAGCAGCCTGACCTGACAGCAAGTCAGCACGTGGTGGCAGCCAGGGTCCCGGCGGTCATCTGGCGGGAGCTGCGGGCTGCTCCACCCTCCGTCCTGCCTCCGCTGCCCGTGAGCAGACAGGAGCCCCTCAGGATGCTCTGCGCGACTGCCCTTTGTGTCCCGTCAAGTTCGTCTGTCTCCCCTCTTTCCCGCCCCACCCCGCGACAACTCCACCACTCGGTGTGTCAGGGAATGAAGCACACACACAAACTGACCTCGGGAGACGACAGGTGAAGCTTTAGGAAAGCAAGGGCTTGGCCAGGGAATGGCAGTTTACAGGCCTGGCTTATGCTACCCGGGCATGAGCTGGCCTAGCTGAATTAGGAGCTCGCCGAGTTTCTCCAGCAAGGAGCCGGGCTCGGGAAGGAGGCTCGGGGATGACACGGGGAGCCTGAAATGAGGACGTGAAGCCCTGCTGTAGGATGCATGGCTTTTAAATTACATTTCCACGGAAAGGAAGCGAATTCATCTACAAAATGAGCCGCTTACCTCCCACCTGTCAGGTTGTCCTTCGCCCTTGATGGTGCGGTCCATCCCGCTCCACGGCATGGCGTGCATGGTGCGTAAGAGGGACTGACTGCAGTTTTGGAAACGGGAGAAAAATCACCCACTTCTGCTCCTCCAGCCTCGATCCCAAACATGGTTTTCCAGGCCCGGCACTCATTTGCAGTTTACATCTACGTCGGACAGCCGGGGGCAAAGTACTCACTGTCTACACCCTCCGGGTTCAAAACACTGGTTCCGAGCGTCCCTGACTCAGTTCTGGGTCAGAACATGTATCTGCAGTTGGGCTTCCTTCTCCCTAAAAATTCCCACCCCTAAAAGTATTCCAGTGGTGTTTCTGCCATGTAGACCGAGCCTCAGAAAATGAGCCAGATCACTGGATAGATAGAGTAGTAATGGGTTTTCATCTCCCAAACACTTCCTGTGATCAGTTTTCCCATGTTACTCCAATACCCTATAGTAAATAAATAAATAGAATTACATAATATTTGTGGAGATCCTAAGCCTAGAATATTTAAAAAAAAAAACAACAACAGTTCTAAAAAGTTATGCACAATCATAAAGACAAAACTATCCTGGCAACCTTAGGTTCTGAAATCAACTGGGAATCTCAACTTGAAATGCAGTCACTTCTGAGTGGTATATGTTTTACAACCAAAGACTTAACTCTTGTCATCCATTTCTGCCCCCAAAACTGAGACACGCTGGTGGTATTCTGGAAAGCAAGGAATTCTGGAATCTTTGGAAGACGGCTGCCTTGGATTCTCACCCTGAATCTGTGGATTACCAACTTGTGTTGCCTTTGGCAAAAACCTTGAAGAGTCTCAGTTTCCAAAATTGTGCAACAAAGATAATGATGCCTATGATTAAGCTATAAATGCTAAGTACATAGATGTTGTTAATAATAATATAGCCATCATCATTAATAGCGCCATTATTAATTATAAGATGCTCTTTCAAATAAAAGGAAAGTCACAACTGAGGTTTTTAAGAAAATGAAACGGAAGATGGAATCTATTCCTCAAGTTTAGACTTTCCCCAGGTCATCCTGATCTATCTATTGGCAATAAATGTCAGGATTGGAGGAAAGAACACCCCATAAAGAATGTTAAATAAGCAGGACTACAATTTCAAAATTCACATAAATTAGACCAAAAAAGTGCAAAAAGACATAGAAGTACAGAGGATCTCCCTTAGTCAACGCTGCCAAAAATACTATTATGTATTCACCCAACTGGAGTTCCTTCTAACAAACTGCCACCGAGCATATGGCTACGTTGGGCAATTTTTCATTATTCCGGAGTGTGTCTGCAGTCCCATGTCGGTAAACTCCATCTGTATCTCTGTCAATGGAAGAAATTTCCATCAGGAAATATCAGCAGGCATCAGGGAAAGACCTTTCCAATTTTACTGAGATCGAAGGAAGTAACTGCAGGGTTCCCCTCTCCCGCCTCCCTTTTCCCCCCAACTTCAGCCAAAAAATGTCTTGTTTTCTTTCCCGGAGATTATCCCATCACCCGCCCCTGCCCACTCGGGCCGAGTTCCTGGCCGGTCCCTGGCACGTGGCGCTGCACACGATGTACAAGCTGTGTTCTGGGTCACCCGGGGCCCTGCAAGTCCCCACTTTAGCGGGAGTAAAGACAGCAGGTGACAACGGCCCTCCCACCTCTCTTGGCTGCTACTGCAAAGACAAACAGCCCCGTAAGCTTTGTCGTTGTCGCTGCTGTTATTTTCATCCCTTCTCGCTGCACAGCGCCCATCAGAGAGGCAAAGATGCAGGCAGGATCTAACATCAAAGGCAGCGATGAGCATGCCCCTGGGAGCGGCACAGGAGCACTTGTGGAGGGTAGGGGCACAGGAGTGAGGGGGCGAGTGCAGAGGGAAGCCTGCACCAGGGGCTGGACGTGGGGCACAGGCATTTTTAGAAACGCCACTCTTGGGCTCCCTTCCCTGCATCTCACAGCTTGACCGCGATATCCCAGTTGCACACGGAACGGCGACCTCGCGACCGCTCCTTTCACACTGCTTCCCTGGTATTTTTCCCTGTTGGACTTACCCAGCCACCATGTTTAAAAGTTAAGTCATCGACTATGTGCTACTTTTAGAAAGCAGGCTCCGGGTGCAGAACTGCCCCCCTCCCTGCTCCCCTCATTCTCCTTCCCTCCTAAGAAGGGTAGAGCAATATAGCAGAGCCTAAATGGATCATATATTGACTTTTCTGGGGATGATTTCTGTGCATGCACATGTCAGCTTATAGGATGTATTTAGTTTTAAGTTTACTTGCATGCAGATGTAGCTGAAGGATCCACTTAACCCCCCAGTTAACCGTGCCGACAATACAGCCCTTCAATCTACCTGAGAAGCAGGCGGTGGAAAAACTCTCACCATTCTTAAAATCCCATCACTAACACAGGCCTCATGGGAATGGTGTTCGCAACGACTCTCATTGATTCAAGGACCTCCCACCAATTATCTTTGGACTTCATAGAACCCATAAGCTATTAAAAACTAATTGTAATTCTCCCTGAGTCAGATACAATGGAAAGAAAGATACTTGGAGTTGGATTTTGTGAGCTTATCTATTGGAAAAAATATGCAGCCCCGAGAAAACGTTATTTAGCCAATGACGGCACGCACTTACGTATATGCATCTATAAATCTCTGCCAGCAAAGGACAGCACAGGCCTTAAGACCCTGTGCAGGGTGTCCAAGTTCCCACCATGCAGGGAACTTGTCAGGCCCATGAATTGGATGGAGGACAGAGGAGAACATCAGGCCAAGCCTAACAGCTGAAGCGCCTTCAACTAGAATACTGACTTCCCATTGCCCTGGCCCAAAGCATGTCCTGTCATTTTTCCACAGCTCCCACATCATTTTGGCAAAGTGACATGAAACTGCTCCCAAAGTCTGATCTATTTTTATAGCTAGCTATCCATCTACATGTCTCCAAAGTCCATAAGATAATAAATATAAATGCATTTTTATTTTTATCGGTTCAAATTCTACCCTCTCCCTTTTAAGGTCCAGCTCTTTCAGTTTGGAAACAACTTCTCCTTCCTCTGAGCAAGCAGGGTGCTCTCTGTTTACGTCTCCTGGTGTGCTTATCTCTTTCTGTCTTATGATCCGTTCATTTACATTCATGTCTATTTCCGCCGGTAGAATATTCCATTTCTGGAGGACACACAATCCATAGCTGTTCCTTCCCTCTACTTGCACAGCACCTAGTTTTCTTTAACACCTCAAAGGCACCCCATAAATGTTGGCTGGATGTGTGAATGAATAAACAACTTTTTTAATTATGCCAAAATAAATACGAAGCATCGCGTACAGAAAAATTGCGTGTTCTCTTCACGCAGGGGGACGCGAGATGACAGTGTGATGGAGAGAAGGCTTGGCCTGGGTGTGCGTGGGAAACCAAACACAAGGAGCTCAAAGAGAACAGACTGCAAAGTTCCAAGCTCTCTTCCGTCTGCAGCCTTCCTTTCTCCTGAGATCACTTCTTGCCGCAGTGATGTAGGGCTCGCGCTGCTCACTGGGATGCACAATCCATCTTCAGGAGCCCATGGTCACAAGAAGATGGGGAGAGGAAAGGAAAAAATTCCTAAGCACATTGCTCCGTTGGCTTTGATCGCCAGCCAAGGCCGTCCACCTGCAAACATCCCCGGCTATCACATTCCCTCCTCGCTGGCCGATAACGAAGATAATTGTTTCATTCACTTTGTCAAAGCTGAAATGAAAAGAGGGCAAAGCAAAATGATGCCGTCGTAAATCACGGGGCTGAGACAGCAAAAGAGGGACAAGATAGCGACTTCATTAAGGGTTATGTATTGTGCCATTAAGTTGGCAGGGGGGGTCACCTTTCGTGTCACACCCGGCCTCTGTGATGCATTGCCAGCTCTTCTTTCCAATAAAATTAAAGGGAGATGTAAAACTGATTAGGGCCATGTTTGCTTCAGCCCGTGGCAAAGGGAATGGTACAGGGAATAATTGATATAAGATTGCGACTGATGCATAATGGCAGCAATTTCTCTTCCTGGTCATTTCATTGCTGACCTTGCCCATTAAAATAAGCCCAGCTGCCTTGGAGAAAGAGACACTTCATTCGCCATCGCCCCGCAGCCCCATGGCAGTCCCCATTCTCCCCTGACCGCTGGCCCACACCAAACAACACGGCTAGAAACCGTGCACGCCGAGGTTTCGGGGGTGGGGGGTGGCAAGCCCCTTGCAGCCACTGTTGACGTGTGTCTCAACTCCTGGCCTCCCCACTTGGTGGCTGCAGACAACTCTATGCATCGCTCATTTTCAGCTCCTGCCAGGCCGATACTCAGGATGTTGGCCTGCCTGTTCTGAGCCTGAGACTGACAACACGAGAGCCTGCCGGTGTGTTTTGTCACTGCCGAGGCACAGAGGCTGCTACAAGCATAAGGAGACTGACTTCTTCCTCCCCATCATAAATCGTGTCTTACAAATGCTGTACGGACTCAACAATTTAGACCATCTCCAGGAGCCACACTTTATCCATTGTGTAATCAACAAATATTTATTAGAAGCCTATTAAGTACCAAGTGCCGTGCTAAACATTGAGGGCAGGCAGTTATATACTTGGTGTATGGGCTCCCCTGAACTCTCCCATTGCAATCTGATCCCTTATGTTGGAGGTGTTTAGGTGCTATGAGTGGGTCCCTCACAAATGGCTTGGCGCCTTCCTCCTGGGAGTGAGTGGATTCTCTCTCTTAGTTTCTGCAAGAACTGCTGGTTGAAAAGAGCCTGCCGTCTCCCTTCTCTCTCTCTCTCTCTCTCTCTTGCTCCCTCTTTCTTGCCGTGTGATCTGTGCACAGTTCCCTGCTCACCTTCTGCCATGAGGGGGGTCGCCAGAGCCCTCACTGGACCCGTATGCTGGCGCTATGCTTCCTGTACAACCCGCAGAACCCTGAGCCCAGCAGACCTCTTTTCTTTATGAGTGACCCAGCTTCGGGCGTTCTGTTACAGCACCACAAACAGACCAAGACAGGTGGTTATGCCCGCACCTTCAGGGGACTCACAGCCGAGTGGCACTTTCCGCTGGGATCGTATGGACATTTGAGCACATTTGCTGAATGTCTGCTACGTGCCAAGCACTATTCTGTGTGGTTTACTCACATCAACCCATTTAATCTCCATAACGACAAGAGAGTGCTATGGTTATCCCCATTTCACAGATGGGGAAACAGAGGAAGGCAGAGGCTCGTCCTTGGCCTTGGGATCCGCGGTGAGTAAATAGAGGAAGCAGTGTCTCAAAGGCTGTGAGCCGAAGCCAGGAACCAAACCTGAAGGAAACTATTTTGCCCATATATTTATTTTTTTTTTTCTTAATCGCTTCTTTACCCTGGTGAAGTTGCTGATGTATTTTATCCGGCCTTCAAGAAGAGTGTGTCTTTATCAAATGGAATGCATGCCAGATTTCTGTTTTCCTGTGAGTTAGAACTGCCAACGAAAATGTCATGTATGGTCCAGCTAATAAACATCTATTAATAACATCACATGGTTTAAAATCCTGTAGGGTTTTCTTTCTCTTTATTTTGCTTCATGTCTGAAGCTGGTGTTTCCGTGGCGTGCAGACGCAAGAAAACGGGCAGTGCTCACGGGTCCTCCCCACAGGTGTCATGTCTCAGCCGGTGGCTGGTGCCAAGGTCACGGCAAATAGCCGCGAAAAACGTCTGGCAAATGGGGCCCCGGGAAACAGTTCCTGCCATGACCCGGGCGTGTCCTGGGTGCCCGGCTCTGCCCCCCCAGATTCTCAGCATCGCTAAGAAGGGGAGCGGCCATCGTGACCCTGTGCGGTTCTCTTGCCGCCGTCTTCAGCCATCGCACCAGTTAAACACGCGTGTAAATGTGACCTCGTCGTCACAGTGACCTTGGCGACCCTGGAAGGAGACGCATTTATTTCAGACTCGCTTCCCGGAAGCTTGCAGCCTCGATCTGCCTGACTGCCTGTCTGTCTGTCTGTCCGACGGTCTGCCTTTGTCCCTCCCACTTCCTGGGCCCTGATGGAGCCCAGGGGTGGCAGCAGGTCTGGGCGGGGAGACCGTGAACGACACATCAGGGACCCTCTGCCAAGAAGGCAGTCACACCAGAAGCGGACCAAGTCAAAGCAGGCCATTTCCGGCACCCACCGCGTCTCAGCACGACCTCAGCAGGACCCCGCACCTGGGGAAAGGGTCCCAGCCTTTGTGTGAATGACGGCCGTGCGCCCGGTGCGGTCCGATGACTCGCGCAGAGTGGGATCGGAGCCCCCAACCGTCCACCCACAAACAGCAGATGAAATGCGAACGCCGTGAATGCACGAGGGACTGCCCTTCCAGTCCTCTCCCCGCCGCCCGTGCTCGCTCCCTCCCGCCATCCCCGCGCCCCGGACAGTCCGGCTGGGTCTACTCTGCCACCGCCCTGATGGTGGCCCGGCTGCAGCAATGACAGCGCCAGGCCAAGGGGACACCGGCAAACCTGAGGTTCCCCGTGACTCCTGGGACTTTTCCCGCACGGCGAGATAAAGAGAGAGAACCCTCTTCTTTGGCTCAACCACCAGAGTGGGCATTTTTTTTTTTTCATGAGTGTCGCACATATACAGGGTAAGTTCACAGCAATAAGAACGTATGGTCTTTACAACTTTTTTACGCGGTGAATGCTAGCGTCCTCCCTCTGCAGGCAACGAAGGAAGCCCAGGCTGGGAGACGCGCGTGGGGCCCCACAGCGCAGGGGACCCAGCGCTGGCCTGGAGGCAGGCTCTGCTGGCGGAGGGAAGGATTCCCGCTGCTCCGTGGGAGAATAGGGACACCGGTATAAGAGCGGCCTGCAAGCACAGCAGCTCACAGCATCGGCCACCCTGGCCTGCCCGAGGCCGCTCCCCACTAACAGGCCACGGAAGCAGGCAGGAGCCCCCGTCCCCTCCCACCTCTCCCCGTAACCGCCTTTAACGTTCTGGGGGGGGGGGGGGCAAGACCTCGCTTCCCCACCCTCCATCCGGGCGGGCAGGGCCCACTCGGCCTGGGACACGGAGGCAGCCGGGGACAGCAAAGCCCGAGGCTGGAAGGTGCCAAGGGCCTGTGGCTGGCACCGCCCCTTGGAAGCAACAGGGTTAGTGGAAGATGCTCATCGCTCAGATTCCCCATGAAAGAAATAGTGAACCGGCCTCGGATCCACCCCAGCCCGACTCTACCGTGTGGACAAGGAATGACCTCATTCAAAAAAAAAAAAAAATTAGGGAAGAAAATAGCCCAGATTGAAGGATTCATGATGAAATGGATGGAACCCTCATGGCAAGCTTCGAAGCTTCGAAGGAAACAAACTTTGTTACTCGGCCAACAGATGCAGGCTGTAACTCTGAGCAACGCACCAGGCTGGAGGAAGGGCGAGATGAACGAGAAGCTTCTCCTGCCCTGGGGGGTTCCCTCGGTGTCCCCCAACCCCTTACAGGAGAGAGTTGCCACACAGCAGTCCCGCCCCGAGCCAGCACCGGCCCCTGTCTCTGCTGAGTGCAGCGTGGTGGCAAGTCCCTGGGAACTGCTGCAGGGGACCTTCCCCTCCACCTGACTTAGCGTGCAGAAAGTGACCGTGGTCCATGAGGACAAAGATGCGGGTTTGGAGGCGGGAGTTGCTGTTCCCGGATGTGTGCTCTCCATGAGCGGTTTCTCCCCCCGCCTCTCAGTCCCCCTCTACGCTCGGGCCAGACCAAGAGTTTTCAGATTACGGTCACAGCTGTCTTGGTTTTTTTCTTTTTCTTTGCAGCATCTCAAAGTCCACCATGGGATCACTGGAGCCCAGGAGTTCAAGGCTGCGGAGAGCTCTGATCACCCCGCTGCACGCCAGCCCAGGCGACAGAGCCCGGACCTAGTCTCGAGAAAAAACAAAGAAGCAAACAAACAAAATCTCCCACGGGGTTTTGAGGAGGCTGAGTAGTGGGCTCCGCACCTTCCCACCTACCTCTGTTCTTCCTCCCCAGTAAGACTCAATATTGCATTTGGAGAAAGGGCTTCCCCTGGCCAAACAGAAACCGCTGAACAGGTTATCTGAGGCGCTTCACAGCTCTGATATTTTGTGGCATGTGATTGTTTTCTGTGATAGAAAGTCAACTCGCATGAGATTGGTGCTCACCTTAAAGCCCAGCAAGATTGTCTCCAAACTTCCCTCCCTGGGACTGTCTTTGTTCGGGAAACATCAGAGCCAGGCCCTTCTGTCTCCCACGCTCATGGGACTGACAGCGGCTCACTCATCCGACAAATATTTACCGAGAACCGCGATGGGCCGAGCGGTGTGCCAGCTGTTGGCTTAGCCTCTTCTCCAGAATTGGGCTTGTGGAAACTCCCCACCAGCCCAGGGCTCAGCAGCGCTCGGGGTCAGGCTGACCCGGGCTCCAGCACCGCCCGTCATCTGGGCGACAGCGGGAGGGTGCTTACTCTTCCCGTCCTCAGTTGCCCTGTCCCTAAGAGTCATTTTGTGGAGATCAATGGAAGCACACAATGGAATCAAAGAGTGCTCCCCCAAAAAGCCGATGATCGTGACCATTGCTGAGTTCAGTTGCTTACTGTTTCTCACCTGGGATAGCTCAGCTCTCTGCGAACGGGTCTCTGCCTTCCAGTGTTGCCCCTCCGCTCCATCCCCACTTCAGGCAGAGGGATCTTTCTCCATTCTTGTGCAAGCTTGAAGGCCAAATCCAAACGCCATCTCTTCCGTTAAGCCTTTCCCAATTCTCAGAAGCAAAATCAAGCTTCCATATCCCCAGAGCAGGGAGTCCTTAATCCATCGTGGCCGTTCCTTTGCTCGGCAAATACTCATCCGGGTGCCTAACAGGCGCCCGTTCCTGCTCCAAGCCCTGGTATGCAGCGGTGACACCCAGACCACTGCTGACACATGTCGTTCTCTGACCCCGGCCCCACAGGACAGGGCCGGCTCCCTGTCACATCCATCGTTCTGGCTAAATGGCTCCGCCGGGGCCTCCACGTGAGTTCTTTCAAAAGGCAGGGAAGGAGTGAGCCTGGTCGCTATGCCTGGGGTCACGGGATCTGCCCGAGTGGATGCACGAGAGCCTTTTTCGGACGGTGGTTTGGGAATCTGCAGGCAGGGGGCAAAATCTTGGGTTGGTTCTCAGTCTACCTACAGCCCAGAGCTCGGCTCCCGGCCTCTCTCCTCCCTGCATCTGCACCAGGAAGTAGGGTGAGTGGGGACGAGCAGAGTGGACTCAGTTATGTGACAGAGGTTCATGAAATGCTTACACTTGAAAATCCGACGACCGACCAGAGGCCGACAGAGACCCACTGGAACCTAAGAGGCCACCAGGTGCACACGCTCGGGGCCCCGTGGCTGTCCCAGCCTCTTGGACTAGGATCAGGCCCGTGGACAAGCTCCTGGGACGACTGCAGCTCCAGACTCTCCCAAGAGGATGTCAGCGGGATTTACGTTTGCGCCCAAGCCCCCTGTCACCTTCTGGCATTTGGAAAAGACGTCACAGGAGCCGGCCCGCCACGGGGGAATAGCAGCAAAAGTGGGGAGAGCCGAACAAAGAGAGCTCGCTGACAGGTGACCGGCCCTGTCCCCGGAGGGCTTCGTCCACTCACACGCCTCTGCCATTTAAGGCAGAACCAGGGAACAAAAGAGAAGGGAATGTACTAAGTGGCTAGAATGTTACAAGCCCGAAATTTCACGATCAGCTTGTGCCATTGCCGGGAGGCGGTCACGGCAAGGAAGTTGGTGCAGCCTCCACGGGAACCCCGCCCCCCGAGGCCAGGGCAGGCCACAAGTCAAAGGCACGCAGTCGACAGGGGGGACGTGTGCGTGTGCATGCGTGTGTGCACGAGTCCGTGCGCCCTCTCACACACACACATACCACATACTCAGGGAGCGCTGTTTCAGGTCTACTATGTTTCCAGTGTCCTCCTTTAGCTAAATAACAGCTGGTAGTGAGTTTGGATAAAATGTCGCCACAGGCGGCTTAAAGCAGAGCAAAGCCAAGACCCACCCCCCACCCCAAAGCAGCTGGGCTTGGCCCACGGAGAGGCCACGTGGCCAGGCGGCATGGAGGCGGCACGGCAGCCTTGCTCTGCCCGGGAGGGCAAGGGGCACGGGGGGTCTCCCTGCTACTTCTGAAGGTGCCAGTGCTGCTCAACGAAACATTCTCCCGGAACTCTTTGGTCAGGAATGACGTCTGCACCTTTCGCCTGGCATGGTGCAGGCTCAGAACCAGCGCTTCCCTGGGACTTCGGTGGGTAGGGAATGAAGGCAAATGACGTCCAAGGGGACGGGTTTCAGTAAGAAAAAACTGGGCTGAGTAGGGATGGGAGGAAGGGAGGAGAGGGGGTCAGAGGAGCCGAGACCGCTACGTTGTCTAAGTCCCTTCTTCCTCTGCAAAACACAAGAGCTACGGAGGAGACCCAAGACACAGGTCTGTCCGCAGGGAGCCCCGAGCCACAGCGGAGGGACAGCAAGTGTACACGTGGCTGTGAACACAAACAGCACCGGTCACCAACGCAGCACGGAGAAAGTGCTGGCAGCCAAAGGGACCCCAGTAAGGGGCAGCTCAGGACACAGTGTGCGTGTCAACAGGCAATCGCCCCAGATGGTGATGAGGGTGGGGCGCCTTTATGCTGGACTGCGGCAAGAGGGCACGTGGCTCAGTGAAGTCCGGCCACCCGCATGGGTGCCACCAAGCCTCCCTCCCAGGCGGCAGGAGGCCAGCTGGGACCCCCGGCTTCCCAACGGGCCCCTCCCCGGCCCTCCCCTTGCCCGCCCCACAGACTCGGAGAGCCCGGTGCTGATATCAGAAGGATTTTTCTTAATGTCTTCATATAGATGAGTTAATGTAAGGGCTTTCCAACATAAGCATGTTTTTCTGTTCCTTCTCCCTGACCTTGGCATTTTCTTTCTCCATTCCAGGCTCAGCGCTGTCCTGTGGCCAGGCTTGCCTCTCATTTGTCAATGTTATTATTGAATTTTCAAATGCCAGTAGTACACATAAATCAATGGCTTTCTTCTCCCTACTGGCATATCCCTGCCACATGTGGTCATTCATTTTTTTAATAAGTCCTCCTCTCCTTTCACCCATTTATAAAAATGCATCTTGTTCCCCCACCGCCGTCCATCACTCGCTGAGCCCGGCTATTTGTTGCCCCTGAGTGCTTATTCATCAACGTTTTCAAAAGCAAAATCACTCTTCGCCTCCTGCTCTTATTGTGCCATCAATCTTGACCAGAGGATCAATAAACTTCGCTTTTGCAATTCCCACCCACCCCCCCTGCAGCTGACTCTCTCCAAAGTGCAGTCTTTTTATTTACATTTTTAACTGAACATCAGCACAGGGGGGACGGCCGTGTCAGGGAAGCGAAGAGCTTTCATTTGCTCCCAAGGCGGCAATAACCATCCATGCATCGGTCATTTAACACGGTAACCCAGTGAAATTGATACTCGACTCTTCCCTGCCCGGGGTCCACCCGCGTAAATCATAACCCGAGGAAACAAAAGCCGGGCCGGGCGGTGCATCTTGCAGGCAGCTCTGCAGACAAGGAAAGAGGCAGAGTGACTCAACCCCAGCCCCTGTCTGCTTGGAGGAGAGGCAACGCTGGTTTCCAGGAATTTCTTTGCATTGTTTTTATATGTGTTAGGGGGAAAATTAAAATGAAAGGGTCTGGAGTGAAGGCTGAATTTTAAACGGGCAGACATATAAGGCCAGGCTTGCAAAAAGGGCCTTGAATTGACTGGCTCATTAAATCTCCTCGATGCTTGTAGACACGTCAGGTTCACGGGGCTCTTGCCTGCTGTCAATGCTTGCAGCGGGTTGCAGCAAAGCCCCAACCGCACAGCTCCAGGGAGACAAAGCGAGCTGCCTATGACGTCAGAGGGAATTTTTTCTTTTTTTTTTTACACCACTCTAAGAGCACTTCCTCAAGGCTGAACTTAAACAGGTAAGATAATATAGATTGGACAACCCAACATGCCATGAAGATTAAAGCATTTTGGCTTGTTTTTGCCATTTCTATTTAAATTGTCAAACTCCTTTAGGGCTTCCAGATGGTCTGGCTGGTTAGGCTAGTCAGGAAGTTTGCCAGGCGACCACGAAGACCTATAAAATGTCGACGGCGCCCTCTCTCCCGCCACCAGTGCTCTCGGCTTCATGTAGAATCGTACCGGCTAAAAGAAGTTGGAAGAGGGATCTAGACTTTCGCAGACCTACTCTGCTCCAGGTGTTCTGCAGACACTATCGTGCGGACCCGTACAGCCACTCACCAGGCCGGTTTTGTGTCCGCGTTTTCAAGGATGGGTCCATTGCCACACAGAGATTGAGTTACTTGCCTGAGCCGTAAAAGTAGAACGTAGCCCTGTCTTGTCTGATTCCAAAGCCAGGCGTTTTCAGGGCCCGGTGTCAACCCGAGGCCTCAGGAGTCATCTGACTCGGGTGTGGGGAGTGTCTCATCTGATCTCAGAGGACAGGGTCCTTCTCCACCCCCAGAGCCGTCAGACTCCGGTTGCAGAGTTTGGTGATGAAGGACGTTCAGGGTCGCAGAGGCAGAGCGGCTCCCGGGTCCTGGCGGCTGGGACCCAGCAGGGCTGGGGGACGCAGTGCCCTAGGTGACAAGGCATCTGTGTCCAAGTCGCAGCAGAGTGGCCGCTGCTCCAGGAAGTCCCTTCCCCTTGCCGAGCCTGAGCGTCCTCGGCTCTCCCTGCAGGGCCTCCACCCCACCGGCGTTTTCCGTGGCGGGGCAGTGGCCCGCAAGACACGGAGCTGACCAGAGAGGGCGCTGCTGGAAACGAAGCCCTAACTGTCCTCAGCTCTGCGGGCCGACAGGACAGCACCTGGCTCAGACGGCTCGCGGTGGGCGCTTGGCGGATACCCGGGGACTTCCCTCTTTCATGCCCTCGTCTGTGATAGGGGAGTCGTAAGATTTGGTTAAGACACAGCTTAGGAGGCTCTAGATTTCTGGGTTTCATGGGGAAGCAAAGCTTCAAGATAAAACTATGAAAAAAAGTAAAATAGTTTGAGCCTAACATAGCGTCGCCAACTTTTTATCTGGCTAAATAAAAGCATTGAAAACAATGACGATCTGCCGTTACCATGATATCACAAAGAAAGAACATTTTAATTCCCCAAAATGTGAAAAGGGGGTAATTACCAGGGACAGGCACTGGCCCACAGACTACTGTTTGGAATAACTGGGGTCCACTTATCAGGGTGGCACTGACAACCCCACCTCCGAATTATTGCCCGTATGCACAGTACACGGCTCAATAACTGGACATACACGCATTGTCCTGTGGGTTTTATTTATTTATTTTTTTATTATTAAGTACATAAATCTCTGTCCCTTCAGTGAGAAAATGCAGTCCTTAAATACTGAGACCACGTCTTACCTTAGGTTTTTCATCACCAGCTAAAATTAATCTTGTCGTCGGGCGGTGTGGAGATCTGAGGGTGATCCCGTTGACAACGTGGCTAAGCTGAGCAGACGGTGAGAGTGGGCCGAGGCGGGAGCAGCGTGTCCCCGAGGGTCACGTCAGGGGAACCTGTGTGCCGTGCAGGCGGCCAGACCCGGAGCGTGGGCACAGCCCGAGGGCAGCTCCTGGGGCCACTTCCCTTCCCCGGGGAGCCCAGAGCTGGAGCGTGGCTAGACACAGCTGCACGGGGAACGCGGACCCTAGAGAAAAACGGAGGTTCTGACCAGGGAATTCTAGAAACACCACTGCCAGCCCCTGCTCCCCTCGTGAGGGCGTGAGGGGCAGCGTAGAGATGAGCGAGACTCTCAGGCCATTGACCCAGGCTCCAACATGGCTGGCGGAAGGTGCTGGCTCTTCAGCTGTGGGCGCCTCCAAGTTAATCCCAGGAAGGGCTGTAGGAAATGCACAACTTTGCCTAAGCACCGGCCAAGCTGTTGATCTCGGGCTGCTTCGGTCCTGGGCACCGGGCTTACGCAACTTCGACTGTTCTGCTAACAGGCCAGAAATAAACAGCAAGGAGTGGCTGGTGATCTCTAAAGCCAGCTCCCCTGCAAGGGGAAGGGAGAGGACGCCAAGGGGCCGAGGGAGGAAGTGCCGTGCCGAGATAATAAGTCCGAACCCAAATCTCCAACATTTTGTGGTTTGACACTTAATTGATTAACTAATTTGAGGCAGCAAGATTCAGTGTTCCCGCAGATGAGTGTCGGAAGGGGTGGTCACAGCCGAAGCTCCCGTCGTCTCCGAAGAGTGTGGCGGCTGCAGCTCCACACAGGCCAAACCTGCAGCAAAGCCCACATATTACAGCTCAGAGATACAAAAGGCTTTTTTTTTTTTTTTTTTTTTGGAACACGGCCCTTTTCGGCTCTGCGTGCCAGGATTGCTCTGGAAAGGTCATTCGGTGCCTTATCAGCATAGACAAAATCCCCTGCCTGTAATGTATGTGTTTATTCTCAAATTAAATATATTAATGTATTATTTGTTCTTAAAATGTCATGGAATAGATAGTGAGCTTAGCCCTCCTGGCAGACCTTTGAAGCTTAAAGAGTAATGTAATAATAGTACATTAATCCATAGGCCGTTCACTCCTCTCCCTGCGGAGGCTCCGGCCCCTGGTACGGGCTCCAGAATGCCAGATCTACCGCGCATGCTTGCAGGAGTCTGTTCCTTTAACAACGGGAGGCTTGCTGGAGGGGGGGGTCCCAGGGAGGCCAAGGAAAGGCAGGTCCTTCTGTTATTTAAGTATAAAATAGTCCTACTACGACAGCCTTGAAAACAGGCAATGGCCTACGTGTCCCAGGGTCAAAAAGAATTTCGGGGAGAAATGGAGAGTGGGCCCCTAAGCAATAGGATTCTCTCTCTCTGCCAGTCTCCAAGCCCCCACGGGCGACACGGCTGAATGTGCTGTGTGATCCGAGCCGAGGGGTCAGACCAGCTCAAGACGCAGTCCGTGCAACTGCAGTCAACGCAAGCACACACGGTGCCAGGGCGGGGCCTGTGACAGGGGTGCTGCCAGCCCCAGGATGTTGGCAGTCTGAGGTAGGAAGGAGGGTAGGAGGTGGGAGCCTTTAACCGAAACACCCTTGTATCTGCTCCAGCAAAAAAAAAATAACACGGTCTGCTCAGGTGTTATTGAAATAATTTTACTTCCAACCTTGGCCCACTCTGCTCCTCTTGGCTCTGGCTTTGGTGGCCCCGATTCTGTTAGACCTTGGACTGGACCCTACTTGAATCCCAGTGACTTCCTGTCCAATGCCCCAGCCCGACAACTCCCTCTCTGTCTGCCTCTGACTTTGGACTCCCTGCCCGAGTTTCATGAGGGCTCCAGGCTGAACGCAGGTCTACACCTTCACCCCTGTAGCTAAGCTCAGCCTTCTCTGCACCAAGGAGCCGGATGTCTCAGATTGGGGTCCCCTGGAAACCGACTCTGAGGGGTGCAAGAGTATCAGGTGATCCCTGGAGACACGCCCAGAGGCCAGCCAGGAAAGGAGACTGGGCCTGAAAATAAGGCCTCTCGTTTCATCCAGTCCTGGAGCTTTAGACCTTGAAAAGCCTTGAGAGTCGCCCCAGACTGGGGGAAGGGGGTCAGGCCTTGCTACGCCTGCACTAGTCGGCCATTGACCACCCCCCTGGGGAAGGCACAACCCCGGGGGAAGCGGTTCCCGGAGCGGGGCTGTTCTCAGCAATGGAGCAGCTGTCAGCTGTCGGCAGGCAATGCTCCCAGCAGCTGGGGATGGACGCATCGGCCCAGAAGAAGGGCTCTGCCTGGGAGATGCATATAAGTCACATGTAGCCATCCCGTTGGGTCCCCCTGGATGACCCTTTTAGCCTTTTCGGGAAAAGTGAACCTACTTCCTAGTCCCACCCGCAGTTCCGGCCCTCTGCTGCCCTCTGGTGGCTCCTGCTACAACTGCCCCTGCAGTGCCTGAGGGCTGGTCCACGTTGACTAATGCGTGTCAACAGCAAGTTGGTGACTGCCAAGCTGTCCGTACAAGGACGCTGGCACTAGCAAGATGCTGAAATGTCACTGTCACTGAAGAAAGTCATCTCTCCCCTTTTAAATTCCACCCTGTTGGTCAAGAAACTGAATTCTGCCACTAGGCCTTCATCTGTTTAAGTCTTGAAAGACTCTGGGTATTTAGGAAGTTCCTGATCAAAATAAAATAGCCTTAGGAGGATGGCAACTTCATTTCTTCTTAAATAATCCCTTAGTAGCATTCGTTGAGAGCAAGATCTTTCAGGGACTAGAACATGAGATACAAGAGTAGATAGGAATCAAATGCAGACGGTCACCTCTTCTGAATTGCAGGGACTGCCCGAAGTTGATTGGATGACTTTGCAAACCGGAGGGAGTATCTGTCCTTCATGAGGCAACGTAGGTGATGCGGAGAGAACCCGAGGTTCAGAGTTATTGGATCTGGTTTCAAGTCCCAGCTCTGCCACTTATTGAGTCTGCTGTATTGATTGAATCACTTTTATCCAAGGATCAGTTTCTGCATCTGTAAAATGTGATAATACCTACTCAGCTGGTTGTTTGCAGGAGATTAAATCCGGCCCACATGTCAAAGCACACTGTGCAGGACTGTGTCGTTCTGTAGCTACCAGAGCTGTCAGAGACCAATTTTAAGACATTTTCCAGTGAACCGTAACATGCCCAGAGCACAAAGATAGTTGTGAGAGAGCACTGCAGACTTCAAGCTGACACAACCACTGCACCCTGGGTTCAGGGAAGGCCCTTCAGTGAGGAAAGGAATGCGGAAGAGATCTCCATGGGAGAGCTGCTGAAACACAGCGAGAGAAGTTTTTCAATCAACGGTGGGTTTCACACAGGTGAAGGCAGGAATGAAGTTAGGTCTTTGGGCTGGGTGTCTAGGTGTATAATCATTACTGAAAACTCTCAAGGATTTCAAAAGAGCCCACCAAGTTAAGTTGGCATCATACGTCTCTAACAGAGAACGGGATAGCAGGGAAGTGTTGCATCCCCCCATACATAATCTTTCCAAGAAATTTTATAAATTAATTTTTAAAACTAATCCTCAAGAGTAGGTGTAAATATATATGTCCTCACATACCTATATACAATATGTGACCCAACATATATCACACTGATAACCAATACTTAACTAAGTTAACTTAACTATATAATTAACTTAACTATATAAGTTAACTTAACTATATAATTATTACTAACTAACGCTTAACTATTATAACAGCTACAAATATTGGAAGCACAAGCAAGAATCAGGAAGCAAGTAGAAAACCACCTCTGAAAAATTAAAATACATATCACACAATCAAGCTTCCAATGTAATTACCTGGTGTTTTACTCAGCAAAGATATTAGAAAAAGAAAGTCAAAAGGAAAAGAAAATTAAAAGCAATCAGAAGAGTAAGAAACCGAAGTGTACATGCGTCCGCATACACGCGGGCACACGCACGGGCACATGTATGCAACAGTTACGGGAACTCAAGAGGCAAAAGGAGCCATTTAGAGTCAGGACAAATAACTTCAAGAGCCCCTGAAAGCATTGTAGTAGCGTCACTCAGTAAAACAACTGTCCCATTAATGATTTTGAGACACTATGGGAGACTTTAAACAGGTTTAATGCAGAGTACTTTGTTTAGGCAGAAATGAACGTGAGCAATTTGAAATTACATTCTTTGGGAAGGTTTTGTTGTCTTTTTTAAATTTGTGTATAGAAGAGACTAAAACTACGGCTGTCATAAAAATCTACAAGTGTTGAGTGCATTATTTCCCAAAGGCTAGGGGTGTGTGTGTGTGAGAGAGAGAGAGACTCCCAAGAGTACTGCTTTCACTAAAGAGATGAAAAAATATGTTATAACTGGAACTATAACTGTCTACTAAATGCACATTTAGTAGACAAGCGAATGAAAGAGTAAACGCTGATGTTACATCTGCTCTACCGCCACTGGGGGTCTTCTTAGCCCTCCCGAGTATAAGCGTGGTCCCTTGGGTGGAGCCTATATAGGGAACGACATTATTCGCCAGGAGACAAGGAGCCATTTCTGGGGAAGCCACAGGCACCAGGGAGTCGGGCTCCCTCCCAGCCGTATTTGGGATCTCAGTTTTCTTTTACGGCCAGTGGGATGAATGTCAAATGTTTTGAGACTGACCATGGGTAAAGGCGCAATTTTAGTAGAACAGTTTCCTCTCTGAAGCGGTCAGCATGGAGACCACGGGAACGGCCGAGTGTTCCCTCCACGGGCAGTCCCTACCTGCTGGTCTCGAAAGAGCCTGGAGGTATTTGCTCAAGGTTCCCGGTCTTCTCCGTGGCTGTGGCCGTGAGCACTTCATGGGACTGGCCTGGGGTCCGGCCGGGTCGGGCCAATTGGAAAGTGGGGCTTACGAAAGCACTGAGAACAGGGCAGCAGGAGAGGGGAAAAAATTATTATTTTTCCCCTTTCCCAGACCTTTCTGAACCTAGACTCTGCATAATAATAGAGATTCCAGAGTGATCTAAACCAAGGGCTACAGTCCAAGTCACTTTGCCAGCTAGGCTCAAAAAAGAGCCTCCCAGGACCAGCCAAGCTTGCAGTCCGGTAGCCGGCAGTGCCCACGTCTGCGTGATGGCAGGAGGGACGCAGACGACCCTCGCCTCTATAACCCTTGCTCGTGGGAACATAAAGGTCACAGAAAAAAAAAAAAAAGAAAAGAAAAAAGAAAGAAAAGAAACAGGCTGAAATCCTTTCCTTCTGTTTCTGTAATGGTATTAGCAACGACTCTTTCTTATTCAATCGCACTCCCAAAGGATTTTCAATAAACTTTTTATGTGCCATAACTGTTACATTAAATAAAGCTGAAAGTATTGAGTAAACCGACTGTAAATCACTTTAGATGCCTTGGAATTACATTAAGTGTGAGAATTATGGATCTTTTGCTGCTTGCAGAAACAGAGAAACGACAGAGCCAGGGATTTTTATGCTGCCAGCCTTTTGAAGATTTTTAAAATTATTCCTTTATGCTCCACGACAGCCATCTCTTGTAAATGACTTGTTCGGGGGCAAACCAGGGGTAGGGAGGAGAAGGGAGAGCAGTTGGGTGGGGTGGTGGGAGGGAAAAGCTGCTTGCAAAGAGGAACCCAGGGATCGTCCTGGATTTTCTCTTCCTTTCTGACTTAGTTACTACAGGTTTGAACTTTTCATTTAAAAAAAAAAATTCAGGTTGGCTTTGTGCATTTTTAATGAAGCGATGGTGGATATGATCCAAGAGGGCTTTGCAGGGCGTGTGTACATGTTCACGAGCATACTCTTTTCCTAGACTTCCAAATCCTTTTCCATTTCGGTTTCCCAGCTGTTACTTTTGCAAAGTTAAAACCGCTGTTTTTATGGTATTCTTGTCCAACCGTCTTCCCAAGGCCTCGCAGAGTCAGGCCTGTGTTTTAAAGAGACTTGTCAGATTGCTGAAAAGGGAGGAAGTTTGGAGGGAATGTCGATAAAAACGGAAATCCCCCAGTCCCCTCCTTTGATGTCAAAGCAGGTTTGATTTTGTTTGGGGAAAACAATTTAAGCCTGAGTGGTCTCTCTCACTGACGATGGGTCCCAGCAACAGAATCCTAATCGGGGCCTGGCGACATCTAGGACGAGTGCCGTAATTATCCGGACGCAATTATCCGGACCATGGCGGGAACTCCCAGCCAGCATCCCCAAAAGAAGACCAGAGGCTGCAAGTCATCGGTTTGTCATTCCCAGCCAGAAGTGGGCGTGGCTGATGAATAATTCATAGAAATTATTCAAATGTTAGAGGCCAGGTGTGGGGGTAGGGGGGGAAGTCTGAATTTACATACCCAAATCTGACCGTGGGAGCCAGAGAACACCAGGACGTGAAGCTGATCTGCGACCAATTTACGTATCTCAGCTCCACTGCTAGAGACCATGTTCATCTTTTGCAATTCTGTTAGCTTTACAAAATCAAAAAAACACAAAGTTCCGTTTCGCCAGTCCCTTGGTATGTAATTCTCGGGGACCAGAATGTTATTGACACGATCCGGGGCTCACAGTGTGAGCTGGGGAGACCAGACAGCCCCACCTGAGATCACAGGGAACAGGCCAGAGGCCACACCACGAGGACGGCGTGGTATAAGTCGCACAGCTGTGGGAACTTAGAGAGGGAGATGGGAGAAGGCGGAAGTATTCATGGAATAGGAGATCCCCAAGTCCACGCTTGTTGGATGGGCTGTTCTACAGCTTACGGGAAATTGCAGAGGAGAGAAGGCAGGGGTGAGAAGTGAACCAGCACAGGGTTCAGAGAGGCACTGAAGAAGGGACAGAGAGGAATAGAGTTTTCTACATCAGAAACAACCCAGGTGATCGATGTCCGCACGAACGGTCTGGCCACTGGCTGGGGCACCGGTTACCCCAGCCTCAGCCAGGAGCTGCTTCAGGTCAGTGAAATGGGAAGGGCAGGTGCTGGAAATGCCTGGCGGAGGGACCACAGGGCCACAGGAGAGAGGGTGCCCTTTCCTGGTCCCCGAAATGCCAGACTCGTAGTCCTGACCTCCCCTGGGAGGCTGTGCGTGACGTCCCGGTTACACCATGGAGATCTGCTTGCGGTGCTTGGAGCACTGGCCTGGGAACCCCGAGATCTGGGTTTTGACCTTGACCTTGACACTGAAGGGTTATATGACACTGGGCAAATGACTCTCCTGTCCTTGGGACCATGGCTAGCAGATAGGTGATCTGGAAAGTCATTTCCAACTCTAACTAAACAGCAGGCCAGGCAGAGGATAGCAGAGCCTGCTGCTTTGGCTGCGAACACAGGCCACAGCGAGGTCTACTCGCCAAAGCCATCTGTATCGAATCAGAGAACATGCTTTTTCATTGAGGTTTCTCCGCTGCTTACTCACCGGGCGTTTGGTGAAGCTGCTTAATCTCCCAGGGCCTCAATTTCCACTTCTGCAAAACGGTGAAGTAATTGACGAATGCAAGCGCTAGCCATGGTGAGAGCGGGTCATCTCCCGGGCTATGTCCTCGTCCAGCCTGGCTGGCCCATTCGTCACCTTGGCCGTGCAGCCCTTGGGGTCACAGATTTCAGTCTCCCCGTAATTTAGCCCGAGTCCCAGGTTCTCCCCGGCTGCCCCCAGATGCCACTTGCAAGACGACATCCTTGTGAGCTATGGGGTTAGCTGTTCCACGGAGACTTTATAAGAGAGGGTAGTTACAAGTGTTGAAATTTTAACAAACAAATAAACGAATGAATAAACAAACAAGAGAAAATCAATGGCGGATCCTTAAACAGGGTGGGCTGGTAAATAAGATATGTGACACTGTTACACGCCCGGCACTTCCGCTTACTACATAGATATGGAGACAAAAAGTGGGAAAACACAGCAAAGTTTGTATCTGGGTCTACTCCGGGCCGAGAACTGTCTCACCCGGGGTATAAAATGGGGATCGGTGAGTGAAAACAAGCACAGCACTTAAGGCCAGGGCCCCATCCTAGGGGCGTGACAGCCACTGAATTAGCTTCACACATAAGTGCAACCACGTCCCCTCCCGGACTGGCGGTCAGGGAAAGCCCAAGGAGCAGTTCATGTCTCAGTCAAGGTCTTAATGATGAACAGTCAGTCCCCGTCCACATTGAGGCCCAAATCTCCCTTTCCCAAAAGTCACGCCAAATATTCATCTTAATGCTCGTGGTCAGTTCTGTTATCTCTGTATAGGGATGACACATTTAACACTTGAAACTTAAGTAAATTATACGATGATTATAAGAAACGACAAATAAACATCTTTCCCCAGGGGAAGCCCATTTCTGGGCGTCTGTGCACGCCCAAGTGGGCACATTGCACCCCCAAACTCTTCAGCACTCTGGGGGAGACTGCCCCCAGCCCTGCCCGCTGCTGCAGAAAGCCCGAGCGTACCACCACCCCTTCTCCCCGAGCCGCATTCTGATGAGGAAATCATTAGCGGAAAACACTCCCAATGGGGAACCCCTTCTGTTTTTGCTGATCTTGTAAATCTTCTGAATTCAACGTGTCACCGGCATGTCTTACGACACACGAGATAATGCCCAGGTTTTGCAGTGCAAAAGCACATTAACCTTGGTGGACTCTAGCAGGGTTCCAACAAAGAACGTCTGGTAAAAACTGCAGGGCTCGTGGTAATTGCCTGCCATGTGGGTAAACGATCCGGAGCCGCGTGAAGATAAGGCAAAACCGCTGAAGGCAGATCACCTGGGTTTTATTATGCTCGCCCTAAAAAATAATTAGCATGGCCTGTGAAATCATACTGTGGGAGTTTGTGGGGCTTTTTCTTTTTTTTTTTTCTTCCCCAGAAGGAAACTGTAACCCTCCTAGCTTTTCTCCTTACAAGGAGATCTGGGTGTGCGTGTGCATGCGTGTGCGCGTGCGCACACGTGTGCCTCCCTGACAAGCAAAGATAAATGGAAAAGCTGATGTTAAAATAAATACCACGTCAGGAGCAACAAGGAGCGCTCGGTGCAAGCACAGCTATTACTCACTCCCCGGCCGAGCCAGGGCGAGCCACCCGGCCAGGTGCACCCACGCTCAGCGGTTCTGCGGCTACTTCTTTCCGTGGCTCCCCCCCAACGCCGGGGACTGTCCCCAACCCTGAGCAAAGGAGAATGTTCTTCTTCCCAGCACTCGGAACCTCAAGGCCAGAGCCGGGTCACCTGAGGGTCCCCCAGGGGGTCAACAGGCCTTCACACCTCCACCCCCTCCGGCTGGCCAAGGTCACCACGTGGCCTCAGAGGTCAGCATTTGGCCCAGTTTGTTTTGGGGAGTGGGCACTGGAGACTCAGAAAATACCTTTCACTGGTCATTTCTGCCCCCGTCCAAAGGGGGGCGGGACGTGCCCGTGCTGTGGCAGGAACATAATTTGCATCAACTCCGGAGCGGGTCACATGTCTTAAAGATATCCCCTCCACAGAAGCGCTTTTGCTTTCGGCGCCAGGACCGGATCGTCCCAGCAGTTCAGGAGGTTTGGGATCGTGACTTTGACGTGTAAGGGTCGTGTTCTGATTGTTTGCTCCCTGGACACCCAAGTCTCAGGGGGAGAGGGTGGCTGGTGAGCGCACGGTGTCCCCTCCTGTCGCGTTTTGCAGGGAAGGAAAGGAAGGGCGCTGGGCTCCACTCCTGGCACGGCAAGAGTGAGAGGCAGGAGAGGCCCGTCTGTGCCCCCCAGGGTGCCCGTGGCCGCCTCTCTGTGGGAAGGGCACATCCTCCAAAGCAGGAGAGCTGAGTGGCGCCCGGCCTGTCCCAAGGCGGAGTTGGCCCACCGTGGGACAGGCCCTTAAGACCTTGTGGCCTCAGACTCTGCACCTGCCGGATGAGAAGGCAGGCCCACGTGGCACAATTGTGATATTCGAGATCCGCAGGGCCGCGGGACAGAGACAGAGTCACCGAGGCTGTAATTATCAACAGGAGTTTTATTGTCTAGCTCGAGCTAGGGTCCCAGCCCCCAGAGTGCCAGCGCAGTGGCCTCTTCTCTGGGCAGGGACCCCCCTTTGTGTGCTAGTGAGCCGTTTATCACTCAGTTGTTTACACGCTGGTCATGCATACCCCCCACACAACGATTCTTACTTCATCCTGCCCCCGATAGGCTCCAACCTGTTCCGGGTCCTAGCTGAGAGACTCCGGTTTCCGGGCTCTTTGTCGTTCTCCTCTGCATCCCATAATGTACCCATAATGCCTTGTGGTGAGCAAGCAAGCAGTGAACAGAAGCTGGAGGGTGTCCGTTGTCCTTATAGCCCAGTGTCTTACACAATGACATCTCACGCTGGCACACAGGACAGGAGCCACGACAGAATGGCATAGACTGCGTGGCTTAAACAACACGAATGCATTTTTCTGACAGTTCTGGAGGTGAGAAGTCCAAGATCAAGGTGCCAGCCCATCCGGTCTCCCTGGCGAGGCCACTTCCAGGCTTGCAGAAGGCCGCCAGGGCAGGAGTCCTCAAACTACGGCCTGCGGGCCACATTCGGCCTGACCAGGACATTTATCAGGCCCGCTGGGTGTTTTTGCCACCGCTGCCTGTCCTGCTTAGCAGACGACTCATCCCCGGCCCACAGTGTGCATGTATGCAATGTGCGTGCACTCTCCAACGGCCCTCCAACGGTCTGGGGGACAGTGAGCTGGCCCCCTGTTTAGAAAGTTTGAGGACCCCTGAGCTAGGGGTTAGGCAGGGCTTTAACATTTGAATTTGGAGGCAGGCTGGGAGGACAACAGTCAGTCCATAACAGAGATATATGTTAGCATCACCCCTGTCTTCCAGACAAGGCAGACTTCAGAACAGTTCCCGGACTCAGCAGAGAACAGCCGGCACGAGAATGGCAGGGCAGGGCCTGGAGGGCAGGGGCCACCGCCGCTCCAAACCCGGAGCTCAGCTCCCTGCAGGACAGAGCTGTGTTCCAGCTCAGCAATCGCAAAATCCTGAGCGGCCTCACGACAGAGTTTGGCCAGCCTGTCCTTTGGGTTGCCCAGTGCAACTGTCGCAGGCCAGAGCAGCAGGGGGGAGGGAAGGGGGCAGCTCCCTGACCTCTCCCCTCCCGGCCGGGCTCTCTGAGCCGCGTCCCTGTTCATGACTTCAGCCCCGAGATTGCCTTTATGGCTTCAGACTCCCCTGCACTGCCCCGGGAGAGCTCTTCTTCATGGCCGGGCTGATAATTTATTTAGTTTTGCTAAGTGTTGCCTTACAGGGAAGGGGTGGGCGGGGGTGGGGGGAGGAGGAGGAAGATGGGTCGCTGTCTTTGAAAAGCCGGCTCATAAATGTTCAGGTACGTTCCTCTTTCTGTCGGCTAAGCAGCTTTCCCAGCCAAAAAAATAATCACACTGCAAGCATCTCCCAGGTCTTGAGAGAGCGGACGTATTTTATCTCTCCTTGGTGACGGCTCTGAGCAGCTAATGCTCTTGCATTTTAAGCTCGAATAGATTTCTGTCCAAGGCAGCAGGAGTTTGTTGCTCCCCGTGTAAAGGTCTTTGTAGTCCTGGAAAACAAAGGAAATCTCCTTCAAGCAAGGTGAAGGCTTCTTCTGTCTCCGGCACCTCCCTGGATGTGGAAGATACCGTCTGGCTACCCAGAAGTCACCTCAAAACCTTCTTTGCTCTTTCTCAGCTCCCTCTGTAGACCCCAAGCCCCAATTCTGACCAGCGCAATGGAAGGATTCGTCTGCTGGGGAAATTCTAGGAAAGGCAGAGCTTCCTTAATAAATATAACCTTATGAAGGGGAAGCCTGTTGCTTTGACCCATTACCAACTGCTTCGAATATGGTTGGGATGCCTGGCGCCGCAGCAGCCACCTTACAACCATGAGGCAATAAACACAAAACCCAAAAGCCACTAATATTCTCAGGATGGCAGAGTAGCACAATGAAAAGAGCCTAGATGTTTAATGGCAAACCTAACCTGTTGAAGCAACTACGGGGCTGCTGGTTTTAGAATTCCCTGCTAAGTAAACAATATATGTGTTTGTGTCATAAAGCTACTGTTTACCAGGATCCATGTTACTCGCAGCCAAAAGCATCCCTAACTGATGCACTAGAGCCAGATCCTAGGATTGGTACTGTTGCCAGAGAGTCAACCTCCATTAAAAAAAAACCAAAAAAAACAATCCCTTGGAATTGATTCACTTCATGATGAGTCTAGTGCTGGCAAGTACCAGAAAGTGAAGCAGGCCACCCACTACCCTTGGATCAAGATGAACCTGCAGGGCCCTTTCTCTCTGGACCTCCCGTGTGATGTCATCTTCAAAACTTGCGCACTGAACTGCATGGTGGGATGATGCCATCGGCCTTCCTTGCTGGATATTGTGAGGAAATCCTTGTCACCAAGTCCGTGGGAGGGCTGTTGCTGAGGATGCTATATTGCAATGTCCTCTGCGTGAGGCATAATTATTTTTTTCTGGTTTTAGTAACAAGTCACTCCAGTATCGGGCTGAAGAACGTGGTTCCCCGGGCCTTGGGTAATCAGACAATTGTCTCCACTCTCTTGCTGGAATAGAGCTGATACCCCGGAAGGGGAAATTCAATCTTCATTATTTCTCCAAGCGCCACCTTTAGCTGACACCCTTCTCGAAAGGCCGGACTGAGAATCTGCAGCCGCTTTCATCCCAGACATGGCAAGGCAGGAGCGGCTGGCGGTGGCGGCCACTTGGTGGTGGCACCATGCCAAGACGGAGGGCTGCTGACCGCCCGAGTTCTTGTTCTGGGGAGCAGACAGGGGTCTGCCTCTCCATGACAGGCACAGAGATTCTCAGTGTCCTCCGGTCCTATCCAGGTGAGGGGGAGCTGGTCAGACTCCGGACAGACGGACATCAGCACCCCTGTGTGCTGGGCGCAGGTCCAGCTACTCCTCCTCCTGGCTGTGGCTGCAGAGAAATCACGAGTGGCCGACTGGAGCAGCAGTGACGCCGTGTCCCCGGGACTTCCCTTTGCCGTTTGCGCTGGGTTTGCCATGGACACAGGAGGGAGGAAGCAGAGACCCTCTGTGACTTAGAACAGCAAGAACCCACTCGCATGACAGACAAGGAAAGTAAAGCCCCGGAGACGTGACTAAAGAGCCTGCAGAGGGCACAGAGTGTGGCCAGAGCCCGGGTCTCTGACTCCCAGTCCAGTGCTCTCTGCACCACTGGGCTGGATGGGAAAGTCTTACCAGAAATGAGTTCCAAAAAGCAGATCCTGTTTCCACTCACTTCTTTATTATTATTGATGCAGAAAATGTCGGGCGCCGGGACACGGCCACTTGCCGCCTCCCTGTGGTTCCGCATCTCCGGGGGCCAGTGCTGCGCGTGGCAGGTTGGAGGCACGCTGCTGGGGCCGGGCCCCAAGGCTCACAGCCGCCAGGCACCCGCGAGTGCCGCCAGGACCCCGAGTGCCGGAATGCCCCAGGCCCTCGTGCGGCAGCCTGTTTCTAGCCACGCTGCTTGCGTGATCCTGATTGGGTAATTTTTGAATCCCACTGTTTTCAATTGGATGTTAAAGCTTGTTGCTGATTGGACGCTTCTTGAGCCCTAAAAGGGTATAAAAGCAGGGGCAGAAGGGCAGGACGGGGAGTACAGCAGGAGTAAATCGGGAGAGCATTGGAAGAATATCGGACGGCATGAAGAGAGCCGTAGCACTAGGTCTGCTGAGTCCGCTGTGGAGGAATAAAGGCTGTGCTCCGACTCTTCGTGTGCCGCTCGGTTCTTTCCCAGGTCAAATGAGTAAGAGCTGTGACAAGGGCTGTAACACTAGCTGTACACACTGCCGCAACATTATTATTTCTTACTTTTTTAAAATTTGTTTTAAATTTTTTATTCTTATTTATTTAAAATTTAATTTTTTTTTCTGGGCACAGAGCACCTTTCCTAGGGGCTTGGTGCAGTTGAAAAAAAACCAGGAAAGATCCACTCGCTTCTTGACTTCTTAGGCGATGGAGGGCAGGACGCCCCCTCCCCAGGGAACGAAAGGTCTTCCTCTTCTGAGTCGTTCCTACCCCGTGCTCCCTGGTCTCCTTGTGTCCAGCACTTCTGGATCTTGCTAAAACACTCTCAAAATCCAAAAATCCTTCCCTTACTCTCAGAAACGCCTCTCCACGGTCTCTGTTTTGTTCCATTGCTTTCCCGATGCATTACGTAAAGGTCGTGGAGACAGACAAAAATCGCACGACACCACGTCTGAAAGATGGCATTCCTGCGTAAGAATGGGAAGGTCACGCGACAGAGGCAGAAAGAGTCCTTGCAAACAGGACACACGGACTCTGTGCTTTCAGAACGAACGAACGTTGCTGGAAGCAGCTTTTACTCCGAGACTAATTTTGTGTGGGATCAGTCATCCCCCTGCTAATCACGATAGTAAGGGCAATATGATGATTGCTTGCATCTTCTTTATTAAATATCAACAAAGGGAACACTGGCTAGGTGATCCAAAGCCGGCCTCAGCACCCTCACTGGAGACCTGGCCCCTGTGGCATCTCTCCTGCAAATACGCAGTCTCTTCCGCCTGGCTCCCCTGTCGCAAATAATGGCACCAACAGTCATTCCCCCTCTTCCTTCATTTCTTCCACCGAGCCATTCTACCTCCTAAATCTTTCTTGCATGCTACTTCCCTTCCTCTTCTTCCCAGTGTCTCTAGACCATCTCACCATGGGCATTAACTCCCCACCAGAGCCACTGCAGGTATTTCCTACTGATTTCTCGGCTCCGGGGATGTCCCGCTTTCCTTCGCACATAACGTCTCTGCTTATAAAGCCTGCAGTGGCTGCCCATCAGCTGTGAAACCCAGGTTTCCCAGACTTCTCCCATGAAGCACCCTGAAAACAGAGGAGAGCACCCAGCTTGCTGGAGGCAGATGGGCACCCCGTTTTGAGAGGCACAGCATGCGCTGTTAGCTGCTGATTTCAAATGGAACTTGAAACCTCTGCCTTCCTTTCTGGACAGCATGTGTCCGAATTTGATACAAAAGTGTGAGCACGGAAACACAATGTCACATACTGCACGGAGGGGAAGGTTTGGGGTCAACATCATGGAAAGTGTAATAGGTAGATGTTCTTGAGCGAATAAATGAAAGGAGACACGCCTGGAACATCGTTTCCCAACTAAAAGACAAACAAAAAAAAAGAAGGAAGTCGCAATCAGCGCGCGGGGTTACTTGTAGGAGAAGACCCTCTGTCCCAGGCCATGCGACATTGTGCAGGCTGCCTGCAAACATGGACTTATTGGGAAATGTATCGCCGGCTGCACGGTTTTGTGCCCCGGACTCTAACCGCGTGAGAGGCACATTTCCACGTGGTAGAGAAGGGCTTACGAAGACTTTAACGCCCTGTGCCAGACTTCAGAATGCAGACACTGCACCCATGAGCACTGCAGGTGGCCATCCCCAAACGGCAGGGACTGCATCTGCAGAGCCATCCTCCCTCCTTCCCTACTAACTCTTCTTTCCCTCATTCTCTGCCAGAACACAGCGTGCAGTTCAGGATACAACAGGAAGCTCAAAGACGCTCTGCCTGCTCAAGCGGAGGTCTAAAAGGAGCCGAGATAGAAGAGTGCTAGAGCAATGGATACTGGTGGCATCTGCTTCGTGTCCTTAAGAAGCATAAGTAGCACGTGAATCTCCAGTTCAATCAGCGAAACTGGCAGAGAAGAAAAAGAACTTCTTCAAGAAGCTACTCCACCTGGAGCAGGTAAGAATTGGCCGTTCAGCTAGCGCCTGGGTTATAGCAAATGGATCCTCAGGTCAGAGAATGAAATAATAGTCAACCCTCAGGCAGCCCTTGGCACCTGCCGTAAGTTTTTCTGTGTGTTTTACATACAATAGCACAATTAATCTATATAAAAATCTTTGAGGCGGGTATGGTTTATTATCCCTGTTTTACAAATGGGATAACTGTGGCACAGTTTGTTTGTTTTGTTTTAATGACATGGCCAAGTTCACACAATCTGCACAGTTTTGAGGAAAGCAGTTTGTAGATCAAGAATTCTATATTCCATTAAGCTGTTATGAAATGGCAAAAGAGATGCCCTCATTAAGAGAATATGTCAGTTAGATAGCTTGAGGAAACGACTTGCAAACTAAGCTGAGAGATGATTCAAAATAAAGCACTTCTGATTAGAAAAATCAAAGACTGAGAAACTCAGAGGTAAATCTTAAAACCAATTATGTAGTATGATAACTTGCAAATTTGGACTCAAATGTTAACTGAAAATGCAAAACCTACTATTGACGTAGATTTATAGACTTGATAATCAATTAACAAATATGAGAAAGTGTAAAGGAACCAAGGGAAATAAAGCACTAAATTGCTTATTAAACTAGAAGGAGTCCGGAGATGTTTTCAAATTTGGTAATTAGAGAGCCACAAGTTTAAGCGTGCGCTTGATTAAATTAAAAACAATCAATATCAGAGACTGTATTAAAAAAACAGTAATCGGTGTACAGAATATCGAGAAGTAACCTACACACAAAAATGTTGTGAAGCCACGGAATTCACAGAAAGCTATCATAAAAAGAAATTAGGCAATTTTACAGAATCATCTGCCCAGAGAATTTTGCAAACAGTGTAGAGTGGAATCTTCTATCTACGGTATTCTGTTTTAAAGATTGTCCTATGAAAACACCCCATATTGACTTCTAAGAATTAGATTAGAGGTGTGTGCTCTGCTCCTCACTCAACTGGACAGTTTGGCTCCCTAGAAGTAAGTTCTACTTTTCACTGTACAAGTTTCCACGTCCCCAAGAAGACAGGGGCTCCTCTGTGCTCTCTGGGCATGTCGGGATGTCCCTCCCTGCGGTTCTCCTGTTCTCTGCTGGGGTGTTCCCCATTCATCAGCCATGCAGATGAGAACTCTGCCCTTTGTGAAGCTTCTCACAACTAAGGAACCCTATTATTGAATCCCCCCTCTAATTTTAGGCACTATTTACAGTTCAAGAAACTTTGTGAGACGTAGAATCCAACACGACTCTTCATTCCTGGAATCGAGATCCACGAAAAACCTAGTGGGGTAGCAGAAAGTGATTTTGCCTTCTACTGAGACAGACTTTCCAATTACTAAGAAAAAATAAAATAAAGCTGAAACTGTTTTTATGGAGTAAAAGGGAACAAACAGAGGAATTAGCAAAGCTGCAGAAAGCGAAAAGCATAAAACTAGATAATACAATAAGGAAAAAATTGTCATATAAAAATGAAAAGAAAAACAAAACCCAAAGAGCATAAAACTAGGTAATATAATAGAATGAGGAAAAGCTGTGATTATAAAAATGAAAAGTTATCTGGTTTAAAGGAAGACTCTGGAATTGGTCTGAGTGACAAAATCTACTTAATTTGGCATCACTCAACATGATCTTTGAGGTACAAAGAAGATACTTTTAACAAAGCAATTATCTGCAGTTATAGCGGGTCTATTTCAAAGATACACAGGAATGTGAGCCTGGGAGTGGAAGTTGTCTCATCTGCTACACAATGACTCTGGATCCTAATGTCTCCACATTTCAGCAGTTGCACATCATCTGGGACAGAAATCTAGGGACCCAATTTATGATACATAATGAATTAATAAGCAGCCAGGAAATTTGGTATCCAAAATGAAAAAGCAAAGTGTGCCCATTAAAACAACAGCGTCAACAAAAACCTGTTAGAAATACCAGTAGGAATGAGGATAAATCCAGTTGCTCATGCGAGCTCGGACAGTCACACATATATCATTTTCACAGTCATGTTGCTCAACCTTATACCAATTTCAGTGACAAAATGATTTTGAAGTTCATCCGAAAGAAAAAACAATTTAAAATTTCTACAAACTTCTAGAAGAGTAATGAGAAGAAATCTGATCAAATATTAAAATAAACTCTAGAGCTGAAGTCATCAAAAGAGTGTGAAACCAGTGGAAGAATCAAAGAAATATTAATGAAATGAAAGAAATGGCACTGAAAAATGCCATTTATATTTAACAACATTTAGTTATTTACTTTTAAATATATGCCTTTGGTGTAACAATAACAAATGTATTTAATATTAAATAAATATACATAAGTAGATATATTAATGAGATAAACATACTAGCAAATTTTTAATATTTAATAAATTTAATATAATTTAATAAAATATAATAAAGGCAGCAATAGAGAATATAACATATGACAATGAAGAAAAATGACTAAGGCAGTTGAGTAAAATATCAAGTTAAATTCCCACTTCACATTAAGTGTCTGACACATAATTAGGGGCACAATAAATATTTGTTAAAATAAGAAGTGAATAAATGAATGAATAATATATTAAAGTCTAGATGGATTAAATACTTGGCAAACGGTAAAACCGTACAAGAAATTATATGCATATATTGTACTGATCTCTAATTGGGAAAAGTCTCCCTAAATGTAGAAGTGACAGATGAGATAACAAAGGAAACACTAGCATTGATTTCATAGTATTTTTATATCTCTCCCTATGAAAAAAAACAAAACAAACACCAAGCTAGGGGAATAATTGCCACACGAATGTAGCACACAAAGGATTTAACATCTTTCATATAGAAAAGGCTCTTGCAAATTAAAAAGACGAAGACAAATATTCCAATGGAACTTGAGCAAGGACTTGGGGAGGCAATTCTCTGAAGTATTAATAGAAAGACAAATGGCCAGTAAATGGATGAAAAAGTGTTCAACCTCGTTTGTTATTTAAGACATGAAAAATTAAACACACACACAAGAATAATTTAATTCTTAAATATTCCGTCATCAAGAACCCTCTCCTCCAAAAAATATACACATCCATCAAATTTGGCAGACCGTTCCAGAGTCTTCTCAGATCTCTGAATGCCATGGGATCCTAAGATTCGGAATTCCTATAACTTCACGTTAACAAATTAAATAAAGAGGACATGGTGAGACAGATATTTTATATACTCCTGGTGGAAATATATGTTCAAATATTTCTGGACAGCATTTGATAATATATATTAAGGACCTCAGAACTATCTATAATTTATTCTTGGTATACATGCTTTTAAGAAAATCTGATAAAAGCATCAAGACATATATGCAAAGATGTTCATCATAGCGTTATTTATATTAACTAAAAAGTGTTAGCTACTTAAATTCCCCAGATAAAGAAATGTTTAAATAAATGATGTTACATGCTTAGGATGGATTATTCTACCATTCCAGTGTTTTTCAAGAATATTTGACATCAGGAAATACTCACAAAGGATATAGTAATAATATGTAAAAAGAGAATGCTTTATATTCGGTATAAGAATAACTGCCTTAAATACCTATACATGGGAAAAGCTAAAAAGATACGTGCAAAATGTTAATTATTTCTGTATGAAGAAATGATGAGCATTTTCTTTATTGTTTTCTAAAAAATGGAGAATATATTTTACTTTAGAAACAAACAAACAAAAAAAATAGCAAGAAAAGAATGACTGTGGAAACATGGCTTCGGTAACAAAATCCAGAACGAGAAACTTCGAATATAGCATCATGGCTTTAGAGACTCCAGGGAAAGTGGATCAGACCTCCCAGTCTTCCCCCAGGAGGATGTTTAGCCAACGATGTTCGGCTCTCAGCGCTCCTGAGGACCAAGGCCACGGCAGTCACTAGAGAATAACAGTCTACTTCCATGGAAGGGCAAAGACAGCCACCTGTCTTTACTTATTTACTTTGAAATAATCAAAGTACTTTATTTACTTTGAAATAATCTAATATATAACTCATCTGTTTCTTTGGTTTTTTTCTCTCATGAATTGCATATTTGTAGGGGGAAAACACATTCTTACCTAGGTCTTCTTGGATTCAGATCTAAGAGAGTTCGCACAAAACAATCAATAAGCCAAGAAACAATTTTTTTTTGAGGTCTCTGTTGTACCAGTCACTTGGGAAAAAGGGCATGTGTTTGGCCTGTCGGGGTTAAAATACTGTGGGATACAGCCAAACCTGGCTATGATCTTCAGTGACATAAAATATGGTGATTAAACACTCGGGTTTTGGAACAAAAATACCCGAAGATCTGAATCCCAGTTTTATCATTGTGTGCTGTGTGGCCTTGGGCCATTTGCTTACATTCTCTGAACCTCTGTCTCCCCATGGGTAATGTGAGTAGGGCTGTGGGTACAACCGAGATAATGTGCTCGAGAGAGACGTGTACAAGTGTTCTTTTTATCTTCTTGATCCTATCTGATCGCCCTAATTTCAAATGGATGTGTTTGATCGGGAACCTGAAACACATCTCCCTTTTGGTGCTGAGCTCTTGGCATTGATTTAAGCCTTGCATAGGGGAATTAATGTTTATTGACTGCCTGCCTTTCACCACGCGCTATGCTAGAACTTTGCAACTGTAGCACGGATAAAACCCTTCATGGCCTGTAGACCGTGTCTCCTCCCCGTGTAGCGAGAGGAATTACAGCTGTTGGTGTCGCAAGCAACCCCCGAATTTTAATGGCTTAACGAATACAAATTTATTTTTTACTCACTTTACATCCCAAGAGTTTAAGAGTTCGAGGCCGGGCGTGGTGGCTCACGCCTGTAATCCTAGCACTCTGGGAGGCCGAGGCGGGCGGACTGCTCAAGGTCAGAAGTTCGAGACCAGCCTGAGCAAGAGCGAGAACCCGTCTCTACAATAAATAGAAATTAATTGGCCAACTAATATATACAGGAAAAAATCAGCCGGGCATGGTGGCGCATGCCTGTAGTCCCAGCTACTCGGGAGGCTGAGGCAGGAGGATCGCTTGAGCCCAGGAGTTTGAGGTTGCTGTGAGCTAGGCTGACGCCACGGCACTCACTCTAGCCTGGGCAACAGAGTAAGATTCTGTCCCCCCCCCAAAAAAATAATAATAATACAAATTTATTTTTTACTCACTTTACATCCCAAGAGTTTAAGAGTTCAGTGGAAATTCTTCTATGTGGCGCTCTAGTGCTCTCCATTCTGTGGTTCTGTATATTATGGGACCTCCTCCAAGTTTCCGTGCTGGGACAGCTTCATCCAAAAAACAGGGGGACGAGCAGGAGTGCTTCACCCCCAGGCCCGAAGGAGGCGCTGTGTCTCATTCCCGTGCACACTCTGGAAAGAAGGAGAGAGACTGTGAGTGTCCCCATCCCCACAGAAGAACCGGACATTGCACATGATAATTACACCTGCAACGGGCTGAAAATGATAACTGGGTGCAACAGAATAAAAAATTAGAAAACTCTCTATATGCTTTAGGTTGATATCATGAGCAAATTTTAATTCAGTTACTGAAAATAAACAGTGACCTTTTTTTTTTACATATCTGAACCACAATGTGAACATTTTAGCCCTACGTGTTGCATTATCTCCCTTGGAGCCCCAAAGGCACCTGTGAAGTACACATCGTTGGACACGTGAGGACACCGTTTATCAAAGGTCAGGAGAAGATCACACAGGCAGTGCCGGGCAGAACCCAAACCCAAGACGGTCTGCCAGCTTTCCATGCTTGTTCCACTCTTCCATGTGATTCTCAATTAACAAAAGCAATTTATTTTACTTATGTATTTATTTAGAGACAGAGTCTCGCTTTGTTGCCCAGGCTAGAGTGAGTGCCGTGGCGTCAGCCTAGCTCACAGCAACCTCAAACTCCTGGGCTCCAGTGATCCTACTGCCTCAGCCTCCCGAGTAGCCGGGACTACAGGCATATTTAGTTGGCCAATTAATTTCTTTCTTATTTTATAGTAGAGACAGGGGTCTCACTCTTGCTCAGGCTGGTTTCGAACTCCTGACCTCGAGCAATCCGCCCGCCTCGGCCTCCCAGAGTGCTAGGATTACAGGTGTGAGCCACCCCGCCTGGCCGCAATGTTTTTAAAAATCTCAGGTTGATGCAGAAAATGTCGGGTGCCGGGACATGGCCGATTGCCACCTCCCCGTAGTTCTGCATCTCCAGGGGCCAGTGCTGTGCTTGGCCAGTTAAAGGCATGCCTCTGGGGCTGGGCCCCGGACCCCCGCGGCACCCAGCCGCCCCAGACCCCCAAGTGCCACCGGGACCCGAGTGCCGGAATGCCCCAGGCCCTCGTGCAGCGGCCTGTTTCCGGCCACGCTGCTTGTGTGATGCTGATTGGGTAATTTTTGAATCCCACTGTTTTCAATTGAATGTTATTGTTGTTGATTGGATGTTAAAGCTTGTTGCTGATTGGATGTTAAAGCTTGTAGTTGTTTGGATGTTAAAGTTTGTTGCTGATTGGATATTAAAGCTTGTAGTTGATTGGACACTTCTTGAGCCCCACCAAAGATATAAAAGCAGGGCCAGAAGGGCAGGAAGGGTGAGAACAGTGAGGGAACATTGAAAGACATGAAGAGAGCTGTAACACTAGGCGTGCTGAGTCTGCCGTAGGAAGAATAAAGGCTGTTCTCCGACTCTTCCTGTGCCGCTCAGTTCTTTCCCCCGTCAAACAAATAAGAGCTGTAACGAGAGCTGTAACACTAGCTGTACACACTGCCGCAACATTTTGGTTCCCTGACGGGGAAAGCCGACCGAGCTGGCTCCTTGAATCCACCGCAATGGTGAACGGCGCGGACGGCGGACGGTGGACGGCATCAGCAGAGCTGGCTCCTTGAAGCCACCAGAACGGCGAACGGTGCAGCCAGAAAACGGCCCAGATGAACAGACTGCACTTGGACAGTGGACGGCACTGAGCAGCATCTCCTTCAGCACCAAGAAGCTTGCCGAGGCCTTGCTGAGGGAGGGGAAGCAGGGACATTGGCTCGAGCCACGCTGCGACAGTCCTCCCGGCAGGTGCTGGCCTCCACGGTGCTGTTGCCTGAGGGCAATAACAGGAGGCTGTGAGGAGGTGAGTGCTGGGCTTAGCCAGCTAGAGTGGCAGACCAAGGCTAGGACGTCGGACAAGGTAGGGTCCCCGGGACTCGCCCAAGATTGGCCTGTAAGAGGAGCCCAATTAGCTCCTAAGGGCCATCAGTGGGGAGCCCATCAATGGAACGGAAGAGGAGCCAGATCAGCTCCTAGGGCCTGTCAGTGGGACAGAAGAGGAGCCATCAGCTCCCAGGGTATAGGCCCGTCAATGGGACCGAAGAGCCTGATCACCTAAGAACAGGGATCTCTCAGGGGAGGGAAAGTGTGAGTGAAAGGGGAGGAGTCGAAGCAGGGACCAGAGTCTGGACAGGGACAAGGTTTTGTTGGTGGTGTAGGGAAGGGAAAGCATGGGAGGGTTTGAATCTAAGCCAACGGTTTTGGGATGCATGCTGACGAACTTCAAAGCAGGTTTTAAGGGAGGATATGGGGTCACGATGACACCTGATAGGTTAAGAACCCTCTGCCAGCTGGAATGGCCGACCTTTGGAATAGGCTGGCCTGCGGAGGGAACCCTTGACCTGCCCACTATACGTTCAGTGTGGAGGGTGCTGACTGGGATTCCGGGTTATCCAGATCGATTCCCATAGATAGATACGTGGCTGGAGAGTGCTCAAACTATGCCCTGTTGGGTTCGGTTCTGCGCTGATGAGGGACAAAGTAGGATTCTAATTGCTCAGAGGGTCCACGATCTCAAGACAAAGCCAATACATCAGGGAGACCCTGATGAGGGAGATCCACCCTGGATGTGGAACAATGGGCTCATGAGTGGCGACTTAGGCCAACCCAGGGTGGGATTTCAATGCAGCAGAGGGGCAAGCGGCACTCGAGCGGTACTGAGAAGCTCTTCTCCAAGGAGTGCGAGAAGGGGCCAAAAAGCCGACCACCATGAACAAGGTTGCCTAATTACCCAGAAGCCAGAGGAGTCACCCAATGACTTCTACGAGCGCCTCTGTGAGGCATACCGGATAGACGCACCTTTTGACCCAGAGGCAGCCAAAAACCAGAGAAAGGTGAATGCAGCATTCGTCGGGCAGTCAGCCTCTGACATCCGGAGGAAACTGCAAAAACTTGAAGGATTCGCAGGCATGAGCATTACACAGTTAATGGAAGTGGCTCATAAGGTGTATGTCAACCGGGACCAGACCCCTCAGAGGGAGAAAGATCAGAAGATGAAGAAAAAGGCTGCCCTCCTGGCCGCTGCCCTTGGTAGACCCAACCCGTCCAAGCGGCCCGGTCCCCCACGAAAGGGGGGAGCCAGGGGATGGGCACCCCTGGCAAGAGACCAGTGCACCAACTGCAAGGGGTTCAGCCACTGGAAGAATGAATGCCCCCACAAGAGAAGTCACCTGTCACAAGGGAGGGCCCTGCTGGATGCTCCTGAACAGAAAGCGGAAACCCAAGAGCTAGTGGGGCTTGCTGGCATTGATTCTGAGTCGGGCCGACCGGGTTCCTTCACTCTTGGCCCTCGGGAACCTATGGTCAAGATGAAAGTAGGGGGCCAACAAATGACATTCATGGTGGACACTGGGGAAGAACACTCAGTTGTGACAACCCCTGCGGCCCCGCTTGCAAAGCGAGAAACAGTTATAGTGGGGGCTACTGGGACCCGGGTAGCCAGACCCTCTTGCCAGTCCCCAGTATGCCAAATGGGGGGCCATCAGATAAGGCACGAGTTCCTCTACATGCCAGACTGTCCGGTGCCTCTCCTGGGACGGGACCTACTGAGTAAACTTGGGGCACAGATCACCTTCCATCCCGAAGGAGCTGCGAGTCTCGGGCTTGGCAACCCAGGGACTGGCCTTATAATGGCAGTCACCCTGTCACGAGAGGCAGAGTGGAGGTTATATGAGGAGGCCATGGAGGAGAAAAATCCCACTGAGTTCCGGCAAGGTTTCCCACTGGTGTGGGCAGAAGATAACCTCCCCCCGCCCCCCGCCTTGCACACCATCATGCCCCCTCTAGTGACTGAGGTGAAGCCTGGTGCCCAGCCAGTGAGGAGAAGGCAGTACCCCTCTCCAAGGAGGCACGAGAGGGGATACGGGAACACATTGAGAGGCTTAACTGGGAAGGGATATTGGTGGAGTGCCAATCTCCTTGGGACACGCTGCTCCTGCCCGTCAAGAAGCCAAACGGAGGGTATGCCCTGTCCAGGACCTGCGACTGGTCACCCAGGCCACGGTGACCCTCCACTCGGTGGTCCCAAATCCATACACGCTCCTGGGACTCATCCCACCAGATGTCGCCTGGTTCTCCTGTCTAGACCTCAAAGATGCATTCTTTTGCCTGCAACTGGCCCCAACAAGCCAACTGCTGTTGGCTTTTGAATGGGAAGACCCCCAGACAGGAAGAAAGATCCAGCTCACCTGGACACGGCTGCCACAGGGTTCAAAAATTCCCCAACCTTGTTCGGGGAAGCCTTGGCTACAGACCTAGACAGCTTCTCACGAGAAGAGACTCGCTGTGCGCTGCTGCAATATGTTGATGACATTCTCCTAGCAGGAGTAACTAAGGAGGTCTGTGAACAAGGGACTCGCCATCTTTTGCAGCTACTCATAGATAAAGGATATAAGGTTTCCTGGAAGAAGGCACAGATTTGCAGACAGCAGGTCAAATATCTGGGCTTCCACATCACTCACGGGTGTCGCACACTGGGGCATGAGCGCAAGCATGCCATCTGCACCATCCCAAGACCGGTGAAACGGAAGCAGCTGCGAGAGTTCCTCGGGGCGGCAGGATTTTGTCATATATGGATACCAGGTTTTTCCTTGAAAGCCAAATCGCTGTATGAGGTGTTACGAGGACCCGACAGTGGTGAACTAGAATGGACTGAAAGCCAAGAGGAAGCTTTTCAAGAACTGAAAGACTTGCTTAACAGGTCCCCGCATTGGGCTTGCCGGACGTCACCAAGGACTTTAACCTGTTTGTGCACGAGAGGGAAGCAAGTAGCTATGGGGGTACTGACCCAGACTGTGGGCCCCTGGCAGAGGCCAGTAGCCTGTCTGTCCAAACAGCTGGACTCAGTAGCGTCAGGATGGCCGCCTTGCCTGCAAGCACTGGTGGCAACCGTCTTGCTAATTAAAGAGGCAGACAAGCTTGCACTTGGGCAAAACATCCGTGTGCAGGTCCCACACGCAGTAGTGGCTTTGATGAATATGTCGGGGCACCGATGGCTTTCTAGCAGTCGGCTGGCACAGTACCAGGGACTGCTGTGTGAAAACCCACGCGTCACCATCGACACTGTGCGGACTTTAAACCCTGCCACCTTCCTTCCTACCGAACCAGGGTCCCCGGACCATGATTGTGCCGAGGCCATGGAGGGAGGTCTATGCTAGCCAGCCAGACTTGAAAGACAGTCTGTTGCCAGTGCCTGACCTGGAGCTCTACACGGATGGCAGCAGTTACATCAAAAATGGCAAACGGTTGGCTGGCTACGCAGTCACCACAGGGAGCGAAGTCATTGTGTCAGCCCCTCTGCCTCAGGGATGGTCAGCCCAGAGGGCAGAGTTATGGGCACTCATCCAAGCCCTCAGGTATGCTCACGACAAAAGGGCCAATGTATATACAGACTCCAAATATGCCTTCACTACGGTGCACATACACCGGGCAATCAATCTACAAGGAAAGAGGGCTGTTGACCACAGGGGGAAAAGAAATCAAGAATAAGGAAGAAATTCTTCAATTATTGGAAGCTGTGTGGGCACCGAAGGAGATTGCAGTCATCCATTGCAGGGGGGCACCAGAAGGGCACAGACTCAGTCACCCACGGTAACCGTCTGGCAGACCGGGCAGCAAGGCAGGCAGCCAGTATGGGACAACTAGAGGATCCCACCAAATGCCACATTCTCCTGGCCCCCAAGTGGCCAGAGAAACCCAGGTACACGCCAGAGGAAGACTAATGGGCAGAGCAGGAACAGGCCAAGAAAAATGCAGATGGATGGTGGCAGTTGCCCAACCAAACCATCTTCATCCTGGAAAAGCCGGCCTATCGCATTGTGTCACAGTATCATAATCTGACTCATCTGGGAAAAACACCCCTTACCCAGTTGCTCACCCAATGACGGCCAATGCCCTGTGCCAGACTTGCGCCAAGAACAATGCAGTGGCTAAACCAAGGCCAGCTCCAGGAATTCAGCACACTGGGGTGTCCCCATTTGAGGATGTGGATTTCACAGAAATCAAACCAAGCCAGGGATACAAGTATTTGCTGGTTATGATATGTACTTTCTCAAGTTGGGTTGAAGCTGTCCCCACCCAAACCGAGAAGGCCAGAGAAGTAGTGAAGCTCTTGCCTGAGAGAGGTCATCCCCCGGTACGGCTTGCCTCTCTCCATCAGCAGCGATACTGGACCTAGCTTCACTGCAGAAGTTACACGGATCCTATCCAAGACATTAGGTATCCAGTGGGAGTTACATACAGCCTATAGGCCACAGAGCTCAGGGAAAGTAGAGCACATGAACCGAACCCTCAAGGTTACATTGGCTAAACTCTGTCAGGAGACACAATTACCCTGGGTAAGCATCACCTTACTGTGGGTAAGATGCACTCCTGGCCCCACTGGGTACTCACCCTTTGAGATCCTATATGGTAGGCCAACCCCCATCATCAAACACCTGAAGGGGGACGCTAGGCAGTTTGGAGAATTGAACCTGGACCAACAGCTCCAGGCCTTGGCTAAAAGCATGGCCACTATACACCAGACTGTTCAAGAGAGAAACCAAATTAGACTAGGACTCCCAGTTCACTCCCATAAACCTGGGGACCTGGTCTCGGTAAAGGATTGGAAGAAGGAACCCCTAGAGCCAACCTGGAAGGGACCCTATACTGTGATATTGGTTACCCCCACTGTGGTCAAAGTTGCAGGTGTCACTCCATGGATCCACCATTCCCGAGTGAAGCGAGCCGAGACACATGATGCAACCAGTCATTGGACGGTGCAACAAGGTCAACAGGACCCGCTGAAGATCCGGCTCAGACGCTCGTCTACAAGTTGGCCCTGAATATGGCTGGACTGTATGGGACCACTGGTCTGGACTGTCATGGGAATTGGACTCGGGGCTTTCGCCCCAAGAGACTGGACTAACTTGCTTTGGTAATCCTTTTCTGGGTTTACATGGGGTGCCTCTGTGGTCTTGGTTGGGGCTCTCTGGGGATGTAAACCAATCAGGAACTGTGACTACCAAAGTCAAAGGGCTATGGTAACCATGGGGCCCAATGTAGTTATTAGATTCATAGAGAGGTTGATGCCTCTGTGTAAACTGATAAGGGCATCAAAAGGGGGGAATGATGCGGCAAACGTCAGGTGCCAGGGCGTGGCTGATTGCCGCTTCCCCATAGTTCCGTATCTCCGGGGGCCAGTGCTGTGCGTGGCCAGTTAAAGGCATGCCACTGGGGCTGGGCCCCGGGGCACCCAGCTGCCCCGGACACCCGCGTGCCGCCAGGACCCCGCGTGCCGGAATGCCCCAGGCCCTCGTGCAGCGGCCTGTTTCGGGCCACGCTGCTTTCGTGATCTTGATTGGGTAATTTTTGAATCCCACTGTTTTCGATTGGATGTTAAAGCTTGTTGTTGATTGGATGTTTCTTGAGCCCTACCAAGGGTATAAAAGCAGGGCCAGAAGGGCAGGACGGGGAGAACAGCGAGGGAACATCGGAAGACACGAAGACAGCTGTAATACTAGGTGTGCTGAGTCTGCTGTGGAAGAATAAAGGCTGTTCTCGGACTCTTCGTGTGCCGCTCAGTTCTTTCCCCGGTCAAACGAATAAGAGCTGTGACAAGGGCTGTACCACTAGCTGTACACACTGCCGCAACAAGGTTATTGACACATGGTCTCCGTTGGGCTTCCAGCATCATCACCCTTTTCACTTGGATATATTAGGCTGTAAGCAGACCATTCTGCAGTCTTATGACCTCCGTTCTCGAGCATGTCCCCTGACTCTCTCGCCTACGACCCTGGAAAGCATCTATTGGTGTAATCGGCACAACCCATGGGGGAGAGGAAGGAAAAGCTCGTGTTGCTGGCAGTTCGAAGAATGAACCTCTAGGAGCATGAGGCCTCCTGACCTGGGATTTCAAGAGGAAGAGGAGGAGATGACAGATGAGAAGGAGAAGCAATTAGCACAGTGTCAGAGAGTACCAAAAACATGAAATGTATAGCCATAAACCGCAAAATTGCAAGGCTCTCAAGATATTAATTAGCTATGTTTCCATAAATGAGCATTATGTCATAAAACAGAAAGCTTTCTTAGTTAAGTAGGACTGGAAAACACTGAGTTAAATAAAACAAAACATTTTCAATTCTGTAGATCTGTGATAATTATATATTATATAATTCTTATAATTATATATACTGATAATATTCAAGAGTAAATGACACAGCATTTCCTGAAATTATTTGGCCACTGGACCGTTCTACCTACAGATCATCTCTTGGAGTTCAAAACCCATACATGTCCCCCGGTCCCCAGGCAGAGCTGTGATCCTAGCTTCTGCAGCTGAGGCAGAAAACCCAGAGATTTGTCCTGGTTGTACCAGAGACCCAGAAATGACAAAGTCCGAAAATTTAACCCATGGAAAACACAAGCCAAAAAAAGCTGGGCAAATACTTCATCATTTTCAGATGCATCATAATAGAGTATGATCTTCACACTGGTTAGGTCTCTACAGACTCGGAACTTGAAATGCTTTGAGTAACATATCCTCTGCACTTCTTCCAAGCAACTTGCTGCAACTTCAGTGGGAAAACTAGTCATAATAATGCAGCCAATTAGTCACTAACCTAATTACTCTGTGCATGTTTTAAGATCGGCTTATGTTTCTCTCCTGTTAAAGGGGAAAAAAATAGAGTCCAGTTATAGAGCATTCTTGCATCTGTTTTAATTAGGAGGTAAAGAGACTTGGAAGCCTTATGATAGGATGTTGCAATTTCTAAGCTATTAATTTTTACTACCAAATCAAAATTAAATAAATACTCATTTTGAACCTGTCTAACTTGTTAGCTCTTGAGTTCCAACTCCGATCCAATGACAACTTATACCATCCACGAATGCCAGCATTTCGTATCCTGGGTTTGAATCTTATGTGCATAATCCCAGAGTTCTATAGACTCTGTATTTTGTGTGGTTGTCTCATTTACAAAACTCACTCCCACCTGCCCTCAGCAGGGTCTAAAGTTAAAAACAAACAGATGCAACTGCTCTGTCTTAGGAAGGGAGGCCTGCAACGAAAGGCAGAAATGCAGTTGCTTTCTTGGTTTTCCTCATGCAGGAGGTGAGAGGCATTGAGGGATGATTTTTAAATATTCATCAAAGGCCTTGGAACCGCCACTCCCATTCCGCAATGTCTAGAAGATTTATGGAGCTGGAAGTTCTGTGCTCAAGTTTCCTGGAAGCCTCTGTTCTGGGGCCTCGGGAGGGAAGGGAAAGTGAACTCCAAACAGCTAGACTCCTTCGGTCGTTAAGCAAAGGATTGTACTCTGCAGGTTCCTAAGGAAAAACACGGTGGGCCCTGGTAGAACACGGGTTGGGGGAATAAGACGCCGGGCAGTTGGTGGCCTCCACGGGCACTGATCCTGACGGCACCATTTCACCTGCGTCCCAGCCCCCGGGGGAGGGATGCCGGGCACAGCAGGACAAGCAGACTGTCCCTGTCCTGGGAACCTCCCGCCTGTCTGATAACATGAAAAAGACGGAGCGAGCCCCTCCCCCTGCACTGGCCCAGCCCGCATCCGCTCCCCACGTTGGTGGCTGAGTGAAGGGACCAAGGAACCAAGGGAGGGACACAGATGGCTTACTCTCCCCCTGAGGGTGCGGGGCTGGCTGTCCTCTGGCTAGAGACAAGTGTCATCGCAGGTGATTTCACCAAACACTTGCACCGAATATCCTTCCCCTCACTCAAGCCCCGTCCATCCTGAGGGAGCAAAACCCAAAGAGTCCCCGTGTGTTCCAGAGCCCCGCAGTGGGGTGTCACAGCCACGCTAGTTGAAGGGGGGGCCCCGAGAAACCAGACCAGGCGCTTGGTGAGACATGTCTGCCCCCTTTGGCACCCAAAGGGTGCTTTACCCTTGGACAGGGGCAGTAGGAAAACCTCAGGGTGGACGGTGGGGGGGGTGTTCTGGCCTCTCCATGGTGTGGGGGACAGCGGGGTGGCCGAGGAAAGGGGGGCTGTAGCTCCACAGGAAGCCCTCCTGTCCCTCTCCCTCCTGTCCTCCCTCTCTCGCTCTCCCTGCCTGGCCATGCAGCAGGGGTCACTGTGCACCAGCGGGAGGAGCCGGCTCGGCAGCACCGTGCAGGACAGGCGTCTGCCGTCGTCCCCTGTCCCCGGCTCTGCAGGCAGGAGGCCCAGGCCAGGCCGTGCTGCCGTCTCGTCCCCTGCCATCCTTCCCAAGGTGACACGTTTGCAGAAAAGGGACAGCACGAACCATCCGGCAGAGATCTCGAGAGGGCAGGTGAGACAGAGCCCCACACCCAAGGAGGCTTCTAAACAAGAGGCAAACTCACCAGAGAGAAACAAGACTCACCCGCAGCCACCCACGTGGTGTCCTCTGACCCCTGCTGTGGCAGGTGACCCTGCCACGCCCTGACCACCAGCGCTTCTCTGTCTCCTCTTGGCCCGATCTGCTGCCTCTGAGTGAGGGCTCCCTTGGACGGAGGCCCCAGTCCCTGAAGTCACGCACAGCAGAGCTGGGAGGGCGCTTGGAGATCACCGTCTGCCCTGGGGGTTTGGCCCTGGGCTCCTGGAGACCCCTCAGTGCCGGCTCTCAGGAGCTCGGGGGCCAGGAGAGGCAAAGCCCGGTGAGTGGGCCGCGCTTCCAGCAGTGAGCAACCCCTGACCACCTTAATCTGGGTCTCCTAAGATTTCATTTTCTATTTTATTTTACTTTACTTATTTATTTTAGAGACAGGGTCTTGCTCTGTCACCCAGGCCGGGCTGCAGTGGTGCTATCCTAGCTCCCTGCAGCCTCAAACTTCTGGGCTCCAGCGATCCTTCTGCCTCAGCCTCCCAACCAGCCGAGACGATAGGCAGGCACCACCACACCCAACTAATTTCTTATTTTTACTTTTTGTAGACACGAGGTCTCCCTATGTTACCCAGGCTGGGCTTGAACTCCTGGCCTCAAGTGATCCTCCCCTGCCTCAACCTCCCAATGTGCTGGATGACAGGCATGAGCCACGATACCCAGCCTGATCAGTTTTCTGAAATCTCTCAATAGAAAAACCTTGGGAATGCCCAGCCCCTCTGTCTCTCCACGCACAGCCCTGCACGCTGCACCAACCATTCACGCTGGGCCCAAGCTCTGTCCGTCCTCTCCCCTTTCGGCTTCCCCGGGCGCAGGAGGAGGTTGGTAGGACCCGCTCACCTCTCCCGGTTGTGCGGGGTGCTGGGAGGCAGAGCGCCTCCCCAAAACGCTGGGATCACAGGCGAGAGCCACCACACCCCCCAGCCAAGATTTCATTTTATAGAGCATTTTCTAGACTAACACATTTTCCACGTGGATGGAAGATTCCAGGAGCTAAGTGCCCGGGGCCACCCGGCCAGCGGGGGCCACCTCCTCAGCCACGGTGGGGCAGAGGTGATGCGGGAAATGTCTCCTCCCACCGCCGGCTCCCGTCCGCCTCTTCTGTCTGTGCTTCTGTCTCCTCCACGCCGTAAGCACTGACGAGCTGATACGGAAAATGTCGGGGGCCGGGACGTGGCCGCTTGCTGCCTCCCCGCATCTCCCCGGGGCAGCGCTGCGCGTGGCCGGCTGGAGGGCGTGCTGCTGGGGGGCCGTGTGGCCGAACGCCCCCCAGGCCAGCATGCCGCTGCCTGTTTCGGGCCACAGCTGCTTGTGTGATCCTGATTGGGTAATTTTTGAATCCCACTGTTGTTGATTGGATGTTAAAGCTTGTTGTTGATTGGATGTTAAAGCTTGATGTTGATTGGATGTTAAAGGTTGACGTTGATTGGATGTTAAAGCTTGTAGTTGATTGGACGCTTTTTGAGCCCTACCAAGGGTATAAAAGCAGGAGGAGAAGGGGGCAGAAGGGTCTGAAAAAGATTGGAAGGTGCGGAGAGAGTTGTAATGCTAGGTGTGCTGAGCCTGCTGTGGAAGAATAAAGGCTGTTCTCTGATTCTTCGAGGGCCGCTCGGTTCTTGCCCTGGTCAAACGAGTAAGAGCTGTAACAAGGGCTGTAACGCTAGCTGTACACACTGCCACAGCAGAGGGGCACCTGGGGCCACAGCGGAGCAGACAGCCAGGCTAGAGGCCGCGGAGTGGATGCTCTGGACTGGCGGCCTAGCCACGCTCTCCCAGCTCCTCTCTCTCCCTGCCCCAGAACAGGCACCGGCCACCGAGGCCGGGAGGAGCCCGCAGGCTCTGCCAAAAATTCAAACAAAACTCCCTGCAAGCAATTGCTGTAGACTCGGTGCAGGGATGCTGGTGGAAAGGTCATAAGATGAATGACATAAGGCTTCTGCCTGACCAGGAACTCGGCTGCTGGAAGCCCCGATGAGACGAGTTCTAATGGGCAAGGTAAATTATTTTCTCTTCCACCGAAGCACAATTTTCTATCCATTTCCTCCTGACGAGTACAGCAGGATAAAAAGTAGAGGAGGAGGAAGGCAAGGAGGAGAGACGGGGATGGGGGCTGGAGGGAGAAGGGGAAAAAAGAGAAAAAAATCCCACGTAGGTTTTAGTGGAGGCTCATTTTGGTAAAGTACCCCGGGTCCCCGCGGACCTGGAGAATTAAACGCTGTCACTCAGGTCTGAAAGCAGAGTCGTCCAGTTTGCAGACACCTGTCATAATTAAACTAATGGCTCTGAAAATGTGCCTTGATATTAAATCTATCTTCCACTGAGGAGCAGAGCTGATTAAAACCGCTGTTTGACAGTTAATGATGAACCTCTTGCTGGCTGAGCTCTGTGACTGGAACCGGCCAGTTTGGGCTGTCCACGGCCCTTCCCTCCCTCTCCCCTCCCCGCTGTGTGACAGCAGCTCAGTTGTCGCCGGGCCCTTTCTTCCCTTCCCTCTCCGCCCTCCCCTGGCACTGGCCTCACTCCGGGGAGGGAGGGCAGGGATTCTCAGAGAAGGGCACCACCCCAGTCGACCCCGGTCACTGGTTGGCAGTAGCTGCAGAGGAGAGAGGCCCTGGCCCGCCTTTCTGTGTCTTCTCTGAAAGACCGAAGGCCCAGCCCCGTCTACACGGGAGGCTGAGCTCCGAGTCAGGCTCTGATGTCACAAGAGTGCTGAGCCGACCGCCTTCCCCTCCCATCTGCTCCGGGGCCGATGTTCACACAGAGCGGTCTGCAAATACAACTGTCGTTTGAAAAAAAAGGAACATGTTCTGGAGTGATTATTTGGAAATCTAAAGATGCTCACCATTTGCACACAGCCGCTGTCCCCGGTGGTGAGAGCCCTGGGGCCCCAGACTCCCCCAGGGAGCGGTTAGGACCTGCAGCTCTAGGTGCCTCTGCCCTCGGGGCTCAGCTTGTCCTCCAGAAGTGAGAACCTGTGAAATTGCCTCAAAGGGCTGTTCTGGACCCCATAGTCCAGGATTTTGTCCCCAAAGGAGGCCGCGGTATTTTTTCATGAGGTGTCTTCTGTATTTCTCATCCCTGGGGACACTCGGGCATAGCCCTCCCCTCTCAGCATCTCAGGGAGATTCTCGATGAACCACTGGATGCCCTGGATGTTTGCCCCCTCGGGGGTCTCCAGACTCTAGTCGCCAAACAGAAACCAGGGACACAAAAACGTGTGGGAGGACCAGACTCTCCATCTCCTCTCCTGGTGTGACATTCAAGATCCTTTCAGAAGAGATCCCGGCTCTGTGCCCCTGACCTCAGCCTCTCTACTCTCCCACTCAAACCCACGCTCACCTGCCAGCATCCTCCCTGCTCATGCTTAGGGCTTCCCTGCCAGGCCCTGGAAGCGCCTCCTGTACTTCTGGGTCCCCTGAGCCCTGGAGGGTGGCTGGAGTCGTACTCAGACCACGCCCCAGGCAGCTCTGTCCAGAAGCGGAGCAACTCTACCAGGCGACAGCTCCGGGCTCACCAGCAGCAGACGGTGGGCTAAGCAATGACACCCAGTTGTGAGCCCCAGTTGTCTGTGGGTTGCACACAAGCCTCTGTTAAAGGGCTGCTTAATCTTTAGAGTGACTCGTTTATAGTGTTTTATTCTTTTCAGAGGACTCCCAAACATTACTTTTGGATTCATACACCACCCCTTTCAGATAAGTATCTCCCCATTTTATAACTGAGTAAGCAACTAGGTAAAGTGGCGTCTTGAAAGCCGCAGGACCCCAGTGGGTGACATGCTGGGGCTAGAACTCACTTTGGCCAACCCCACCCCAGATCACAGAAGCTCCAAGTGAACCTTGAGCTGGGTTCCAACTTCTTCATTAGGAGCTTATATTATTTAAAAAAAAAAATTTTTCCATGGCCAGCCCCGATCTCTGAAATATAGAGCAGATCTTCCACAATCTTTCCACCACAGGCCTGAATGCTGGAGACGTCTTCTTCCAACTTGTTTCTTTGTGAATTTGCTTGTTGGGCTCTTTTAAATTCCCATTCATCTCCATTCTCTTTAGGTGGAGCTCGGGGGCTTCATTTTCCACTTCTTTTCCTGCTTCATCACTCTTTTCTGCTCCTATAAAAATTCATAATTGATTGAGGTAGATGCCTGTTAAATTGATCGGTCAAATACAGAGAGCGAGCAAGAGAGAGAGAGAGAAAGGGCGGGCAATACACTAGGCAGGTGAAGACATGAGAGACACAGAGAGGAGGCAGAGACTCAGAAAGAAGGAAAATGAGGCTAAAGAGAGAGAAATCAGGGAAAGAGGAGAGACTGGATGACACAAAGCAAAACAAAGACGAGAAAATCAGGAAGAATCTGTGTTCCCCTGGCTTCCTCCAAAACCCCTGAGGTCAGACTCTCACTTTGGACAACATCTGTGCACGATAGCATGTACGCACACACATACACACACACGCGCACACACACACACACGAGGCTGTCACGTTTCAGAACACCATTAGGAAAGTGACACCAGCTAAAGGAGTCCCTTGTCCAGCGACCCAGGCTGACACTCCTGTCCGACCCCTCCCCTCCCAGGCCTGTCCCCCCCCCCCCCCCCGTCTTGAGTGACAGAGGCTCCCTGTCTCTGATCGCAGCGGAGCCTCTAATTGTGGCACGCAGCGATGCCACGGATGCCCGGGCAGCCTCGTGTCTCTCACTATCATTAGCTTTCTTGCCAGGCTCTGAAGCTTTCCACCGCCACAACAGTAATTACCAAGAGATTAGGCAGGCATTAAGCACTCCTTAATTTGACACATTGCAATGATCTCCATTCAGCCTTTCTGCTCGAATAACTCTCAACAAATATTTCGGAGGCCACCAAAATAAACAGAAGCGCTGTGTTTGCACAGCTGAGGTCTCCTTCCTGCTTCTCTAAATGCCATCAATTCCAGGTAGGGGGCGAGGTGGGGGGCTGGGGGGGGAGGTGGGGGCCAGTGAGGAGGGGATGGGCGGGTAGGGTGCGATGAGGAGGGGCAGAGGAGAGGTGGCCCCGAGATGGCCCGGAAACCCAAGTCTGTACAGCGGGAAGCTATCAGTAAAACACTAACATATGGCCTGCTACGACTGATGGCGATTTAATAGGGCCCATTTTTTAAGCAAGTCGTTATACAAGAACCCAGTAAAAAGACATCAGTATTTATATAAAAACCACCACATTAGGAAAAAAAATAATAATTACAGTGAAGGGAGTTATGTTGTTGTTGCTGGGATTTTTTTTTTAGTGGGTTATTAGCTCAGACATTATTCATTAAGTAATGCAATGGGAAAACCACTGTTAATATGGCAATAAATCCCAAAGGGACCCATCACCAGGAAGATGGGATTATTTGGTAGTTACAATGCACTAGAAGTTCAATATTCCCTTTCATGCATTTTTTTTCATTTTCCCGCTCAAACCCACTATTTACGTGCACAGCCCTCCCTCAGCTAACCGGGACTGGGAGCAGCTGGAAAGGCAGAGTGGAACAGCACCACATCTGGGAGTGCTCCACGCCCCTCTTCAGCAAGATGCAAGAGAGATAGGTGGAAAGTAGAGACGAACTTTCAGGAAAGTGAGTAAAAGTCAGAATGGCCGGAAATGGAGTCATGGGCATGAATGTTCCTGGGAGGGGAGTGAACTGATGATCATCGTTATTAGATGAGAAAAGCAGTCCGAGAACTGAGTAATGAAACAATTGAGATTCTTTCAGGGGAGAAAGACAAGAAAGGCTATTCTAGAGTCAGAAACCAGGATCAAAGTGTTTTAACTGGGGAAAGCCCCCGAGAGGTAATCCCACCACAATATCCCACCTGTGCAGGCAGCAGCCTCCTGCCCAGCAGGGTCAGGGGATGTCCGTGACACCTGTGTTCAAGGCCACCAGGGTCAGATGGAGCTCTGGCCTTCAGTGCCAGGAGTCTGGCTGCTGTAGGAGACTCTGCCTCGTGGAGGCCTGGGGTTGGTTTTCCCTCATTGGTGGACATCAGCATTAAGCTTCGTTGCAGGTGAAGAGGGAAGACAGTAGAACCGATAGAGCAGGAGGTCCCCATCTGTATCTGCAATGTGTCATCTCCACGCTTCCACACGCCTCTCCCCCAGCGCTCGCTCTCAGCCAGGGAGGACGGTTCTTGAACACTCAAATAGTGCTGAAGTATAAAGCATAATATCTCAAATCCGGGATCAGCAAGCTACAGCCCACGGGCCAAATCCAGCTCACAGCCTGTTTTCTAAAATTAGGTTTTATTACAACACAGCTGCACACGCTAGTTCACATACTGTCCGTGGCTTCTTTCGCACGATCAGAGTTTAGTTTGCCACGACGGAGATCATATGGCCCGTTTTCAGGGCCTAAGACATTCATTTACTATTTGGCCCTTTACAGAAAAACATTTCCTGATAAATGGATAAATAAATAAATGAATGAATGGAAGGATGAACAAACCCTAGATTGAGATGGATCAAAACTGTGGGAACGGTTTAGCTCGATAGCGCTGTGCAGGCATCTGAAAGTCTCTAAAGGTATGTTATAGGGCTCTGTTCTCAGTTCTGCCATTTTTAGTACTTTTTCAATGACTTAGACCAAGACAAGACATAGATTTTCAAATGATGGGAAGACAGCATGGATATTAAGTGCATTGGACGGCAGATCCAATATTCAAAATAAACTTGACGGGCTAGAACAAGGGTCTAAGTCCAACCCAAGGACATATAAAGGGACAGATGTAAAGTCCTATGCTCGGGTCCAAAACACCAACTTCTCAAATATAGAACCTGGGGAGGACAGAAGGAAGAAAACCATGTCTCAACAGCAAGCAGCACACATGAAGTGACTTTCAGGGCTTGACAGAACAGACACGGGACCCCGGCGGTGGATAAATAAGACAGCCCCAAAATGAAGTTTATTCTTAAGCTAGGAAGTTTGTGACACAGAACAGGTGGGTAAACATTACCCGTGTACTCCTAGGCAGCATCGACTTTGGGTACTCAGGTCAAACCAGAAGTCTTTATTCCTCTAACAATATCAATAATATGGTTGTTAAAAATCGCTGAGTGTTTACCCAAGCACAGTGACATGTTTAATTTTTTATTATCTCTCCATTTTGCATATTTTAACTTCAGAATGTGAAGTGGGGGCCGTTATTGTCCCCATTTCACAGCAGAAGAAATTCACAGAAGGAAGGTCACGTAGCTAGCATGTGGGGAGGATGGGAGTCAAATCTAGACCATGTGATTACAGACCTTTAACTCTCAGGCGCTCCTAACCACTCAGGTTCTCTGCCACCCCTACTCTGACGTTGCATTTTGAGGTAGTCATTGGAAAACCACAGACGAGTTACCAATGTGGTAACGGAAAAGTTGAGAACTTTTCGTATGCAAAAACAAAGGCCGGGCGCGGTGGCTCACGCCTGTAATCCTAGCACTTTGGGAGGCCGAGGCGGGCGGATTGCTCAAGGTCAGGAGTTCGAAACCAGCCTGAGCGAGACTCCGTCTCTACCAAAAATAGAAATAAATTAATTGACCAACTAAAAATATATATACAAAAAATTAGCCAGGCATGGTGGCACATGCCTGTAGTCCCAGCTACTCGGGAGGCTGAGGCAGTAGGATCGCTGAGCCCCGGAGATTGAGGTTGCTGTGAGCCAGGTTGACGCCACGGCACTCACCCTAGCCTGGGCAACAAAGTGAGAGATTCTGTCTCAAAAAAAAAAAAAAAAAAAAAAAAAAAGGTTGCAAGTGGTGAGATGTAGCATGGCAGTGGCTTGGGTTAACCTTCGGTTCAGTGCAAAAGCACTGCTGAGCTTAACTGCACCCTCTCTCCAAGCCAGGTCTACACCTGCCTGCGCTCCCCCCACCCCACTCATCCCCACACACCCATCTCGAGTGGGACGGGTCAGTGTAGCCGGCTGGGTCTGCTGTTTCCTAAAACCACCTCTCACTCTCTGGACGTGACCCCATAAGTCACTGTGAGGGGGTGGAGGAGCCCTGCCACACTAAGCTCTCCAGAGCCCAGGTGCCTTCCATCTTGAAGCTCTGCTTTGCTACCCAGAACCAGCATTTCCAGGGCCTTGGAGCCTTCTGCCTTCAATACAGAAAAAGAAAGCTTGGCTCACTCGGGGGAGGTTTCCAGAGGGCAGGCCTGCAGGTGAACTCATCATTTCTGCTCGCGTCCTATTGGCAGGTTCATACCCGCTATGGGACCCTCAGCCGTGGATGAGCTGCCTAACCCCGAAGAAGAGGAAGGTATGGATGTTGCCAGGCTCTCGCCTTCCCTCCCACAATTAGAGCTCCAGGGTATTGATTGGCCACAACCCATGGGCTGTACCAGCGCCGATACCTATCCGTCAGTCCCTAACAATGGACACTCACTGTGTGCCAGGCATTCTTTTGGGACCCCCCCCCCAGAGATACAATAACCCATAAGTTACAGTTTTTGCTTTCAGTGGTCTAGCAAAGATATGCAAAAACATTTAACTACAGTATCTCACAAGGTGAATTAAATGCTCTAGAGTTGGAGCACAAAAGGCAGAGTTTATTCTGATGAGGGGAAACAGAAAGGGTTTCCGGGGCCGTCTCAGCTAGTGGCTGGAGTTTAATAGGCAAAAAAAAAAAAAGCAAAAGAGAAGAGCTTGCCAAGAAGGGAAAACAGCAGGAAAAAATGCACAAAGGCATGGGGGCGCTTGGTGTCTTTAGGGCCAAGCAACAGGTTTAACGTGACTTAATCACGGTGCACGTGAGACACGTTGCAGGACACTGGCTAGGCCACGCTGCACAGTGACTTCCGTGGTGGGGAACTTCGACTTTACTCTGAATGCCATGGGGCATGGAGAAGAGGAGAAAAATTCAACTCCGCCATGGTGTGAAGGTCGGTTGAAAGTCCGAAGGGCAGCAAGACCTCTCAGGTGTCCAGAGAGTTCTGGTGGATGGATGGTGGTGATGGTCTAGTCTAGGGTGATGAACCATGGACATCAGCCATTGCCTTGGTCTAAGACCCTGTGCATCTTTCCAAAATGTAATCAAATCTGCAGCCAGTGGCACCCTTCACTTACAGTCGATTTGGAAGGCAATAGGTCAATATAGACACGCATTCAGAGCCAGCACTTAAACCAGGCTGGCTAACTTCAAACCTGGGGCCATCACAACCCAATCTTAGTCAGCGTCTACTGGGCCCTCACCTGGGAATAATTTAATCTCAAAGTCTGCTTCTCTGCCACTTTTGTTCATTATTTCTGGTCCCACTCACTGCCTCGCCATTGTTCCGGCGGGGCTCATAAAAGCCACTTCCACTCCGAGTCCAAGCATGGAGGTGTCGGCAGCTCTTTTCGGAATCACTTGGGTAGCCGGAATTCTCCGTGGTCCTTTTCCAACTTGAGACTACAGCTCTCCAGGGCTTTTCCACCCTCCCAGGATCTCAATGGCACAAGTGCCCAGAAAATTGAATTTCCAGCCACGCAGCTGGACTCCGGCCCTCATTCTGCACAGTGCAAACCACACAGTGGTGCCGCCTGACCTGGGGTTCCCTTCTTTAGCCTGCAGACCTTTAGCACTGCATTCCCACCCCACCCCTGACACAGGAGTCTGCCCGCAATCCCCAAGATTTGGCAGAGATCGTAACTGACCAGGGCATGGCCTTGCTCTGCTTTTGTTGTCGACTATTGGCCTAGGGGAGAGGACACACTCATTCTCATGAGCTTACGCCTAACTGCCTCCTGCCCTCTCTGCCTCCCAGCACGCCGCTCACCCTGGGCGAGCAGGCCATACCCACCTCCTCCTGAGGCCAAGGAATCAGAAGAGGGAGGAGGACAGACAGAGCCTGGGCAGAGTTTGAATGAGCTTGGTGGAGCGGGCCATGCTGCACAGGGAGATGGAAGGGCTGGTATTCCAAAGTTCTTCCTGTCGAGAGATTTAGAAAACTGATCATGCTGGGCAGGCACCGTAGCTCACACTTGTAATCCCAGCAGTTTGGGAGGCCAAGGTGGGAGGATCACTTGCAGCCCGGAGTTTGAGAGCAACCTGAACAACATAGCAAGATCCTATCTCTACAAAAAAAATTAAAAAAAAAAAAAATTAACTGGGAGTGATGGAACAAGCCTATAGTCCTAGCTACTCAGGGAGCTGAAGTGACAGGACTGCTTGAGCCCAGGAGATCAAGGCCGCAGTGAGCTGTAATGATGCCACTGCACCCCACCTGGGTGACAGAGTGAGAACCTGTCTCAAAATTAATAAATAAACAACAAAAATAAAATAAGTAAGAAAAAGAAAAAAAGAAAATTGTGATCCAAGGACAAATCAAGGGGAAAAAATAACTGCTTTTTGAGAACCAAAGTGGTCGCAATCCAAAAGAGGTATTAATATATGGCTCTTTGGAAATGGATTATATTGTCCTGAGAGATAATAAGGGAAGAAAACTCAGGCCAGAGCCACCGTGTGCTAGAAGAAGAGACAAGGTTACAGGAAGAACAAGGAATCCAGGTACACCCGGACCCCAGCTCTGCGTACTTGAGCAAATTACTTTAAATTCTCAAAGCTTTAGTTTTCCCATCTGTAAAACAGGGAGAGAGGAGGAGGAGGGAAGGAGGGCGCCTTCCTCGAGTTGTTAACAGGAGAAGGGATGAAGAATGCTAAATGCCAAGCTGGTGTCTTTAGGGTATGCGTGGGGTTACAGGGGCTCCACCTGGGGGCAAGGGAAGCTGTAGGTAGACAGATTTCAGCCCTTTCCAATTACTGCAGCTACCGAACAATGAGATGGGGCATTTCTTGCGACAGTGTGTTCCATGCCACTGAAAGTAACCAAAGAAGTGCAGGGTTTTCTTTGTAAGAAAGATGCGAGGCGCATTCAGGGGATGTTGGTGTAGGAAATCCTGCACTGAATAGAAAACTGGGGCAGATGGATCCTGAATTCCCCTCGCTGCCTGCGGATCCTGGGGTTCCGGATTCGCCCATGCTCAGGGAGCTCACAGGCGCCCAAACCCGCTCAGACACAAAAACCGCCACCCCTTGGAGGTTGGGAACTGGAACCTGGCTAACCAAGGGCCAAAGGGACATTGGTCAAGCTTCCCATTGTCCAGTTCTGTGTCCGCCCCTGGTTTACATTCAACTCCATCCGGCGGTTCTTTTCCTGGGGGTTGAGAGGGAAGGCGAATCACTCAGGGTTTATTTTGCCAGGCTCTGTAAGTGGAAAAGTCTTGAGATGAGCAAGCCCCGGGGGCTGCCAGAAAAGCCTCTGCCCTTAAATAGTAATGAGATCTATCGGTCTCCTTAACAAGCATCTTCCCCGAGTGCTAAGTAAACCGTCTCCATTTACAGTGTCGATACCAACGCGGGGCCTTCCCTGCCTCTCAAGCCGCCCGAGCAGATTGCAACGGGCTGCCATTCCCGACTCCTGCGCTCAGTAAGAGCTGTCAATGGGCATGTCAATAAGATACCGGGACTATTGATCAGCATAGGCATTTAGGGGTCACTGGTCGATGGGGACTCTTGCCAAGAGATGTAGAAAATGATAGCTTTCAGATAAAGGCAGCAAAGTGAGGTTCCCAAAGGAGAAATAATATAGCTCAATTTCCCCTGTCCTGCTGCTTGTCAATTTCTCTTGGTTTTCTTGGGGGGAGGAGGGGAGGCTGGGAGGAGGAAGCCAGGAGAGACAGGGAGGAAGAGAAGAGCTCGGAAAGCAAGTGAGCAACCCAAGTGTTTGACTGAAAACATCTTGGAGAATAAAAAAATCGACAGCCACGATAAAACCACACAGCATTCCCCAGGCCACTGTCTGCGTCTAAAGAACAAAGAAAGGACCCAAAGAGGCAGTGTCTCTGCAAGAGGTGGGCTCGGAGCATGAAGGTGAAGACAATGAACTTTCTCCAGAAGTGGGTTTTGATGGGATCACACAAACATTAGCTGGACCGGTTTGCTGTCTCCACCTTGTAAGTGCTCAGCCAAAAGTGGTCCACTTCCGCACCCGCAAGTCGTTCCCTGTCCTAAGCGATCTTCCTTTGCTCCGGGTAGCAAGGAAAGGCAGGTCCCCTTTGAAGCCATGCGACTTCTAATAGTTCATCACAGAAACGAAGCGTGTGTTATGGGCTGGATTGCGTCCCCTCCCACAAACCTTTAAAGAGGTAAATTAAACTGAGGTTGTTAAGGTGGGCCTGATCCAATCTGACCAGAGTTCTTTGAAAAGAGGAAACTTGGACACACAAGGCGGCACCAGGGATGCGCGCAGCACATTGCAAAGATGGTGTGGGGGCGCGCAGCAAGAAGGTGACAGCAGGCAAGCCCAGGAGAGGGGCCTCAGAGCAAATCAAACCTACTGACACCTTGATCTTGGATTTCTAGCCTCCAGAACTGTGAGAAAACAAGTTTCTGTTGGTTGAGCCCCTGCCTGTGGTACTTTGTTGGGGCAGCCCTTGCAGATGGATGCAATGTGCAAAGCAATATTCTACGTCATGGTGTGGACAGGGGCGGAGAGGCTGAGCATTAGCTCTGCCCATTCTGCGCTCCAGAATCCTGGTATTTCCGCATTATGAAAGGATTGTTCATTTTATCAGCTCCAACAGTGTATCGACGATTTGAATTAAATTACTCCATTTACAGATAACCGATTTGCCTGGAAATGTCCAGTGTTGATGAACACAAAACCTTCTAACTGTTGTTGGGTCTAGTGGGTCCCAGGTCTGACAGATAATTCTGGATACACAATGTTTTTCTTTCAAGTAGCTAGTCAACGAAATCATAAAAATTAGATTGAAGGTTAGTTACCTATGATGAAAGCCCTGTTATAAAGGCTCCCAGCTGTTCTAAGGGGCCACACCCGCACACAGAGGATAACCCGCACACTGCACGTGGCTTCCGTCTTTTGTCTCTTCTTTCTTTTCTGAGTGGAGCCCTTCGTGACCTCGTGTACTACTTCTAGGGGAATTGTTTCATTCCCTTAATTCAAAGCCACGTCTCAGCTTGCCTCTGAGACAGTGAAATTTATCTCAAGTCCTGCCAGTCAGACCTTGTACTTTAATTAAACCCTGAAAGTTGCTTAAAGCGATCATCCAGCAACTACGCCCGAAACTTTAGGAGATGTTACGGGAGCACGATGGCGACGCATCCCAACGAGGTTTGCAGCCTCACGTCTGGTCTCCCGCCACTGCGTGTCAGCGCTCAGTCGTTCGCTGTTTCCGAAGATATTTATCGCCAGGTGAGAGGCGATGGTGGCTTAAAAGTCAGGTAGAGGAGGGGTTGAGTGAATGCATACATTTCCTTCTGCTTGATTCCCACTAATGACACTTAAAATGACAGCCAACACAAAGGCAAAAAATAATAATAATAATGATAATAATCAGCAAATCCACACAGAGAACTGGCAAAGAGGTCACAGTGGGCAAGAAATATCAACAAAATTTTGGAAGCAAGGAAGTAAACAGGTAAATGACATTAAACGCTACAGTGGCAGCCAGGGAGCAGGCTCGGAATTAAGCTGCTTGGCAGCCCCGCCCAGCTCAGGAATTGGAGGCCCCAAACACCTCTGCCGCAGGGGTGGAGGAAAGGGCTAAACATATAAGCGTTTGGTTAAAAGCTTTTAAAAGGAGCAGTCAGGCTCACGGATTCCCTCTTCTACCCACGTAACCAGGTGGCCCTTTCTTTGCTCCAGCAGGACTCTGAAGGGTCACCCCTTATCCGTGGTTCCCAAAGTGTGGCCCTAAGACCAGCAACATCCGCATCACCTGGGAACTTACTAGAAGTGCAGGTTCTCAGGCCCCCACCCCAGACCCGCTGAGCCAGGAACTCCGGGATGGGGCTCAGCAGCCTGCATGTCAACAAGTCCTCTAGACGACTCTGATGCGGGCTGCAGTGGGAGAACTGCCCTGTGCAGAGACTGAGCCAGGCAGGGTCCACCGTTAGGGACGACAGCCATAGCCGAAAACTACGGGGAGCCGATTACTGGAGAGAGGGGGCTTAGGTGACATTGACACAGGGGACGTGGAGCGCTCAGGTGCGCATCCTCTCAGCCCCCGGAACGTCGGCGGCTGCTGTGATTTCTATGATTGTGGTTTCTTCTCATTTGGTCTTGGGAGTGGCAGTAAGTGAAGATAGCCACTCTCTAGGAGAGCCCGGACCCAGGGAAAAGTCAGGGGTGTGTGTGTCAGGGGAGGGGAAACCCAAATGTACAAAACACAAGAGATTTATTACTCACAGGTCCCGGAGAGGCAAGGGGTGCTTGCTGAAGGGGGGCCAACGGGAAGTGCAGAGGCAGCAGGGAGCCTGACCAGCGAGCATAAGTGACCCAGTGGGACTCTGCTTTTATGAAGGCCCCGGGTGACATCCTCTCGCTTTCCCCAGGGGGCTGTGAATTGGCTCGTTTACCGAAAACACTTGAGAAGAGAGAAACTTATTTACGTGACTGTGGATTTGGTGACTGCTGGTTTGGGGCCAGCGAGAGGAAGAACGAACGGGTGGTGCATGTCACCCACGACCACACAGAAAGAGGAGGTTTGAACTGGGCCAAAGGCAACAGGGTGGGGCTGGGTTTCAAATAACTTATGTCAGCCTAAAAATGGATACCGAGGCAGCAGCTATATTAAACAAATTTATGACAGCAGTCAAGCTGCCATATCGCACCCTCCCTCAGTGGTATTTCTAAGGATTCTCCCCTGGGATACTGACGGGCCTAAAAGACAATATCCACAGCTGGTGACACTATGGGTGGGGAGAAGATTCCCCCAATGAAACGGTCGGGTGCGAGCCCAATCAGCCTACAGGTAAGCCCACCAACCAACAAGCCCCTGCAGGTGGACGCAACTTCCCAGAAGCCCCACCTGAGTTATGAACCGATCTTCAATGATAACTCGACGTGCAGGGGGGGGAAAAACCTCCAACATGGAAGAACGAGACCAAAACAAAAACAAGCAAATACAGCAAGTAAGAAACTTATAATAGATGAAAGCAATGTAAGGAAGAGGAGAAAACTTTACAAAGAAAATTAGAACTGCAAATAGTCATTTCAAAAGGGTAAGAGAAGATATTGCATTTGTGAAACAGGAACAGGAAACTATTAAAAAATAGAAACATTGAAGTAAGATTCCAGTTCTCTCTGAGGCAGCAAACCAGCCCAGACTGTCGGCTCCTCCTTCAACATCAGCCTGGAGAAAATGAGGAATCCAGTGCTTCTCAATATTTCACGTGTGTCAAAATTATGTGGAAGGCTTTTTATTTATTTTATTTCTTTGTTTATTTATTTTGATAAAGGGTCTTGCTCTGTTGCCCTTGGCTGGAGTGCCGTGGCGTCAGCCTAGCTCACAGCAACCTCCAACTCCGGCTCAAGCGATCCTCCCGCCTCAGCCTCCCGAGTAGCTGGGACTGCAGATGCGTGCCACCACGCCCGGCTCATTTTTCTGTTCTTCATAAAGACGAGGGTCTCGCTCTTGCTCAGGCTGGTTTCGAACTCCTGACCTCAAGTGATCCACCTGCCTTGGCCTCCCAAAGTTCTGGGATTACAGGTGTGAGCCACCAGGCCCGGTCCACATGGAACGCTTTTTAGAGCAAAGATTGCTGGGTGCCGCCACTCCCCTATAGCAGGACTGTCACCGGGACAATAATCAGGAAGGCGTGCGGTGCTGTGGGGTGAGGAGGGAGGAAAGTAGGTGTGGACTGAGCAGCCTCCCTTGGGCATTTACTCTCCACACAGGAATTCTTTGTTCTGAGAATTTAAAGACAACCCTCCCCCTGCCCCCGTCAGAGAAAGTGCCTGGTAAGGGAAGGGGGGGCAGTTGGGAGTGATGGGGATGATTCTGTGGCACCTGAGTCTCCTCACCTTGGGGCTCATCCCCTCCCCTCCTCAAGCCCAGTGAGTAAGACACAGTCTGGAGGAGTCAGCCCCCCACCCCCAAGGCACACAAATATCCCCAAAGGAACTGAAGCTCATGGGCCAAAATCACCCCCGGGCCAAGCCAGCGGAGGAGCACAACCACCCAAAAGACAGACCGCTAAGTCACCAAGTCTATTAGCTGAAGCAAAATGATTAGGGCAGGCAGACCAAGAATTTCAAATAGGCTGAATAAATATGCTTCAGGATACAAGAAAAGATGTAAGCATCGTGACAAAAGAACAAGAAATCATAAGGAAATACTACATATGAAAATGTGATAGTAGAAATAAAGAATCCAAGGTATGGCATAATTTATATAATGGATACATCAAAAAATGAATTAAGGAGTCCTGAGATCTAACTGAAGAACTTTTCCGTAAAGGAGCAAAAGATGGAAAACATTAATTTTTTTTTAAAAAAAGCCAAGAAACATGTCTAGAAGAAGTGTCAATAACTGTACATAGGAACGGGGGATAGTAAAGGAAGAAAAAAACATTTGAAGCAATAATGAGACATAAACCAAATTAAAAATTCTCACAATGCCGAGTGTAACTGAGGATGTGGAGCAACAAGAACTCACATCTACAGCAGGAGGGGTGTAAACTGGTTCAACTGCTGGGGGAGATACTTTGTCATTATACATGCCAAACTTAAGTGAAATCAGGCACATAATCTACATCCTGGCATTTCCAGCGCTGGGCACATACCTTTGGAAAGTCCTCAAACATATGCACCAGGAGATACGTAAAAGAACATTTATGGTGGCATTATCATTCATAGGAAAAACCTGGGTGAAAACCAAATGCCAATCATCAGTGCGTTGAATAAATTGTGGTACAGTCATACAATGGAATATCTGTCAATGAAAAGAAATAAATTCAGATTTAATTATTAACATGGACAAATTTCAAAACATGTAACTCTAAATAAACCCATATTTTAAAGAAAAAATATAGTATTATTTCATTTATATCAAGGTCAAAATTAAGCAAAAGTAAATAAATATGTTGCTGAAGAGTACTTATTAGGTGGTAAAACAAAACAAAAAAAAACAATTATAAAATAGAGAAATTATTAAAACAAAATTCAGGAAAGTGCTCATTCCCAGAAGGGAGAGTGAGAAATGATGCTTCTCAGTAGCTTGCGATGTTCTGTTTTGTGATCTCGGCAGTGGGTATCTGGGTAGAGGTTTTTATTGTGTTCAAACCGTATGTGTATGTTTTTCATAAACTCACACCAATGTACAGCGTACTTTCTAACAAAAAAATAAAAATACCAAAGATACATTTTCTAAAATTAAAGATGGAAGACATTGAATTGAAAGCAGGAAAGAGGATGGGAGATGCAGCAGAGCTGATATTAATAGAAAATATGAAATAAAATGTGATAAATTCTAATATAATAGTCATTTCTGTAAATGTAATAGGTTAAACTCATCAGTCAAAAGATAAAAGGTTTCAGAATGGATTTTAAAACAGATCCAGCAATACGATGTCTGTTAGACACAGAACAAAAAGAACAGAAAGGGTAAAAATGTGAAAATTGAAAAAAAAAAAAAAAAAAACCTCAAAACCATAAGCCAATATAAAGCTGGGTTAGAGCACTGTTAATACTGGATGTAATAGAATTTAACTAAAATAGAAAATCCTAAGGATTAAAAAAAGATATCACATGCTAAGCATTTTGAACATAAATACACCTAACAAAATAGTCTCAAAATAATAAAAACAACAGCTGACATAAATTAGACAGAGAAAGAGATAAATCAATAATTGGAGTTAAAGATTTCAACAGGCTTTTCCCAGGGACAAACAGATCAAGGAGACAAAAGATATGAAACAAACATAGAAGAGCTGAACAACAGAAATAATAATTTTCAGCATTTATAGAGCTCTACATCAAATGAATAGACAAACTGTGTTAATTTGAGCCCACACAGAACATTTACAACTCTAAATTGTATATCAGAACATATAAAAAAATTCTAAAAAATTCCAAATGATCATTATTATACCAGCTAAGTTCTGAAACCATATGCAGTAAAATTTGATATAAATAATAAAACAAACCTTTAAAAAAATGTATATATTTGGAAGCTAAATAGTGTATTACTAAATAATTATTGAGTTAAAATGGATATAGTGAATAAAACAAGAAATATTTAAAGATAAATAATAAAGAAGACATATGTCAAAATTTATGGTACAAAACGAATAGTATTTGGAAGGACATTTATAAATTTAAATAAATTAGGACACAAGAAAGATTTTTTTAAAAAAGCCAAGAATTCAATATAAATAAGAAGCAAGAAACATGTTAAATTCAAAGAAACAAGAAAAAAAAATAATAGAAATAAGTGTATTAGTCTTGGTCCAGTCAGGAGAAACAAAAACCCAGTAATTCGACCTAGAAATGTTGTATGTAAATAATTATTAACGTTTTGCAAAGGATTACCTACTATGGGGGGGTAAAAAGAGAACTCTCAGGATGCCCAAGGTTTGAGGGAGGAGACTCAAGGAAATGGAAGGGGATTCCTGCTCAAGGCTGGGCTTCAGAGCTCCTTGGGGGGGGAGTAGCAGTCTTGTCCCATCTGGCAGGCCAGGGTAGACAGGCAGGGAACCACAGGCCCAGATGGGCAAGCAGGAAATTCCCCATGAGAGGGCAAAAAAGTCGAGACCGGCTGGCAGGAAACTGGCCACAGGCATGACAACAAAACCCGCAAAGACGCTGCCCATGAAAGTGCCACCAACCAACTTCTAGCCTGCGTCCATCTTGCTAAGGCATCTGAAATACTTACTGCTTTCTTGCTTATCATCTAGGCGATAATGCCTTCCATGAACAGTGCGCTGCTTTGTGGAATGTTAAGATAATCGAGAACTCTGCAGACCGTACATGGCAGAGGGCAGAAGAATGCACATCGCCCTGTGGCAACACTGTGAAGATACACTATTGGCACTGCCGGGTAAAAGCAAACTGCGACTGGTGGTGGTCTTTCAAATTGGTACGAAGGAAACAAAGCCTTAGCCACATCAATCACTACATACCAAATGCCAGGAGTTGTGATCATTTGCTCCAGCAAAGATAGAACAGAGTCAACAGCTGCACTTGGACCACCACCCGAATCGGTTTATGACAGTCCACAGTAATTCTCCAAAATCCATCCAGCTTCTGCATGGGCCAAACAGGTGAATTAAATAAGAATGTGATTGTTACCACCACTCCTGCTTCTTTCAGTACTTGGATGTTGCCATAAATCTCTGAAATTTACCCTGAAGATATAATATTGCCTCTGATTTATTACTGTGGTATGGGGGAGAATTCCAGGGGCCTCCATTTAGCCATTCCAAACACGATGGCCCTCATCCCATGCATCCAAGAGCCAATGGGGGGATACTTCCAGTTTCCAAGTACAGTCAGCCTTCTGCATCTGTGGGTTCCACATCCGTGGATTCAATCAACCTCAGATCGAAAATATTTGGGAAAAAAATTGTGTCTCTACTGAACGTGTACAGTCATGACTCCCTAAGCAATGCTGTACAATGACTATTTACATAGCATTTGCATTGCATTAGGTATTATGAGTGATCCAGAGAGGATGTGCATAGGTTACATGCAAATACTACACCATTTTATAGCAGGAACTTAAGCATCCATGGATATTGGTACCCACAGGCAGTCCCGGGACCCATTCCCCATAGATGCCAAGGGGTGACTTTACACATATTACAGATATACATTCAAGATCTGGGGAAATAACCTGCCGAGTGGGTCTGTGGGTGAACCAGGCCCCCTATGAGTCAAACTTCAGCGAAGGCTCCCTCTGTTACTTGGCAACCATAGCCCCACTTCAGCTGGTGGATCAGAGTCCCACTTGGAGTTCCCAAGAGTTAATATCAATTCATAGCCAGTGCCCAGTAATCTCCAAAAGTTTTGTGTATTGCTTTTTTTCCAAATGCATAGTCACTCTGGTCAAAAGCCCTACCTCCTTTTAGATTAGGCTTGGCAGAAGATTTATAATACCCACTTGTAAAAACGTAGCAGGGGCCTTCCCCAAGCATGCCCTTCAATCAAGAGGCTCTGGTCCTATGCTTTGACTTCAGTCTGGAAACTGGAGACTCAAGTCAGGGTTTTTGGCCAAACTTTTCTGTTTTACAGAGCAAGCAATACTTGAGTGGGCTGCCCATCTGTTTCAATCTGAGGAACACTGATCAATTAGCTATAACCAAAGATCTCAGATATGAAGATCCTCTTCTTGTTGAAGAGGATGTGAAGACAACCCACCAGACTGTGGAGAGGTTTGCTGGGTTGCCCTGGACCAGAGGTGTCCACGGTTACTGGGCTGTGCAGGACAGAACCCTGCAAGCAGGAAAACCCACACCAGAGTGTCAGTGGGTGGCAAGAATCTGCCCACTGGAATGTCACCTACAGTCTCCTGGAAAGTGCCCATGGTTGTTACTGCTAACTCATCACCTGGAAGGAAGCCAGAAGGAACACCCATAAAATGCACAGGGAAAGTACCTGCAGAAATGCCATCAAATCCTGCTGGGAGTGAGCTCCACTGAGTGTCCTGCACGGCATCTGAGCAGCTCCAAAACCAGCAGGAAGAAACACACACTGGAACCAGGAAGAGAAGCCCCTTCTTCCTGCAGTGGCCCTTCAGCCCCTTCCCCTAACGAAGTTTACCATTGTGTCCGCCCACAAGGAAGAGATGTCCCAGCATCCCAAGCTGGAAATCGAAGGTGGGTTTGGAGCTGCGAGGCAATGGAGTTGAACTGCCACATAAGGAAAGTAATACCCGAAATAGAGAAATTAACAAGCCAGAAGATGGCTGTTTGAAAAGATTAAAAAGAAACAGAAGTCTTAGACAAGATTAATTAAGAGAAAGAGAGAGAGAAGATATAAGAAGGAATATTCTGAGACCCATGAAGAGATTTTTATGAACTTAAAATATAAGCGCAGAAATTTTAAAAAATAACTCAAGTATTGCAAAACTTGAAACAAAACAAACAAACAAACAAAAAGATATAGAAAATGACTGGAAGAAAGCATAAATAATTTCTATCCTAGTGCGGGCTCCAGGAATTGTTCTGCCTATTCCTTTCTGGGGCTCTTCTCCCTGAATAAAGGATTCACAGTTTCACTTTGCACACGTACAGACCAGCACTCAGCCAGACAGCTCCTCAACATCATTCCGTGAACCCCCTTTGCTTCTGTACGCTGTTGGAGTCCCAGTTTCCTGGATGCCGTTTCTTCTGTATATTTATTATCTTGTTTTCGTGGATTGCATTTTCTAGTGGCTCCCTGTGCAATGAGGTTTTTTTTATTTGTTCATTTGGTTCTATGTTTCTGTTTGTTTTTTAGAACTGAATGTCTCCGAGTTGATAGTTGTGTTGGGTATTTAATTTCATCATTTTTAAGGCTTTTTTCTATTGTCCCCTAAAACCTCATGTAAACTAAAATGAAATCCTAAGTGTCCCGCTGAACAGACCCCCTCTTGGGCAAGGAAACCTTAGAAAAACCTTAAAACTGAGTTCCCGGCCATGACAGAGAAAGGTCAGAGGAGTCTCCTTAAAACCCCTCCCTTTTGGAGTTTAGACACTAAAAATGAACAGCATTAATGATAAAATGGAGACCATAAGACTGACAAAAGGCACTCTTTGTGACAAAGAGATACTAAATTACAAACAGACCTAAGGCCGTTGGAGGCAAAGGTTAAGCCATGCCTGCAGGCCATCAATTTGCTTAACAGATCACTTTGAGTCAGTATATTGTGGCTTCCCTGTGATTAGCAGACTTCCAGTATCTTTACTTAAAGCACACCTTTCTATTGATTCCCAGCTTTTAGACAAAGCTTTCTTTTTTTCTTTAATTACAAATCAAAGAATTTCTGAACCTACTTATAACATGCAAAACCCACTCTTCGAGATGTCCCTCGTCTTCAGGCCAAACTAGTGTACATCTTCCATGTATTGTTTTATGATTTTCCCTGTAATTCTTATCTCCCTAAAATGTATAAAATCAAATTGCGACCCAGCCACCTCTGGTGTATTTTCTCAGGACCTCTTGAAACTATGTTCCCCAGGCCGTGGTCACTTACATTGGCTCAGAATAAATCTCTTTAAATTATTTTAAAGAGTTTGGTTTTTATCATTAACACTGAATTCCAAACCTTTGTGTGTAACCTCTCTAGCTTGGGATCTTCTCTTCTTTCCAAGTTTTCTGAAACTTCACAATCATTACATCTAGCCAAGCACTTGGTAGATCCTTACACTCTGGAAATGTATTTCTCTAATATTATTTATTTGGTGATGTCTCTCCCTCTGCTTTCTGTTTTTCCCTTTCTGAAATTCTTGGAGAAGGTGGCAATCCTGGTGAGAAGTCAAAAGTGAGATGGTGTAGGATAGAGTGAGAAGTGAAGTTCAGGGAGAAGAAATAGCATAATCAAAGGCTCAGAGGCCAGATCAATGAGGGATTGGGTTTTGGCTAGAGCTGAGGCTCTGTGGAATACAGCAGTGAAAAATAAAGATGGAAAAGTAGCTTAGAAAATGTAACATCACAAGACGGACTTAAAGGACAATTTGAAGAATTGGAACTCTTATCTGAGGACAATGAGGAACTATTGAACACTGTTGATAAGAGGGTATTGCAGATGCTGTTGGTGGCCTGTTGGTGACCCCATTTTCCAGTGCAGTGCATTCCTCCCCCGGGGGTGCATGTAGTGACTACTAGTGGCCCACACCAGGACTCTCCTGCAGGGGATTTCCTGTGCCTTCGGCAGGGATGCCTGTGCCCACTGATGAACTGAAAGGGGGAATAAATAGCCCCATCTTCCCACCTCTGGATGGAGCAACCTCATTGGTGCAATTTATGTTCCAGAGCTCCCTGTGCAATTAGGCTGAGGCTAGACTCTTCCTGCAACCACATCTGCGCCTACCTTCTTCCGCTGTGCTCTCCTGCTGCCCTCGTTCCCTACCAGGTTCCTCCTAAGAGCACTCCCTCAGTAAAAGCACTTGTACAGGAATCGCTGCCTCAGCCTCTGCTTCTAGGAAATCCAATTTGAGGCAGAGACGCGACATGACGAAAGCTAACACAACATGGAAATGAACCTAACGGTGGTGTTCAGGATTGATTAAAGCAAGGAGACCTTGGATTAAGGGAAGTCAGGGGAGATGAGGGTTAAGAAGAGCGTAAAACTTGGGAAAAACATAAAAAACGAAGAAGAAACAGCAGACAAGGGGGCGTTTCTGGACAGACTCTTTCAAACCAATGTAACATTCCAGATGAGGGAAAGAAAGGATGATGTAGGGTGACAACATCTCAAATCTAGGTGACTAGGAGGGTGGCAGCCCCGTGTACAGACATAAGGTAAGCAGGGAATTGGAAGAAAGCATCTCCATGTAGATCTTGCACACAAGACCCACATTTGCATAATGCACTTTGCAATTTACAGACCTCTCAAATACATCACCTCCTCTTCTCAACGTGGCTCTGTGGGATGGGATGGTACATGTCCATACTCCTTCCCTTTTTCCTGTGATCTTGAAGTGCTTCCCAGTAGAGCAGAGAGAGACTACATCCTCACTCCCATCGACTTCGGGCTTGGCTGCGTGACTTGTTTTGGCCAACGCAATGTAAAGAAACATGACATAAGCAGAGGCTTTATGGGTGTGTCTGTGACTTGGCTTGGCTCTGTGCTCTCTCCATCCACCTTCAGAAGAACGTGCCCCAGGTAGCTGCTGATACCGGGAGATTAAGGAGACATGTGGAGCAGACCTAAAGACTTAAAATCAACCCAAAGCCTAGAGCCACATGCAACTGATCCTAGCCACGCTCAGTTATAAATGAGAAATAAATGTAAGCTATTGCATTTGGTAATGTTTGTTATGTGGCATTATTGCAACAATAACTGACCAATACAGTTAGGCAAACATGTTCGTTAAGGGGAAAACGTCCATTAAGCAGAATGAGCAACTGAGATACAGAGAGGTTAAAAATTTGTCCACATTTACAGCTTAAAGGAGAGGGTTTATTATGTTCTTATCTACCTACTCAACAGAAAGGCTCTGTAAATGTTGACACATTTCATCACAGCTTAGAAGCCCAGCATTCAAAGGAATAATTTTTAAACGCTTTATAAAAAATAAAGTACCGAGTTTGCTAATAACCTAAGAAATGCATGTTTTCATATATGCTGCCTATTAAGTCTGTTCATATCGTATCAGCAAACATCATGTCGTCTTGGAGAGGTTCCTAGTTTTTCCTGTGAAATGTTTTTCAACGCCTGAGTGAATCAAAATGAATGTAAATGAGGTTTATTAAGTCAACCCCACATGGTGCTGTATTGTCAGCATTTGTAGGGCTGTGACAGGTTAGTTATTGCAATTTGAAGGAAATGTCACCAACACAGCAGTCTGCAGAATTAACTTAAAAATATATATGTATAAAACATCTCAGGATTTTCCACCCTTTCAAGAATCGTCTCCTTCGACGGTGACAGGGCGCTGAGAGAGCCGAAGGTTTGCTCACTCCTTCTCATCAGGACTCACTCTCCCGCCGCGTGGTACCTGAGGCCAAAGGTCAGGGGCTGCAGGTAACCTCCCAGGATTCTGAGAGCTGCTGTTAATGGACTGTGGAGAGGAAACAAAATGAGGGCGATTGGAGCTGACAAGGAATGACAGGAGCCGGTGGCAGCGGCACCAAGCGCCCTACTGCACCCTGAATGAGCGTCAGACTGCTTGGGGGGGGGGCGGAGAAGAAGCAGGAGGAAAAAGAAGGAAAATGAGGCTCTCGGCCCACCGAGCTGTAGACCGATGGGTGGTGCTAACTTCAAGGAGGAACCAAAGCGTGTCCTGTGTCCCCCGGGGGCTGGCCTCAGGCATGGCTGCAAGGGTCATCAGTCCCTTAGGTGCCTTGCTTTGGGAAGAGTGACGAAGGCTCTTCTTCTCAAAGTCATCACACCCCGTCATTGCACTTGAGTGCTGGAAAATTATCCCTTCAAGTCCAGGAGGCTTCTCGTTTGCAAGAAGTCTTCTCTTGCATGACATACCTTGAGAGAAAGCAAAGCATATTAAGCCTTTGTCTGTGAGTGTTAGTGTAAAACAAACAAACAAACAACAACAACAAAAAAACACTTTTCATGGGCCCCCCAGGCCCTCATGGCAGAGATGACACTGGGCACCTAGAACATGTCTGGAACCAGCCGGAGGAGGGAAAAGACACAGAAAGAAACTGTGGGACTGGCTGGAAACAGATGTTTCTGACTTCTCGGTTTTCCCAACTAACCTTGTTTAAACCTTGTTTAAACCCTGCCAGACAATGAATCCCAGCGGGGTCTGTGCAGGGTTTCTCTCCACGTTCCCCACTTTGGGTCTGCCCTCCCCCTTCCACCCTCCTCTATATAAAGTGTGAGAACCACAGAGTCAAGGGGGGGGGGAATCCTCTCTCTTGTCCAACTCCTGTTTTTACATTAGAGAAAATGAATGCCAGAAAAGAAAAGTGAATTTCTAACCATCCTCAGCGGAGCAGGGCTTGGACAAGTCTTCTTTTTCAAAATCCTGTGTTATCTCTGCTACTCCACACTGGTGAATTCTCTGCACAGGCCCCTGCATCCGAAGTCTAAATTTGTCTTGACCACTGCGACAATCAGAGGCGTTTATGAAATGCTATTGACAAGCAGCCTGTGGGCCTGTGCTTTTCTGTGCAAAGTGGGCTCACGTGATGCATTCATTCATTCATTCATTCAGCAGACATTTGTTGACTGCCTTTTGTTCCCGGCCTCTGGGATCTCGCAGACTAAGAAGCCCAAATTGGGCAAAATCCTGGGAGGCATAAATGTGAATAGCATCACAGAAAGAAAGGGCACACGCATTCACCCTGAGAATTCATTTTATTAGGCAGCAGTGAAAGGAAACACGGAGGACCCCAGTGGACGTGGCAGAGTCAGGGAGGAATCGCACCCTCCTCAGCAGACGGATGAACCCAAACAACCCACTCCTGGTTTGCTAAGTCCTCTAGGAAAAGGCCAACCCATTGTTGTAAACAGAAAAGAAGTTCTTCCGAACTCTGGAAGGCCAGGAATCTATAAATCCGTCAATTGCTGAAGTTCACTGCAGTGGGAAGAATATCAACAGCCCCTGCACCAAAGAGGGACTCAGAGGCAGTGCTCCTGCAAGGACTGAATTCTAGCCAAGCGTGTCCCCATTCAGTGACTTGGAGTTACTGGGCTCAGGGATAGAGCTGAGCTGGAGTATCTCCCTGTAATTAATTAAGAGTGGGCTTCCCCATGAAAATGCCAGCGAGCAAGAAGTTCTTCAGGACTGAACTCAAGAAGGGGCGCTGAGGCTAGAGGTGGGCTTGGGGTGCAGCAGGTGACCCTGGAGATCCAGCAGAAGGTCCACTCTTTGGGAAGGACAGTTGTTAGTAACAGAAAAGGAGCAAGCCGAGAGCTGAGAAGCACCAGATACAAGCAGCAGCAGCCAGGAGAGGAGTCCAAGAGGAACAGGGCCATCCAGGAGAGTTTCCTACCATGAAGCCAAGGAAACCACAGACGGTCGGAAAAACCTCACTTAAGCCATTCATTTCAACTCCTTCCCCACCAAACATTTTTAGCAGCTTTCCTAATGGTACAAAATGATTGATTTGCAATTCACTCCTTTCTCAACAAAGGCAGCCTGTTGTGGGAGGAAAGAGTCATGAGCCTGGGTCAGCAGCCTCAGGGCTGGCTCCTGCTGGGGCGGCCAGAGCCCAGCTGTGCAACCTTGAGGAGCTGCCCTCACATCTAGGGGTCAAGGTTTCCTCCTCTGAAGTCACACTTGCTGTGATGTACGATGGATATAAAGTGGATATAAAGGCATATGGTAAGTACTATATAAATAACATAGGGTTTTAAACTGTAATTCCTACAGAATTGACAGATACGGGTGCAAACAACAAAAATGTTGGCGTGCAAAGTACTTCTGAGCACAATAAGCCTGTGATGCAAGAAGCGCAAGGCTTACTCACTGCTCACTGCCAAAACACCCTTTTTCTTGTATTTACTGTAAATGCTCTGCTCATTTGGTTTATTTTACCCATTTTTTTAACACTTGTAAAGCACAATGTCCAGGATGAAATAGGATGGGAAGGTGGAGAGACCATGAGAACAGCAGGGATGTGGGCCTTGGGACTTTACTTCCTTCTATTTCCTGCTCCCCAGCTGTACATCAGTCCTGGAAACCAGATGCCTTGCAGCCACCAGAGGGGTTTGGAGACTGGGGATTGGAGCTCCTCAAAAAGCACCAACCCCAGAACATTGTCACAATCCACCTGTCTATCAACTCCCTAAATAAGCCCCATTCACAAGGCATTATTATCTGCCCTGATCCAGAACTCACTCTGCAGAAAAGCCCTGTCCCCAGAGTGTTTTTGGAAAACAAAAACAAAAAAAGCTACAGCCATTGTTTAGCATTGCAGCTGCTTGAGGGTGCAATACATGTTGGGGAAAACAAGAGCCTGGCCGAAACCTAAAAGGAACATCTAGAAAATGAGATGTCCATAGGATGCTTGAAAAGCTCTGATATATCCCTTGGCATCTCGAATCCCATGTGCAGGGCTGTGAACATGCCCAGGAAGGGCATGTAGGTCTCTACTCTCCCCCGGGTGACCCTGAGACCCTGTGCAAGGAGGAAGTTAAGGCTAAGGCAGAGCTGTAAGCTTCCTGAGCACTTAAGGCATGTCCCAAACACAAAGAGCCAGTCAGCAAAGGATGAAAGATGTATCTGTTCAAGGTTCTTAAGGAAACCTGTGACCAATCACTAGCTGACCACTAAGGTAACCTAGCAGAGATTTCAGTGGCCTCACACAATAGGGAATCTAGTCTAGAATTAGTCTAGAAAAGTTCTTAAACAAACAAATAGCAAAAATAACAAAAACAAAATCAGCAACAAACCAAACTCTGATGGAGGTGATTTCTGATTTCCAGAATCACCTGGAGTATAATATAATGTAATACATATATTGTGTAGAATGTCTAGCTTGTGAGAAAAAAATTTATATGACATGCAAAGACACAGGAAATTATAGTCCATAGATGTGTAAAAAACAAACACCAGTCAATGCAAACTATTCCTGAGAGAAGCCAAGAAGTTGAACTTCTAGGACAAGGACTTTAAATTAGCTAATGTACATTTGTTCAAATGACTAAAAAACATCATATAAAGAATTAAGGTTTGACGCTAATGTCTCATCAAACAGAAAATATCAATAAAGAAATTTAAATGACCACAAAAAGAACTAAATAGGAATTCTGTACTTGAAAGGTATAATAATGAAAATGCAAAATTCAGTAGAGGAGCTCAAGATAGATTTGTCTCTCACAGAAGAGATACACAGCAAACTTGAGGATAGATGAAATAAAATGATACAGTCTGACAAACAAAAAAGGCAATAAAACAAAAACGATGCTAAACAAAAAATAAACAGAGTCTCCGAGACCTATGGGATACTGCATAACATACCAGCATGTGCACAATGGGACTCTCAGAAGCAGAAGAGAGAAAGAGGGAGTCAAACAAATAAATGTTTGAAGAAGTAACAGCTGAAATCTTACAAAATCTAATGGAAAACAATCTACACATCTGCGAAGGTCAATAAACTCTAAATAGGATAAACTGAAAGAGATTCACACGTGGGCACATCATAGTCAAAGAGTTGTGAGGCAAAGACCAATAGAGGATCTTGAAAGCAATGAGAAAAAAATGACTCATCATACACAAGGGATCCTCAATAATATTAACTGTTGAATTCTTACTGTAAATTATGAAATCATAAAGGCCAAAAGGCAATGAGGACATATTGAAAGTGTTAAAAGAGTCATCAACCAAGAATTCTATGTCTAGCAAAACTATCATTCAAAAAACAAAGTACACATTGAAACATCCTCAGATAAAAAATGAGAAAATGGCTCACTAGCAGACCTGCCCTACAAGAAATATTAAAGAATTCCTTCAGGCTAAAATGAAGACACCACATGGTAACTCAAGTCCAAATAAAAACATAAAGAGCACGAGTAAATATGACTTCACAGCATACTTCTCCTGTCTGACTTGAAAGACAATAGCATAAAGTAATAATTACAAAAATGTATTGATGGGCTGATGATATAATTTGTACCAAAATAATAGCACAAAGGAAGAGAGAAATAATAAAACTATATTAATGTAAACTTTCTATATGATATTGAAATTAAATTTGTAGTAACCCAAACTAGATTGTTTTAAGTTTAGATGCTAATTGTAATACCCCCAGGACAACCACTAAAAAAATAATAATAAATGAAACCACAGAGGAACAAAAAGGATGTGATAGAATTTATTTAACACAAAAATGCAGTAATGGAGAAACAAAGATGCAAGACACATATAGTAAACAATATCAAAATGGCAGACATAAGTCCTACTTATCTCATCAGCAATTACATTAAATGTAAACGGACTAGATGTACCCAATAAAAATGAAAGGTTAGCAAAATGGATTTAAAATAAGTCTCAATAAATATAAAAGGATTGAAAAAATACAAAGTATGTTCTCTGACCACAATAGAATTAAATTAGAAATCAATAACATAAGGAATTTGAAAAATTCACAAATATGTAGATATTAAACAACATACTCTTAAGTAACTAATGAGTTAACAAAAGAAATTACAAAGGATGTTAGAAAATACTTTGAGATTAATAAAAACACAAACATATCAAAGTTTATTGAGTGCTCCTAAAGCAATGTTTAAATAGAAAGAAAGATCTATATATCTATATGTATATCTATATATACATGAAATTGAAAATAAAGAAGAAAAAACTAAACAAAAAATAAGTGGAAGGGGGAAATTTAAGATTAGAATGGAAATAAATGAAAATAGAGAATAGAAAAACAATAGAGAAAATCAGGAAATGAGGGGCTGATTCTTTGAAAAGATCAACAAAATTGACAAAACTTTAGCCAGACTGAACAACAAAAAAGAGAAAAGATCAAAATTAATAAAGTCAGGAATAAAAGGTCATCAATGCTGACCTTATAAAAATCAAAGGCTTATAAGGGAATATTATGAACCAACCATATGCAAACAAATTAGATAACTTAGACAAAATGATCAATTTCTAGAAATACACAAAAATGACTCAAGAAATAAAACAGAAAATATGAATAGAGCTGTAACAAAGAAAGTGATGAAATTCATAATTCACAAACTTCCCACAAAAAATCTCAGGCTCAGATGGCTTCACTGGTTAATTTTATCAAATATTTTTTTCAAATAATTAATCAAAATTCTTAACAAATTCTTCCAAAGAATGTAAGAGGAGAAAATATTTGCTAGCTCATTCTATGAGACCAGTATTACCCTTATACTAAAACTAGGCAAAGATATCGTAAGAAAAGAAAATTATAGGCTGATACCCCTTATGAACTATGTAGAAAATCCTCACCAAAAGAAAATTATAGGCTAATATCTCTTATGAACTATGTAGAAAATCCTCACCAAAATGATCCTTGATCATTGTACACCATGATCAAGACCCATTTATTTCAGAAATGCAAAATTGATTTAATATCTGAGAATCAATCTATGTAATACACCATATTAACAGAATTAAAAACAAAAATCACATGATCATCTCAATAAACCTGGAAAAAGCATTTGACAAAAATCCTATATCCTTTTATGATAAAACCACTGAGAAAATTAGAAATAAAAATATTCTTATCATGGAAACAGGCATCTATCAAAAACCCACAGCTAACATCATATTTAATAGCAAAAGACTGAGTGCTTTCTCCCTAAGAACAGAAATAAGATGAGGATGTCAGCTCTGGCCACTTCTAGTCAAGGTTGTACTGGACTAGCCAAGGCTAGTAGCAAGAAAATGAAATAAAAGCCATTCATATTAGAAAGAAAGAAATACAATTATTTCTATCTAAAAATCACATAATCTCATATATAGAAAATCCTATAGAATCCATTAAAAAACAATTATTAATAGAACTAACAAATGAGTTCAGCAAGATTGTAGAATACAAGATCAATATACAAAATCGTTTTATTTCTATATACTAACAATGAACAATCATAAAATGAAATTAAGAAACCAATTTTATCTACAATAACATCAAAAAGAATGAAGTATCTAGGAATATATTTAACAAAAGACCTTCAAGACTTAGATGCTGAAAACTACAAAACATTTTTGAAATAAATCAAAGAAGTTCTAAATAAATGGAAAAACACTCCTTTTTATGAATTGGAAGACTATTATTGTTAAAATGGCATTTTTCCACATATTGTCCTACATATTCAATGCAATCCTGATGAAAATCCTGGTCTCTTTTGTGTGTGGAAATTGACAAGCTGATCCTAAAATTTATATAACACTTCAATGGACACAAAATAGCCAAAATAATCTTTAAAAAGGAAAAGGAAAGCTTAAGGATTTATCATCTTGATTTAAAAACTTAATACATAGCTAAACTAATCAAGATAATGTGGGTCTGGCATAGACATATAGATAAATGGAATAGAATTGAGAAACCAGATATAAAATTCTTGTATTTATGGTCTATTGGCTTTCAACAAGAGTAGCAAGTTGTTTCAATAAGGGAAGAATGGACTTTTTAACAAATGGTGCTGGGACAACTTGACATCCACACGCAAAAGAACAAAACTGGAACCCTACCTCACACCACACACAAACATTAGCTCAAAATAGATTATAGACCTAAATGTGAAAGTTAAAATTATACAACTTTTAAAATAAAACATAGGAGTAAACCTTCATGATGCTGAATGAAGCAATAGTTTCTTAGATATGAAACAAAAATACAAGCAGAAAAGGTAGATAAATTGGACTCTTCATAAAAAGTAATTTTATTGTGTGTGACAAATTGACACCCTCATTAAAGTAAGAAGACAATCTACACAGTGAAAGAAAATGTTTTCAAAACATATATCCAATAAGGGAATTGTATGCAGAATATATAAAGAACTCTTACAATTCCATGTTAAAAAGCAAATAATCTAATTTTTACGTGAGCAAATGATTTGCATAGTCGTTTTTCAAAAGAAGGTATACAAGTGGCCAATAAGCACATAAAAAGATATAAATGTCATCAGTCATCAGGGAGATGCACATGAAAATCACAATGAGATGCCACATCTCGCTCACTAAAATGGCTATAGTCAGAAAGACAGGTAATAGCAAGTGTTGGTGATGATGTGGAGAAATTGCAACCTAACACATCGCTAGTGGGACTATAGAATGATGCAGCAACTTTGGAAAACAGCCTGGCACTTCCTGAATATCTTTAACATAATTGCTATATAACCCAGCAATTCTACTACTAGGTATATGAGGTCTGTCTGTCTGCAAAGTATCCAGCCATTGTTAATATAATGAGAAGAAGGGTTTGCATGACATGGATGTAGGCTGGCAGCCAGGGAGAGTGGACTGGGATGTGCATGTGTGCACAGTGATGACTTCACCGTTCTAGTCAGTGGGGTGCAAGATGCCCTTGACTGAGCATGTGCACTGTGTGGCCATCACACTCAAAATGACTGAGCAAATGGGGCAATGAATCTTCATCAAATTTTGTGTTAAGCTTGAACATTCATCCGCGAAAACTGTTCATATCCAGAAGGCTTTTGGGGGCAATGCAACGACTGCAGCGCGAATAAAAGCGTGGCACAAACGCTTCAAAGATGGTCCAGAATCTGTTGAAAGTGATCCACGTTCTAGAATGCCTACAGTAAGCAGAACGCCTGAGAACGCTGAACGTGTATAAGCCGCGATCAACAAAGGTCCCAAGTTACCTGCTTTGAAGGGGACTGGGGTGTGATTGTCCTACGAACAATTTTTTCTTGTGTCTTCTTCAATAATGTCTCCAATTTTCACAGTACATGGCTGGATACTTTTGGGACAGGCTTCATACACCCAAGAGAAATGAAAACGTATGTCTGTACAAAGACTTGTAGGCAGATGTTTTTGGCAGCATTAGTCATAAATAGCCAAAAAAAGAAAAAAGAAAAAAAAGAAACAACCCAAACGTCCATCAACTGGTGAATGAATAAACAAAGAGTGGTACGTCCATACAATGGAATAACTTATTCAGCAATAAAAAGAAATGAACGACCCATTCTACAACATGGATGAACCTTGCAAACATTATGCCATGTCGTGACAGAAGCCATCACAAAATCCCACATATTCTATGATTCCATTTATAGGAAATGCCCAGAAAAGTCAAGTCTATAGACAAGAGTCGCATTAGTGCCTGTCTAGGGCTGATGGGGCAGACCATACAGAAACAGGATTGATTGCTGATGGGTTCTGGATTCCTTTTGAGGGTGATGGAATCTTCTAAATTCGATTATTGTAATCATTTTACAACTCAGTGAACATACTGAAAAACCACTGTGTACACTTCAAATGGGTGAATTTTATGAAATGTGAATTCCATGTCAATAAAGCTATTATAAAATAAATGCCTACCAAAACAACACATGCAGAGGGTCCATGAATTGATAAGGAGGGAAGGGTACTTGTGCTGCCCGCACTTTCAGAAAATCCCATTCCCAAAGGGGTTTACTAGGGTGTGATCATTCTTCTATGAAAAGGGTATCTACTTTACGAAACTATTCACAGTGAAGTAGCGATGCTCTCTGCCTTTGCAGACCTGTGGATAGATGAACATCAGTTAGGCCACTGTCCCCTGGCCCAAGCCCTTAACTCACAGGTCACTGCCTCTGACTCTCCTGGAAGTGTCCCCACTGTATTACCAGAGCCCACCTGCTGAACAGTCCAACCTCCTGGTCCAGAACTTTCTCCAACACTCAGACTGGGATCTAGAGAGGCTCTAGGGGAATAAAGGCACATGCAGGTGTGATCCAGGTGATATAATTGCACAGTGCAAGGCTCTGGGGAAGGCGAATTTGGCATGAAGGGTTGCCGCAGGGAGACCACCGAGGAGGTAGGACAGGCCCCGGACCCTGTTGGAGGGGAGCAGGCAGAAGAGGAGGAAGGTGGCCCCACTGGCAACTGCTATTTTTTGGGTAACAAGAAAGGAGAGGCAATCAACAGCGCTCTCCAAATAGCCTCGTATTTTAATTTCACTAAGGAAGATGTCTTTGTCAAGCATCTTTTTCCAGAACAAATGGTCCATTTGTAAAGTAGATAATCAATTCCTGATCTGGTTTGTTTTTAATCTCTCAGGGTTGTTTTAAAAAGGTCTTATCTGTAGTCAAGAGAGTACAGTATTTTCTCGATTTCTGGGGGAGGAAATCCGTGCTCTCCCAGTTGCCAGGGGCGGGGAGGCACCCCCCGGCAGCAGGAACTCTGGTCCCCAAAGCCCTCGGTTATCAGATCCGTGTGTGCCCCGTGGGAGGTGACGTCCCCGGAAACCAGGCTGAGGACTAACGGTCTCCCTTGGGACGCCAGCAGTGAGAACAACAGAGAAAGGTGGAGGGGCGCAACTCAGAAAGCCTCCACGTGGAAGTGGCCCTGCGGGTTGTTGCGTTCAGCCCCCAGCTTTGCAGGTGAGGAACCCAGCCCGGAGAGGACGGGTGACTTGCCCAAGGTTACTCAGCCAGCTGGTGGCAGATTTGGAGCGAGCAGCCTGGCGTCTCTCTCCCTGAGGACACAGCCCCCCCCCCCCTCGGGGCAGGCCAGACTGTCACTTGCAGGCACGTGAGCAAGCCTGCACCTGCCCTGGCAGGCCTCGCGCTCAAATCAGAAAACCTTCTGCCGAGACCCTGATGAGGAAATTAAATTAGCTACTAATTGGTTAATTGGCGGCGGGCTCTGTAAAGCGGCAAGGAACAGATTAAGCTGGAGCGAGAAGCACACGTTTGTTAGATCCGACCATGTTCATTATCCCCGCCATGCCCCGCCAGCCACGCTGCGCACGTCTCCCCCGGGGACGCTCTTGCCAGGATCCCTCGAGCTTGTGGCTGTCGGAGAATTTGTTTGTTCCTTTCTCTTCCTTTTTCTGACCCACGGTCACCGCCTTGTCCATCTTAGTTCCTGTGGTCCAGTGGGGTCCGAGCCATCTTCAGAACCCCAGTGCCGGCAGTGTGACAATAAATGCTTACCGACTGGCTCTCCGGGGTAAAGGACACTGATTTGTAGCATTTAGCCATTTCTGAGGTGTAAATACTTCCACCATGGGCCGATTTCCAGGGACCAACGTGACATCTACCGGCTCGTGAAATTCCTGAATATTCTACCAATGGACTCCCGCAAGCTGGTACCAGCTGGCTCCAACACGGCGTGCACAGAGATTAATAACTGCGAAATAAACAAGTAGGGGATTCTGCACCTTACACAGGCTCTGAGAAGTACTACAGAAAAGAACCATTCAACTGAGTGCTTTCCCAATCTATTTGACCAGAGAACCTGGGTTTCATAAAACACGTATTAAAACCTCCTGGAACTGTCAGGTTCCAAGGACTTGGAAACACGGCGAGATGATCATGTCGCTACTTGCAATTGCTGGGTGTGGGCAGCGTGCTAAGTGTTTAAGATAAGACACATAAGGTAGGGACCTTTCCCCCAGAGTAACCAAACCCGGTTAGGGCACGAATCTCACATAAAGTGCAGCCATGCATTGCCTAACAATGGCGGTATGTTCTGAGAAATGCATCGCTGGGTGATTTTGTCATTGTGCAAACACCACTGAGTGTACTTACACAGACCTAGATGGTGTCGCCCCTACCCCTAGGCTGCCTGGCACAGCCGATGGCTCCTGGGCTACAGACCTAAACAGCACGTTACTGGGCTGCATGCTGAAGGTAGCTCTAGCACAGTGGTATTTGGGCGTCTAAACATAGAAGAGGCACAGTAAAAATACAGTATCGTGATGTGTGGGACCACCGGGTAAGGTGCAGCATTGACAGACGTGCTGGTTTGAAGCACTTGACTGTATCGGACGACTGGTACAGACCGCGAGTGCTGCAAGGTTTCCGAAAATAAACACAGCACCCTGAGGCTGGGACACACACACAAGGGTTTTCCAGGCAGGGAAGGCTGCTTTGGCAGATCGATACGCGTGTTCGGGGACAAGGAGGAGGCCGGCACGACTGGAGCTGAGGGCACAGTGCAGAGTTGGGGAGATGGAGCTGGAAGCACGGGCGGGGTCCGGGGTCTGGTTGGGAAAGAGGGGCTGAAGGGCCAGAGGGAGGAGTGTGGGTGTCTGGCCCCGGCAGGGGGCAGGTGGCAAAGCAGAGGGCATGAATCGCCGCGACAGTGTGACTTCCTAGGGCCTTATACGGTCATTCAGCTTCCCAGAGAATGCCAGGGAAGCCTACTCAGCTCCGTCACTGGGGCCAGCTGGCTCTGTCCCCTGACCTCTGCGTTGGTTACCAAGGACACACGTGTCAACACAGGATGTTTTCCTCCTAGCAGCCTTGTGCGCTCAGCAGGATACCTGAATGCACACGGGGTCACCTGTGTCACTCCAGAGTTTCCATCCGTCCATCCCTGGGAACAGGTTTCAGGGCAGAACATTGAATACTGAAAGAGCATTCCCTGAGCCCTTACTTCACACCAGGCGGGCTAAGCATGGGAAGAGTCCTGGAAGATTCTCATGGATAGCGACTGGCCCAGGAAATAAATAGGAGGCTAAGCGCGGTGGCACAGCCCCGATTACTGTTCATGGCTCCCAAATCGCCCGGATCCTGACGCTCATCTACTGCAATGTCTTCTGAGCTTCCAGCGAGACGTGCCAAGCGCCTACCCCCTAGTGCAGCTTCTGATCTCTGATTCCTCACCGTCCGCAAACAGACCCCAGGTGAAGCCGCGGGGCATAAACCTGACGTGGTGCGCCCAGCTGCTGCCCCGTGCCCCTGTCACCCCTTGATGGACAGCCCGACACGGATTGCCTGCGCCTCCCCTCTGCCCCTGTCCAAGAAAAATCCCCTCTCAAGAAAACACGTGCAACTCGTTTTCCCTAAGATGCAAATAAGTGGGAATGGCTCAAAGCAGCACCTTTGCGGAGTTATTCATGTCTTTGTATCTTGGAAAAAAAAAAAAAAAGTAATGTCAGAAAAATGTTAAGCATGTCCTTTTTAAGAAAATATAAGGTTTCTAATTGTCTTATTACCATGGTAATTCAAGTGATTTAGAAGTATTTAACTGAAATCTTGAATTATAAAGTTGAGATGTATATATCAGGATCTCAACTTGATTGTAAAGTAAATGAGAAGTTATCTGGCGGATTTTTTTTTTTTAAATAACGGATTTAATCCATAATCCCATAACAATCATAGCCTCACTTCAGTATTTACTTTTTTGTCCATCCAACAATGGTCCAATAAGGAAATGATAGGAAATAGCTGAGAATTACTAAAATATTTTTGTTTCTAGGGTCTCTGAATGCTGGATTTTGTTTTGTTTTGTTTTCTTTCCCATCTGTGGCAGCTAAAAAAAAAAAAAATCACTCAATATTCAGGCCACTCATAGGGAGTGGCCACACCTCACAGTTCAAAGTGTATTCTATAGATCAGTAACATTATACTGGCATGTAATTGCAATTTACTATGCAGCAAAAATGATTCAAGACGAAAAATAACTATAGTGTCTAATTTACCTTTGTATAGGCAACTGCTTCAGTTACTCTGCTTTTGGCATTTGTACTTGGATAAAATGGTTATGTATGGTGTAGGAATGTCACAGTGCAAGATGCTGCTAGCCCAGGCAGAAAGCATTAAAATTATTTTGTGAAGATTGGTGGTTGCATTAAAACTGTTGTGCCATTATACCTCAAAAAGATTGAAAAGCTAAAAAATAAATAAATAAATAAATAAATAAATAAAGGTAAAGGATTCACACCGTAAGGTGGGGATCTCAGGCAGCCCAGTGGGCACGGGCAGTGGTATTTCTAGAGGAGAGTGCCATGCTAGTGCCAACCGCGCCACGGGAGCCGCTGCCGGCCCACCTGTGTGCAGAGCCGGCCTTGATCTCTGTCCTCCGGGCCCCTGTCACCCCGACAAGCTCCAGATCCCCTTCCCACTCTGCTTCTAGAGAAAAGAGAGTAGGAACTGGGGGCACGTGAGCAGGATGGTGAAGCAGAGCGCTGCGCCCAGGCCCGGAGGCCAGGGAGCAAGCACACGCCACCAGTTTGACCGCAGGCCGGAGCTCCGCCCTCAGCTGCACCGCTTCCCGGTTGCCCGACCTCAGGAAAATCACCTTATCTCCGGGTTCAGCTTCTGATCTTTATAGCACGCCCCGCGCCCAGTGGTGCCAACGTATGGGGACGCCGGGTGACTCCTGCTCACGGTGATGGTTTCAAAGGAAATACTCCCCAACGTTCGCTGGGGAACTAAACACACCAGGGCCGGACTTTCTACACCCCAGAATCTTCCTTGCAGACGATCCCCGTTGCAGGCTATTAATTCTAGCCTGCAACACACTTCGGCCGCCCTCCTAGATGCCGTACGTAGCTCCGCGAGACGCCAACACGTGGGTGCGGGCAGCTCTCCTCTCCGGAGGAAGCCGGGCGGGCCAGTGGTTGATCGGTGTTGACAGCAGGTGCGGGGGAGAAGCATTTGCCGACCGTCCAATACCCGTGGTCCTCCGGTAATTCAAATGACTTTCCAAATGTCACTGCATCTGTCTGAGTCTGACAGCTCTTCAAACCGGGGCCCTGTCTCTGAGTCTGAAGACCCGGACATATTCCTGAAGGGGCTTTTGATCTTCATTGCTTTCCATGTGGGAGGGTCCTCTGTCAGACAAAGTCCAGACCCATGAAACCTGCAGACAAAAAAAAAACAAAAAAAAAAACTCAGTGACAGGTAGTCTGGCAGGTGAAGGCGAGAACGCATCCAATGCGGGGACCCGGCTAGTTGGATGAGACACCTGACATTCCTGAAAATGAACAGTCCGGGGAAAACAGTTCTTCAAACCCACTCCAGCATCACCCCCATTTATCTTGAAGCCTGACTTCTAGTAACTTCCAAGGTGTGTAAGCAGAGAAAGCCCTAGACACCTAAAATAACGATTGCACAGTCCTGCACCAAACTCATCGACCGCGTTGCTCAGAAGAGAGACCAAGGCTCTCCTTCGAGGCCTCAAGTCGAACGATCTCAGAGATCTGGCTTCCCAGTCGCTGCAAATTGGGTGTCGCATCTATAAGACGTGGGGGGAGGGAGAGGGAGGCATTGGAGACAGCTCAATGGCAGCGATGAGAACTGACAGCTGACAGCCCGGCAGCAGAGGAGGGGAGGTGTGTGCTGGCTGGTCGTAGTTTCATCCAGAAAGGGTTAAATTCCATCGCGGCCCTAAGGAGGGAAGGAGGTGTGGGATGATGCATTGTGGAAAGTCTTCCCTTCGGAATGGCCAAAATAAATGAAATTTTGGCTTTAGAAAGAACAAGCTTGGGATCTCAGGGAAATTCACTTAAGTGGAACACTGCGCTCCCCTGACGGCAGAAGATAAATGAGGCGAGGCTGTACCTGCAAAGGCCGCCACGACAGGCTGGGGAAGGAAAATAGACCCCTGTAACCTTTCCAGCAGCTCATAATGTTCTGAAATCCCCCCCGTACGCGCCGGGCGGGGAGCGGCTCGAGCTCGGTGCAGACCCGAGCGGGCTCCCGTCCCCGATGCCCACCTGGCAGGAGCGTGCCAGGGCCCCCGGGGGACAGCTGTCAAGGAGATATATTGCCGGTCATGCAGCTCCTGCTTCTCCCCGCCTCCTCTCCTGCTGTCCTTTCCACCTTTCGCCCGCTTTGTCACAGTGTCCCCAAAGCCAGGCACCCGTGTGGCTGGCAGCTATCGGCCAGGGTGCCCCCACCCCCCCAGCCTTCACTCCTCAGCAGGTGTTCTCCAGATCCCCGGGGGTTTAGCCAAAACCCACCCCCAGCTTGCACCACGCCCCTCTGCACTTCGGCACGCGCCGCGGCCAGATCTGTTAAGGACTGTGACCTGGGCTGGAGCCCTTATGACGGTGGCTCTTCTCACCCTTGGCTCACACATCAGAATCAGCTGGCGCAGGGTTTCAAACACGCAGCTGCCCAGGGCCCCTACTGCCACCACCACCACCACCGCCGCCATCGGGCTGTTCCCACGGGTCTGGGCTGGTCCTAGCATTAGCGGTTTTCAAAAGCCCCCCCGGGATTCCAATGCACACCCAGGATGGAGAGCCGCCAACCTAGCTCGGAGCAGAACAGGAGCACACGTGGCTCCAGAGCTCCAAGAGAGGCCTCCACGTGCCCCGCTGGCCCGCCCCCAGGCCGGGCTGACTTTGTCAAGATCAACGAAGCCCAAAGGCTGCGTTTGCGGCTCAGATACTGAGAGGGAGAGAATGGAGAGGGAGAGGGCGGCGCACCTGCCGCCAGGGCCGCAGTGGCCCACTCAGGAAACGGAATTGAGACGTGGGGGGTGGGGGCAGGAACCGTCCTGCAGGGAGGCACGTGGGTAAGCGACCCATCAAAGAGGACTTTGGGGAGGTTGTGGGGCGCTCGCCAAGGATCACTAAGGACAGCTGAGTGTGTAAGGCCGGACCAGCGTGGCCAGGAGGGCCTGACTCCACAGGTCAGCGTCGGGCAGGGAGATCCAGAAGCTGAGTCGGGGGTGATTGTTCGCGCTGCACAGTCACATGGTGATTTGGCCGAAAATCGCTTGAGAGCCCTTTACGGGGTTGCTGCTCCTCCTGTGCAAAGGGACGGAGGGAGCGAGAGCTGCCACCGTGAGACTGTTCACCGGGCCTGGCCCCGTGCTGGGAGTGAGATGAGCTGACATCGTCAGGGGCTCCTGTCCTGGGGGGCCGGACAGGTGACCAGTGTCACACAGCCCTGCGTGAACCATCAGCCTCTTTCTTGACGGGGACTTTGCAGGTAAAGGGTGCCCTTTCCAATAGCTCGTGCGTCAGAAAGCTCTGCTCTCGCGGCTAAAGTCCCCGGTGCCCGGGCTGATGTCCCAGCACGCTGGTATCAGAGCCCGGGAATACTAACATCCCCTAGCCCCGGCCGGTGCACGAATGGTTTAAGGTAGCTTATAAAAAGAACACCCTATTCCACAAGATAAAATCAATTTAAAAGACGAGAATCGAGGCACAAAGAAGATATGAGCAGTGAATGAGGCTAGTACCCAAACACAGACACATCTTGGAATTCGACACCCTCGTCGGCGTGGGCACTCCTGTGGTCCAGTGTCTCTACTCACCGAGACAAAGAAGGAAGTGGGATCATTCACACCACTCGGAGTGCACGACATGCAATCTAAACGGCCGCTCAAGATAAACAGAACCACTCCTGGAACTGAAACCAGACAGAAAAGCCTCCTCCGGCCCCTTCTGGAACGGGCTCTGTGATTTAGTGGGTAACATCCTCAACGCGGCCCTTCTGTAAACACAGCAGTGAGCTCCACGGGTCTGTTTTTTAAAAACACCCCTCGGTGTAGGCTGATGTCATAACACCAAATTGTTAGCCAATTAAAAGAAAAAAAAAAATTCGGCAGGAGACCAGTACAAATGTTCTAAGAACCAAAGTCTGGCCCGATTATAGATTCCAGAGAAGGTAGAAAGGGGGGACGGGATTGTCGTCGTTGCACGTGAGAACAGCGAAGCTCACAACGTTGTCCAGATGATTCCTGTCTCAGCGTCTCCCGTCTGCTAAGAGAAAGACTAAGAACGGAAGCAAAGGGTTTCTGTTTTGTTTTGTACTTTTGCTGTTCCCCGAACCTGTGTTCCGATCTAGACGATCCAACTGGAGGGGGCCTGGTGGGATTGATTAGAAGACTTTGCTGGTGGCTGCTACGAAGCAAGAGGAAGCCTAGAAGCTTACACTCCAGCCAAGACCTACCTGGCACCATTAACCTCAGCAGCCCGGGGTCCTCCCCACCCTCGTCCCTGAGCGGCTGTCCCACGTCACTGTGCCGTCTGATGGCTAGCCCCTGCCCCTGTGGCCCCGAGGTGGCAGGTCCCACATTCTGCTTGTGCCCAACAGCAGCTCCCCGGCCCCGGCCTCGGCCGCCTCCGGCTCCCTCCCGACCCTCCCGTGGGCCCAGGAGCTGAGAACGCGCCATGTCATGTCAGGGGCTCAGGTGTGGGAGGAGAACGCGGGCAGCGGGGGATCTGTCGGGGGGAAGAGGAAGGAAGAGAAGAAAAACGGCCCCCTCTGAAAGCTTTCCAATCGCTCCAGCCACCACCATCTCTAATTCTTTTCTTAAAGTATAAAATCATTCTTCCACTGATCTCACTCGTGGTCAGAGCTGGGCGCAGACCCATCCGTCACGGGGCTGATTTGGTTCAGCAGGCGTTGGCTGGGCAATCGCTCATTTCAGGCTAATCTGCTAGCGGCTGTCAGGGGTTATGGAGTATTTATTGAGTTTGTGTCAGGCCGGGATGACCAATAGCCAGCAGCCAGTGGATACGCGCTGACATTGATGATATTGCTGAATTAAACGAGGTGATGTATACTCAACTCGCTTAGGGCCGGAATGGACCTCGGGATCGTTTTATAACCTGATGTGGATGACCCCTGGGCTTTCCTTTTCAAAGAAAACACTGCACACATGGCATTTCTATTTAAAGAAAAACAAAAAGCCACCGTCCCCAACAAAGGTAGGCGCGTCTGTATTTAAATGAACAACCGTGTTTCCTGGGGAGACCTGAGGGGACACACGAGATCCAGACGCTTGGCAAACAGCCCTCACAGGCTGCCTCACACTTAGATTTGGGGGCTCACCAGAAAGAGACACTCACTGGAGACCGGACTCGGGATTAGGAGCGTAAATCCAGCCGGAGTCCGCCTTTGGTGGCAACAAGACGTCACAGACAAGAGCACCTGAGTTGAAGGCAGGTGCTGGGTGCAAAGCCGGGCTCCACCGCTTCTTAGCTGCGTGGCTTTGAGTCGGTTCCTCAACTTCTCAGAAACTCGAGGGGTTTTTTTTTTGGCTTTTTTTTTGTTTTTGTCCATGTAGGACAGCGACATCCGCCCAAGGGTCACCGGGAGGCCACGGGAGGTGCCGCATGTGCCGACACCCGCAGACGACGTCTTAAACCTGATCCCTCTTTCCTTCCCGTCTCCAAGGGCCAGCCCCCGCCCCCAGCCTCACCCAGCTCCAAGGCAAGATGCCGCACGTTCTGCCCACGGCACCTGCCAACGGGGATGGAGATGTTGTCACAGAATCTCGTCTCACCTTCCGTGTTCAAATGGACACACTTTGGCGTGAAGTGTCCGGCTTGGGCGTCCTCCCAAAGGGCCTTCTGATTGAGCGAGCCCAAGGCCGGTTCTGGGGCCTGTCCCCAAGGTCACGGCTCTGGCACCCTCGCCTGGAGTGAGCGGGGCAACTGCTCCACCTGAGGGTGGGCCGGGCAGGGTACACTTGGGGGCTGCCGCTGTGCCACGTGGGGCAGTTCACTTGCACCGTCTGGGCCTCAGTGTCACTGTGGTTTGGAGAACGGCCGCCTGAGAGTGGTCAATCCCCAAGTCCCCTCTAGTCCTCATAGTCACGATTTGGGGACTGATTTGGGAGCGGCTCCTCTCTCACCCCACTACTCCCTCCTTCAAAAGAAGCACTGGTCCCCCCAGGGAGGAGGTGGTGCCTGCCCCTTGGAGGGTAGACAAGCTCTTGGGAGCCTTCCCAAGGGACAAGGGCGTGGAGGAGGCCGGGGCCCCACACCTTCTCTTTCCTGATGCCATGGCCTCCCCTCACTCGATACCTGCCCTGGGCCAGGCCCCAGGAAAATGCTTCCGCCCGTCTTACAAATAGAGAAACCGAGGCTTCGAGAGGTACAGTGTGGGGCAACGCGGCCACACACATCTGGCAAGAGATGCACCCAGGATTCGACTCTCCAACCCCCCTCTCTGCTGGCTGCGCCGCCCACTGCGCTTCCCCACCCACAGGACGCGGGTGACCACGTCCCATAGCAGTGTCAGCCAGTCCCCGGCTTAACGTCGGAACAACGCCTCCCCTCAGCCGCAGGCGTTCTGGAGAACCGCTGAGAAGCACGGCGGCGTGTTTTACACCTCTCCCCCGCCTCGAACACGCCTCCCCTCCCCATCTGCCCTCGCCAGGGAAAAGGAGAGAATTTCACACAGGCGGTGAGCAGAGAGAAAGGACAGGGCCCTGTATGCAGGAGCGTCCCCCGGATAATCAGCGACTGCCTCGACAACAACACCCGGTGCATATCGACCCATCACCCATGAATAGAAAAATGACTGATGCTTCGTGTGTACACACACACACACACACAGACACACAGACACACACACCACACACACACACACACCACACACACACATGCCCCTACACTGCTAGGTGCTCTTGGCAAGCGGGTGACTAGCTCCCGGATGCTTCCCTGGGATGGAAATTGAATTTAGGTTACAGAACATCATCTGGCCCAATTGCCACTGAATTATTCCACACAAAATATCAAAGTTAATTCTTGGGCCTGTCAGCCCCGTTGATGAGCCGGGCGGCTGTCAGCCCGGCTGCTCCTGCCTCCGGTGCCAGGGAAGAGTCTGAAAGTCACGCGATCCAAACTGCGGCCTTGGCAGGGCACGCGGGGTTAGATTACCAGGGTGACGAAGCCGCCAAGGCGAAGGCTCCGGGAGTCAGGATTTGAATACCTGTTCACACACAGGATAACAGATAGCCGCCCGCAGACGGGAAGGCTGTAGCTCACTCCCCTGAGTGCTGCTGCCACCACAAAACACGAAGGCCCTGCCCCGGGGGAGTCTGGCCCTGGCAGCCAGGCCCGGGAGTGATTTAGAGCCCTGGATCCATTCAGAGACTATCTAATCCATTGTCTTTTATTACATGCAGTACTCAGTCTCTCTCTCTTTCTCTCTCTCTCTCTCTCTCTCAACTTTTTTCCCTCCAACAAGCACCAGCAATCTAATACTCTCCCTTAAAGGAATGCTACTTGAAAGTGCTAGTTTGATTCAGAAATAGTGAGGGTTCTTTATGCCGTAGTCCAATTAAAAAAAAAATCCTAAATTCTCCCGCTGTATAAATGTGTATATACATTTATACATACATATATACATTTATACATTTATAAATGTGTATATACATTTACACAGCAGGAGAATTTAGGATTTTTTTTTAATTGGACTATGGCATAAAGAACCCTCACTATTTCTGAATCAAACTAGCACTATATATATATATATATATATATTCCCCCACCCTGCAGATCAACTGAACCCCGTCCCCTGCCTTCCCATCCCGGTGGGCAAGCCCATCCTTGTTCCACCCTTAACCTCCCCTCACCAAAAGCCGGCAGGGCCCCTTCTTTTGCTTCTCTTCCGACTAATTGTCTCGGGCCATCTGATGTTGAAATAATCCATAATTGCTTAATCTATCCGTGCATGTGTGTGTGTGTGTGGCAAGAAACGGAAAAGCACTTTAGAAAGATCAATCATCTAAAAATCATTGAGCAGCATATTGGAAGCAGGGTCATCGCCTGCTCCCAGCTGAGAAAATGATGGTGGGGAGAGATAAAGGCCGGGAGAGGAGGCTGTCTCTGTCTCCATAGCTTTTTGATTCCGAGACAGATTACCAGGAGCTCTAACTGCTCTCCATTTGTGCTAAACAAAGATAATAGCATTGGAAGTCACAGCCACATAAATGATACGACAATCAAATCAGCGACCCCCTGCCCCTTGTCTCCTGCCGGCACTAGCACACTAATAGATTAGGCAGCTCAGTGGGAGGAAAAGTCTTTGCCACTGGGACCTCGATCACCAGGGACCTAGTGGAATAGAGAAATCTGAGTTCCTAAACGGCTGGGGGAAAAAATGCAAAAGGTTCCATATGCCCTCTATAAATAAGAGAAATTCAGGCTGGAGAAAGCTTGGTGGAATAGGGTCAAATCTCTCATATGAATCAAATTAGTGGCCGTTCAACTAGTATTGCAGCACATTAGGCTGTAGCACCAGGGAATTGCAGCTACCTGTCCTCAAGACTTGGCCTCCAGCTGGCACCTGCCTCTTCGGCCATGCACCGTCCCCTCTTTGCACGCACAGCCCTTTTTGCCGCTGCTGCTGCTGCTACTGCTGCTTTGCTACTTCCCAGTGCCCTAGCCTTTCTGAAAGCTCAACTCTAATTGCTCCTGACACTCTCCTTCCTCTCCAGAGGAGAAGCTTCTGGAAAGAAGAACATTGTCACGATGATAGAGAAGGACAAGCAGGCTATGTCTCCACTCACACGTTCCCCGCTGCTGGCCCGACCAAGTCTTCCAGAAACCCGGCTTCAGGGACAGTGAACTGAGACAGATTCCCAGAGGCTAAGAAATTCCCGAGAAGTGGAGTGACAACTTCTGCGTTCATCAGAAGTCACCAAAACCGCACAGTCTAGATGCTCGGCCGAGTCGAAAGAGGAAGGGCTTCCGTCCCTAAGGAACCCAAGTCCACATCCTACCTGGACCAGCTCTTAGCTGTAGGATAATTTAACATCTCTGAACCTTAATCTTTGAGATATTTCCCAGTGACGTTGAGAAGTTCAGATCTAGCATTTTAAACAACTGGCAAATTGCAGGCACTTCCATATGCACCTATTGCAATCGAATTATTTTATCCGTGAAACAACCATGCGGGGCAAATATCATTCTCCCCAACTTGCAGACGAGAGCACCGAGGCATGGAGAGGTCAGTGACTTGTGCGAGGACCGTGAGTTTGCTTTTATGTGCTGTAATCATCATAATCGTGACCAAGGAGTGTTATCCCCACTCTATTATCAAATAAGACTGGCTTGATCCGAGAAACCTCACACGCATTCGCTTTGTCCATGGCTACTTAGGCACTGCACATTCCAGAGCAGCCTCAGCTGTCCCCGGGGCTCCGAGCCAAGCGTGCAGTGGGTGCTCTCCAAGCTTGGCTGTTTCATTCCAAGCACTCTACCCAGTTTCTCTGCGTCTCTCTGTGGTAGCGAAACTCCAGCTTCTCCAGCCCCACAACCCCAAGTAGGTGCAAGATATGTGCCACACGGAGTCCACATCCAGGGAAGGATATCTGACCCACCGCAGGACTTGTAGTGACCTGACAGTTGCCAGTGACTCAAACGATTTATGACACCCTCTCCCTGCCCAGCCCCCACCCGCTTCTCAGGGTGAAGAAGTATTAGATTTGGCAAAAGGGCAAAAAGGGCGTTTAGCATTGGAAGAACTTGCTGACCCACCTGCAAGGGGGAGAGAAGGGAATGACATGGAATGGCAGAACATTCTAGAATTCTGCCTGTGCATAAAAGGTAGCCAAGTCAGAGCAGTGAGCCACACTCTGTCCCCAGTGCACGAGGTGGAATCTCAGCAGAGAACTGAAGTGGTAGGTTATGGCATACGTGTCCCCTCCAAACCGGCACCTGACGCCACGCCCAGCACCCATGCACCCATGCACCCACGCCATACCCCTGCTGGAATGAAAAGCAGCAAGCCCAGAATGCAGGCAGACTCTGGTGTGCATTTGCCGGAAGGGTGGGGGGCTGGTTACCTAGTGGCTTCCTGAAACAGCCCTTCTGTCCTCAGACCAGTAAGCAAAGGCCAGGTAGGACCTGGGTTCTCTAGGTCTCTAGGTACATAGCAGGTGCACAGTCCCCGAGCCCTAACGGCTACTCCGTCAATATTTTCTGTGTGCAATGAATGAATGAGTAGCCAAGGGAGACACCGCTTCTTGGTAGCAAGAAAGCAGTAAAAGAGGAGTGAGTTTTCAAAACCCAGGGAAATGCAACAATCGTGTGAGGAAGAGCTTCTAGCAGCAGCTCCTACCCCTGTCTGGCTCTAACCAAAGAATAGAAAGGTAAGTCCCAAAAAATTATCGCAGAATCCTATTTAACTCCTGAGAAGTTGTAACAAATTCTCAAATTATTTGAATAGGAGAAAAGCTAAAGCAAAATTGAGGCCGACCTATCTCGTTATCAAGGGAATATGAATTCTATGTTTTCTCTTAATATTCTTTATCGAGCAGATAAGGGAATCTGAAAGTTTTAATTTAAATGAATGTTGTTTTCCAGGCGAATGCCAAGTTGCAGGGCAGGGGAGGCCCTCACTTCCACTTGCTCTGGAAATTCTGCCTCACCTGGGGTGACCTTGGGTTAGTGACTAATGAGATACATTCTCTGAAAACTAGTCCTTGCCTTTTGAGCCTAACACATTCTCTCCTTTTTGCTTAGGCTGGTCACAGCCCTATTAAATTTTAAATAGAAAGAGATTGACAGCAACAGAAACAAAATATCTAGGAGACACTAACAAGAACTGCACAAGATCCTATGGAGAAAAAGCTCGAACTCCATTAAGAAGAAAAGGAATTATTGACAAAAAAAAAAAAATTAGAAAAATGAAGAGTCATGCTGTTTTTCATGGGTAAAGTGATTTCATATTGTAAAGATGCCAATTTTAACCAAATTAATCTATAAATTCAAAGCAACTTCGAATAATATTTCTGCGGGACTTTTAAGGAAATTAACTTATTTTTTAAACTGTGTGGGAAAGTAAGAGTTCATAGATAGGTAAGTCAGTTTCCATAACAAAAAGACTATTAAAATAAGTGGTACAGTAGAAGGGATAGGCTGATAGAATCCTGGAAAACAATAAGGAACTCCGGAATATGTTTATGTACATATAGAAACATGATAATAATAGAATGTTGCCACAAACCAGTAGGAATTTTGTAAAAGATGTTATTGGGAAATTACATCACTATATGAAACAAAAGAAAAAAACTTATATACAACAAAATCTCTAGAAGAAATAAAGACCTAAATAAGAAAAATCAAATTATAAATGTAAGTTTTAAATATAAGAGAATATTTTTGTGATATGGGGTAAAGAACTCCTCAAGACTCCAAATATACAAATCATAAAAATATTGTGAATGTGAGTATGATAGTTCTATTCCATAAAAACCATTATAGACAGAATTAAAAAATGTGTGGGAAAGAGGATAATGTTCAATGTTGAAAGCTAAAGAATGGATTCTTGCCTAGAATATAGCAGCAATTTTCACAAATCAACAAGAAAATGGGAACCCAATTTATAAATGGAAAAGGAGTATAAGTAAGTAATTCACAGGAGGGGCAATCTAAATAGCTAGTACATACAAAGATCTAGTCAATTTTATTAACAATCAGATGGCTACAAACTAAAATAACAGTAAGATATCACTTTTTGACCACTCAAATGTTCAAAATTTAAAAATCAGATAATGCGTTGGAAAGATATGGAGAAATACAGACCTTCATGCGTTTTTGGTGGACATGTGTACTGGGACATCCTTTATAGAGAACAATACCGCAGTACTTACCCAAAGTAAAACAGGTGGTTATCCTAAAATCCAGCAATTCTTCAGCATTTTAATCACATAATTGAATGAAGGAGCAGGATATTGGAGATGACTTAAAGAGTTCACCACTGAGGAAATGGATTAATGTGTTGAATGCATACAAACTACAGACTGCTATGCATCGGTTAGGAGCAATGAATGATAGGTACACAGTAATATAAACAGATTTTACAGCAAGGTGTTGACTCCCACTTCTGGATCAAATGGAGTACCTTAGGGACAGACAACAACCAGGTAATCCAAAATGATCAACACTGACAATGTCAAGTGACAGCAAAGAACATAAGCTCTTGTATATTTCTGTTGGTATAACCATTTTGAAAACATCTTGGCAATATTTGCCACCATTCCACACCTAAGTATATACTCAACAGATATGCATATATGTATATATGTCCACCACAAGAATCTATAAGATTCATTCATTCGTTCGTGTTCATAGCCAGTGCTTGCAATCACCCTAAACTGGAAACAACCCACACACCTATCAATAGTAGAATGAATAAATGCATTGTGGCATATTCACACAACTGAATACCACGTTGCAATGAGGATAAATGAGCAGTTTGGATTAATCTCACAGATAGAATGTCCAGTGAAATATGTCTAATAGAAAAGACAGCATCATGCAAAATGTCATTTCTGTAAAATTCGAAAACAGGCAAAATTAATCTATGGTGTTGAAACCCAGAATAGTGGTTCCCCTTGGCAGGGAAAAGGTGTGACTTAGAAAAGGACTGAGGGGATGGTCTTGGGTTCAGATCATATTTTGTTTCTTTATCTTGCTGCCGGTTAACTTTGTGAACTGTGAAAACTCACTAAGTTGTGCCTTTGTTATTTATGTGTTCAGCTTTCTGTATGTACCTTATATTCCACTGAAAATTTATGTGAGCAAAACCAGAGTTTTTAGTGGTATACTAAGAAACAGAATTAATTCAATCCTGTATACCTAAAGTTATCCAAAAAAAAAAAAAAAAGAAGAAAAATAATAAAATGAAGGCTGGGCGTGGTGGCTCATGCCTGTAATCCTAGCCCTCTGGGAGGCCGAGGCGGGAGGATTCCTCAAGGTCAGGAGTTCGAAACCAGCCTGAGCAAGAGCTAGACCCCGTCTCTACTATAAATAGAAAGAAATTAATTGGCCAACTAATATATATAGAAAAAATTAGCCGGGCGTGGTGGCACATGCCTGTAGTCCCAGCTACTAGGGAGGCTGAGGCAGGAGGATCGCTTGAGCCCAGGAGTTTGAGGTTGCTGTGAGCTAGGCTGATGCCACGGCACTCACTCTAGCCTGGGCAACAAAGCGAGACTCTGTCTCAAAATAATAATAATAAAAATAAAATGAAAACAAGGGAAACTCCAAGGAGAAAGCGAATAAGAAAAAGAAAAAAGGAGCAATGTGGTTTGGACTCTCTATGGCAGAGCAACCGGGCGACTGCAGCGTATAAAACAATATCGGCAGAGGTGAACACCTTTTAGGCACGGGGCATTAATACTGCCACCACTACAGATCCTTTTCACAAACAAATTTGATTTCACGGTGCAAGTAAGAACTAATTATAACTGTACGGGTGGTGGGAAAAGAAACATGGAAGGAAGGAAGGGAGGCAGGAAAAGGAAAAAAAAAGAGGAAACAAGGGGAAAGAAAAAAAGAAAAAAGGGGAAAGAGAAAGATCCTAGTACCTTTGATTCTCTATGCCTATTTTACTCTGCGGAGTCCACTGTCCCGGTGTTATTGGACTACATAAAAAAGGAAGAGGATGGGAGAGAGGCCCGGTGGGGAGTGTTGCTTGGATTTTCTACGCTGGTGCAGCAGTGCGGGCCTTGTGGGCTCATTACTGGGCGCAGGCGAATCATTTCTCATCGCAAACTTCAGACCCTTTTCTCAGTGCATAGTGGGAAACAGAGTCTCATTTAGCATGAAACGACCTGCCCCAGGCTACAGAGTCATTGATTCCCAGAAAACACACTCCGTTTTGGGTGCTCTGTTTTGTGGTCATGGTTTTGTTTTATTCCTTTTGACCTGAAAGACTTAATTGAAATCAAAAAGCCTCCCAGCCAGACGGAGGCTGCATTTTGAGTAGGTTGTCTCAAGCCTGGGCTTTTGGGAGTGGGAGCCGTATTCATCTCCATCAGCTTTTGCCGCTTCCATTTCGAACTGACTATTTCCAGTCCATATCCAGCCCCTTAGGATCGCCCGGTAAAATCACAAACACAAAGAAAAATGCACCTTGGAAGTACTCATACATGAAGATGGAAACTCAAGGCTTGGAAACCATAACTATGACCTGTAGTATGCCTCAAATGGACCATAATTCTCCTGGTTTCTTTCTTTTTTTTTTTTTTTTTAATAAGAAGCCTTTAACAGTGCCAAATTTGTCCAGTCATGTTTTGCTTCAGATTATTTCCAACTATTTTCTGGAAAGTAATTGCTCGCCTGATAAATTTCTTGTCCCTTCTGTAAAACCCTCTTAACGCACCCCTCCTCCCCACCCCTCCCTGGCAGAATGAGTTGCACTTCTGCACCACGATTCCTCCACACGCCTATCGCTGCACACACATCTGACGCATCTGTTAAAATGATGCCTGGTTGCATGGCTGTCTCACCCACTGGACTATGAGCTTTTTGAGGGCAAGACTCTGTCATACTCAGTTTTGTAGCATCTGGTACCCAGCCCAGCATCTAGGGTTTGATAAGTACCATGAGTGTTTGCAACACCTGCACAGCTCGTTGAACCAAACGGTTATGGAAGTGACTATCATTCGTGTGGTCTACTTCAAATTTTAAAAGAATGGAGTTCAGGCTAGAGGTTAATATAATGCAAAGGTCCATTAAACTAAAGATATGAAGGCAGATACTACAATCCCACTAAGGGAACTCTTCTGTAAGCACAAACAGGTCTCTTCTTTCTTCTGCAATCACAGATTCTTCTACAATTTCTTCTCCTCTTGACTCCAAACACTTCTTCAACTCTTTCTTATTCATTTAATTTTCAAACATTCTTGGATAAAAAAAGATGCAATATTGCTGAGAATTTTGTCCCCATTAAATCCCTTGCCACTCAACAAATGGCTTTACATAACTTTGGTTCACATAGCAAATCCGCCTCCTTCCAGAATGCCTTCTTTACCCCTCTCCAATTTCATGGCAACAGAGCTAAATGGCACAATGAAGTGCTATTAGTTGTTCCGATGGTTTGAGCAGTTCCAGGTTTGCAAAGTACTTCTATGCATCACAGCGTGGTATTTATTGTTAACAGAAGACTTGGGCTGGCAGAAGTCCTAACTCTGGTAGCTCCATGATCTTGAGCAATCGCTGAGGCTTTCTGAGTCTCACTTCACACATTTTTGGACTTGGAATTATTTTACAGAGTTGATAGGAGGCAAAAATAAGACACAGTATTGTATCTTACGATTATGCTTCTGATAACAACTATCACTTGTCCACATGACTTTGTGCACTAGCCACGACAAAGGAATTCTAGTGAAGATCATACTATACGGTTATAGTACGGAGGTGTATTGCATAAACCCTAGGGGGTAACTAAGAACGTAAAAATCTGTCCCCTGGGGGTTGCATCCAGCAACACAACCAATTCCACCAATAGTCCTTTCTTCCACCCTGTTCAGCCAGAGGAGAAACAGAAGTATGTCCTTCTGGTGGAAAAACTCCATCGCGCTCTTGAGTAATCACTTAGTCAGAATGATTTAGCCATATGCTCCTCTGGAAGTAGCCCCCAGTTTTGTAAGTCGGAGGCAGATGAGCTTCCCCGTGAGGCACAAGGATTTTCCAACTCCTCTCTCACTGGACGACGCAGACACGCATCCTACCAAAAATACAGCTTTCAGCTGCCAGTCTCAACAGGCGTGGGTGTGTTTGCATGCAGCAGATGCTGAGTGCCATGTGGCAGAGGGAGGAAAGACTGGGCTGATCATGCTCCTGACATGATGTCTGCAGAGATCTAAACTCGCTCCTCAAGTCCTCTGCAGCTGGCCTGGGCATTCTGGTGGACGCCTTGCTTTTAGCCCCAGCCAGGAGAATGGGGCTAACCAGCCCCAGTAGAAGATTTAAGTCAATTAACAGCAGCCTAACCTGCAGCGAGAACACGACCCACAGTTAGGGCCCATTCTTTGATTCGGGTTGTGACAATACCAAATAGAGATTGCAGAGTCACCAGCCATTCAATTACACAATTTTACAGCATTCGTGAGCACCTACTATGCACAATAACCAAGAAAGGCAGTAGGGGAGGTACTGACAGAGTCAGCCATGTTTTCTGCTTTCCAACAATTCGTATAAAAATAGAACTCATCATTTTTTGAGTGTCTACTATAATCGACGCTCCCCTAGGTATTTTGCATTCATTATCTTATTTAATTCTCCCAAGAACTCTTCAAAGCCGAACATGATTATCCACATTGTGGAGATAAAAAAAATTCTGGGATTCAGGCAGACAAAGACATTTGTCCAAGTTGACACAGTTAGTAAGTGGCAGAGCTAGGATTCAACCCAGACCTGCCTGGCTCAAGACTACATTGGGTTAGAGGGAAATACTAACAATATGCATTATTTGATGAAGGGCATGATGACGGGGTGCCTATACAACAAAGGACTCACCTGTCACTTAGGTAAAAGGAACCTAGCTCTCTCTTCAGGATTCAGGCGAAAAAAATACAAATGGGCAGGTAGTTAGTCCTGGCCTAAAAGAAACTGAATAACTCACAGCCCTGCTGATGCCTGGCCTCACTGGAGTGACAGGAGCTCAGAAGTCTTTCTTTGAAATCCAACCGTGCCTCAACCATCTTTATATTCCCACAGCACCTTGCAGCAGACTTTGACAATATTAGGTGTGCTAAACAAATATTTGCAGAAGGAAGAAAGGAATGGAAGAATAGAGAAAGTTATGTACAGAATGGCAAGAAAGAACAGCAGGAAAAAGAAAACCAGGTTAGGCTGCAAGGGAGTGTGACCCTTTCTTTGCAAAGTCTCCATCTGCAGCTCCAGTTCTCAGCACCTTTTCCTCTTCTAAACTTGATTTTAGTAGCATCTTGTTGTCCATCAGCATGTGCTAGCTTATATCTATCCAAGTACTTAACAAATAATAATTGTTTATGGAATTTACAGTTGTGTGTTGACCTTTGACACAGCTTTCTGGCTGTATCTCCATAATGAATACATAAGGTGATAATGGAAGGGTCCATTATCACCTTATATATTCATAGGGCTTTTTTTCCTGCTCTGTATTTCCCCTGTACATTTAGGACAATGCCCCATTAGTAAGGAAGGCTTCACAAACAAGCTTCCTTCTAGTGCGGCGGTCTCCAACCTTTTTGGCACCAGGGACCAGTTTCATGGAAGACAACATTTCCACTCACCAGGGGTTGGGGTGGAGGGTGGAGAGGCGGAGCTGAGGAGGGAAAAAGCTGTAAATACAGGCGAAGCTTTGCTCACCCACCTGCTGCTCACGCCCAACTGTGCAGCACCACCCCACCACGCCTGTTCCTAAATTTCATGGAAGACAATTTTTCCATGGACCGGGGTTGGGGGTGGGCAGAGCTCTGTGGCCCAGTCCCTAATAGGCCACAGATCGATACCAGTCCCCAGCTAGGGGTTGAGGACTGCAGTTCTAGTGGACACTCCAGAAATCCTCCTTAAGACCAAGTATTCCAAGATCCACTGTTTGCCTTGGACGTCAGAAACGAATCAGCCGCACCTGACTCAGGTACAGATGAGCTTCACCTGGCAGAACATGGGGGGGGGGGGGGGGGGTGACCTCCTTTAAGGATCTCTCGAGCCTGGCAAGGTAACTACAAGAACACGCTCCCTAGTCTGCACCCAGAGACTGCAACAGAGCCTCCTTGGGAGGGGCCCACGCTGGAGCTACAGCCTGTTTCCTTAAGTGAGAGTGGAGCTGCTGGCTTTGAATGCAGCAAGAGTTCCTTGAAGCTTGAAGTGCTCAATTTTACTCCACCATGCCCCCAGTATAATCCATTGAAAGGGCACTGTCCTTCAGGCCTTTCAGCTGGGCTGACAGCTGCCCGCTGATTAATTGACAGGTTAAAAAGATTGATTCCACATGTCAGAGCTGTAACCCTGCCAGAACAATACAGCTGTCACTTGGGCTGTAAAACAGACGCTTACATTAGCAGCCCTGACAGAGCCGCGCGCGGACACATGCACCTGCCTTTATGGAGAGCCTAAACACACAGCCACGCTGAGATTAATCATCTTGAAAGCAACGTTGGAAGAGCAAATAAATGTTTCTGTGATGGAAATAGTGCTGCCTTGGCATGTTCTTGGTCTGCAGATGGTGCCCAGTGGGCATGCCAAGAGCGGCGCAGGGGACAAGGTGGGGCTTCAACAGTTGTCTGTGGTTGCCGCCTGCACCCCGAAGCCCCAGTCCTTCCAACATGCACTCACACGCTGCTCCCTGCGCCCATAGACAGAGCCCACCACTTGCCTAGAACGTTTTCAGCACAGGGCTAAGCCTCTCTAGGCCGAGATGCACACACAGGGCCACTGTCATGCCAACTTGTTTGTGGAATCGTTACTTAAAACTTAACTTCCATGAAGGAGTGCCCCTAAGGCAGCAAAAGATCTGCGCACGTCAAAAACAGGAAGAGACCCCAACAGCCTGGAGGCAACTTTCTCCCAACCAGAAAACATCTGGGGATGCCTAGGACATCTGAACATGCACAGGCTTTTTCCAAAGCCTTTCAAAGCAGTTTGGATTGCCTGTGAGCAACTTCAAAAGAGAAATACCCCAACATAATTCTTACGCATTTAACATCTAAATAGCCTACAATTGTTGCTAGATATTTAGAGCAGTTGGATGAGACAATCCCCATGAAGACGTCCTCAGGACAATGCTGGATATCTCTGGAGGTAAACACCCAACCAGATCTCACATCCTCCCAGACCCTGGTACCATCACACCCCCATCCATGTCCCTCCAGGCATGTTGCCAACGGCTGCCCAGGTTGTCCAAGTGACCCGGCTGCCCAGGGCAGGAGGCAGCAGCAACAGCCCACGGTCAGGCTGACATTCTCACCTGGATCTGGGCATAGCTCCTAATCTGAGCTATTATTATTTACAACTTTCATGTGCTCTAAATATCCCCAAATTTTCCATCCTAAAAGTGGTGTCTCTGGAATGAGAAGAAGATTTCAATGAGAATTCTTTGAGTCCCATAGAGTAGTGGGTCCCAAACCTGACTGTATATTACAATTTTTTCTGGCAGATGTTTAAAAAAATTTAGATGCGAGGGCCCACCTTAGGGCTAGTAAATCAGAACTTCCGGGAATAGGGTCCAGATATTTGTGTTTTTAATTAGCTTCTTAGTTGATTCTCAGCAGACACTTGCTTGGTAACCACAGCTCACAAGTCCAATCAAACTAAAGACACAGCCTCACCTGGCAATCTCTTCTATGCCAGGACACGACTCAATTGAAGGCTGGGCCTGGTGGCTCACGCTTGTAATCCTAGCACACTGGGAGCCAGAGGCGGGAGGATTACTTGAGCTCAGGAGACCAGCGTGAGCAAGAGTGAGACCCCGTCTCTACTAAAAATAGAAAAATTAGCCAGACTTCGTGGTGAGCACCTGGAGTACCAGCTACTCGAGAGGCTGAGGCAGGAGGATCCCTTGAGCCTGGGGATTTGCGGTTGCCGTGAGCTAAGCTGACGCCACAGCACTCTACTCAGGGCAAAGGAGTGAGACTCTGTCTCCAAAAAAAAAAAACTCTATTGAAAGGATTCTGGGAATATCTTTGTTTCCAAAGTTCCCAGTGAACATTTATGCCACAAAATACATGGTGGAAAATCATCAGTATTAGCAAACTACTGAAAGGTAGATAAATAGAGAATATGTATATACTACTTTTTAATAATTTAAAATACATAATTTCATAGCTTTTGGACAATTCCCTAAAACCATGAAATTCAGTTTTGAGATATATATATATATATATATATATATATATATATATCTCGATTTCTTAATTAGGTCATGTATTAATATATTACAAAGGTAATATATGTACATTGTAACACATAAAAACATACAAAAGTTACTAAAAAATAAAAAAGATAATACTATCTTCATCACCTAATCCAACCCATTCAGGTGAGCAGCACTGACAGCCCGGTATGTGTCCTTACATCTTTCTCCATGCTCATATACATACATATATACATACATATATATATATATATATATATATATATATATATATATATATATAAAGGCCACCACACCGTATATAGGTCTCTATGTGGTTAATTTTATGTGTCAACTTGACTTGGCTAAGGGGTGCCCAGATAGCTGGCAAAGAATTATTTCTGGGTGTGTCTGGGACGGTGCTTTTGGAAGAAATCAGCATTCGAATCAGTAGACTGGGTAAAGAAGATCCACCCTCCCCAACGTAGAGAGACATCATTCAGTCTTTCCAGGGTCCGGATAGAACCAAAAGGCAGAGAGAGCGCAAGTTCACTCTCCTCCTGAGCTGGAAATGTCCACCTTTTCCTGCCCTTGAACGTCGGAACTCCGGGGTCTCAGGCCTTCAGACTCAGACCGAATGACACCAGCAGCTTCCCCGGGTCTCCGGCTTGCGGACGGCACGTCGTGGGACTTCCCAGCCTCCAAAATCGAGTGAGCCGAACCCCATGACGAATCTCCTCTTACCTATCTACACACATCCTGCGGGTTCTGCTTTTCTGGAGAATACTGCCTCACATGTAAGGCTTGGATTTTCTCCGTCTACATATGACTCTGACCCTTCCTTTGGGAGAAGACGTTTTTAAAATACACCCCAAACTCATAAAGGCTCTTTTCAGGTGACCTTCCCCCCTCTGCAGTCCCCTGCTGTTCTTTTGTTCTAGCTTCTGTTAGAAAGACACGCCTGCTTTCCGGTGGATTCTTCAGACCGAATGTGCAAGGAGCACAGTTATCCCTCCCTCTCTGCATCTGGGGGAACAGAAGAGGATAAAGAAGGGAGACATTCCGCCGATTGAATCTTCAGAAATACCCAGCCAATAACTATATCGGAACAGGGAGGTAGGTATGTAACAGGAGGAAAAAAATAAATTAATTAATTAAAAAACAGTTGTCTGTCTTAATAAATACACAGCACCAGTACACAAGCCAGTGACATTTCTGCAAGTCACAAAAGGAATTATCTCGGGGGACTTCATAGTCCCGTCTCCGGTGAGCAGCCACATGCTGGGTCGTTAGCATGAGCAGGGCACCGCGCCATGTGCGGGGATAAGAGGGAAACGACCTACTGTTTACAGAACACATACAAAGCAGATGCTGCTCGGCTCTGCTATTGATCTTTCTAAGTGATACACGAATAATATAAATGATAGCATCAGCGCGAGCCGTCTATCGCTGGCATCTCTGCAACGGGAAGTGGGGACGCCATGTTCGTCCCCAGCCAACACTGACTTGGTGCCAGGGACGGCACGGGTGCCGCGGGACGATTAGCCTGACACACCTACCACCACCCCCACCTGCAGTCCCTAATTCCAAGGGGACCACGTGGCGTCTGCCTTGCCCCCCCCAAAGTCACAGAATTATGGACCCTCTCAACCCGCCACCCGGAATCTGCTCTCCAGCAGGAATCACCCAGCCACGGGTCCCACGTCAGCAGAGACGGGGCGTTTGTCACCACCGCAGCCCAGGCTGTCTGTCCTTGGGTTTTGGTGATGCCATCTAGGGTGGTGCACAGTCCCCGGAAATTCCTGTCACCTTGCCTGGGTAGATGGCAGGCAAGGCTCTTTTTATGTCCTTCACCTCGGGGAAAGGATGACAGAATAATAAAAGAGTCCAGTTGGGGACTGTGAAGTTTCGAAAGCCAACGTCTGAACAATGAGACAAAGATTTAAAAGAATCTGAGATCATTCTGAGCCAGGTTGCCTCCACTAAATAAATAAATAAATGAGGACATCTTCTTAAACTGAGAGGAGGGAAAGAACGAAAACGGAGATGCTGGCGGGTGTCTGAGAGGGGACTCACCTGGGCCAGCCCTGGACAATGACGATGGCTTCCCGGCATAGAGCAAAGGCAGAAAGTCATCTGCTCCCTCCCCAGTGTCCTCCGTCTCCATGGCAGAGACAAAGACCCCCAAGGTCTCCCCTGTGTTGGGAGGAGGGGGACAGGTGGGACGGGGGAGGGTGCAGGTGACAGGCTTCCCACAACCTTGCAGCGTCTCCCAGAACAGGGAGCAGTGGGGTGTTCATGCAGAGACGGGTGGCGTGAATGTGGCACAGGGACACAGCCCGTGCGGGAAGGCGGGAGCAAAGACAACATCATGCAGGGCTTCCTGGACCAAAAGACTGCAGGGCAGATGGGGACGAGGACACCTCCATGGATGCCAGCGTGGACAGACCATGGCAATCTGGACGGAGACTCCCAGCCCCACCCGGCTTCTGCTCTCGGTTCGATCCCGCAATTTATACACCGCCTGGGGGCAGGGGGCCGTGTGAGGCTTCAAATTGAGATTAAGTGTCTTCAGCCCAGGCATTTTGGTATGAGAATTAAGCTTTGCTACAGAAAATTTTTGAAAATTATATTTCCTGCCCGTCTGAGTCTGTGGATTGAGATTTGTAGCTGCTACAACTGTTCGGAAATCTTTTGTCGTATTAGGATAAAATAGATCTTCTTCTGCCCGCATCGATTGCTCCTAATTCTCTCCCCACTGGTTGGGGACAAACAGAACAAATCTTCTACATCGGTGCTACCCACAGGCCCGTGTGCAGATCGGCGCTGGTCCATAAACCATTTGGTGTCTGGCCTCAAGGAGTAAAAATCTGAAAGTAAGAGCTCACAAAATGTCATAGCAAGTGGGCATTGATGCGTCACAAAGCACATGTGCAGTGGACATGCCTCGTGGGACACCACATTGGCAGGTGAGACATTGTCAAACCCGTGTGATAGGCCGATTATGATGTGAGCTTCCTGCTAGTCTTAAATGGTAGGACTGTGTACCAAAGCACTAGAAGTTTACAAAAGAAAACACTGTTGCTTTGCCACGGATAATTTGAAGATTGAGAAGCCCTAATTTACATAGCATTGCTGACAATCCTCCAACAGAGTGACTGAGCCCTTTCCAGCCACCCCACACTTTTCTCCTACAAGGCAAACCACCTTTGGTTATCTTGCTTATAACACAGGGTGCCCCAAAAGTCACCATACACAGAGAAATTGGAAAATTGTAGCCAAATAAATGTATCTTTATTTTTGAAATATCCCTTGCAAAAATTTTCCTTCATAGGGAGACTCTTGGGGCATGCTGTAGTTTTGACCCCCTAAGAGTGCGGTCATTTAATTCCAGCTGCTATCTAAGAAATTGGGATAGAGGGCAGGAAGAGGGGGAAATGTAGTCAGAAGACTTCTGTTTCTTCCCAGCTTTCTGCAGTCCCCCAAACCGCTGGAGCTCCTCTTTGGAGAGGTTCTAACCCTGGCTGGGTGGCCCCGGAGAAATGTGATTTGGGTCTGAACAGGCTTTGCCACAAGTCTCCTCAAAGCTTTTATGGTGAGATTCAATACAGATAGACAGATCAATTATCTTAAAAGCAGCAAGGAGCCCCATCAAATATTTCTAGCTTTAAACAGGTTTATTTCCATCTGCACTTATCTCTGCTATTTAAACTCCATTGCTTGCAGTTAATCTTATGTAATGCAGCATAAGAGGGCTTATTTACTTTCTAATGACATCAATTGGCCATAAATATTAGACATCCAAGGTTCGTTGAAGCTGTGGGGACAGTTTTCCATTCTTACTTGACATTTGACTATTTGCAGAGCTTTCCCTTCTGTTTGTTCTTGTGTGACTCACTTATCGGCTGTCATAGGCCCATGTTCGATTTATTTAAATTGAATGAATAAGTACATTAGGTGAGGCTGTCAGGAGAGAGAATGGGAACTTATCGGGATGAGTGATAAGTCAACACGCTGTAATAGATATTCTTAGCAAAACTGCACAAATCAAAATGCTAAGTGGGAGCGAGGAGACAGCCCAGGGGCACCAAAGGCAGGTGCCTGGGAAGACCAGGCCCAGATGCTTTGAGGACGGAAGGTCCCTGGCCTGAGACTGCTGTGGACCTCATCAGAGTGGTGACAAATTTCTTCCAGCAGGGCGGACACCTGAATCTCCAGATGATATAAAAAACCTCAAAAAAAAATTAAATCAGCCCATATCTGAATTGTTTTAGAGCTGAATCTATTGAATCTTCCTAACAGCCACTGCTTTTGTTTGCATTTCATAGCTGGAAGTCCTGAGGCTCAGACATGCTGCAGCTCACCTGTGGCCGCAGAATCCTGGGTCCTGCGTCCCCCCTCAACACCCCCTCAACGCCCCACTTTCTTCCTCCCCCCCGGAAGGCGGAGCCCCACGCAGGCCTTGCAACTACAGCTCCAAGTACCAGGCAGTGAGTCTCCTCTCATTGGGATCTCTCTCCTGCACAGATTCAACAACCAGCTCATTTGGTGAATTTGCAGAGGGGACAGCTTTAACTTGAAAGTTGCTAGCAGGCTGCCTATGGTCGCAGTTTTCTTCTTCTCGATCCCCCCACCTCCCTATTTTCCATCGAAGAATTCCTTGTTCTTTGGAGACCCCAATACCTAAGGCAGAGTTCTCCCTCAGTAAACACTCGGCTGCAGCAAACATGTTCTGGGGACGTTAGAATGCAATTCGGTACAATATTTGCTTCGACAAGTATTTGTTGGTTTCCCGCTAGGTGTCCAGGATCATGTCTTCTAAACTGCCCCGTTTTCTCCTAGTGGCTAGAAGGTGCACCGCTGTCCTTGGGAAGGTGCCAATAACGCAGGACGCTAAATGTCACTGAAGTTGATTTTAGAAAGGAGCAGTGGCCATGTTTCGAATGAATAATAGATAATAGTAGAATCTTTCATAGGAAATAATTGAATTCCTTTTCATACATTCATTCATTCATTTATTCATTCATGTGTGCTCGGGCCCTGTGCTAGCCGTTGGAAATTGGAGAGCTCACAGGCTAATAGGAGAGACTGGCATGAATCGAATGCTCGCACGTGGGAATGGTTGTCTACAAACCACTCCTGATCTGTGGAAGCATGTGGCGGGGGCGGGGGCCGTGGAGAAAGGACAGTATCGGGCCATTTTTCCCCCGTGGCTGAGAAGCAAACAGTAATGACCGTAGGAAGGGTTGGACAGCTTTTCATACACGAAGAGAGGGAGAAGCAGCCCGGCTGGAAGGAAGAGCTCGTGGGATGCCCTAAGGTGACACGACCATGGCCCAGAGAGCTGGGGACAGTGGCACGAGATGAGGCCGACGAGCTATGCAGGGCTGGACTGCAAAGGGCCTTCCAGGCTATTCCAGCCCTCTGCCTTCATCCGCAGATCAATGGAAACCACCGAAGAGCTTAAAGCAGTGGTACCGGCCGATGTCATCAGATTTGCTGTTTGAACAGAAGAAGATCGCTCTGGCCGCAGCGTGGACAGGGACAAAGGGATCACGGGGTGGATTTGCGAAGGCCAGGCGGGAGGGTGTGCGGGCACATGGTGGCACACGGTGGGGGCTGGGTATATGGGGCGAGGCCCTTCCTCAAATAGGCACTAGGAAGCCCTCAAGGCCCTTAGTAAAGTCTCCAAACAGCATAATCCTGCTGTTCTGCATGTGAGCACCAGGAGGGCTGGATCACTCGCTCTTATATTTTTGCACCAATGTATCTAAGTATCCAAAGGAATGCCTGGCTCATAGTGGACGCTCAGCAACCACTCACAGAAGCTCAGCTACTTCTGCTCCTCTCTGCTCTGTGCAGATCTCTGCAGCTGAAGGAACTTTCCCCTGTGAAACTACAATCCGTCCCAGACTGCCGTGGACGCCTGCAGTTGCCTGGTGGATGTGCTCCTTGTCTCGGGCGCAGTAGGTTGACAGACTGCCTCCTGGATACCCACCTCTCTCAGGGCAGCCTCTCTGAGCCCCGTTTTCCGGGGAACCCTACCTACTCCAAGCCGCTGCTGATTGACCAGGGGTAGACGTCAGACTCAGGCTGGCTCCATGCAATTCTCTCTTTCAAGAGCTGGAAAATCGGGACACGGACATAAAATCTAAAAGTAGTTGGGATCCAGTCCCTTTATTAATGGTTCACAATTTGGACAGAAGTCCCTTGAAGCCATCTTGCAAATGACCAAAACTAGTTGTTCAAATTTTCTTTCCATCATAAGATAGCATGTTAGTTTTTTAAAAATAGAATTCCATTGGAGGCTTAAACTAGCAAAATTTGGGGGATTGTCTCCCCATACTCAGGATGGGAAAATTGACAAAACAAAAAATGTTAGGTGAGCAGTGTCTAGGAGCTCCTGCTCTGTTTTCCCCCTCCGTCTCACAATCCACTATCCCCTGCCTTTAGTTGTCTTGCTGAGGTTTTGCTGTGTAACTGTTTATTCCCCAATAAATGTGGGTTACAGACGGGCTGTCTTGGCACAGCTAAGACCCTGCAAACAGTTTCTGGGTTTTTTTTTTTTTTGTGTGTGTGTGTGTGTGTGTAGACTTTGAGAACATCTGAGCTAGAGCTACAGTTTACCTGGTTCATGTTAAGGGAATGAACCTGTTTGTCCAAATGCCGCCGGATGATGACAAGATTGGCCCTGGACCAAAAAGCCTTAGCAATGGATCGATAACTTGAGCCCAGGCAATGCTTCCTTCGGGGCATGTTTTCCATCTTTCTCCACCTCCCCCAGCATTTAAGTGTCATCAGCTGATGAGCAGAGGTTTTATTCCCTTCATGAGAGACCCCCAGCCACACAAGAGCGCCCCGGTACCAGATGTAGACAAGGAGGCTCAAATTAGATCTCGGAGCCAGGGCTGACAGCCATCATCGTGTGTGAGGATTATTTTAGGAGGAGACACAAGCCAGATATTTATCAGCTAATAATTGCCTGGGCTGATCGCCTCCCAGCATCGGGGAGGTGGGGGGGACTGTCATCTAGAAGGTGCAGCGCTGATGATGGCACCTCTGGGCTCTGCCTGGGGGACAGACGAAAGGCAGCGCCTCTCAGCTGGTGGCCAAGCAGCCCCTGCAGAAGAGAGATGCTGCTGGCACTGGGCAACCCAAGGCCCCGAGGGACAGGGTCCTTGGGACTCTGCGAGAGTCAGAGGCACAGAGCCTAGCACCCCACATGCATGAAATAGAAGAGCAGGGCAGAGGAGCATAAAAGAAGGAGAAATCACCCCGGGGCAATTAGCTCCGAGTGGACAGAGCTCGGAAGACAGCAGGGCCCCGCGGCAGTAGTCGAAGATGGAGTGGGCACAGAAGGTTCTGGGCGGACGGGGGAAGGAGCACAAAATACCGTCCTGGGGAGCCAGCTGGGGTGGAGCGGGGGTGGGAGCTGACACCCCGACCAAGGGCAGCCTATCCTTTCCCAGCTAACTCGGGGTGGGGGACACTGTGGGGTATGGAGGGTCATGCCCCGTGTCCTAACGGGAGGGCAGACCAGGACCCAGGCAGACCTGGCACGGCTCACGTGTGTGTGGAGAGCACGTGATATGCCATCTCTAAGTCCCCTGCCCCTCTCCATCGTACCTTCCTCCCACGAGATGCCCACACTTCCCTCCCCCTACCTGCAGGTCCCCCGCTCCCACCTGGAGTAAGTAGCTGGTGACATTAGCTGGCCGGGAAGTCCACCAAAGCCAGGAATTCCTCCATCCCCTCCTCGCAGGGGGAGTTGGAGACAGGAAGCGAAAGAATCCACGTGTCTCGGGCAGCCCTCCCCACACCACCTGGAAAAGCTGGCGCCTCCCCAAAGGGCTGCCTTTCCAAGAGCCGAGGAAATCCCAAAAGCTGTGGCTTCAGGCCACAAACAAGGCAGGAGATCTGGCTCCCCTCCCTCTGCCACCGGCTGAAATGCCCACCCACGGCCTTGGAGCCGCCACAGCCAGGCCAAGGAGCAGCCCCGAGCTTCCCCTAAAGTCCTTTCTGACCCCCGTGCCTCCCAGCGGGGCACCCCACTGACAAGGGACACTCTCCTTCTCACCCCCCCGGAGGCAGCCGGGCCGCGCAAGGACGAGCCCCCCAGCAAGGGAGGCTGAGGATCGCAGCCAGCCAAGTGCAGACAATCTCGGGAGACAGATGGCCAGGCGGGTGGGCCGGCAGATAGAGGCTCCTGCTCCTTGTCAAGATGACACTCAAAAGTACATCCCCGTCATCACGGGTTGTCAGTGGTGTGTCAGCGCGAGATGCCGTGTGTGTTTTTGGGCACTCTGTGAGTTTGGAAGGCTGAGCTGGTTCCCACTTCCATAGCAACGACAAAATCCCAGCCCCAGACGCAAGTCTCTGCCTTAGTGTCAGACGTGGGGGCTGGGGGCGGCAGGAGAGGGGTGTCACTCCCAGCAGAGAGCAGCGCCGCGGTGGCAGGGGTGGGCAGGAGGCAGGTTTCTGGAAGTCTGTGGGGAGACGGTGTGTGGGCACGGAGTGACAGAAGGCAGGAGCGAATGGCTGAGCTAACGGGAAGTGCAATCTGTCGGCTTGGGCAGGGGTGGGGAGTCGGGGTTTCCTGAGCCCTGGTACCTTCCAAGACCCCTGAGGGTCCTCTGGGTGCCCAGAAGAAAATCCCTGTTGGTTCAGACTTTGTGAAGAGCCTTGCGGAGACCGACATGACGTTCTCCTGGAGTGGGGTAGAATAAGGAAGAAGAAAATATAAAATTGTTCAAGGCCAGTAACAAGACCCAGAATCACAAGACACTTTGCCCCTCTTTGACTGAGGGAGCTGAGCACCTCCCGAATAATCTCTGAAAACAGGTTCATCTGCAAGAGGATGGTGGAGGCATTGTACATCCTGAGAAAGAAGGTTGGGGTGGTGGCCTCTTTCCAGTTTCTTCTGTCCTGCTTTCTCTGGTCAGTCACAAGTCACTGAACCTTGGTGTTCTGTGGATCAGAGAGTCCCTTTCTAGGTGGGCTCTGTCAACTGCTAGCTATGCCATCTGAGTTAAGTCACTTTCTCTCCCCAGGCCTCAGTTTCCCCCTCTCTAAGATGGAGAGGCCCTGAGATGGAAGGATGACTTGCTACCTGAACTTTACCATGGGGGTGGTGGCAAGGGACCCTCTCTGGTCAGTGAAAGACCAGCCTGCCCCTGTTGTCCCTGTGATAGGCTGAATAACACCCCCATGTGCTGAAGATGTTCACATCCTAATCCTCAGAGACATGAATACCCAGAAAGCACCCAAGACCACCTCTGCTGAGTGGACTTCGGGTCATAGAGCACCTTCCCAGCAGTATCTCCTGTTAGACAGAGAGGCGACACCCTCTACAGTAGCCCATGGGGGAAGCTAAGTCAGAGGTCTCAGGAGAGCAGAGAAGAAGTTGAGAAATCAAGGAATGTTACTCAACTGACATTCTTCCAGCAAACATTTTATGAGCACTGTGCTAGATTCTGGGGATACCAAAAGGAATACAACAGCCTCCACACTTAAGGAGATCATAGGCTGTCAGAGTGCACAACCTTAAAAGCAAATAATTACAAGGCAAGGTTTTAAATACAAACAGCTTATAGGAGCAAGAGAAGTGACATTTGGGTTGGGCTCGAGGAAAATTTCTCTATCCAGAAAATCAGGGCAAAAAAATTTCCAGACAGAAGAGAAGTCTAAGTAAATCATTAGTAGGATAAAAGTACATTAGGGAATTCAGAAACTAGAAATAGAAGGGAATTTCCTCAACATGATAAAGGGCATTTATGGAAAAACCACAGCTAACATCATACTTAATATTGAAAGACTGAAAGCTTTTCCCTTAAGATCAAGAATGAGACAAGAATACAATTTTTACCACAGCTATTCAACATTGTACTCAAGTTCTAGCCAAAATAATTAGACAAGAAAAAGAAATGAAAGGCATCCAAGTTGGAAAGGAAGAAGTAAAACTATCTCTATTCACACATGACATAAACCTATGTATAGAAAATCCCAAAGAATCCACAAGAAAGCCAGTGGGGCTAATAAATGGAATTCAGCAAAGTTGGAGATTACAGGATCAACACACAAAAATTATTTGCATTTCTATACACCAACAATGAATAATCCAAAAAGGAAATTAAGAAAGCTATTCCATTTATAATAGCATCTAAAAGAGTAAAATACTCAGGAATAAATTTGTCTAAGGAAGTAAAAGATTGGTACACTGAAATCCACATAACATTTCTGAATGATATCAAAGAAGACCTAAGTCAATGGAAATATATCTCATGTGCATGGAATGAGACACAATTGTTAAGCTGTCATTCCAAGTAAAAGTGATATACGGATTCAATACAATATCTAGCAAAGTTCCAACAGCTTATTTTTGCAGAAATGGAAAGGTCAATTCTCAAATTCACATGACATTGCAAAAGGCTCTGAATACCCAAAACAATCTTGAAAAAGAAGAATAAATCTGGAGGACTCACACTTCCTGATTCCAAAACTTACTACAAAGCTACAATAATCAAAACAGTGTGGTATTGGCATTAAAAGAGACATATAGACCAATGAAATAGAATTTAGAGTCCAGACCCATACATCTACAGCCAGTTGCATAAATTGAAAAGGATGCCACATCTGTTCAATGGGAAAAGAATAGTATCTTCAACAGATGGTGGTGCTTGGACAACTAGATTTCTATAGGCAGAAGAATGAGATTGGACCATATTTCTTACCATATGTAGACACTAACTTAAAATGGGTAAAAAATCTAAATATAAAAGTTAAAACTATACAAAGTTTGGAAGAAAACACAGAGGCACATCCTCATGTCCTTAATTTTGGTAATCGATGCTTAGATATGGCACCAAAATCATGAGCAAAAAAGAAAGAAAAGACAAACTGGACTTCAACAAAATTGAAATTTTTTGTGCATCAAAGAAGGACACTATCAGAAAGTGAAAAGGCAACCTATAAAATAGGAGAAAGTATTTTCAATTTATATACTCAATAATAATTTAATATCTAGAATATATAAAGAACTCCTACAACTCAACAACAAAAAGACAACCCAATCAAAAGAAAATGGGCGAAAGACTGGAATAGACATTTCTCCAAAGGAGATATAAAAATGGCCAATAAGCACATGAAAAGATGCTCAACATCATTAGTCATGAGAAAAATGAAAATCAAAATCACAATGATCTACATACTATTATAGCTACTAGAATAGCTATAATTTAAAAGGTGGGATATACCCAGGTAGTGTTGACCCTCATCTCTGTGGAGAAATTGGAACCCATGTACATTAATGGCAAAGTTGTAAAATGATAAAAAAAAAATACTATGGCAAGCAGGCTGGTGGTTCCACAAAATTAAACATAGATTTACCATGTGACCCAGGAATTCCACTCCAAGGTATGTGCCCCAAGGAATTAAAAACAGGGACTCAAACAGATACTTGTACACCAAGGTTCACTGCAGCATTACTCACAATAGTCAACAGGTAGAAACAACCCAGTGTCTATCAACAGATGAATGAATAACAAAAAACGATCTAGCCATACAATGGAACGTTATTTAGCCATAAAAAGTGGAGTTATGATACATGCTACAACATGGATGAACATTAAAAACATTATTCTAAGTGAGATAAGCCTGACACAAAATAACAAATATTGTGTCATTGCATTATTGAATGAAATATCTTGAATAGGCAAATTCATAGAGGAATATAGTAGAGGTTACCATAGGCTAGGGGAATTACTGCTGCCTGGGTACAGAGTTTCTGCAAAGGTTTGGGAAATAGTGGGGCTGATTGCATGACGTGTGAATGGAGTTAGTACTATTTAATTTAAAAAAAATGATTAAAATGGAAAATTGTGTTATATATTTAACACAATCAAAAATGAGAAGTATAAATGTGTCGTAGTCTGTTTTGCATTTCTATTAAAAAAAAAAATACCTGTGGCTGGGTAATTTATAAAGAAAAGAGGTTTACTTGGCCCACAGCTCTGCAGGCTGTACAAGAAGCATGGCACCAGCATCTGCCTCTGGCGAGGGCTTCAGGAAGCTTCCAATCAAGGCGGAAGGTGAAGGGGAGCAGGTGTGTCACACAGCTGGGAGGAAGAGAGAGAGGAGGAGGTGTCAGCTCTTTGAAACAACCAGCTCTCACATGAACTACTAAAGAGAGGACGCACTCATTACCTGGGGGAGGACATCCAGCCATTCATGAAGGATCCATCCCCAGGACCAAACACCTCCACCTGCCCCCCACCCAACACTGGGGATCCAATGTCAACATGTGACTGGGAGGGGCCAACGTCCACAGCAGATCCAGGTGCACTGGGTTTTGGGGGCAGGAGCAAGGGAAGAATATGATCCGGAAGACCCAGGCGTACAACCCGGAAGAGCCTGGTGTACAACCCAGAAGAGCCAGGTGTACAACCCGGAAGAGCCTGGTGTACAACCCAGAAGAGCCAGGTGTACAACCCAGAAGAGCCAGGTGTACAACCCAGAAGAGTCAGGTGTACAACCCTGGAAGAGCCAGGTGTACAACCCAGAAGAGCCAGGTGTACAACCCGGAAGAGCCAGGTGCACAACCCGGAAGAGCCAGGTGTACAACCCGGAAGAGCCAGGTGTACAACACGGAAGAGCCAGGTGTACAACCCTGGAAGAGCCAGGTGTACAACCCAGAAGAGCCAGGTGTACAACCCGGAAGAGCCAGGTGCACAACACGAAAGACCCAGGTGTACAACCCGGAAGAGCCTGGTGTACAACCCAGAAGAGCCAGGTGCACAACCCGGAAGAGCCAGGTGTACAACCCGGAAGAGCCAGGTGTACAACCCGGAAGAGCCAGGTGCACAACCCGGAAGAGCCAGGTGTACAACCCTGGAAGAGCCAGGTGCACAACCCAGAAGAGCCAGGTGCACAACCCGGAAGAGCCAGGTGTACAACCCGGAAGAGCCAGGTGCACAACCCGGAAGAGCCAGGTGTACAACCCGGAAGAGCCAGGTGTACAACACGGAAGAGCCAGGTGTACAACCCTGGAAGAGCCAGGTGTACAACCCAGAAGAGCCAGGTGTACAACCCGGAAGAGCCAGGTGCACAACACGAAAGACCCAGGTGTACAACCCGGAAGAGCCAGGTGTACAACCCAGAAGAGCCAGGTGCACAACCCGGAAGAGCCAGGTGCACAACCCGGAAGAGCCAGGTGTACAACCCAGAAGAGCCAGGTGTACAACCCGGAAGAGCCAGGTGCACAACCCGGAAGAGCCAGGTGCACAACCCGGAAGAGCCAGGTGTACAACCCTGGAAGAGCCAGGTGCACAACCCAGAAGAGCCAGGTGCACAACCCTGGAAGAGCCAGGTGTACAACCTGGAAGAGCCAGGTGTACAACCTGGAAGAGCCAGGTGCACAACCCGGAAGAGCCAGGTGTACAACCCTGGAAGAGTCAGGTGCACAACCCGGAAGAGCCAGGCACGAGCAGGGAGGATACGGAGAACTGGCCGCCTTGCAGAGACACGGCAGGCCTGGAGATCGCTGCACCGTGGTGACAGGTGCACGATGAGAATCGCACAGGCCTGACTGCAGGCACAGGGAGAGGACGCAAGAGGGAGGCAAAGGTGGCATCCACATGATCTAGGGCAGAAGAGAAGAGGAGGGTGAGGAAGAGCCAGGAGCTGAGGACAGACAGCTCTCGGGGATTGCAGCCTGCCCTCTTTCCCTCTTGAATAGGCCGTGGCTCAGAGAGGTCAGGCAGCTCGAAGAGCCGCACACAGCCGGTGAGAGGCAGAACTGAGACTCCCTCACGTCCAGGCTTCCTGCCTCCTGTACCTTTCGCTCTTATAGTCACATAATTTAAGTTTTCATTTCATTCGGAAGCCCTGCATACAATTCGATCAGCTTGGGGTCGGGGAGGTTCTTTGAGTTTTTTTTTTTTTTTTTCCCCTGACCCTATTTTTGTGTGTCTAACTCCTTCAAGCCACCACATTCCACGGGGCCTGTCTTCCGAGCACCTCTCCCTTCCCTCGGACCTTTGCTCCCCTGCTTGCAGGCCTCCCACGCCGTCCCATCCTAAAGAGAAAAGCGAGCCCAGCCAGGTCAAGAAAAGTGTGTACACCGTTGTAAATTAATTTCCACGGCTTTGTCATTAGTAATCTTGTCTGGGTTCATGATTAGAGGCCAATGACATGTTAATTAGTCGCTGTAATTAGCAAGTGTCAGGGAGGGTCCTGGGGCTCTGTGGCTTAGACACCAGGGGTTGCCTGTGATAGCGGGGTCGTTCAAGGCCAGCCTGTCTCCTGCCACAGCTGTCTTTGTTCAGCCCATTACCCAGCCCAAGACACATCGCACGTGCCCTACAGGTGTACCTCCCTTGCCGATACAAACAAGAATTCCTTTGTGTTCCTTATGTCTGCATAGAGACATCAAATATTTTGATGGGAGATCAGATAAATAGTGGAGTTGGAAATAATAAGAGGGCAGAGCCTGCAGGGGGCCCCAAAAAGGCAGAAAAACTGAATCCATATCTCAGCCCTGCCCACGCTGGTGTGTCACCTCCCCCGGGGCCCCAAAGCAAGGCTGCCAGACCTGTTGGTAGGGGAGAGGGTTTTCGGTCATGGTCGCCACTTGCTGCCATGAGTCATCTCTGTCTCACGGACCTGGCAGCGAACTCATCAGGTCACTGGGAACAACCCCCGTGTAAAGCAATTTTGTACCTTATAATGAAGCTAATTCATTAAATATTCAAGTATCTGTGACTTCATTTTTATTCCTCTGCAACCATTTTTTTTTTTTTTTTTGAGACAGAGTCTCACTCTGTTGCCCAGGCTAGAGTGAGTGCCGTGGCGTCAGCCTCGCTCACAGCAACCTCAACCTCCTGGGCTCAAGAGATCCTCCTGCCTCAGCCTCCCGAGTAGCTGGGACTACAGGCATACGCCACCACCCCGGCTCATTTTTTCTATATATATTAGTTGGCCAATTAATTTCTTTCTATTTATAGTAGAGTTGGGGTCTCGCTTTTGCTCAGGCTGGTTTCGAACTCCTGACCTCAAGCGATCCTCCCGCCTCGGACTCCCAGAGTGCTAGGATGACAGGCGTGAGCCGCCGCGCCCGGCCTGCAACCATTTTTCTTGAAAATAAATATCTGACGCAAGAAAACAAAATCGCTGAACTATGTGCCCTGTTGTGTTTGTCGAATGATGCACAGATCGTTACATTTGGGCCCTCCTTGATGGGGGCCACGAGACGTGGACACAGGCGGTCTGCAGGGGCCTCCCCCACACGGATGTCACCTTCTGCAACGAGCCGCCCGGACTCAGTCTGCCGGCCACCGCCTCACCTGCAACAGCAGGTCAAGCTCTCTGCAAAGGAATCCAGAAAGGTGCGGCAGCCCACCGGTCCCGGATTACGTCTTGTCACATCAAAGTGGACCCTGTGGGACTGCGTCTGTCCCTCCACCGCGTTTTGGCAGTGTTCCAAGTACACAAGCAGACAGAGACCCACTTCCAGCAGTGGCCAGCAAGGGGGACATCCTCCTGGCCGTTTCAGAACGTCCTCCCAGCCCATCTGGTCTCGTGTGGCCCCCCTCGCGCGTGGCCCGTGTCTCCCCGAGAACGCTGATCTGAAAAGAAGAAACGCCCGCTGACTACCGGCAACCTGAGCGAAGCCACGGGCCGGGGGGCGACGCCCCCTTCGCCGGAGTGAAGCCAGTCCTTTACCCGGAGATCGTTTCCAAGTCACATCCGTGCTGGGGGCCTGGTGTATGTCACGGGTCCCACTACCCTGCTGTCACCCAGCCTCAGCCATCACACGCCTGGCGGTAGCTGCTTAATAAGTGGCACGTCCTTTTTCTCCCCTGCAATGGATCTACCAAATGATGGTGGCCAGGCTCATTCGCTGGAGGGGCTGCATTGCTGCAGCCCCAACACCACGGGGCCGGCGGGGACCGGGTTGCCACTTCAGGCAGATTGTCCCCTTATTCCTGTTCCACCTCCACCCCTTTAACACTCAGATGCTCTCAATGCACCCCCACCCCCAGACCCTTGGATAAAATAAAGGCCTTTTCCGCCTTGATCTTCAGGTCCAAGCTTTAATCTCAGGCTAACGCTGCCAGGCTACAGTCTCAGTCTCGAGTGGGGGCCAATTTGCCAGGCCCAGAAATCGTTCCGCACCTGCCTTTCCCCAGGATTAGAAGCCGGTTCAACACTTCCGTCTCCTACGCTCTCACCTTTGCGTATATCTTCTTATTCTATCGTTCCTGTAGGCAACGCAAGAAAGCTCCTTTTTGTCTCTTGTGACATCTTTGCCTTGAATTCTAATATGTCAGAGACTGAGATCGCTATCCAGCTGTTTGTATTTGCCTGGAATATCTTTCTCCATCTACCCTTTTATTCTCATCCCTCCTGCAGCATTTGTGTGTGTGTCTTGTGGCCAACATAGTGTCGATCTGTTCTAATCCAGCCTGAGGATGTGCCCTTTTAAAAAAAAAAAAATTACGGCAAAATGCATAACATTCGCATACCCGATATTTTCACTTGCTTATTTTTCTATGATTTCTTCTTTGAGTTGCATTTTGCTAATATTTTCTGTATCTTCTTGAGTATTTTGCTTGTTTTAAATTCCTAGTCAATCTATTCTAGTAATTCTACTTTAGTGGGTGTGTACGATTCAGTTTGCTGTCATTCTTCTGCACTGGTTGTGTCTCTCAGGTGTTGCATTGTTTTAGCTGCAGGTTCATTTTCTCAGGGGGATTCCAGCCGTCCCCTGTGTTGTCTAGGAACCCATACACATACAGGTGCAGCGCCAAAGGGCAGGGCTCATTCTGCGCTCCACTCGGTCCGCTGCCTCCGCCCCCACCCCATCAGGGCTTTGGCACTGCTCTGAGAAGATTCCAGACTGTGGCTCTCCATTTATGGCAGTGGGACAGACGACGACGAGTGTCTCAGGTAACATTGGAGGTAGGAAAGAACAGATACAAAAAGATCCCCCACTGCCCCTTCTCTTGTCCACCCCAGGCTTCAACCACTCCCTCCATATCTTACACACACACACACACACACCCCAGCTCATCTCAGCCTTGCGTATCTTTGGGAGTTTTCCCTCCTTCTCACACGGCTGTTAAGTTTATCTGGTGCGTGCTTCACGGCACAAGGCTGCTCCACCACCTTGGTAGGAATGCCCGGCGGTTTCTTGAGCCTGGGGGCTACTTGGCATTAACTGGGGGGCAAGCACGTGCCTGAGCACATTACATCCCTGGGTAGAGAGCTTCAGCCCTCGTCCTGGCTAATTTGCTTCTTTCGCTTTGGGGAAGAATGCATGCAGCCCAGGGGCGGGGCGTGTTGGCATCAAAACACACAGCGCAGACCTTCGTGCGTGCTCTTACGTGTGAAGGTCCCAAAGCCAGGATGCCTCCATCTGTTTTTCCGTTTGTTAGAGCACCTTCCTGAGGGACCTCACCTGGTCCTGTGAGATGAGCAAGATGGGAAGCATCGTCCTCCTACCCTCTGAAGGGGTAAGAGAAATAAGAAGGTCGGGCGAGGACTGAAGGAGCACAGCTGGCTTGTGCTCTTTGGGCTGTGGCTCACTGCCTCTAGAGAAGGTATTCCTAGAGCCACGTTTTTGAGCTTAGGAAGTTAATGTACTGCTACAAGCCATGTGGGGACGGGGCTGAGAAGAGCTGCAGAAGTCTTTCTCACTTGCCTCATAGCACAGGCATAGACCAAGAAGGAATTATTCAACATCGACACGGAAGTCTAGGTTTTACAAATGTCTTACTGATTGTCGTCTTATTAAATAGTTCTCCAGTTAGTAGGGGATTGATGATATACAGTCGAGTGGATCAGATGTTGCAGAAAAGGAAGCGTGGCAGGACTGTTGAGGGCGAAGGACTCTCTTTCCCCCTTTTCAATAAGTCACAACTCCATTGCCCCCAGTTACTCAAGTCAAAACCCTTGGGTCCTCCTTGGGTCTTCTCTTTCTGCCACAGCCCGGCACAGTGGACACGATCCATCAGCAAATTCTGTCAGTCCTACCTTCAACAAGCACCCACCGTCCAACTCGCCGTGAGCTTCCCTCGGACTTTGAAACGGACCCTTCACTGTGCTGTCATGGTCCGTTGTCAGCACAGTGGCCAGAGAGGGGTCCCTTTAAACAGAAGTAGGACCATGTCTCTGCTCCGCTCAAACCTCCCCAGGGGCCTCTCATCGCCGAACAAGAAGCCAAATTCTTAACCACGGTCTATAAACCCCAACCTGCTGCCACCACGGATGGCTTAGTCCTCCAGCTGTGTGCCACTGTCCCCCCTCGTCAGTTCCGCTGCAGCCCTGACCTCCCCGCCAGCCTCAGACACGAGCGCTGCCAGCCTCGGCTCTCACTTGTCTTTCAGCCTGCTGCGCACACCCCTCCCCTGGCACCTGCGTGGCTCACTCCTCTCCTCCTTTAGGTGGATGTTGACCCAGATATCACCTTTTTAGACAGGCCTTCCGTGACCAACCCCCCAAATCAGCAGTACCCCTCTGCTCCCCGTCTTCCTTACTCTGGTTCATTTTTGGCCCTAGCTGGATCACATACCATCTGATATATTTACTGCTTGTGCTTATTATCTGCCTGCCTGCACTAGAATATGAGCTCTAAGAAGACTGAGGGTTTCTTATTTTTAAATTTCTAATCACTACTATTTCCTAATCCCTAGAAGACTATCTGTCACATGTTAGTCACTCAATAAATAGTTGTTGAATGAAGGGATGAATGAATAAATGAAATCACGGGAGGCTGCAGTCTAGAAACAGGTTCTGTAGCTCCGGTAAATATCACCGCCTCACGCCCTGACCGGGATCGTGACCTCGCGTACATCCAGTGTGGGGGGGGCTCAGGAGGGAGGGGAGGACTTGGGCAAGCAGGGGAGGAGGTAGAATCCACACCCTCTATACGTTTGTGAGCACCTGTAATGTCCCTCCCCAGTCCCTCCAACGCTGTCTCAAGCTTGACTCAAAATGCCCTCATTTTTGTTCCACTCCTTGGTTTTATTTCCTTCATCCCTGTCTCGGCCACACCACCTCCGCCCAAACAGAAAAACCTTAAAGATCTTTAGACCCTAGAAGTGTCTGAATCCCTGGACAGTTTTCCAAGGCAGAGAGGCACCAAGATCACAAACAGCACGGTCTCCTTTCGGATTGATTAGTTTAATAATAAGAGACTCCACACGCACCTTCCCCGGGAAAGTGTAGACGGTTCTGCATGAATTGAAAGAGCATCAGAAGAGAAATCGTCCCGAAGCTTGCCTTACCTTGCTGTAGAAAGGTGAACCGTTTCTACACCGTATTGTTGCGTGTGATTGAAACATGGATTCTTTTTGACGATCACAAGCATTCAGCACAATGGTTGGATAAAGATGAAGTGCCGAGACACAGTCTAAAATCCAATATTCGTCAAAAAACAAAAAAGCTAATGGTGTCTGCTTGGTGGTCCAGCGCTGGTATTACTGGGATCTACTATAGCTTCATGAAACCTGGTCAATTGATTACAGCGGATGTGTATGCAACCAATTGGATGAAATGAGGAGGACGCTTGCAATTAAGCAGCCAGGATCGGTCCATAGAGACAGGCCACTCCTCTTGCAAGAAGACACGGGACCACATGTTGCATAAGCAATGCTGCTCAAACTACGGCGGCTGGGCTTGGAAACTCTGTCATCCACTGTATTCACCAGACCTTGCACCAACTGACTACTGCTTCTCGCAGGCTTTGGACCACTTCTTGCAAGGAACAATATTCAATTCTCAACAAGCTGTGGAAAACGCCTTTTGAGATTTTATCACCATTCGCTCTCCGGGCTCCTTCTCTGTTGGCATAACCAAGCTACCGCTGAGATCGCAAAACTGTGTCGATAGTTTAGGCGCATACTTCGATTAATTGCACTGCTTCTCGTTTGAGATATAATAAACTACACTCTTGATTCGAAATCAGACATTTCATATTTAATGACCTCGTGCGTGCCGAGTGCCTGAAGTATGGGCCATTTGCCAAACCTCACAGATTAGCAGACAAAGACCATTCCACAGCTTTCCAGGAAAAAGGTAACGTGAAATCGATATCAGTGCCTTATAGATTGCCATGGATATCCTGGCAGGAAAAAAATGGGGAGGGATGGATGGATGGATGGATGGATGGATGGATGGATGGATGGACGGACGGACAAATGACAGCAGATCATTCTGTCCACACAACAGGACGCTGGATCTCCACTCCCACAAGCATGGCCTCCCAGAATCACAGGGAGCAACTCCACAGCGACCTCACCCAGCAGCGGCTTCTGCTTAGTAAACTCTTACCACTCAACAGCAAGAAACCGTCCAGGGTGTCCTTGCCTTCAAGTTCCATTCACTTCCATGACATCTTGTAGCTGTTACAAAAGTTAACCCAACAGCCGTTGTTGCCTAAGATGCCCTTAGCATTTGCAAAGAACTTTCCCTTCAGGTAAGTTAAGTACCTATCTAAAAGCATAGGCAATATTGGGTCTGGGGGACAGGATCTAAAGAAAGGGTGTGTAGATTTCTCTCTGTCTTTCTGAGAAAGAAATCAACTTGGCAGATAAGAAAAAAAAAAAAAGTATGTACTAGTAATCCATCATACCAATGTAACGTTTCACAAATCACGGGGCACTTTCCACATGCATTATTTCATTTACATACACACAAGCTACGTAAGGTAGGAAGATCAAATTATACCCATATTGTAGATAAGGAGATTGAGGCTCAGGAAGAATAACTGATTCTGCTGCATTCACGAAATTGGTTGGAACACAAATCAAGACTCAAACCCAGGTCTCGAGATGCTAAGTGCTCACCCTTTCCACCACGTGCAGCTGTGCCCCCATTCGACTCGACTCTGAGATGATGTATGTTCTGTTTAAACATACTATAAAGTGATCTTCAACAATGCAATGCAGACGGGGCACGAGCTGGAAGCCTGCAGGATTTAGATGCAAATTGCACGCTAGTGTCAAATGAGTGCAACGGAGGGACTTCTCACCAGACAAGGCTGGTGACAAGACCTGATCCCTCCTTCCCTTTACGGTGTCATTATCTTCATCCTGCAGGAAGCAACTTGGTGCATAGAAAGAGAGGCCTAGGCACCAGTCAGCACCACTGCAAAACCAACAATATCAAAAGATTCGGTTAAACCTATAAAAGAACAACTTTGGGATATTGGCCACACTGCAGTCTCGGGTCAGGCTGGCCTGGGATGACTCTCAGCCTCGGCAGGTGCTGGCTGTCTGGCCCCTCTGAGTCCCAGCTTGCTCAGCTGCAAAACGGGGTGTTATTTTTACCTATCTCAAAAGTGTACTGTGATGCCCAAGCACCAGCTCTAGAGTTTCGACGGTGCTCCAGAAGTGATGATTTGATCCTTCCTTCCTTCTTACGACCCACGGAAACAAGAAGATGGAAGCCAACAGAAGCTTGAATTCTTACTTTCCAACTTGTCCACTGGAACATCCAATCTCCATAGCCCTGAGCCTGGCTCCCAATGTGGGCTCTAATTCTACTGAAGCCAATGGGTGGAAAGACTGTCCCGTCTGTGTACCTGTCTCTCTGCAGTCACCCCGACAGTCGGCTCGTACCAAGTGGAAGGAAACTTCGGCTGGCCTCTGTGTAGAGCGTGTGATACGAGTTGATCTGCCTCTATCCGGTTTGCAGCATGGGGCACTAGAAAGAGCAGCAGACTGGAACTCAGAGGCCTGGGTCCCCTCTAGCGATGTGAGCTGGACACACGAAGCCTCGGTTTTCTCGTCTGTAGAAAAGGAATAATAATCTCTTCCTCCCAGGAGAGGGTGCGTGTGGAATCGGGACGTGGGGGACACGAAATGCAAGAGCTGGGAGAGGCACGGATGCAACCTGCGAGGCCGAGTTCATTGTCAGTTGCCCGGTGGGGCCTGCTGGGTGCTGTCCTCCCCTCGCCAGCTCCACCCTGTTGCTGCAGGACTTTGGCAGCAGTTTTGGAAAGCCCTGGGGCTTCGGCAAGGGGGAGGGAGAGGAGCTGGCAGCCAGAAGGCTGCACCTTTCTAATGAGCCGCTAAATAGAGTAGATTTATAAGTCAATAAACATGGGCCCCGCTGCCCCGCAGAGAGGACCTTGCTGGGCTCCCACGAGGATGCCCCTGGGCTGAACCTCCACCCTCTGCTCCACCCATCTCTTTTCTGCAGCGAGCACCCGGGTCCTCTGCTGCACAGGCAGGGCCACTGAGGCAGGTACCAAACAGCATGACTCGCAGAGCAGGGATCTGAGCTCCTCCCCACGACACCCACCCCAGAAGCCCACCTGTCCCCTCGCCCTCACCTGACAAGCAGGCAGCAGGTGGGGCCTGGGCCCGCCAGCGAAGGCTGAGCCCTCGCCGGCCTCCCAGCAGCCGCGGTCCCCCGCAGAGAGATGTCCCTCTGAGGAAGTCCCCTTCTTCAGAGACCCCCAGGCTGCCGCTCTGCTCTCACTCAGACGCACGCCTATCAAACGAGAGTTGTAGGACTCAAGCAAGAGTTGGGAAAGGGCTCAAATCCATATCACTAAAAATATTTGTTTCCCTCCAACAAAGACAGAAGCAACGCCTCCCACCCTCCCTGCCGCATTCAGTCCCTTTACATGGAGAGCCCCCATGGTGCAATTAAAATGACTCTTTGGAAGAATTGGCTTTCTGGGGAATCCGCAGTCGAAAACAGGTGTCCCTATAGCAGGGTAAGAGGGTCCCAGCTGCTTCCTCAGCCCCTCCCGCCTCCCCCCCATTCAGGGCACGGTCAGGTGTGGGCCTGGTTGCCTCGGTGCTGCATGGGGAGGGGTGCCACCTTCTGTCCCAAGGCTCGGGGGCCACCCTGCCACTGCAGAGCAGGACGCCCATTGTCACTGCAGCCAAGCCCAGGCGTGCAGCACACCTGCCTGTCTCCTGCCCCCAGGCGCCTAGAGGTGAGGGGTCGGTCACAATTCCAGGAGCAGTGTGGGGAGACGCGGGCAGCTGAGGAGAAGCAGGCCATCGGTCCCTTTTCAGTGCAGGAGGAGGATGTAGCATAACAGCAGCAAGAGCCAGCGAGAAAGGCTTCCTCAAAACAGCCTTAGTTAGCCTTCAACCCGTCGATTCAGCATCAGGGTCATATCCAGTGGGAACGAAAGCCAGGAGGCTGGGGAAGAGGTTTTGCTGAGATCTGAAACTCCTCCCTGACGGTATTGCTGGGCCCCTTTCCGCAGTCCAGCCTGGAGCCCTGAGACCTTGCGTGGTTTCCCCTCACGGTGCCCATGCGTTCGGTGGCTCTGCAAACTCGAGCTGCCGAGGCCAGGACGGAGCTGGCCACACGGGCTGTCCTGCCGTCTGTCCCCGCCCGGCCTGCACGATGTCTGGTGTCGGCTCCAAGCAGGGCCCCACGGAGCTGCTGAGAAATGTGGACAGAGGCCAGGTTCGCGGGCTCAAGGCCCACTTTATGTAATAGTGTGGGCCACGCCGGTAAACCCTGCTCTCCCCCAGGGGAAATTGGTCCTAAATGCCTTTGTCTCTGCTGTCGTCTACGCGCTACACGGGAACTGTGCCCGGCCTCCTTCCCACGCGATGTGCGGAAAAGAGAAACAAAAAGGCACCAATTTCACAACAAAAGGCGGAATCGATAACTGCCCACAGGGTGAAGTAATTTCAGGCGTCCCAGGAAACCCCACCACCTGGTGCCCCTCGGGCCTGAAAATGGCGTCCGTCGCCTACGCCCAACTGCCTGAAATTCCGCCATTAAGGGCTCCTTCTGTTTGCGGCTCTGGTTGAGCTGCAAATACCCCCAGTCGCCTGGGGAGTTTACACCCCACAGAGACCGAGCAGGGGACATCTTTGCTTGGGATTAAATCTTGATAAAAGTAAAGAAAGCAAGCAAGCCAGACTGAGGGGACGGGTCCCCTGAGCAGGGGCTGTTTGTCACAGCACTGCCCCTGGGGAGCTGGACGGGCTCTGAGGACAGAGCCGCCCACCGTCATCTGCCTCTGAGAAGAGAAACGGCTCCTTGGGGTGGCTTCCAAGGTGGCCTGAGGGAGGGGGGAGGACAAAGGCCAGGGAGGGACAGAGTGACAATGAAGTGGCCAGAAGGAAGCTCCTTGGAAACCCGCCTGCCAGAGTCCCAGCCGCTGTGGCCGGACACCTGGACTCCCGGTGCCCCCCTCCAGGGCCACCCCGGACAGGCTCTAGGCCACCCCCCGGCACTCACCGACGTATGGCTCGAGCCATATCCCCTGTTTCCTTGTCTCTGTCTCCGTATAGAGTAATATGCGATTAATTGATTTTCTGTCGCTCTTTTAGTACGGAAAATTAATTTCGGAGCAACCTTGTTTTCTCAGGGTATGAATCCTCCACACGCGGAGCAATTCGGCTCCTCCATTATTCATGAGGGGAACCGTGATGGAGCGGGCGACCGCCCAAGGCCGCAGAGCGATCGTCTGTGTTACCGATACAACAACGCCCCACCGCTGCCTCTAAATAATTCACGTCTACCGCTCAATTCGGGCCCGTGCGCCAGTCCGGATGTGGCCGGGGGAGGTATCGCGGTGAGACTCGGGAGATTCTCCGTGACACTGAAGAGGGAAGCAGGTGGGGCCTCCCGGGGTCCCCGGGGCTGGCGGGAGACAGAGGCTGCCCGGGCCTGAGGCTGCAGCCTATTGCCACGGCCTGGGACCCCCTTCCCCCTCCCTGATGGCAAAGCTCACCCGAGTGCTCTGAGAGGCTGAGACATTGCACAGGGAGGACACACAGATGGCCACCAGGCGCTCGGGGAAATGCTTGTCACTAGTCACCAGGGAAATGCACATCAGGACCACGGTGAGGTGTCATCTCACCCCAGTTAGGACGGCTGGTATCAAAAAGAGGAAGGAAGGAAGGAAGGAAGGAAGGAAGGAAGGAAGGAAGGAAGGAAGGAAGGAAGGAAGGAAGGAAGGAAGGAAGGAAGGAAGGAAGGAAGGAAGGAAGGAAGGAAGGAAGGAAGGGGAAGGGGAAGGGGGAAGGAAGGGAAGGAAGGGAAAGGGAAAGAGGAAGGAAGGGAAGGAAGAAAAGAAAGAAAGAAAGAAAGAAAGAAAGGAAGGAAGGAAGGAAGGAAGGAAGGAAGGAAGGAAGGAAGGAAGGAAGGAAGGAAAGAAAGAGGAAAGGAAAGGAAAGGAGAGGAGAGGAGGATGCAGAGAAAAGGGAACCCTTGCCCACTGTCGGTGGGGATGCAAATTAGGATAGCCATGACTGCAAACAGTATGGAAGTTTCTCAGAAAACTATAAATAGAACTACTGTACGACCCAGCAATCTCGCTGCTGGGCATTTATCCAAAAGAAAGGAAATCGGTATATCGAGGTGTAAGCTCTGCACCCCGGTGCTAATTGCAGCACTGCTCACAATAGCCAGCTATGGAATCCACCTGAGCGTGCCTTGGTGGGTGACCGGGCAAAGGACATGTGGCACTCATGCAATGGAATACTACTCAGCCATAAAAAAAGAATGAAATCCTGTCATTTGCAGGAACACAGATGGAAGTTGAGGTCATTATGTTAAGTAAAACAAGCCAGACACAGAAAGGCAAATATCACATGTTCTCACTCGTGTGTGGAGGGTTAAAAAGTCGATTTTGCGGAGACAGGGAGCAGAATGATGGTTACCAGAGGCTGGGAAGTGTGGGAGTGGGGAGGTGGTAAAGAGGTAGGTTAATGGGCACAACACACAGTTAGGCAGAAGGGGTGCGTTCCAGTGTTCCACAGCACTAGAACAGTGCATAGTAGGGGACTATAGTTAATAACCATATATTGTATGTTTCAGCAGAGCTAGAAGACTTGCAATGCTCCAACACAAAGAAATGGTCAACGTTTGAAGTGACAAATATCCTAGTACCCTGAGCGATCATTACGCATTCTATGCACGTATCAAATTATCACATGTACCCCATATATGTTTAATCATTATATATTAGTAACAATAGATAAATGAATACAGCATGGGGCTGCTGACAGGAAAACGTGAACACAGGCCCTGTACCCTCCAATCTGGCTCTGACCCAAGGGAGGTTCAGATTCAGCAGGTCAGCTCATTCTCCTCGCTCCAGATTTTAAGGGTTCTGTTTATTTTTGTCTTGCTTGCTTTAAACCCAACTGCTCGTCTGATTCCTCTGCAGCAGCTGTTGAGATACAGATTCCTGGGCCCAACGCAGACCTCCTGGGCCAGGGTCTCCTGTGAGTCTGTATTTGAACGAGGCGATTCTGTGGCCCCTCTGGCAGGCGCCGCCGGGCGGGATGATGGCATCTAAGAGCCTTTCCAGCTCTGACATCCCCTGGTGACTTTAACCAAGAGAAGGCTGTCCCGAGCCTGCAGAAGGAAGGGCTGCCTTGTGGGGCCGTCGGTGACCAAGGGGACAGGTGGGTCTCGCTGTCTGCTGGGGAAGAGCAGAGGGGAAGAAACCCGGCCTGGCGCTAGCAGAGCTCGTCCGCCCTGCCGCTCTCTCCCCCTGCACGACTGAAGCCGACGAAACCACGGGGGGCCCCAGCACCTCCGAAAGAAAGACAGAGGCCGCACGGCGATATCCAGGACGTCAGGAAATGGACCTGCGTGGCAGGGAGCGTCCTAAGATGGCCCCAAGACGCCTGTCCCCAGTGAACACGCCCCGTGTCATCCTCTCCCTTGGGTCTGGGCTGGACTGCTGACTATGATGGGATGCCTCCCCCACGATTAGATTGTTGAGGAGTTCACTTTGGCACAATGGAAGGGTGCGATTAGCACCTAAGGTTGGCCTCTAGTCGCCGAGAGTGACCGTAGCCAACTGCCGGCAAGAAAAGAGGGACGCCAGTCCTGAGACCACAGGAAACGGATCCTGCCGACCCCTGCGTGAGCTTGGAAGAGGACTCGGCACCCCAGATGGGATCGCAGCCCAGCACCTTGATGTGGCCTGGGCAGACCCTGAGCAAAGCACCTGGACAACCCATACCTGGACCACTGGTGCACAGAAACTGAGAAAATATCACAAATGGGTATCATTTCGAGTCACTTGGTGATGGCTTAAATTTGTTGGGCAGCAAAAGAAGACCAATATAACATGCAATAAAACAAAAACAATGGCATGGGCACCCCCTTTTACAGTTTACAAAGTGCTCACAGAGCCCACATCTTGCCCATCTTGGCCTGCCGGGGGCCTGTCCCTTCCCACAGAGCATGGAAATTGTCCACCAAGTGAACCTTCTCTTACTTACACTGTGAGGCTGGGAGGGCAGCTTTGTTTTTCTAAATTTCCACTTCCCAGTTGGGGAAACCGAGTCATACAATGGGTCTATAGCAGCACCAGGACTCAAATTCGGGCCTTCTGACTCTAAGGCCAGAGACCTGTTCTCTGCATCGCTAACCCCAGCAAGGTCCTCTACAAGAGGGGAGTTGTTGTAAACTCCAGTCTCAGTGCCCCGAGGGGCTACAACTCTCTAAAACAAAAAAAGGGAACCCACGATGCTGCTGTGTCCTCCCCCCACCCCCCAGTGTCTGCCCCAGGCCGCCCGTCAAGTGCAAGGTGAGCGGGGCCTGGAGGGGGAGGTCGGGGCTCTTGCAGGCACTGACCCACTGTCCACGCCCCGCGCCAGGGGCCCTCAGCTGAACCTCTGAGCGCAGCCCAGATCTCTTGCCCTCTCCTGATCCAGGGAGACAGAAAGCCCAGCCAAACCACTCATCAACAGGCCTGTTCTCATTTGTCATTAATGGTGTCAGATCAAATCCAAGTAACAATTGGAAAAACAGATTGCAACATTGCACTCTTTATTGCTGGGTTTCTGTGGAAGGTTAGCAGTAAGAAGACTCCAGAGAGGAGCTGTAAAGGGGAAAAAAAAAAAGCGCAAAAAAAAGAAAGCAAGAAAGGTACTTTTTTCCCTTGCTGTGAGCTTCACGACACAGCCACTTCTGTAACAGGCACCATATGCAGCAGCCACGCACAAGGCCCAATAACCTCCTTCCAAATGGTAATAAATCCCCTCGGACCCCAACACGCTTGTAATTTACAACTTGGCTAAAATGAACATTATTTCAAGCTAAGCGTATTCTCAGAGGTGCAGGAGAATGTGGCAGGTTTCCTGCTGACAGAGGAGTTTCTTTTTAAATGTCATGCATTCACTTTCATTACTTCCAAATAATTGCCCGGAAAAAAAAATCGGCCGCTGGACAGGGCTGCCCACTTTCCATCGCCACGAGTCAATGTCATCATCATCAAAGGAGCCCCCGGGAGCGGGTTTCACCTGGGGAGGGCTCAGCCCTCAGTTGCCGCCTCCCTATTGGTCTCTTGGTTGTGCAAATAAAGGTGCCTCCATCATTCTCCGGGGACAGCTCCAGGTAAGAGGGAATGTTGTCTCTAGACAGCGGGACCTGTCATCACCGCCACCATCAAACATCATCCTCCTGCATCCATCGGATCGTAATGGCATCGCCTGGCCAGCCCTGTGTGGGGAGCTTGTTATCCGGAGCTAACCGAAGGGAGTGTTTTCCTGTCCCTCACGGAAGCTGGGGGAAGGGGCTGCAGGAACAGGGCGATGTCAAATACAGGGGCGCCTTCTCCCGCCGTTCCCGCAAGCACATTGTACGTTTTGCGGGAAGCCTGCTTTCAAATCTGTCTTCGCTTTAGGAGTTCTGATTCTGATCATCTGTTGCTGCATAACAAACCACCCCAAAATGGGTGGCTTCGTTATTTCTCGTGAGCACGCGGGCTGATGGGGTCACTGTGGTGATCGTTCTTCTCCATGTGATGTCAGCTGGGGTGGCAGCCGTCTGGGGACTGGAGCAGGGTTGCAGGATTCCAGCTGGCTCGCTCGTGAGTCTGGTGCCTTTGTGTGAAACGCAGGAAGACCGGACTCAGCGAGAACCAGGACACTGGGCCTTTCTCTCCCCGTCGGGTAGACTGAGGCCCTTTCATTCTCCATATGGCCTCTCTACGCAGCTTCTTCTGCAGGGCAACTGGACCTCCTGCATGGTGGCTGAGGATTCATGAAAGCACAAAAGTAAAGTGACACAGAGTCCCTTTCGCCACTTGCTACTGGTTAAAGTGAGTCACAACGCCAGCTCAGACTACACACGGAGGCTAGTAGACAAGGATGTGCAAAACCAGAGTTGTGGTTCCTTGGGGACCACCTTCAGAGACTGGCTCTGAATCAGAAAGACGGGAAGGAGAGAGCAGAAACCCACACATCCTCTGTGAGACGTCCCCAAATAATTGTCATCGGCTCCAATCTCCCTCAGGGAGTGAGCACGAAGCAGTTTTATTTCTTCCGACCACTGACTCCAGCTGCGATAGGTTTGATCCCCTTTTGTGTCACTTAGTGATGGCCCAGGCAGATCCTACAACCTTCTGGTCATAGTTGCTGAATAAAATAGTCTGGTTTAGTGTATTAGATGACACTGGGGAATATTTTCTTTACATGTGATCATGGCTTTGTGATTATGCAAAAGACTATCTCTAATTTTAAGAGAACATATTGTGATGTTCAGGGGTGAAGTGTCATGACATTGGAATTTACTTAGAGATGGATAGGTGATACGCAGGCAGGTGGGTGGGTAGGTAGGTGGAGACTAAACATCAACAATTAGTGAAAATAGTGAGTACATGGGAATTCATTATTCTAGTTTTTCAACATTTCTGGATATTTTTAAATTTACTTAATAAAATGTTGAAGAAGGAATCAGTCCACTCTGTAACTCCCATTTTATACCCAATTTAAAGTAATCCCTCTTCACCCACCATTGGCACAACTTGGGGCTTTAGGGACTTGCAAAGGGGGTAGGGAGATGGTCAGTTCACATATCGTATCAGAGGAGGAATCATCTCTTTGCCTACCTGTGCATGGCTGTAATTATACCCATATGGGTTTTTATTGCTTCTGTAGTGAGAACTGATCACTACTTACCATTCTTTAAGTGGCACATGTTGGGATTTTCAGAAGGTTATGCAGGTCCTCCCTACCTGACAGCTCTCCAATAGGTAAGACCTACCTCTAGCTCTTCCTCCTCCGCACTAACCCCCTCAGCTCCTGCCTCCTGCAGTCTGCTTTGAAATCTCTTGCTCCTGGGTCCCTTTCTTGAGAAAGAGCTCTGTCTGGTGGAATGCAGGCAAGATGGCCAGGGCCAGTCTCTCCCACCGTGCCTCCTAGATCGAAGAAGAAATCACGAAGCCAGTGGTGGGGGACAGGCTGCCACATGGCTGCTGCTTCTCCAAGCCTGAATTTCTCCAGTTCTCTTTCCCTTCCTCTGAGGCAGGTCTGTGAGTAACCTTGGGAGTTTCTCTCCCCAACCACAGAATAAGACACTGATCTTCCATTTGTATCCAACTTATTCCATTTATATCTGTTATACCCAACCACAGAATAAGATACTGATCTCCCATTTTCACAAATAGACCCTTGTTTCTGGGTTTGGTGGAGAAGAAGGGGGTGGAGCCCCCCCTTTCCTCCCTCCTTCACTATGAACACTGCACCCCCAAAAAGCAGATACTTCTAATGACTGCCCCTTCCCAGCCCCCCACTCTCTCCTTATATAGACTGAGATTCAGAGGTGGGAGGGGGCTGATGCTTGTAGGAGGGTTAAAGCCGCCAACTTCATAGGAAGCTCTGGGAGAAGATGCTGGCCCAATCGTTAGTGGCTCTCTTTAAAATGTGTGGTTGACCATTCTACTAAATGACGTATCTCAAGAATGGCAAAACAAGCACCACATGTACTCACCAGCAAATTGGTATTAATGGATCAACACCTAAGTGGACATATAGGAGTAACGTTTATCGGGTGTCGGGAGGGTGGGAGTGGGGAGGAGGGGATGGGTGTATACAACCACAACAAGTAAGAGGTGCAACATTTGGGGGATGTACACGCTTGTAGCTCTTACTCGAGGGGCAAGGGGAGGCATGGGCAATATATGTAACCTTAATATTTGTAGCCCCATAATACGCTAAAATAAAAAAAATGAATTAAAACATCACATAAAAAAAAGAAAGAAGGAAAGAAAGAATAGAGCCTCAGGGCTCTTAATAAAAAACAACAAAAATCTCCTAAACTAAACAATGCTGATGGAGAAATCAAAGATCTAAATAAATGGTGAGACATAAAATAAATAAATAAATAAATAAAATGTGGGGTTGAGTGCCACCTCTCTTTAGCTAAGGACCTTAATCACCAATTCTACGGCAACAAAAAATATTCTATTCCACATCCCTTTACAGGGCATAAATATATTCAATGCATCTGGATGTGGAAAAGTGGGTTACAACCCAACTCAACCACTGTCCTACTGTGTGGCCGGGGGCAGTCATTCGGTCTTTGTGGTCCGAGGGTGGCCGAGGGCTCGCCATCTGGTCCTGTGGGTTTGCAGGTGAGCATTACAGACTCCACGGGCCCCTGGGAGACACTCCAGGGCTCTGCAAATATGGACATGAACCTGAGCAAGCAGCAAAGAGTTAGGGTAGCCAGGAAATTTGTCCATCACTCCTAATCTGGTTTTGACACTGGGGTTCCAGGTAAGAGTTTCATTTGGAAAAAGAGCTCTGCCCTAAAAATATCTGGAAGTTACTCATCACTCCAACTGCCTCCTCCGACTGCCACCGAAAACCCAGCCTGTGAGCAATGACTGACATGGGACGTGCTGTCAGGGACACTTGCCAACCCCCCCGGTTCTCTCTGATGGACCCAGACGAGAAAACACTTCCCGGGTTGAGAGCAGAGGGAAGGACCCTCTGAAGTGTTACATCCAGGGGTAAAAGTTGACCCCACCGTTAACCAAGAGAATCTTTCCCTGCTTTGATTTCGTGTGTGTGTGTGTGTGTGTGTGTGTGTGTGTGTGTGTGTGTGTGTGCGCGCGCGCGCATGCGTGCACAGGCGTCCTCCTCACTCTGCCTGTCGGTGTGTGGCAGGATTAAATTTGAAACTACACAGGGCGTGTGAGGCAGGATAATCAATCACTTCATCACTGCCACTGCAGATAAAGAGAGCAGAGAGACAGGCGGAAGCAGGGAAGAGGTCGTACGAGAGTGATGAGCTCCCTGCCTCCGTGGCAGCCTCAGATCTGCGAGCCACGTTCCTTTGGTGCTCGTGGGCCCCTCGGTGCAGGGACTGGAGAGTGAAGGAGCAGCCTCCAACGGAAACTGAGCTGCCTCCAAAAGAAGCCCGGGGTTGTCCCAATCATCCAGTGTGCTGGAAAAGACTGGAAGGGAAAAGAGGTCCAGAGATGTTGAGCAGGAGGAGAACGTCATTCTGCACACATAGGCTGTCCAAAGAGGTCGCTGCATGTCCCTGTCCCCCTCGGGGATTCCGGGCTGTGCCCTCACAGCTGGAGCCTCCCAGCATCTGGGAGGACCCCACTGTCACCCTGGCTGGGGCGTGGCTCAGTCCTCCTAGAGGGATATCAAGCCCGGGCTCTGGCGGGAGAGACTGCATGTGTCAACTCTGAGTGGCGTCCATGGAGTGCCACGTTCCGGCGTCCCGTGTCCTCTGCATAAATGCAATTTCCCCAAATGTCAGGAGGAAGGCGTTACAGATAACACATTGCGTGTGTCTTTGACCCAGTAAGTGCTGAAATCACAGATCTCATTATTCTGACATGATAGAATTTTCTCTCTTCCTCTCTCCCACTGAAGGCTGACTGCTGCTGTTTTCTAGACCGCAGGCCTAATTGCCGAAGGTGCAAAGACACCCCCCAGAAAAAACAGGCCTCGCCTGTGTCCTCCCCCAGACAAAATGCCAGATCGCCTTGCGTGAGAAGAAAGAGACCTTAAAGGCAGCTCATAACAGGACATCGAACTGAAGATAATTTTAGCCGGAGCTTTGCTGGATGGCTGAAGACCAGACGGTATTTGATCTTGAAAGCAGAATTGCTACAAGTGACTCCACCTGCTCAACCTGCCCCTGGCGCTGGGGAAGTGGGACGTGAGGTGGGGCAGAGCCCTGAATGTGCAGCCACGGCGGCCCTGGGCGAGCGCTAGCTCTGCGCTTTCTGTCTGTGCAGTCGAGTTGCTGCTACCCCCACCCGTTATTATCTTCTCACCTATAAAAATAGAAGATTAAACCTATAAGACAGGATGGCTGTGAGGAATAGACGGTGATTGCATATAAGGCGCCTGCCAAATAATTGGTGCTGAAAACATTATTACAGTGAAATCTGAGGTTCCACTTTAGGGATGTGGTCAATAAATCATCCACTCAATCAACAAAGAAAGTGTTTACTGAGCACCCTGACCTTGAAGGTGAAGACACGGGCTCACGGAACGTTTGTGGAATGAATGAGCTGCTTCTCACTCGTCACTGGGTGACTTCTGCACAAGTCACTGCTTCTTTCTTTGCTTCACAGCCTATAAGATAAATGCAGGGTTGGGGAAAATAATCTTGAAGCAGCCTTCTGGCTTTGATACTCTGTTGCTCAAGAAGGCCACCGTGAAAGCACAAAGAGGCAGAGACTGTAGAGCTGTACCTTTCCAAAGTCTTAAAATATGTAGCTAACGAGCTGTGCCAGATACACCTGCACGAAGGGAGCCAATCATCCAAAGCAGTATGGAGGCCGGCGCGGTGGCTCACGCCTGTCATCCTAGCACTCTGGGAGGCCGAGGCGGGAGGATTGCTCAAGGTCTGGAGTTCAAAACCAGCCTGAGCAAGAGCGAGACCCCGACTCTACTATAAATAGAAAGAAATTCATTGGCCAACTAATATATATAGAAAAAATGAGCCGGGCGTGGTGGCGCATGCCTGTAGTCCCAGCTACTTGGGAGGCTGAGGCAGGAGGATTGCTTGAGTCCAGGAGTCTGAGTTTGCTGTGAGTTAGGCTGATGCCACGGCACTCACTCTAGCCTGGGCAACAGAGTAAGACTCTGTCTCAAAAAAAAAAAAAAAAAAAAAGGCAGTATGGGAGGCGTGCGAATAAGGGGCAGGTGGCGCAGTCACCCAGAAATTGAGTGCCCCAGAGGGCTGGTGTTTGGAGCCCATGAGGCCAGGCCTGCATCTGGCATGTAAGATGGGATCATACCGGCAATGGGAAGGGCAATGGTGGGCAAGGTGTGCTGACGTGCACGGCTCAAGCTAGAATGGTTACAGTCCCTGAAATTACACTTAAGTCCACGTCAAGTTAGAAGAAGTCAAACCCCAGCACATGAGGGCCAGGTATTAAACAGCAGAGCTGCACAGCAAGCTCCCACCACGTGATGTGTGAGCACCCTGACAGGCTCTTCAAGGCTTGCATTTTGCCGGACCAGCCTCCAAAACACCAGGGAGAGCCTGACCCCCAGACCTCCCTTCCTGGCTCCCCGATTGCCTCGTCACAGTCATTCTGGAAGGTCCCCGCCCCACGTTTGTCTCTTCTCTTGCCCAGCCTCCCCTCCAGGTTAAGGTGTTGGGGGGGGGTGCTTAGAAAGCTACAATACTGGGCAGATTCTCTTCCAACTTACTTCCTGTTTGGATTACAAATGCCATTTTGTCCCCATCCCGCTTGGTCTTGCCTTCTCTTTCCCACCATGAAAACAAACAAGCAAATATACATAAATTCTCTGGTTGTAAAAAAATAATACACTTCACATTCATTGGAAATTTTGGAAAGTATAGACACATATAAAGAAAGTAATAACCACCAGTGTTAACTATAGATGATCAACAGATATTTAAAACTGGAAATGCAGCTTTGCATTTTTTTGTGTGTGGGTGTGTTTGTTTTCACTTACCATACCATCATGAGCATTTCCCCACGTCCTTAAAACATTACCTGAAAGCATGGTTCATAATGACTGTATGATATTCCACTGAATGGATTTAATCGTAAATTATGTAACTATTCCCCTCTTGTTGGACATGAAGGTTATTTCTGATTTTTAGCTATTACAAATAAGTCTGCAATCAACATCCTGTGCATAAACCTTGTTTTCTAAAATTATTTTTTAAGGTTAAATTCTCAGAAGTGGAATTTCTTGGTCTAGGTGTGTATATCATTCAAGGCTAGTACAGGCCTCTCTGTATTTCCAAACACTCTGCATTTCCTTGATTAGCTAACATGTTATTGCTGAATACCACAATGACTCTTCATAAGTACATGTCTGGTCTCCCCAGCTAGAATGTGAGCTTCTCTTAAAACCAGGGCCAGTTATCCCCCAATGCACCCTGCACGGTGGTCAAGAGATGCATGTTAAGGCAGCAAAGTAGGACCACTCGATTTCAGCAAGCCTCCTTCTAGAATCTCTTTCTGGAGTTCAGTATCACACAGGGTTCACTTTGTTATCCATCCCAAGGAGTTCAGTTGCTCCAAAAGACCTCACTACTACTTGGTCTGGCCTGCAAAGCAATCCCTCATCATGACTTTAAGGTCCTGGTGACATCATCTCTGCCTCAAGAAGAGCTTCCCAACAAGCTTGAGTTTCCCCACAATAAAATGGGCTTGCCTGGAAGGCAGTGGGCGGCCACCATGTGACAGGGATGATGTTCAAGGGAGGCAGCCTGAGATGAAATTTAAGCACCACCCAATCCCGAGATCAAGGGATTCTTCGTGATTGTCAATTCTCATAACCCCAAGGAACAGCAGCCTGTACTAAGAGCTTTCTCAGTAAGTGCTGCGGACCAGATGACAGAGGCTTTGACCAACCCAACGACTGACAGAAGTGGGTTGAGGGCAAAATCGATGGGGTTCATAAACCTGAGCAGCCTATTAAATCTCTCTGCTCAGAATCGGTGGCATGATGGCCGTGTAAATCTTTGAAAATAGCTCCAACATTTCATTTCAGCTGCGGGAGTGAGTGCGTGCTGTCTGTGCCTCCCTCGTGCTGAATTCCAGCCAGGGACACCTCGGTGCCCAAAAGGACCAGAGATCAGTCCATGGAGAGTGGGGACCAGACCCTTCTTCAGCTGAAGGAGTCCCCCAGGCCGGGCTAGATCGCGGTTTGAGAAATGCAACGTAATTGCACTAACTCAGACCAACCAAAGCCAAATAAGGGGACAGGGATGCTACTGATTCATTTTAAAAAAATCATTGACTTGGCCAGGCACGGTGGCTCCTGCCTGTAATCCTAGCACTCTGGGAGGCCGAGGCAGGCGGATTGCTCCAGGTCTGGAGTTCAAAACCAGCCTGAGCAAGAGCAAGACCCCCGTCTCTACTATAAATAGAAAGAAATTAATTGGCCAACTAATATATATAGAAAAAAATTAGCCAGGCATGGTGGCACATGCCTGTAGTCCCAGCTACTCAGGAGGCTGAGGCAGGAGGATCGCTTGAGCCTAGGAGTTTGAGGTTGCTATGAGCTAGGCTGGTGCAATGGCACTCACTCTAGCCTGGGCAACAAAGCGAGACTCTGTCTCAAAAAAAAAAAAAAAAAAAAAAATCATTGACTGACTTAAGAGAAGCTCTGGATGACTGCTTGGAAGCACACGCCAGTGACCAGAGCCAGGTTAGTGGCTTCCTTGTCTGTGAGGTCCCCAGGGAGCTCGCTGGGGGCAGGAATACACCACAAGCGATGCAGCACCCTTAGGTGAGTGGGTGCTTGGGAAGCGTGTTGCAAGTTCCTCCAACAAAGAGCATGCTCTATTTTCTTTTTAAATCCCCCTTTTTGGTTTATGTGAACTCAGGTTTGTTTGCAGCACCTGGAATCTACACGTGTTGGGGGACGGTGGACTTGGGCACACTCCTCTCTGGATTGTCACAGAGGTCAGAGTTGGGGAGATTTTTCTAATCCTGTGAGGGAAAAGGGATGTGAGGTTTTCCCAGTTTCCAGGCACGGCGTGGGGGACAAGGACCCTGTGCCCTGTCTCCCCAGCACTCTGAAGCCTTGTGGAAAGAGAGCAACAGAGAAGGCTGTGATTACCATGGTGCTGTCATCCTCTGCATGCGAGGATCAGATCAAAGGAGCAGGGATGATGCAGCCATCCTTGCACTCGCAGAGCTGGCAGGGAGAGCGGAGGGGAAAGAGCTTTGCTTCTGTTAATTAATAACAACCTCTGCTGGACACTCCCAGGAAAGGCAGGGGGGACCAAAGCACATCTCAAACTTGGGGCATTTCGGGTAATTCTCAGGGCTCTTCCCTTTTCAGCACGTTGCTGCCTTGGTCTGACTCTCCTGCACACTGTCTGGAATCGGATGGTGTGCTCTTAACATCAAGTCTGCTGCCATTTCCTCAACACCCAAGGCCCCAGGGACTCCTGATCTTCCTGCCAAATGTCCCAGGCCTCCCAGGCATCTTCAGAGCCACACTGGGACACGTAGTGAGTGAGTTCCTGTTTTCCCCACCTCCCGTTCCACCCCACCCTCCGCACGAGCACCCACCACATGCCCGTTAATGAATGCATTTAATCAAGTTTATGAAGTCTCTTTATTATCAATAACCCTAATCACTCTTAATTGCTGCATCATTAGTTCGGCCACGCTCAGATGTAGCAGTAAATGACAACGCCAGAAAAATGCCGTGCCGCGTGAAAGCCTGGGAGGAAGGCAGTGACAGGAGCAGGGAGGGGCGGCGAGGGAAGGGGAGAAGAGAGAGCGAGTGCTCAGGCCGCCGCTGGGCAGAGCGAGGTGGGGAGGTGCCATTAGGAGGTTCGGCCAGGTGTAAAGTTGCCAGCGAGCCAGTTTTGCGTATTTCAGAACTCCGGGGAGCCGTGCATCATCAGCGTGAGCGAACGTGGTGCTCGACAAGAGCTGATGTTATGTTAATACCTAGCACCTGCCCTCCTCGGGGATCTCGAAGCCCTCTGCAAGCTCCGTGGTGTTCAAAGCCAAATGCTTGTAGGATGGGGGTGAAGGATACACCTTGTCATCAGAAAGCAGCAAGGGTAGCCCGCTGCAGGTCTTTGTCAGGACATTAACTCCCCTGCCTTGCGCATGTTCTTGAAGTCTCTGAACAGTCCAGGAGATCCCACCGAGACGCTGCAGGTCAGAAAAAGAAGTGGCCACCGGCGTGTTCCTTCATCTTGAATTAATCTCCCTAGGAGGCCAGAGATCTAAGACCCTGTCCAAATGCAACCTTAACTCAGGGTATTGTCTTAAGACAAGGAGTCTCTCCAGCTCTTCATCTGCCTCAGTTTCCCATTCTGTAGATTGTATTTAATGGTATCCCTGGCCAGCCAACTTCAAATGTCTGGCTGCTCAGAGTCAAAGAGATTGCATGTATGGGAGGGATTGTGAGCAACATTTGGGGCTCTCCAAAGCAGGGGGAGCCAGAGAAATTGTAGCCACCCTGCCAGTGGGAGTCTGTATTTCGTGGGCCCCTGCATCCTTGCAGTTGCTCCACCCCTGTTTGCTCCAGTGTTCTCTCACCATGTCTGGGCACCTCTGTAATTCAAGTTCACATGCAGTAAGTCTGGGTCCTGCTGGTGCAAAGCTCTCCTGACCTCCCATCGCTGGAAGTTTCTTCTGTGCCCCACCCCCCTCGAAAATTCAAAACTCACCTTTTCACACTCACCATTTACACAGTCATTTCCTATCTCGGTTTACACAGTCACTTAAGTGTTCATTGGAAGAAAATATTTGTCGGTACCTACTATGTGCCAGGCACTGGGAATTTGATGGTGGATCGACATGAATCCCATCTTCAAGGAGCTGCGGGCTTAGTAATGAACCCAAAGAACTCTAATATAACGGTGTCCCAATTCTGCTCGCCACCTGGGTGCTAACTCTCCCAGGGAGAGACAGATACTTACTGTACTAGACAAATAAGTCAGCACCCACCCCCCTCACCACCCTCCCTGCTCCTTTATCCCCCCTGGAAGCCAATCAACTGGGCCAATAACAGTGGGAGCTCAAGGTGCCCCAATAGAAGGCTCTAGAGTGAGGGAGAACCAACTAGCGACTTAGGTGTGCTCTTTGAGAAGCCCAGAGAAAGCAGGCAGAGCTCTCACCAGCAAGTCCCAGTCCACTGGTGGGAAGGTTGAGGTTGAACAACGCACACCCAGGACTGGCTACATCACTTGCAGAGCCCAGTGCAAACAGAAAACATGGGTCTCACTCAACAATTCCTAAGAATTTCAAGATAGTGACAACAGAACCTGAAAGCAAGTCCAGGACCCTCTGAAGTACATGGGTCCCTGTGCAATTTCTCAGACTGCGTGCCCACGAGGCCAGCCCAGCATACACCTTGTATGCATTAATTATATTCCCAAAAGCATCTTGAAAAGCATTTCAAAGTCAGAAGTCCAGTGTAGCTTGTCCACTGTATTTCAAGTGGGTAGCACACTGACTGGCAAATAGCAGGTCTTAAAGTTTAAGGGGTCCTCAAACTACAGCCTGTGGGCCACATGTGGCCTGCTGAGGACATTTATGTGGTCCGCAGGATGTTTTTGCTGACGCTGCCTGTCCTGCTTAGCAGCCGACCCGCCCTGGGCCCACAGTGCGCATGTGTGGAATGTGCCCCTCACTCTCCAATGGCCCTCCAACAGTCTGAGGGACAGTGAACTGGCCCCCTGTTTAAAAAGTTTGAGCACCCCTGTCTTAAACAAATGACAGTGGCCTCTACATTATCATCCATTCCATTGATTACCTAGTCGAAACTCCAGAAAAAAAAAGTAAAGAAAGCAGATTGCATCTTTAGTGTCTAATAAGTGCTTCTTTATTCCCAAACACACAATCCCTTTGGTGTCCTCCTGTATTGAGGGCCCCATCTAAGTCCCTCCATGTGCAAACTCTCCCTAGGCCGTTCCCAGGTACTTGCAGGCTCAGCTCTGGTCCAGATGAGAAGATGAGAATGTTCTAGAAGCTTCACCCTCAGCAAGAGGAGTCCGAAGATTTTGAGCCACGGGCTCACCAAGCTGTTCCCTTCCCCCCAAATCCGTACACACCTGCTGCACCCGAAAGGACTGGGCCTCTTTCCTGGGTGCTGATTCACACACTGGCTGACCCCCACCCCCACCCCAGGGGCCGGCCCATCTCTGTGCCCAGCCGATGGCTCCAGCTCCTGCTCCAGGCCTGACAGCCCACCTGAAGCCATAACACCCATTTCCCCTTCTTTTAAATGGGCATCAACTCTGCCACAGCCACGGGAGGCAGCTTGCCTGACTTGAAAGGCTCCTCGTGTCAATAATCCACACCAAACTTAAATTTATTCAAGAACGAATGGGGTTGTTTTTTGCTTAGGATGCTGCCCATGGCGTCAGCCACAGAGCAACCCATTATCCTAACCATTCGTGCTTGTGAATAAACCTATTCACGCCCGGAGGTGAGTTCAACTCGGAGGTGAGTTTCTCTCCATCTCTTGTCCTCTGAACACAAGGAATTTGCACCCAAATGCCACACAAGCCTGCAAGTTGTGTCACTGCTGACGTCAGATATTTTCACTGATTTAGAGCATGGAAGTGATTGAAGAGCCAGAAGGCGTAGGTAGGAGTACCAGGGAAGTAACTAACCAATCCGGTCTATTGTCTCAAATACTACCATGCTACAGAGTCTTGCATGATATTGTTTTTCAGTAGAGCTAAATGCCCATTCTCTCACTTCTTTTCATATTCTAACTCTCACTTCCAGAAGTATAAATGAAGTAATCGTGGCGATTACAAGAGCTGCACATAGTGGCTGAGGTATATTTTGCATTATTAAACAATTTATATTACTTTACATTTGTGTAGCATGTGTATGCATATAAATGTAAACGGGCAAAACATGACATCAACTCTTCATATTTCTGTATGGACCTAGATATTTTTTTTTCAAAGACAGTGAAAATTAGGATATAAGTGATAGCAACTTATACAATGCAAGTAATAAACTATAATATTTTCTGAACTAAAAATAATGCATATGTGACTCATTTCAATGTTTGAACAGGATAGGTAAAAATTCATGTTCATTGCTGAATCTACATATTGTCTTAAGGCTGACGTTGACGATTCCAGTTGCTACTGCCTCAGCTGAGCAAAACTCCCCCACGCTGAAATTAATAAAAGACTACATAAGAACTACAATGATTCCAGAGAGTTTGTCTGTTTCAGTTTTGTCAATAAAACACAAATTGTGTGGAAAATCCCTATTATAACAATATAATCAGTGCTTTCGCTGAAATAAAGACAAAAAAAATTTTTATGGTATAAGTATAATTACTTGGAATTGGAAATGCCTTTTTTTATCACTCGATACCACTGACCCATCAACAGAGCACAGAAACATGCAAAAGAATTATATTTAGTCATCTTTGATATACTAGATATTGCCAACTGTCTTACTCTGTTTGGCTGCTCTAGAAAGATACCTTATACTGGGTAATTTATAAAAAAAAAAAAATTATTGATCACAGTCTAGAAGCTGGACGTCCAAGATCAAGGCACTGGCAGATCAGTATCTTTTGAAGGTTTCCTCTCTGCTTCAAAGATGGCGCCTTCTTGCTGGGTCCTCGTGGTGCAAGGAGCAAGGGAGCTCCCTTGAGCCTCTTTTATAAGGGCACGGGTCCCATTCAAGAGAGTGGAGCCCTCATGAGTTAATCACTTCCCACCTTTTAATACTATCACATTAGATGTTCAGTTCCAACATACAAATTTTCGGAGGACTCCAATACTCAGACCATAACATCAACCATCAGCCAAATTACGACACAGTTTTACCCATGTTAGAAGATACACAAGGAGTCTTTGAAAAGTTCATGGAAAATGCATGTTATGAAAAAAACTGTGCATGGATTTCAAAATTTTTTTGCAAAACAAACTCGTAGTGACTCGTTAAAACATGTCTTAAGAGGATCTGATTTGAAGTACTAAGAAGGACAAGACATCAGTTTGGAAAGAGCCCCTATTACAGCAATATGAGTTTTGCTAAAAATTGAAGCAAGAACAAACATTGAATTTATGGTGAAGCTTGGGTGGAAGAATGGTGAAATCATTCATACTTCACAAAAGGTTTATGGGGAAAATACCCCAAAGAAATCAGCAGTTTACAAATGGGTTACTTATTCTTAAGAAGGGATTAGATGATGTCAAAGATGAATCCTGCAGCAGCAGACCATCCAAAACAATTCGCAAGAAAAAAAATTAACCTTGCTCATGTCCTAATTGAAGAGGACTGGAGATTAACAGCAGACACAATAGCCAACACCATAGACATCTCAATTGGTTTAGCTTACACAATTCTGCTAAAAGATTAAAGTTGAGCAAACTTTCCACTCCATGAGGGCCAAACCCATTGCACCCTGATCACCTGCAAATAAGAGCAAAGATTTCAATAGAAATTTTAAACAGGTAGGATCAAGATTCTTCAAAGAATTGTAACAGGAGGTGGAACGTGTCTTTACCCACATGATCCAACACCAAAACACAATCAAAGCTATGGCTACCAAGAGGTAGAAGTGGTTCAGTCAAAGCAAAAGTGGACCAGTCAAGAGCAAAGGTCATGGCAACAGTTTTTTTGTGATGCTCAAGGAATTTTTCTTGTTGACTTTCTAGAGGCCAAAGAACATTAGTACCTGGTTATGCTGAGAGTGTTTTAAGAAAGTTAGCCAGAGCTTTAGCAGAAAAACTCCTGGGAAAACTTCATCTGAGAGTTTTCACCATGACAATACTCCTGCTCTTTCTTCTCATCAAGAAGAGCAATTTTGCAAGAATTTTGATGGGAAATCCTTAGGTATCCACCTTCCAGTCCTGATTTGGCTCCTCTGACTTCTTTTTGTTTCCTCATCTTTAAAAAAATCTATAAAATGCACCCATTTTTCTGCAGTTAATAATGTAAAAAAGACTATGTGGACATGGTTAAATTCCCAGGAACTTCAGTTCTTTAGGGACAGACTAAATGACTGGTATCTCCACTTATAAAAATATCTTGAGCTTGGTGGAAGTTACGTAAAGAAATAAAGTTTATATTTTTTATTTTTATCTTTAAATTCTAGTTTTTATAAATTTTTGAAGTCCCTTTACATTTATCAAGGTGGGAGGATAGAATATTAATATTTTTATCTTAGCGATTTGTTCATTCAATTTGTACATTTTACACACTGAGATATGTAGCCCTCGACTGTTACTCTTGCCTTCATCTTTGAAAATGTTAGGTGCAGGCCTGCTCATTTTTTGATGCTAACTTATCAGGTTTGAAAGAGTCCTAATGTATTAAAATAAATCCCTAACTGGCATACCTTCAGGCCAGTTAAAAATTTTTGCTCTAATAAATAATATATCAGTTAACATTGAATATAGATTTTTGCAAACTTGTCAGATTGTTTCCATAGAATAAATACATAGATGTATAGTGGCTAGGTCAAAAGTGTAGTGAATTCTTATAATTTTATGTTGTCTCAGCACCCATTTTGAATACAGATTTAACTATCTCATACCAGAAGCAGGGCTCAGTCACCCTGGACACAGTTTCCGGTCTACACCACACCCAGATGGCTCAAGCCAGTGGCTGGAAGTAAGAACTTAGAGGCCTCTCTTCCATCTGGCAGACTGGGCTCAGCACTTTCCTGCCACTTCCTTTAAAGGGAACATCCAAGCATTTGCCTGCAAGCTCAAAATGACCCACACCCTCTTCCCTTGTATATATTGCACGGGTTGCTACACTCTTGCTGCCTGACTCCTCATTCTTGCCTCATGTGGCCCAGGGCAGGAGGACTGACTGCCCTCCCGACTCATTGCACCTTTCTTTTTCAGAATCTATAAGTAAAAAAAAAAAATTGAACTTGAATCCTATTGTCACGCTGCATTGAATTTGCACCTTCCATCTGAAGAACTGGAGGCGAGCCCAGGCTGGGGTCTCCCCGGGACAGTGGAGAGAACACAAGGTCGGGTTCCCAGCATCAGAGCAGGCATAACTGAATACCAGTCAGACAAGAGCCACCAGGGTGCATCTGCCAATACAAACAAGTTCCTCCAGTGAGGGACCTCCTGGTGGTGGGTTGGACAACCAGGCATTAAGTCATCTGCCCGTTCAAAGAAGCCTCCAGTAAAAAGCTGGACACACCACCTCATTTCCAGTTAGGGGAGGGTTGCTAGCTGCTCTGGTACTGGAATCCCAACTTAGCTGGGGGCTCTCAAAACAAAAAGGAATGCTCATTTTAAATTTGATGCACATGGGCAAGTTGCTTTTCCAGATGACAGTGCAAACCATTTTATATCCCCACCAACGGCAAAAGTGTCCACACACGCTCAAAACAGAGACTTTACCATTGCTTCTGAGGGTGGAAGGGAAGGTGGCATCACACAGACTAAATGTGCATTTCTTTTTATTAGTGCAATATCTTTTCTTTCATTTATTGGAAATTTGTATTTATTGTTCTGTGAATCATCAACTAATATTATTTTGTTGTGATTTACCTTTCCCTTAATGATTTGTAGTTCTTTATATATTATGATTATTAAATCTTTACCTATAACACATAATATGTGTTTTCCCAGTTTGTTGTTTGTCTATGAATTTTGTCAGTGACATCATTTGATGTGTAAAAGTATACAATTATTATATTATCTGTTGAGTTTTTGAAGATTTTTGGTCTGAATGTAATTCTTCAGAAGGCCTTAGAAAGATCTGCTTCCACCATAAGGTTGAGGAATGTTGTCCTATATTTTATAATGTTGCACTTAAATTTAAGTCCTTTTGTAACTACCTTTGATAAAATAATTAATTTATCAATTCCTGTGCCAATAAAATTATTAATGACTATAACTTCACAAACTTCAATAGATGGTAAAACATTATTCTCCTATTTTCTAAAATTTTTAAACTATTTCTGTGTATTCACTCTTCAAAGTGAACTTTAGAATTAACTTTTAAAGTTCAAAAGTAAGAGATTTTGCCTGGCACGGTGGCTCACGCCTGTAATCCCAGCACTTTGGGAGGCCAAAGCAGGAGGATCACTTGAGGCCAGGAGTTTGAGACCAGCCCAGGCAATATAGTGAGACCTCCTGGGATAAAAAATACAAAAATTAGCTAGGTGTGGTGGTGTGTACCTCTAGTCCCAGCTACTTGGGAGGCTGAGGCAGGAGGATGGCTTGAGCCCAAGAGTTTGGGGCTACAGCTGTGATCTGTGACGATACCACTGCACTCCAGCCTGGGCAACAAAGAGACACAGTCTCAAAACAAAACAAACAAAAAGCAACAACAATAAAAATATGAGATTTTAAACGGCATTCCATAAGTACATAGATAAATCTGGGATAAAAGACATATTTACAAGAATGAGTATTTCCAGGAAGAAAAAGAGTATGTTTCTCATTTTTTTCTATTATTTTCTTAGCTCTTTCAGTAGCAATTTATAACATTTTATATTATACATACATATGTATTTCCCATATTTTATGTTGTTAATTTCTAGCAACTAGTCTTATTTGTGAATATATTTTCTCCAGTTAGTTATTGTTAAAGCATAGGAAAGCTATTGATTTTTTGCCTTAAATCAGCCAACTTACTGAACTCTCTTATCTAGTAGATTCTGATCTGATTAACTTACATTTTCTATGTTTGCAATAATACCGTATCCAATAATAAACATTTTTGGCTCTTTTCAATATTTCTGTTTTAACTTTTCTTTTACTAGTTCATTGGCCAGACCCCAACAATAATACATGATGACAGTTTTGCAGAGAAACCCTGATTTATGAATTCCGGTTGTTTTATTGTTTGCTATGATGATAACTATTGTTTTTTCATACTCCTTTGTCTTAAGAAATTTGTTTCTATTTCTAATGTACTAAAGTTTTCTAACTTATTATTTTCAGTTCTGAGTGTTGAATTTTGTAATATACAACTTGGGACCCTACCAAGATGATCATATATATTTTTCTCTTTTAACCTATTCATCTAATAAATTATATTACATTTTTAAAAGACATTAATAAATTTTGTAATGTTGAGCCAAGCTTTCTAATCATTCTTGGAATGAAGCCTCCTTGATTGTGGCATTTTTTTTCTTTTAAAAATATGTTTCTTTGAATAATTTTAATATTTGATTTGCTAATATTTTCTCAGAATGTTTACATCTCTATTCAAATGACATTGGACTGTGTTTTTTCCTTTGAAATTCTTTGCCTAGTTTCATTATCAGAGTCAAGAAATGAAGTTGAAGATATTCCAGATATTTTATGCTCTCGAGAAATTTATGTATTCTGGATATTATCTTTTCAGTGAAGACAGGATAGAACTTGCCCACAAAACTATTTCGACCTGGTGACTTTTTGGTGAACTTCTGGGAGAAGGGAGGATTTATTGTTCTACTTAAATTTTTTACGTATTTTTGAGTCAGTTGTGGACGTTTTTATTTTACCAGCATGGAGGACACCATTCATCTAGATTTGAAGATTTATTAAAATCACGTTTCATATAACATTTCCTTAATATGTATTTTTTGCTTTGCTTTTATTTTTGTTTTAATTTTTTCCAGCTTTACTGAGGTATTATTGACAAATAAAAATTGTATATAGTTAAGTTCTACAAGTGATATTTTGATATAAGTATTCATTTGAAATGATTGCCACAATCAAGTAATAAACATGTCCATCACTTCATTGCCTGACACAGTTCCCTTCCTCTTATGGCAAAAATACTTAGTATCAGGCCAGGTGCAGTGGCTCATGCCTGTAATCCTAGCACTTTGGGAGGCCAAGGCAGGAGGATCCCTTGAGGTCAGGAGTTCGTCGAGACCAGCCTGAGCAAGAGCAAGACCCAGTCTCCACTAAAAACAGAAAAAATTAGCCGGGCATGGTGGTGCATGCCTGTAGTCCCAGCTACTTGGGAGACTGAAGCAAGAGGATCGCTTGAGCCCAGGGATTTGAGGTTGCAGTTAGCTGTGACGATGCCACTGCTCTCTAGCCTGGGCAACAGAGTGACACTGTCTCAAAAAAAAAAAAAAACTTAAGATCTACAATAAGATTAACATTTTTAATATTTAATTTGAAAATATTTGTTGTTACGAAATGTGGTAGGCTGAATAATATTTTCCCAAAAGATATTCATGTCCTAATTTCTGCAAACCATGAATGTTACCTTATATGGCAAAAGGGACTTGCGGATGTGATGAAGTTAAGATGGGTTGGTTACCTGGGACTATCCAGGTGGCCCCTGCATGTAATCACAAGAGTCTTTACAACAGGGAGGCAGGAAGGTCAAAAGACATGTGATTACCAAGCAAGAGGCCACAAGCCAAGGGGTGCAGAAATACAGGCGGCCTCCAAACCTAGAACTCCTGGAACCTCCAGAATGAGCCAGCCCCAGCCGTGCCAACACCTTGCTGTTGGCCCGGTGAAACCGACTTCAGACCTTTAACTACATTTGCGGTAATCTGTTATACTAACTGTAAGAAGCTAATACTTCCTGTAATTGTTTTCTTTCAATCTTTTTCACATCCGATGCAATATTATTTCTTGATCATCTTTTTTTCGGTCATCCTCGCCAAAGTTTAATCTGTTTTTGTTTGTTCTGTATTTTTTAAGAACACACCCTTTTTATCCTAACTCATTTGTTTCTGCTCTCACCTTTGCTAATTCTTGCCTCTTACTTTTCCCGGTTTTCTTTATTTTTATTTCTTTCACTTCTTGAATTAAACATCATTCACTTTCCATTTCTTCTTACTCATAAAGTCATTTAAGGAGATGAATCATCCATTAAAAATAGATTTTACCACATGCAGGTTTTCAGACTTTTAATAATTTTAAACAATCTCTCATTTCAGTTTTGATTTCCTTTCTGACCCATTAATTTAAAAAAAAAAAGTTGTTTGAAGTTTTGAAGTTTTTTTTTCAAGTCCCAATTTCTAAAGCATTTAACAAGTATTGTATCTGTTAGTAAATTCTAATGTTAAAGCATCATGGCTAAAGCAATGAATGTGATCAATAAACTTTCCACTTTGGGGAAGTTATTTCTTCAAAAGTTCAGTTTTTGTAGATGTCTCCCCGGCCTGTGGGAGCAAGGGACATTTCTGGTTTGGTGAGGAACCTAGTTTTATGTATCACTGGAAATCGTATCTGTAATTCTGTTATCTCTGCCCTCCGAGTCTTTATTTATTATATCCACGGCAAGGAGTTCTGTCCCTGTCCCACTGGGGTGAGGGGAGACGCGACAGGCTTGCGTACTTACAGAGGTGCTCCAGGGGAAGCACCATGGGCTCTGGCTCAGGCGACAGGAAGGGGCGGTTGGGCGACCCACAGGCCGCGGGTGGGAACGGCTGAATGAAGCCACACCGTGCAGAGGGAAGGAAGAGCAGGGCAGGTCCTTAGAAATCATTTGGCCCAACCCTCTAGTTTTACGGGAGCCACGGCCGGCCAGAAGACAGACATAACTCGGTCAGGTTCGCGGGGCCAGCGGGCAACAGAGGCCGGGACTCAGGTCCAAGCCCCCCCAGACCGCCAGCCTCAGGCCCTCCGCTGGGGCTGGCGGCAGTGTTGGGACCCCCTTCTCCCAGTGTCTGCTGCCCTCCCAGGGGCAGGGTCACCGCCCATGTTTTAGAAATGATAAGAACCAGGCTCACAGGCCCTAAATAACTGGCCTGAGATATCACAGCTAAATCTGGGACAGAGATGAGACTCCACCCTGGGTCCTGGTCTGATTCCAGGCCCCTCTCTACGATGGTAACTTGTCTCTTGCAGAAGAGATTTTACGGGCCGGTTTCTGAAAGACTGGCCGTATGGCTCGGGCATTTGCTTCTCTGGAAAATTATCAAATACTGCAATTACTGAATTAGTCTGATGACGGCTACTATACCACTAGTAGAAGTTAACACTAACATATGCAGGGTTATTACTACCCTTGTCAAAAAGCACTGTACATGCATCAACTCTTTGATCCTTAATCCTTAACACTCCTCCCCAAATTTATCCCCATTTTCTGGATGAGGACACTGAAGCCCGGAGAGGTTAGGAGCACAGCCATCTAATGGGGATAGTGACAGCCATCTAATGGGGACAGTGACAGCCATCTAATGGGGACAGTGACAGCCATCTAATGGGGACAGTGACAGCCATCTAATGGGGACAGTGGTGCCATCGTGATAACAAGCCGTGGCTGACCAGAAGGCCCCCCTGGCGGGGCAGACTGGGCATTCGCCAGCTCTGCTCCACAGGGGGCAGGGCAGGGGATACATTCCGATTTATTTCCAGTGGCTGGGAGGGTGGGGACATGCGTAAAGGCGTCGTTCCCTGAGGCAGGCTGGACCACTGCACCTGGACACAGAGAGGCACGGCCTGGGTTCTAGAGCGGCAGTCCCCAACCTTCTTGGCACCAGGGACCGTTTTCACGGAAGACACTTTTTCCACGAACTGCGGAGAGTGGGGACGATTTGGGGATGAGCCAAGCACATTTATTGCACACTTTATTTCTATTATTATTACACTGCAATACATAATGAAATAATTACACAACTCGCCGTGGGTTGGGGACCCTTGTTCTAGAGCCCACAGCGGGGCCTGGAGACACGTGTCCCGCCCTGGCCTCTCCTCTGCCATTCCCGCCTCTTTCCTCTCCCGAGGTGCCGGGAGAAGGGGTGACCCCGTAAGAAAAGGGGGGCAACGTCAGAAAACACATCACAGGTGACCATTGCAGAGGAGTTGAAAAAGGTGACATTTTCCATTACGGCCCAGTGTGTCGCGCTAATATCCCCCCTTTCTGAACCGCAGGCTCCCCGCCGCCACCCACGGCCTCCCGACTTGGCTTCTAACAGGCACGGCGGAGGCGCCTGGAGGAGAGGCTTCCTCTTGCAGACACATCCTATTTCCGCTCTTGCTGGCACGGAGACGGCGGCTCTGTTTGCGTCTGACTCCAGCTGGGCCCCGGCGGGGGCCCTGCCTGATGGGCAGAAATGGCTGGGAGGTTGCCCCCACCTTGGCCAGCCGCCCTGCAAGAGACCTCACGCCAACTCCCTTCCACCCCTGCACGCGCACCCCACCACCCCTGCACGCTCCGGCCCCGGGGACCTTGGGGAGGTCCCAGCTGAGCGTGCTTTGCACAAACAGTGGTCGTGAAAACCTCGCACTTGCCCGGCGTGCTCGCTGGAGAAGGGAGAACGTGACATCTGTGTGCGACGTTCTCTCCCATGAAACCTCTTTCCGGGCCACCGGCGTTCAAGCAGGGGCTGGTGATACAGTGAAAAGTGCAGACGTGTTGGAATCAAAAGTTATCTGTGTTTCCGTTCACTTGTTTCCACAAGATGCCGTCCAGCAACCACCACGCACCGGGCACTCTCCTGAGCTTCCAGAAAGATGCCAGTGAACGGCGTCTCAAAGCAGGAAAAGTCCCTGCTCTCGGGGGGGCCACGTCCACTGGGCTAAGAGCCCACGGCCAAGCCGGTCACACTGGGCCAACTACATCCCCTCTCCAAGTCATCGTTTCTTAATTCTCCAAATGTGACGAGCAGTGATCGCCGCCTTATGGGGCCGTTGTGTCCTTTTGTAAAGTGCTACACACGTTAGTTATCATCATTAGTAACTTCACAGCCCAGACCCCAGGAGCAAGACTCCTAAGAGAAGAGAGGGAAGCTGGAATATGATTATCCGAATTCTCTCTGGCCCCGGGCAGTTGAGCAGTGGCCTTGGACTCAGAACCCCCCGCCCCCCAAGCTGACTTGAGATCTCCCTCTCCCTTTACTGTCCCTTGTATTCTGTCCACCCTTGTCACCGTGTTTGACACGCTGTCTAACAACCTAGAGAGCACACACACTCCCTCTCTTGCTCGACTGCGGGCCCCCAGTGCCCAGCGTAGTGATGCCATTTCGTGGGTATCTAAACCATGACATTTAGAAGAACAAATTATGAATGAGTGGGAATGAACGAACAAGCAGCCTCTGAGTGCTATTGCTCTGTCTGTGACATACTGACCCCACCACACCCTACAAGAGCAAATGTATATGTAGCTTGTTCCATAGGTGACATGGTCCTGCAAGCTCGTCACTGTCCTCATACGAATACGGTCAAAAAGACGGACCACCTGTGTCCTGAGTGCTCTTCATTCTTAGTCCCTTCCCCACCCACCTGTGTCCCGAGTGCTCTTCATTCTTAGTCCCTTCCCCACCCACCTGTGTCCCGAGTACTCTTCATTCTAAGTCCCTTCCCCACCCACCTGTGTCCCGAGTACTCTTCATTCTAAGTCCCTTCCCCACCCACCTGTGTCCCGAGTACTCTTCATTCTAAGTCCCTTCCCCACCCACCTGTGTCCCGAGTACTCTTCATTCTAAGTCTCTTCCCCACCCACCTGTGTCCCGAGTGCTCTTCATTCTAAGTCTCTTCCCCACCCACCTGTGTCCCGAGTACTCTTCATTCTAAGTCCCTTCCCCACCCACCTGTGTCCCGAGTGCTCTTCATTCTAAGTCCCTTCCCCACCGGGGCTGCTCCCAGGCGCTCTGGTCATTGCGAAATGCTGGGCAGCCGTGCCGAGACAGGGTGGGCAGGCTCTCGCAAGGTGGCACGCCAGATGGCTTTGACCATCCTGTGAGCAAGGGAGCTGGGGCCCAAGTTGGCGTCCCGCGGGCAGGTGCCCTGCTGTGCAGGATGGGTGAAGGGGGCACCAAGAGAGGTTCCTTCCCACGTCCCCAGGTACCTGCCCCTCGGTTTAGTCACCCAGGTCCCAGAGGAGGTCTTAACCATGGCCTCTTGAGCTCGGACTTTGAGATGGGACCAAGCAGCTCCGCCGCCTACTGCCTGTTTCCACGTGGCTGGTCTTCCCTGAGCCTCGCCGGGTTTCCCCGTTTACAGAGGGGAGCCAACACCGTGGATGTGGATGTGCACTGAGACACGAAAGAGCGAATCCGTGTAACGGGAACCCGAGTGACTCTGCAACTCAACAAGCCTACGAGAGGTCATTTAAACGGGGATAAATATGCATAGTAAATATACAGATGATAGATCTAATATAAATATTAATATAATTACCCTCACGATTAAAATTAATAAATGCATAAATAATAAATATAATATAGATATGATTTACAAATATATAAATTACAAATAGAAAACCGAAGCATAAAGATAAGCTGCCCAGGCCACGCAGCTGGTAAGCCCTGAGTCTGGATTTGCACCCTCAGGGCCCCTCCCCTGTCCCCTGTGCTAGACAGCTGCCACCGATGTTGACTCATGACACAAAGTCCCTGAAAGTGCTTACTCCCCCCCCACCTCCTCCATAGGGTGACGTGAGTGTGACATCCACACCCTCCTCCTCGTCTTCCCTGGGTGGGATGCAGGCGTCCAAGTGCTGTGAGGAGGCCTGAGGCCCCGGCCCCGGAAAGGACACCCTGGAAGCCGACTCCCCCCCCCCCACTTTCCCGGAAGCCGCCCCCTTCTGCAGTGAAGACCGGAGTGCACACTCTGGGACGGAAGGGACCGCACGGGCGGGTGCAGGAGGAGGGCACTCGGGACCGCAAGGGCCCTGTCGCTGGCCTTCAGCGAGAGCCGATCAGCATCCCACGTGGGCCCCGGGGGACCCCGGGCTGCGACCGACAGTCTCTTTTAGCTGCAGGTACGAACCAGTGCTCCCGACCAGAACTGCCGCCTCCCTGGGTGACTGGCCAGGGGAGCCCAGGAGAGTCTCAGCGTGGCCGAGGCGTGGCAGGGCGCAGAGGACCAGAGACAGGGCGCCGACTTCCCTCCTCCCCCCCCACCCCACCACCCCCGGGGGAGACGTCGCCGCTTGGCTTGGCCGGCTGAGTCAATTCTGCTCTGCGTTTTTATTTTCTCGTGCCCCAGCTCCGTCTCTAAACTACAGCTCTCAGAAATAAAAAAATAAATAAGTGAAAATAAAATAAAATAAGCTACAGCTCTCTAGAGGGTGAAACTGGGTCTATTCACCTTATGCATCTGCTCTTGAGCGCTGTCCATCAGCCACTTGGGTTTGCGGGCGCAGAGGGGGCCCACAGCGAGGGGAGGGGACTGTCCACTGGGCGTGGGAGCGAGTGGCTGGGAGGGTGCACTTCCGGGAAGAGTGCTGCATGCAAGCCAGGGTGTGCGGGACAGGCACGGGCCCCCGGCTCTGCCCAGTCCCAGGGGAACTGCGAGCTCCCGAGAAACATGACATTCAACGCCCAACGCACGGTGCCCTTGAGCCCTCGGTGAGAGGGACAGCTTCTCTCTGTCCCCTGCTCGTCTCTGGAGGGCCCAGGCCGGGCCCAAAAGGGACCACTGAGTCCTGCCATGCGTCACGCTGCCGGGGAGAGCAGGAGCCCGCGGCTGAGTGCAGCTGCGGCTGTTGCTTAAGAGCCTTCCCCCCGTGCAATAACCTCTCATTATATTTTAATGTTGTTGTAACTTTATGGCTTAATCAGTATTTGCAATTTGTTAGTAGCCTGGGCGGCCATAAAATTGTTTTCCAGGTACTGAAACATCCCATCAAGGTTTGTAAAGCAGTGGTTCTTAGTTTATCACACCCATAAAATGCCCTGGCAATTTGACAGATATAATAACTTTTTTTATCAAGTGTCTAATTTGAGAGGAAATTAAGCCATATGTTACACGCAGCTCGCGCTGGGCTTGGGAGCTCCTCAGCCTCCCGTTCTCTCAGGGACGGCCCTCTGATCGCCCCATCTGTCCCCCGCAGCCAAGGGCTAGGTCCCCTTCTCGCCCCCCGCGCGGAAGACCGCAGAGCTGGGGCAGGCGGGTGTGTGCGTGCAGCGTGGCCTCTGCGGGGCTCCAGCGCTGGCCGAGAAATCGGTCCCCAGACAGACAGCTAAAGCCCTGCTGACCCCCCCATACGTCTCCCCGAAAATCGACGCTCCCAAGGCCTCACCCCACCGTGCACCCCTGCATCTGAAAGGAGCAAGGCTGGCTCTCTGCCCTTCACTGGGGACCCTCATCTTCATTCTCCATGCGCATCCTAACCTCTCCTACTTTTCTTGCCATTTTGTCCAAGTCACAAGGGGAGAGCAATTATGCCAGAAAGACACGTGGAAAAATAAACTGTTCTACTTCCCGGTGACACGAGTTTGCTCCTCTCTGCAATTCTCAAGCGTTCCTTCTGCTTGGGACAATGTTGAACCAAAGAACAATTGCAGGTGAAGGTTTTATCGTGTGTGCACACCTCCCCACCCCACCCGGGCCTCAGAGATGACGCGCCCGTGAATGCCCAATGTCAGCCTTTCATGCGGCCCCGAAAGGGCCCGGCCACGCCATGGCCACCAGCGCCGCCGGTGGGGGCAGTTTTCACCTGGCGTTCCAGCACCCGGCTGCAAAGGCTCCCTCCACCATGACACCCAGCCTTAGACTTGTCACCCTTCGGTCAGCATTTCCTGGGCAACCGGCATGTGGCCAGCAGTGACCTGAGCTCGGAGGGACGAAGACATGGCCTCTGCCCCTCCGGGGAACTGACCAGAAAACAAAGAAATGGAGCTGTGGGGACAGAGGAAGGACCTGTGCCTGCGTGGGCTGTGGGCGTGGCCAGAGCCACTTGGCAACACACGCAAGGGCCGGGTTCCTAGGTCCTGGTACTCCAGGCTAAGGAGATCGGAGGGATTCTGAAGTTGTGGGGAGCCGTCAGAGGATTTTAGGGATGGGAGGGTCACACAATCACAATAGAAATTTAGGTCGCAATGTCATCAAGGCAATGCAGAGCTGCACAGAGGTTGGAAGCCAGGCCGCAGAGGGCCTGTGTCATGTGGGGCTGCCTGGCGCCCAAAACTGTCCTGACATCCCCAACCCTGTCTTCCTGTTCGTCCCCTGTACCCCTCTGGGTGGAAACGCCCCCTTTTGTGTGTTCTTGGAGGGAGACAACTGCCCCCCACCTCCTGTCATGGAAAGGGTGAGATTCTCTGTCTCCCTAACCCCGGAGGCTGGTGGCAGCCACGGCAAATCCGACAGTCCCTTCCGGAAGCGTTGGATTTTGAGGGAGAGCAGCTAAACAGCACACTTTCACAGGCTTGTGGCAGGCTGTATTTCTCAGAAATGATCGCAGCAATATTCCCGATGCCACATGCTCTAACAAGAGGTGGGGTCTCTTGAAACATTGGAGGTGACATCGTAAAACCTCAGCAGCTACGCCGTAAAAAGTGAGACGGCTTCAGTCTGCCTCATTCTCTCTTACGCGCCCTCGGGGCCAGCCCCCGTGTTGCACGAGGCCCACGTGCGGGCGGGTGTCCCTGCAAACGGTCTCAGCAGAGAGTCTGGTGACAGCCAGCACCGGCCGTGGGACGTGTTGGGGAGATTCCAGGCCCCAGCCTCCGAGCCGGCCCCGAAGAGCAGGGACGAGCCGTTCTCTCCAGACCATGCCCTGGATCGCAGATTCACGGGCGAAATAAATGTCGTCCTTTGAAGTCACTAAGTAGTTTGGGTAGTTTGTTATGCAGAAATCAGTCGCTAGAAAGCACAGTGGCCTTGACCTTGGACCCAGCCGCTTGCTCTCCGGAGCTCTCTTGCCTCCTAGCTCCGGTCTAGCCCTGCTCTTCCAGCTTCCCCTGGTGCCGTGAGCGCCAGGTAACTTCCCGGTAGACAGTCCCCCTGCTGTCGTGAGACGGCGGGATGGGGTCTCTGCCACTTGCAACCACGATTTCCAGCTGAGGCGGACTGCACTGTCTCGGACCAGGAGAGGGACGGTGAGGGCCTGGGACATCCCCAGCTTGTCAGCTTCAGCGCGGCACTCAAGAGACACAGCGCCAGGGACCGAGATGAGAGTCTACCGGGAGCCCAGGAATCGGTGAGGCTACGCGCTACCCGGGTTCAGGCTGAATCCTGAACTCTCACATGTTGTCGCCGTTGGGGGCACGGGGTGACCGTGTGCCTGCGTCTAGGTGAAAGCATGCCGGGGAATGTCCCTGCTTCTCCCGCTGGGACCGAAAGGGGAGCAACAGCACCCTCCGTCCCTGTCCTGTCCCCCGACCAGTGTCTGCAGGACCGACTCTGGAGGTTGGTGCCTGACTTAATAGAAGCAGCAGGCTAACTGTGCATTTATGCAAAGCCCTTCTCCGAGGCGCTCTCGGCACTCCGCCGGTAATGGACTTATTCATCCTCAGAGCGCCTCTGTGAGGCAGCTACAGGACAGGGGTGACCAGGCCGGCGTCATAAACAACGCCAAACAACGCCGGGAAAACGGCACGAAGCCCAGCTAGCCTATAACTCTGGGGCCCCGGGGCGAGACAGGGCGGGCCCAAGGTCACCCAGTGAGCTGGGAACGGGGCGAGCCTTCGTGCTAGGGTGGTGTGACTCGTGTCCTCTCTGCCCGTTCCCCACCAGGCTCGTGTGGTCCTGTCACCCATGCGGGGAGTCTGTGGTTTGCACGGAGCGAAGGGATGAATCTGCCCGCCGGACTGGACGGCTGCCCGGAAACCCGGGGACAGAGTCCACACGCAGTAGTGGCCGACCCGGCTTGGAAAAAATATTCCCATCACGGGGAACTGCAAATCGGTAGAGGGGAAGTCACCCCAGCCTCACACGCGGAGACCAACGCCCGCCCTGCGGAAGCCGCGGCAGCAGCTTCGGTAGTAAAAGCCTCTCCCCGCCGACGTGGGGCTGGCCCTGCAGGCTCCGAGTGAGAGCAGAAGTTGAACTCGAGCTGTACACACTGTATTTGTTTAAATTTCGTGCCGGCGAAGGCCTGTGACGCAGGAGACAGGTTTATGGAGAGAGAAATAAAATGTTGACAAATGGCCCTGTAATCAACTGGAACATGCAATAAATCATTAGAATGCCAATAACACTTCCAGGACAAGCTTAGAAAGGTCATTACTGTGTCACAATCTATCTTCCAGCACCAAACAAAGCAAACAGAACATGTTGGGAATAGGATTATGGGGGAAGCATCTGTCAGTCCTAATTAAGAATTAACTACGGATCGTATCTTGGGAGATGTATAATTTATTTTTCCCTCTTCTTCCTCCCTACACGCTCGCAAAAAAGAAAAATAAATCAATAAAAAAATTTAACCCGTTCCTGAGCAGAGAGGATGTCAAAGACGTCAGCCCAAAGCACAAGCCGGGGAGGGCCGAGAGCCAGCAGGCCGGGGGAGGCGTGGAGGTAGGCCGGGGGGCAGAGAGCCGCAGAGCTCCAAGTCAGCCTGGGCCCGGAAGCTTCTCTCTTCGACCCAGCCCAGCCCAAGACACTGCTCTGCACCGTCAGGAATGTTGGGGCTATTTAACATTTTGGCAACTGAGTCTCACAAGCAAGAAAGAGGCCATTAGGGAGGTTGGAAGTTAAAAAAACAAAAAGGCGCCAAGTCCTTTCTACCTGAACGGACCAGTTAAGATTGACTTTGGCTGCAAGCACCAAAAAACTCAACAGTGACTTAAACAAAGAAGGGTTTACTTTTCTCACCTAACGGAAGTCCAGAGGTGGGAGGTGCTGGATCAGTTTTCTAAATGTCTGCCTTATAATATTTCAGGTGTCAACTCTTGCCCTCTTTTCACTCATAGTCACAAGATGGCTGCTGTGGCTCCAGACATTGGGTATGTGTTTAAAGGGGGAAGGACGGAGGAAGACGGCTCTAGGCCTCGTTATCCCTATTATCAGGAAAGCCAAGGTTTTCCCAGAAAACCTCTCACCCCCAGCAAACTTAGCTGTTTATCTCATTGACCAGAACTGTCATTCAGCTGGTGGATTTGGTCAGTCATTGATCGTCTCATTGACAAAAGGGCCCCCAAAGAGCCTGAAAGGTGACGTGGACACATCGTCACCCCAAATAAAGTCAAAGTTCTGTTTCCCGGCGAGGAGAGAGGAGTGGATTTTGTGTTACGGACTACCAGGGTTTGCCACACCGGTAATGTGGGGCAAAGCAGACACCAGTTGCGTGTGTGTGTGTGTGTTCGCTCCTGCGTTTGCAGAAATGGCCTTCGTCCCACAGGAGAAACTGCTGGTGGCCTCAGCTCAGCTGCCCTGCCCTGCCACAAATGCCACTCCCTAGTGTGCGCGGCCACCGTGGGCCAGTGTGCTCTCATTTTGTCGTACCCTTTTCTAACAAGGGCAAAGTCCCCTTGGTTCAGCCTTAAGTGAGCTCAGGGTCCTCGGAGAGCCGGGTCAGCCATCTGCGTAGCACCAAAGGGCACGGGAGAATACAGCCACTCTGCCCCAGACCCGTGGCTCCAACGGGCTTTGGCACCAGTGGCCGCTGCACAGAAGTCCCCAAGATGTCTTTGTCGTGCATCTGGGTTTTGCTTTCTCCCAGGCAGCTCTTCCCTCTCCTCTGCTTGGCTGTGCTGCACGTGTAGGCGTGGGCGGACAGGTGCGGGGTCTTGCTCTCTCCCTGCCCTTCCCCTCTCCTGTGATCGGGGCCCCGTCCTAGGACGTGGGCCACTTCCCCAGACTTGTCCCTCTCGCCGCCGTTAATGGCATTGCCACCGTTGTTGCACACGCTCTCTCCCTCTCTCTCTCGTTCTTCCTGCCTTCCCATTCTCAGGTCTCTGTTTCTGCTTGAGTTTGCATTTCTCCCTTTATTTTATTTTATCTTTTTCTGCTGACAGAGACAAGAGCTCGTCCTAGTTCACCGTTTCAGGATTTGTTGCAGAACTCAAGGTACAGGTTTATGGCCGCCGGTGTCCTGGTTATGGCGCGGCTCTTACGGGGCCCTAATAAACTCAGCTGCTCTGGGGGCCTCTTAAATTCCGGGACGGAAGATAGAGAAGAGGCACTGTGTAGCTCCCGCCACACGCAGGGATCCTCATCCTTGAGGGCTGAGGATAACGTTTCTTTCTTGGGGCAGCGAAAGCCCGTAACTCTCGAAGGCTGCCCAGGAACTGGAGGGTGGAAGAAAAGGCCTTTTCTTCTTCCCGGTTGCTCAGATGGATGGTGAGCAGGAGACAGGCTTGGAGCTAGACGGCCAGGAAGCAAGGACTGAAATGTAGCATTATTTATATTTTTATAAATATATATATATATATTTTTTTTTCCAATCCCAGAAAGCCTGTCCTTAGATGCTGAGCGTGCAAATGGGTTGAGACAAACCGGGCTGGTTGAAAATCCGCCCCCCCACCTCCCCCACCCCCATCCCCGGTTCCACTGGCACGAGCACAGGCTGTGGCCCCCTTAGGGCAAGCCCCAAGGCCCGCCGAGGACAGTCACAACCGCGTGCTTGTGCACAGCCTCGCACGAAACGCTTCCACTCTCCTCTTTCCCGAGATCCTCCCGGCACATCTGATCGCCGTCGCTATTTCCCACGGGAGAAAGAACGCCAAGGTTAACGGCGGGTGGTCGCTAGTTCAAGGTCACATGGCGGTTTAAGCGTCAGCTGAGTCTCAATCCCGAGTCGCTGTCACGCAACCCAGGGCCGATTCCATTTCACCAGGCTCCCCCTAAATTGGAGGTCAGGGGTTGTCGGCTGACACGGAAGTGCCTGCACCCATCTCTGGGAACTGCGATGAGAAACCTCCTTGCGGAGTGAGCACTGAACTGGGGGGTCGCCGCCTCCAGCCGGAGCCGAGTGCTCTTGGGAAAGTCACTTGACCGCTCTGGGCTTCAGCCTCCCAATCTATAAAACCTAGATGGCTCAGGGTCTACTGCACTGGGGAGGAGAGGTCCTGTCCCCTCTTTTATGTCTTATATATAGAAGGTCCATGTAAAACGTGATGATGTGCATTAGATTCTACTGATTAAAAAAAAAAAGAAAAAGGTTTTTTTAACATTTAAAAACACTTGGTCGTGGACATTCTCTAATGCCCCCGTGCCCTGTTCATCATCAGTGTCAACCCAACGGCCACGGCCGTGCACTTGCAGAGAGCTTGGCCAAGAGCCCCGCATGCAGTTGGCGCTCAAAAGTGGCAGCCTTGGGCCTGGGCACGGTGGTTTACGCCCGTAATCTGGGAGCAACTGGGAGGCTGAGGTGGGAGGACCACTTGAGCCCAGGAGTTTGAGATCAGCCTGGGCAATATAGCCAGACCCTCATCTGTACAAAATATATATATTTTTAATTAACCAGGCATGGCGGTGCACACCTGTCATCCCAGCAACTTGGGAGGCTGAGGGAGGGGATCCCTGGAGTGCAGGAGTAGGGGTCTGCAGTGCAGTCCAGCTTGGGCAACAGAGCAAGACCATGTCTGATGAAAAAGGGTAAAAAAAAAGAAGCAGCCTTAAACTATTATTACCTGGTGACCCCCCACGGTGACCGCTCATGAGCAGTCGCCTCCTGTGCGTGGTGGTGAGGTACCTCCGAGAGCAAGGTGGGGCGTGCCGACTGGAAGGGTTGGTGGTCTAGGAGGTGGCCTTTGGTTTTAGCTGAGCGTTTGACGCTTCAGGCCACGCCCCTGGTGCCATACGATCTGTGTCCCCTGTCTCCAAACTGGAGCAGCTCAGCCTGCAGAATGATTTTTTAATCCATCAAGCTGTGCAATTTACAGAGGTATTTCAGGTCACCTTAAGCTCTCCCGTGGAACCTGGATTTTGCATTAAATGAAAACTATTAGTATTCGGAAACGCTTTAGCATGAGAGTGGCCACGCGACCTTGACCTCTGCGTTTATGTAAACGTGTTTTCCTTATTACGGAGCCGCCGGGGAGGGCGGGGGCGGGGGCTGGAGGAAGAGAAAGCCCTGCTTGTTAACACCGTCCTTGCGAATGTTCTTTGATTAGCAGCAGCTCGGGTCCAAGGGGGTCGGGTGTAGTTGCGGCGAGCAAGCCTGGCTAGATAGAGGACACCCGCGCGGGGCCTGCTGTGTGGCCTCGGTTTTGCCCTCCACTTTAGAGTTTTCCTCAAATCATCCCGGATCCTGTCCTCCCGCCCTGCAGGAACCGGCCCGGAGGTCGGCCAGCCGCAGCCCACGTCTGGCTCGCTGCCTATTTGTGTACAGCCCTCGAGCTGAGAATGCCTTTTGCATTTTTTAATGATTGCAAAACCAAAAATCAAAGGGAAGGTACTGTTTCACGACACATGCAAAGGATGCAAATGTCAGTGCCCATTAATAAAGTTGTATTCCATCGCAGCCAGCCGTACTCATCCATTTACTTCCCCGAGGCTGCTTTTGCCATGTTGAGTAGTTGTATCAGAGGGCATATGACCCCCAAAGCCTAAAATAGCAGAAAACGTATGCTGACCCCTAGTCCGACTCAGGGCTCCTCTCTCCATCTCCTTGGCAATCAGTTGGCAACGTGGTGCATTTCTCCCTAGCATTTATGGAATCCACCCTCTCCACTGCTCGGTAAGACCCAGGTGTCTCTCACCAGGACGCTGCAGCGGCTTCCAGACGGGGTCTTCCAACTTCCAGGCTTGCTACCTGGGACATGTCATTGGTGTCCCCAGAGTGTGGTAGACTAGCCAAGAGCACAGGCCGTGGGGCCAGACCATCTTGGTTTCCCATCCCTGCTCTCCCCTCGTGTCTTCTATGTGGCCTCGAGCAAGTCATTTCAGCTCCAAGCCTCGGTTTCCTCACCTGCAAAGTGGGGACAGTAAGAGTATCTACCTTTTGAGGTTACTGTGAGGATTATTTGCAAAGCCCTTAAAACGGCGCCTGGAACAATACCGGTATTTGCCGTGATCATCCTTGAAAAAAACCAAGTCTGGCTGTGTCATTCCTCGGCTTAAGAGACATCAGTGGCTCTTTGTCACCTATCAGAGAGAGCCCAGACTCCTGAGCACGGCACACCTGCCCTGCGTGTTCTGATCTCATCGGACTCGTGTCCAGCGTACCTCTCCCCACGCCCTGCCTTGCACGGTCTACTGTAACAAACTCCTATTTGCTCATGGTTGCCCGGTCCTTGCTGCTGTGTGTCCCTGACACTCCCTTCCAGAGCCTTCTCTGATCGCACCTCCTCCAGGAAGCCTTCCCTGACTGCCCACACCACACCCTGTGCAGGGCTCCAGCACCACTTACCGCATCAAATCAAAGCTGCTGCTGACCCTCTCTGCCCCCCCCTTAGACAGTGGGCTACCTGAGATCAGAGGGAGGAAGCTGGGAGTTCACCTGGGGGAAAGGAGGGGCTCATTCCAGGGCTGTGTCAGGAAAGGCTTCTAGAAGACAGATCCCTTTGAGCAGAGCCCTGGAGGCTGCGTAGGGCAAAAACTGGCCTCAGTCGCCTTGGGGTCCCCAGTGCCTGACTCACTGAGGTCTTCCCTGAATGCTAGCTGAAGGAATGACTGAACTAAGTGATCAGCTGATTTCTTCTATCCACTCGGCCCTCTAGAAAACTGTAGCGTTATGTGGGTTTGGGTTTCTGCTCCATCTCTCAAGCCCTGTAGCTTTGAATTAATGATAAGATGATTCCAGGCACCCCAGAAAGCCAGGAGGGAGCCTTAGGGGGACGCCGAGGCTGAGTCACCCCCTAAAAGTGCTACCGTGACTCATGCCAACAGCCTGCCCCCAAACCCTCAGGTCCCCTCCCGCCTACAGAACAAATGCTCGCTCCCTGGCACGACCTGCAGTCTTGCCCCCCAGCCTCCCCGGCCTCCCCGGCCTCCCCGGCCCGCCTGGGGCGCCGTCAAACACAGCCGTGAGCTCCTCCTCCGCCTGGCCTTTGCCGACAGATGTCACACAGCGCCCAGTGCGGAGAACGCTGCGTGGTGCCGGTCCATTGCTGTCGTCGGAGCGAGGGCAGATGCTCCGCACGCACGCAGGTGGAGCCACGCTGCGTCCCTGTTCAGAGACGGCGTCCCTGCGCCAGCCCTTCCGGAACTCTCCTCCCAGCCCCTCCCCCTCCTCTGTTGTCCTGCTCCTTGAAGCGCTCCCCGCCCCCACCTTGCTCTGTGGCTGTCGACAAGACGATGGGACCTCACCTCCCCGCAGCCTCGCGGTGGCCGTCTGTCCCTTCGAAGCCCCGGGGCCCCAGCGAGGCCTGACGCGCGGGGCTCAGCTGCAGGGTCTCCGTCCCTCGGACCCTCCGGACCCCAGACCCTGACCGCGAGGGGACAGTCCTCGCTCGGGCAACTAAGTCAGCTTCCCCGGGACATCAGGGCGGTTGTCCTGCCTTCCCGGTGCCCCTCGCATCGACTTTGGAATTCACATCTTGGAGATGTAGACACAGAGCCAGTCAAGGCCGGCTTGCTCAAAGCCACGAGGCTGGCGAGTGGCAGAAGAGGAACCCCCGTCTCTCCCCCCTGCCCGCACGAGCTCTGTCCCCCCGCAAGGCCACGGCCCCCGGGGACACACGGCCCCACTTCCAACACCTCTGAGGAGACAGACACGCAGTTAATGCAATTGCGAGCTTCCACCACGTCCTGCTCCTTCTTCCTTCTCTCCCCCGCCACCCCCTTTCCTACCCCCGGCAGCAGCGCTTAGAAGCTGTTTCAGGTGAAGCGTGTTTGCAGGCGTGGCTGTCGTGACTGGTGGGGCCGTCTGCGGGGGTGTCTGGGCCCGCACTGCCATCGTTGTCGCCAGCCCGGCTCTCCTGGTCTACCCATGTGCGCACGGCATAATCACCGCGCCCCGGCCTCTCTGACCGACAAGCTGTCCAGTGCCGGAAGGAAAGAGAAAAGGTTGTTGGCGACTGACGGCGGTGTTAATTGTCCCTTTGTTACTCTCCGTAAGGCGGCGGGCTTGGTGTTGCTCGGTGCCATTGCACATGTGCGTGCATTTGCACTTGGTGGTGTTCGGTGCCTTTGCGCATGTGCTTGCGTTTGCACTTGGTGGTGCTCGGTGCCATTGCGCATGTGCTTGCGTTTGCGCTTGGTGGTGCTCGGTGCCATTGCGCATGTGCTTGCGTTTGCACTTGGTGATGCTCAGTGCCATTGCGCATGTGCATGCGTTTGCGCTTGGTGGTGCTCGGTGCCATTGCACATGTGCGTGCGTTTGCACTTGGTGGTGTTCGGTGCCATTGCGCATGTGCGTGCGTTTGCACTTGGTGGTGTTCGGTGCCATTGCGCGTGTGCTTGCGTTTGCGCTTGGTGGTGCTCGGTGCCTTTGCGCATGTGCGTGTGTTTGCAGGCGCCCTGCCCTGTCACAACCCGATATGAACCGTAATCATGACGTCACACGACATGAAACGGAGCTGCTCTCACCCACGTAGCAGTGCCACTATACAATCAGAACAGCTGTCACCAAAATGGGCAAGCCTATTTATCACGCGACGAGGATTTTAGCTGACTGCACGTTTAGCAGGTCAAGGTGAAGGCTGAACAAAGACCACACTGGGTGTCAGATTGAGGCTTCCTTCGCAGGAGCAGAAGATCCGGGTCACAGAAAGCAAAGACCCTCCTGTGCTCTGGTGACGGGCAGACCACACTTGCTTCTGTGTTAAACCCCAGGAGACACGCGGGAACCTTGGGGGTGTCCAGACAAGGGTGACCAAGATGGTGGCAGGTTCGGTCACTAGTCATATGAGACATGTGGAAGGAATTGCGTGTGTTTAATCTGGAGAACAGACTGCTGGGGGGAAGTTGGGTCACTGCCTTAAGACGTGTGTCCCTAGTGGCTCCAGATGCCTGGGCCAGTGAGGCACAAATGGAGCCGGCTAATGATGACCCTGGGATGTCATAACACAAGGGTAGAATCAGCTAACCCGCACCACACCCCGCTGCAGCTTGGGGTGCCGCTGAGATCTTCGGGAGTTTAGCTCAAGCCCGGGGGTGCCCCACCCAACTCCCAAAGAGTTGCGTGAACACCGCGAGGGTTACTCTCTTGCGGTCTCTGCCTCCAGGGTCCCGCTTCTGTAAGTGCTGTCTGCTCCCTTCACGGAAGCTCGGGGATGAAATCGAGATCTTTCTCGATTTCTGCACACACACACACGCGCGCGCGCGCACACGCGCACACACACACATGCACGCGCGTGCACACACGCACGCGCGCGCACACGCACATACATACACACACGCGAGCGCGTGCACACAGACACACACTACACCCTACTTTACAAAGCACATATAATCCTAGTCGATCTCCCTATAAATGGGAAAGGGAGACCCTGGAGGAGGGTTTAGCTTGTCATACCGGCAACCTCGCATGGGGCAGTCAGCATCCTTATCCAAAATGCCCTGTGGTCTCCCCCAACCCTAGAGTCTCGCCGAACCGTCACTTCACCCAGCCCGAGCCCCTCTGCGCTTCCCAGTTTCTCTCATTTGCCCTTCTCCTCCTTTTCCTCTTGTCTTTCCTCCTCCCTTTCAGGAAGAGAAACACTTCATTCCGCCCACTGTGGGGGGGGGGCAGCTCTTCCTCTCTGTGTCTCAGCGTCCTGTGACAGCCGTCCTTACAAAGTCACCCGCACCCCCTGCGGGCCTCCCAGAGGGGAGTTCTTGTGCCAGGGGTTAAGACATCAGCATGTCACCAATCCCGTGAGATCCCGAGGAGGGAAGTTTCCATGGACACGTAAGTTTGGGAGATTAGGCCTACTGAGGACCCCTCTTGGAGAGTCACAGTGCGAATGATCTTGTTAAAGTACCTACAAAGTCTTCCAGGAAAGAAACCTGTTTAACTCTGTGAAACCCAATATTTCTGGAGCTTACTGGACCATGAGTTAATAAGAACGTATACTCTGATATCCCATGAAATACACCGAGGGCTGTGCATTTGGAAGGCCCAAGCCAGCCCACAGAGGCAGGCAGCCATGTCCTGGGAGCAGTGCCGGGAAGAATGTGTCCTCTGATTGCAGCCAGATTATTTGTCCTGTTCCCCACTCACTGGGTGACCTTGGGCCCATCCTATCTCCTCCCGAGGCTCAGACTTATAGGCTAGTTTGGCTTCGTGCTGTTCCCGGCATTATTTATGATGTGAGCCTGGTCACCCCTGTCCTGTAACTGCCTCGCAGAGGTGCTCTGAGGATAAATAAGTCCATTATCGGCAGAGTGCTGAGAGCTCCTTTGAGAAGGGCTTTACATAAATGCACAGTTATTCTTGTGCTTCTATTAAGTCAGTTATCAACCTTTTGAGCTGGTTCAGTTCTCTGCACAGGTTATGCACAGTAATAGGAGAAAAACGGGTGGTGCAGCCCCTGGCCAAGCGGAGTGGCTTTTAGTCCAGCGTGAGAAGACGTGTCTACACGCCTATGCACTTACACACACACATGCACGCAGGCACATGCCAGGGAGACACTGTGAAGATACAATACATAGGCTAAACAACATTACTGTTTGTCTTATTTCGCTTTGTGCTGCTATGATATAGCACAGACAAGGTACGTTATAGTGAACATAAATGTATTGGCTCACAGTTCTGGGGGCTGGGAAGTCCAAGATCAAGGTGCTGGCATCTGGCGAAGGTCTTCTTGCTGCATCACAGCATGGTGGAAGGCACCACGTGGCAGAAGGGCGAAAGGTAGAGACAGTGTGTGCAAGAGGGGGGTGGACCCTGTCCTGTGACAACAGCATCAGTCCATCCGTGATGATGGAACCCTCAGGACCTAAACACTCTTACGAATTCCACCTGCTGGTACCATCGCAACGGCAGTTGGATTTCAACATGAATTTTGGAGAAAGCCAACACCCAGACCTCAGCACTTTCACTCCCGCCAGATTCCTTCACCTCTACAGACTTTTGTTCTCATCCTGGGTCCTCTTTCTGTCTACACGATCTTGTTCTACAAAAGAGAAAGCTGAGGTCAGAGAGGTGAAATGGATTCTCAACTATGAGCTCATGGGGACTGATGGCAGGATTAGGACAGACACAGGAACTCCCAGCCTGCTGCTTTTTCCCAGGCTAGTATCCAGGTCTCCAGGCATGTCTTTTTGGAAAGGGCCTGGTGCCCTCTCCACCATGTCGTGCTTCCACACGGAGACTTTTACGGTGATTGGAGCTACTCAGTAATAGATGTTGAGTTGACCGTTCCTAAAGCTCTCTGAGCAGAAGCCAGAGTCCATTGCAGCTGCAATGTGGAGCCAGATACTTCATTCACCTGCTTTCCCGTCCAACGTGTGGTTCTCGTGTCCACAAGCCATGAACCGGTCTGTACTCTTCCTGGAAATGAGTAAAACAAAGTCTCTCCCCTCATTTGAACTTACACCCTAGTGGAAAGGACAGTCCGTAAGCAATAAATGTACAGCATGTCATGATAAGTGCTAGGAAGAAAACTAAGAAAGAAAGGTTAGAGAATGGTTGGGCTTGGAGCAGAGGAGGGAGAGCGAAGTCAGGAGAGCCTCTAGGGGAAGGTGACATTTGACGAGAGAATTGAAGGAAGGGAGAGAGTGGGCATTGTGAATGTTGGGGGCAGAGCTTTCCAGAGAAAGGCTCTGAGGTGGGTTCATGCTTAGTGTGTGGAGGAACAGTGAGGAGGCAGCTGTGGCTGCAGTCAAGTGCATGTGGGAGGTGTGGCAGAGGAAACAGGTAAGCCACGTGGGCAGGAGAAAGTGGGTAGAGTCTAGGCCACAGTAAAGACTGCTGGAATGGTCCTTCCAAAGCTGATTCCATGACCCTGCGACTAAGTCATAATGTTGGGTTCTACAAGCACCTGACTTCTATACTTCTAACAGGAACGCTTGCTTAATTTCTGACCTGGGTAACCTATGCTAACAGAGCCCAGAAAAGCACCTTCTTCCTTGGGTAAGAGATCCAAAAGTTGAAATGAGGAGTCTATTCTTTGGTTGCCATCATCTGCAAGATGGCCAAACAATCTAACAGAAGAGACTTACCTTTTTTCCCTTATTACTTAATTGTAAAACACATATGCTATATTTTGGATATTTAGCCCCTCCAAACCCCATATTGAAATTTGATCCCCAATGTTAGAGGTGCAGCCTAGTAGGAGGTGTTTGGGTCATAGAGGCGGATCCCTCATGAATGCCTTGGTACCATCCTCCAGGTAATGAGTGGGTTCTTGGGTCCATTGGTTCTTGTAAGAGCTGGTTTGTTAAAAAGAGCCTGGAACCTCCTCCTCTCTCTCTTCCTTCCTCTCTCACCAAGTTATCTCTGCACACACTGACCCCTCCTTCACCTTCTTCCATGAGTGGAAGCAGCCTGAGGCCTTCCCAGAGGAAGATGCTGGTGCCGTGCTTTTTGTACAACCTGCGGAACCATGAGCCCAACAAACCTCTTTTCTCTATCAATTACCCAGCCTCAGGTATACCTTAAAGCAACACAAATGGACCAAGACAATGCACCATATCATACTGTCTAAAATGCACTAGCGCTTATAAAACACAACTACTCTTTCTGTGGATTCTGTGGAATTCTCTAACCTGCATCAATACCCAGGCAAGACCAGACTTCAGCTTCTCATCCAAAGCAGAGTTTGACATAAGTTTAGGACATCATGTAAGGGACAAGACATGACTCCTCAGTGGCACCAAGAGTATAAGGGAGGGACCCAGAACCAAAAGCAATGAGGGCACCAAGAGAAAACAGTGACCCTGTGATTGTGCACAGATTTGGACAGGACCAGCAGCTGAATCTGAAGATGTCTGACCTACAGTGTTCTGTTTTGGTCCTGTCCAAGGATGGTGAGGGTCTTGGAGGTGGGGTGCCCTGCCCCCACAGTGCCCAAGGTTAGGGACACAAAGGTTGAGTGGATGATTGTCATCTTCACAAGAGCATGGCATCTTTCCAATCTATTCCTTCCCTACCTACAGCCAGTTCTACACCCATCCCTCCATCTTCCTATACCAAGCAAAAGTCTGTTTCCCCAAAAGTATCCAACCAAGTTCAAGGAAGGACTGGGCATGAGAGCTGAAAAAGCCACTGCCTACATTCTGTGTTTCAGCTGAGTCCAACAGCCATTGAGAAGAAACCACAATTTCTTTGCGTGGTAGAGCATGGTGGACTTGGGTCTCCCAGTGGACTAGGGTGGGGGCCCTGTGAGGCTGAAGAAACAAGCTCAGTGGACAAACAGGGACATGTGAGTCAAATGTCTCCTGCTCCACAGCTCTCCTAGGGCTGAACTTGCCTTTACTGATTATGAAAACCTTGTCAAACTTTGTCTAAACAGAAACGCCCAACAGAAAGGGGATGCATTTTCCTGAGCCACCATTTGCAATGCCCCTTGCAAGCGCATCTTGCACTTAGGGGCACAGGGTGACATAGACCCAGCTCCTGTCCTCGGCACCTCCTCTTTGCTGGGGGAGGTTGGGTGCATCCCATGGTGCTTGCTGCAGGAATAGGTGGTGAGCGGCAGGGAAAGGAGACAGGAGCTCAGAGGACACGCCTGCCTCCTCCCCTACTCTTCCTCTCTGAATCAAGAAGAATCAGAAACATCCACTCCAGGGGGAAGATCCTGTCGCTGGATCAACCATTGTCCTTTCAGAACAGCTGATGAGCTAGAGCTGCACATGCAGGGAGCACTTGCGATGCACTAGTCCAAACCGAGGCACGGGGCAAGCAAGAAATACTGCATTTCAAATGCTGTGCACACACAAAAAAAAAGAGTATAAAAAAACTCACTAATTGTTGGGTTTTTTTTATATTGCTTGTATTTTAGATATATTGAGTTAGATAAAAATTGCTATTCAGATTGATTTCACCTGTTAGTTTTTTATATTTTTTAATGTGGCTGCTAAAAAAATTTAAATTTACATGCAGAACTCACATTCTATTTCTACTGGACAGTCCTGAGTAGGAGGATAAACAATCAATGATGGAATTGGACAAGAACTATCAGGCCCTTCCCATCTGAGCGCCCATCTGAGCATGTCAAGTGTGCCTCAGTTTACCCAGCAAAAGTGAAGGTCAACATGAAGAAATGAGAAGACCATGGGGCTAAGCACCAAGAGTCCAGGTCTGAGAGCACAGCTGGCCAGATGTGTGGCCACCTCAGGCAGTTGCACCAAACCAGGGCCTCCCCTTAGCCAGTCGCTACTCCCACCTCACCCTCGTCTTGGAAGTTCTGGAGTTTCCCAATGCTGAAGACCACACGGCCAGCATTCCCCACCCCATCCCCACCCATGGCTGTTGAAGGCTTCCAGAACATTGGAATGGGCTCAGGACTAGATGACCTTTGAGGTCCTCTCTGGATATAGTAGGAAAATGTGAGATTTGAGGTTGAACAAATCTGGATTCGAATTCCATTTCTGCCATCTACAAGCCCTATGAGTTTAGACAAGAAACTAAACTTCTCTGAGTTGTAATTTCTTCGCATGAAAAATAGGCAAAGTAAAGCAAAGTGCCAGCAAAAATTTCACTGGCTACATTCAAGTGCTTACACAGAACCTGGCACATACACGGGAGCTGTCGTTGGTCTATGTTCCAGTGAAATTGGATATTCTTCCTTTTGTTGATTAAGTCCTATTCCAAATCCAGTGGAGGAGCGGCTGTCAGAGGACGCCATGCTCCAAATCCCTGTGTAATGAGGGAGAGTACTTCCCTAAAGGAGAGAACTGCTCCCAGACTTTCTGTGCAGTGCTCTCCCACCTATTTGGGCAGCCTTCCTCTCCTCTCTAATCAGCTAGTACAGATTTTTCATACCTGGGTTCTCATATCTACCTAAAGTGAGGCGCATGTGCACCTAACTCACCATCCAGTGCTATCATGAGGCTCCTGATGCAAAACTTCCCCTTCAACCCAGGTGGCAATGCACAGAAATAAATCTCCCCCAACTCTGCTTGGCTCCAAAGGTTTCCCCAGAGGCCCAGGAGGGCTGGGAGGGGACCCTCTGCTCAGCGAGAGGGACACACGGGAGTGCAGAGAGCAATGGGGGAAGAAACAACAAACACGGCTTTAATTAAACATACTGTATCTAAATCAGAGAGGGGTGCTCAGAGAGCAAGGAAGGGTGAAATGGAATTTTTAGAAGAAAACAACTTTCTCCACCTTCTTAGTCTCATTAACATTGAAATGAGCCCCCTGAGGAGAGGAGCGGGTCTGCGTGCAGTGGAGGGTGGAAACTCTGCTGAGACCCAAAGGGGATTTGTGTACCTGTGGACTTGAAATTTGAGGATCAAGGGTGCCCCCTCCCTGCCCTGCCCGAGCCTGCCCTGGAGGGCATCTCCCATGTATTTGCATCTAGGTGGTGGACGGATTTCATTCTGGTCGCAGGTGGCCAAGCAGCAGGGATAGGCCCGAGATTCTTGCCTCCCAGCTTACCCAGCCACTCCTGGCTCTCTCCTCTGCAGAGCAACCCTCCCCTCCAGGATGGAGCCCATCTCTACAGCTCTGCTCTGCCCTTGCTCAGGACACCTGGTGCTCTCCAGAGGGACCAGCTGCAGGCCCTGCCCCACCTGAGACCTGTGAGATCCAAGAGGCTCCGGGCCCACCTCAGGGACTCACCAGGTGGGTGTCACCTACGACCAACTTGACCTCAAGTCTTCTGTTGACGTCTCCATTACCTTTGGCAGCCGGCCCCACCCTGTACCCAGTTCTTACAACTGGGCTTCCATGTAGTCTCTGTGCCAAAGCCTTAAAAAGTATCCTGGGTCCCTTCTGTTGTTTGTCACCACCTCTGGTCTCCCCAGAACTTCAGTCCAGTTGCAGGTTCTTTGCCCAGAGAAATATCCTGCCCCAATTCCTCATTCCAATACTTTCCCCACCCACATGGAAACGATTTGCCATCTCTTGCATCGGCACGATGCCCAACCCACAGGAGAGAGTCAATAAATGTGTGTTGAATGAATGAATGATTGGATGAGAGAACCTGATTGGGGACATGGGAAGACTTTAGGGAGAGCCAGCCCCGTGTACTTGAATGCCATCCTTGCTCTGTGCCTGCTAAGTTTTTGTCTGGGTAACACCCAGAGTATGATGACTTGCCTTGAAACCCATCTACTAAATGACCAGTTCCAACATTGACACTCAATGAAACACTAGCATGCCGCCAAGGTCATGTTTGGCGGCATCTTATCTGATTCCATCCGCACTGCGTTTAGAACAGAGGTAGCACAGGAGGAGGCAGCTCTGTTGCAAATGAATTTCCCCCGTTATTTACCATTCAGAAACTTCCATTGAACAACCTTGTTGAGCTGGCCATGGCAATTTTCTAAATATTTTCCAAATAAATGACCATAAATTTGAATGCACGTTGAAGTTCCCTGCAGCGATGAAAGAAGTCTAAGAGGAACATCTACAAGGTAGACTAGGGGCCTTACCTGGTGTAACTCATGAAGAGGAACCCTAGGGGAAAATATTCAAAGGATAGCTTGAATATTATTTAGTTTTACATGTTTAATAAATGTCTATAATAACATTCATTTGTATTTCACATTCTCATTTGATTTCAATACCAAATTTTGGTAATTTTATGATATGAAAATGAAAGTTTCTGGGAATGGAAGTAAAGATTCAACACTATGATTTTTGTCTAAATAATTAAGAATAGAAATAAGAAGACATGGAGGTTTCAAATATCTCCGCAGATTCTTTACACATGTCCCTTCGAGAAGTCAAGGTTATTCCCCTCTCTGTGAGAGTGGGCTAGACATAATGATTCACATCCAACAAGCAGAATGAGGCAGGAGTGATGGCATGTGACTTCCAGGACAGGTCTTAAGAGGGATTACGGCTGTAATTATGGCTTCTTGCTGTCTCAGACCACTTGCTTTTGGGGAATCCAGCTGCCAGCTGATATGGACACTCAAGCAAGCTTATAAAGAGATCCATGTGGCAGGAAACTGAGACCTGCCAATAAGCGGAAAGGAACCAAGACCGTGTAAGAAAATGAGCTATCTTGGAAAGGAATTCTCTAGCCCAGCTTAAGCCTTCAGAGGACTGTTGTCTTAGCCAATGTCTTGACTGCTAATCCATGAGACACCCTGAGCCAGAACCACCTATATAAGCCATTCCCAAAATCCTGTCCCACAGAAACTGTAACATAGTGACCACTAAGCTTTGGAGTAATGTTGTACATAGCGTTAGGTAACTGGTAAGTGAAAATGAGATACCTCAATCATTCATGGTTAGAACTGATAGCCAAGAGTCATGGTGGATTTTTCCATACCAACCAGCACTTGGGCTACTATTCTAATGAGAAGAAGCTTCTCCAAGGCTTAGATTGTAGGATAAGCCCACCTACCTCACACATTAAGCTGATAAAGATTCCTCCACAGTCCTGCCAATAACTGGTCAGCTTTAGGGTCTAGAAACCAAAGATGTGTATTTGATGCCTATGCAGAGATCTTTTCCATAACTCTGGAGAGAATCTTCAAGAAGACCTAGCCTGCCAGCTCATTAAAACATGCTGGAGTCCTCACCATCAAAGAGCCCCTTAAAAATAAGCAAATCCCTCCATTCTTGGTAGCTGGGAAAGAAATTCATCAGCTCATAGCCATAAAACAGCACATTCCAGTAGCATCTTTCTGCCTTCCCAAATTCTCCCATAAAATGATAATATGTATTGAATTGAGTATAAATTATTCAGTGCACCCATCCAGGGTGCCGGATACTTCTTCTAGGAGTTATTAAAAGGGAAGAAACTCTTTTTCTGCCTTATGAATAACTTCCCTTACTTTTACCTGTATTGAGGGGGCCCGTGATTTCCATATATTGGACTCTTCCAACATGAAGCCCAACTGTATTCCCAATTCCCCCCTCTTTGCTTTTCATTCCTCCAATTCCAGAGCCTGTGAGAAGCCTCCCTCCTGGGGTTCTATCCTAATGACACAGAACAGACTGCTTGCGTGAGTTGGTACCTCTCCTCCTAGCAGGCAAAAGAATGTCTGTCCTTGTAAAAATTAACTAGAGAGGCAAAAGGACTATAAATCACCGTAGGACCAAACTGGATCACTTTCCTGCTTGTTCCATAGCATCCTCAAGATCAACGACATTTGTGCTGTGGCCTGGCAGGTATTACATTCATCTCCTCGTGTTTACTCTGTTTGTCCAATGAACACACCTGCCAATAACAGAGGAAGGACTCTTCCAGAGCCCCAAGAAATCCAAGTCTGCATCTGAGTCTGTATCTTGTGGTTAGGAACTATCAGCAAGCTGCCTGTTTATTTCTTCCCTAAGTATTGCCAGCATGGGGGTTTCTGAAGCCCTACATTTTGAATAAGGGGATAAATTTGTAGTGGATAGGGAGAAAGAAAAGGAATCAGCATTGATGAAGTGCCTACTCTGTAGCAGTCATTGCAGATGTGATCATCACAATTACCCCCTCTGGGTGTGTTATTATACTGCCCATTTTACAGATGAGAAAACTAAGCTTCAAAGAAGTCATTTGCCTTAGATGATGTCTTAGTCCATATGTGTTGCTATAAAGGAATGCCTGAGGCTCGGTATTATATAAAGAAGTGAAGTTTATCTGGCTCACAGTTTTGCAGGCTGTGCAAGAAGCACAATGCCAGCATCTGCTTCTGGTAAGTGTTTTAGGCTGCTTCCACTCATGGCATAAGGTGAAGGGGAAGGTACGTGTGCAGAGATCACATGGCAAGAGAAGAAGCAAAACAGAGAAGGGGAGGAGGTGCCAGGCTTTTTTAAACAACCAGCTCTCCCAGGAATGAATAGAGTGAGAACTCACTCACCCCCTTCCCAGGGGAGGTTTAATCTATTCATGAAGGGTCTGCTTCCATGACCCAGGCACCTCCATTAGCCTCACCTCCAACATGGAGAATCAAATTTCAACATGAGATTTGGAGGGGACAAACATCCAAACCATAGCGGACCACATAATTAGTAAAGTATTGGAACAAACATTTGAAACCAGATCTGAAGTCAAAGTCTATGTGTTTTGACTAGTACCTCCTGAGATTATAGGTAGGAAAGAGTGAAGACCCTGGGTGACAATGAGAAGTCAGCAAGGGTTCCTGGGACATTAAGGCTGCACATAGCTTTCAAACAATCTGCAGGTTTTAGACACCAACTATATGGATGCTTGGTAGATTTTTCCCCAGTAGTTTTCTCTATTTGTGAGCCAACCCACAGTCCCATAACCAGAAAAAAATTAAAATACCACTTTCCAAATTGAGGTATGTGTCCTATGATGTGTTCCCATTCTTAACACTTGCCACACACACTGTGATTCTCCTAAAATAATAAAAACTATTTCTATATGAAAAATAAATGACCACTGAATTAGTTTAAAAGATGTCTAAACTGTGAATGTTTTTCAATAAAATATAACTCTTGATGGAAATGTTGTCAGGGGAAAAGCCAGAAACCTACACAAACATGCCTCTCTGCATTGGAGCAAACTAGGGAACCTGAAAAAGTCTTGGGATTTATGTTTTCCAAAGGTGTAGGGTGAATTGGAGAGCAAACCCCCGCTTTGACTGCTCTCAGGGGAATGAGACACGATTAAAATCTTGGCCCCTCTGGAGCCACGTGAAGGCTTGAAAGCCACGTGAGAGTCGGCACAGGATGGAGTGTGACTAATTCCCACTGGGGAGGGGCAGACATCGGTTCTGGACATTCAGGGGACAGACCACTCGCCACGGGTATGGAGGGCAGGAGGCTTTTGTGGAGGAGGTCAGTGTAAGAATAGATAAAACTTCAGCATGGATGCAGGGGACAGAGGGAAGACAAGGAAGCATGTCACATGACTCACCTATCTGGCCAATCTTTTTACCTCCATATGGGTATGTATATGTATCATATATGTATCAATATATTGGAAACTTTGCAATTAAACAAACATCATTTTGAAGGCATGCGCCTTATAAACCCTGGTTATAGTCATCTCTTCGTATCCATGGGTTCCATGTCCATGAATTCAACTGTCAGGTCAAAAATATTAAAAAAATAATAAATAAATAACCAACCATAAGCAGATGGTTGCATCTGCATTGAACACATGAAGACTTTTTCCTTGTCATTATTCCCTAAACAATTCAGTGTATCAACTATTTATTAATACGTAGCATTTACATTGCATTAGGTATTATAAGTAATCTAGAGATGATTTAAAGTATATGAAGGACTTGTGTATGCTGCAAATACTACCCTATTTCATATCAGGGACTTGAGCACAGGTGGCTTTTGATATCTATGGGGGAGGGGTGTTCTGGAACCAACCCCCCATGGGTGCCGAGGAACCACTGTATGGGGCTGCACAAAGACTGGGTGTTCCAAAACTCTTTTGAATTATAATATTCCAGCCCTTGAAATGTGTCCTAGTGTTTGTGCACACGCATGTGTGCATGTGTACGTGTGTGTATGTGCACGTGTGTGTGTGTGATGTCTAGCCAGGTGGATGGAGCATCTGTCTTTCTAGAAAAGCTGAGATTCGGGGAAGCAGAATGACTCCCCCACCTCTGGCCGGGACGCTCGGTGGCCTCGCCCGGCTACAGCGTAGCTCACGGGCACCTCCCTTCGGGGGAGGCTGCGGGGACCTCTTCCGTGCAAAAGCAAACACCCGGACACACTAAAGCAACTCACTCAATGCCTCTCAAAGATTTCGGTCTCCAAGAATGTGGGGAAGAGGGATGACCATGATAATGAACAAACAGCTCTCAACTCCCGGATCCGAGCCGGGAACCTCTCTGGCCCGTGCTCTTGGCGTGACCTCCTCTGGGTAACTCTGTCACCCAGGCCTGCCAGGCCAGTGCCCAGCACAACAGAAGCACCCAGGGCTCCAGCCTCTGAGCACCTCTCCCCTCCTACCGGCGTGAGGCTACAGCTTGAACATAACTAGAGGCGGGAAGAGGAGTCAGCCGTCCCCGAAGAAAAGCCTCAGAAGGTGCCAGGTGGTCTCCAGGCCAGGTTCCAGTGTGTTCTGGAGCCACCCGGCCTCCGTCCTGCCAGGTGGCCTTCACCTGTCCCACCCTGGCCAGGCTGTCGGGGACGGACACGGCCTCTCCACCTCCGATCTCGCCTCCCCAGCTGAGCGATCACCTCGACCGACCGACACCCTAATAGCTCTTTAAAAATAAGTCACACGTTCGTGTGGGTGGAGTTGGCTGAATGGCTAGTGGGGAAGAAAAATGTAGAGCAGAAAAAGGAAGGGGGAAAAAAAAAAAAAAAAAACAAAGCCACATGATCAGCCGGCTTTGATCTCAAGGCTGTTTCATTACTGCACTCTGGGTTAAAAGGAGAAGGGAGAAAAAAAAAAAAAAACAACACTTCAGGCAGGAAATGTCTATTATTCAGAAATGTAATATAATTATGTGTCTGCCTGGCCCCGTTTATCAGCGGCGTTTTCTGGAAAGGATGTGGTGGAGTTAGACACATCATCTCCTCTCCCGCCGGCTCCCCCTCCCCCTCAACCCTTTTTTTGTACCCCCCCTCCTCCTCCCGGACACTTCCAATTTCCCAGGTTTCGTGACCACTTACATGTCTTTCCTGAGTGTTTTTATACAGCGTAGGAAATTGGGTAATGAAAGCCAAGTCATACATTTCTGCTTTATGTTTCCAAAGAAGCAAGTGTGACTGTCAGGTTTACAAAAGATTGTTTATGTTCACTGGCGTGAAATGGGGAGCGAGCACTGGGAGCAGGGAGAGAGAAAGGCCGGCCGGGCTGGGATGACAGCAGCGCATTCATCCTCCACGCTACGCCAGACAAAGCGCGGGCCCTGCCTGACAGCGCCCATAAATCACCGCGGGACTTGCTGTACCTACAGCTTACACCGTTCCCGGTGACAAACACACAATAATCCGCAGGCACAGGCTCTCTGGCTCGCTCCCTTCTTCCCCGCCCCGTGCCTGCTGCCTCCTCTTCCTCGCCTTCCTCTCCTCTCCCTCTTCCCCTCTCTCTCTCTCTTTCTCTCTTTTTTTTTTCTTCTGCCCCTCCTGGGTGCGTCCCCTCCACTCTGCTCTCTGCTCTGACTCCTGTCGCTGTCCCTGCTGGGGCTTGTCTCATGCACTTGTCCTTCACCCCTCTCTCCTGGACCCCCTTCCCCCTCCTGGCCTAACACGCTTTCTCTTCTTTTGGGGGAATTTCTTCCTTGTTTCTCTTCTCTCTCCTCTCTTCTGTCCCTTGCTGGTCTCCCTTTGTCTTTGCCATCTTGACTTCCTGTTATTTTATCTTTTTTCTATTTTTTTTTCCCTTGCTTGATGTCCTCTCTGTCTCTCTCCCCTCCTCCTCATCCCTTCCGGCCCACCTGGAGCCCCAGTCTGCTGAGAAAACCTGGACCTCCCTCTGCCCTGCCCATCCGCCGGGTGCGGGGACCGAGGGAGGACCAGGCACGTTCTCCCTCCTGCTGGGCCCCGAGGGAGGACCGTGGTGAAGACAGAGGGCTCTGGCCTGTGACCACCAGATTCAGGCAAAGCTTGTCCCTCGGCAGTGACGGCAGCTCCCAGCCTGAGAGCCGGGGCGGGGCAGGGCAGGTCCCCTCACTGCAGGGGCGGGTTGATGGGGCTGCCACTTTGAACACTCTCAGGGCACGGCTCTGCGCGGAGTTTGTCCTTCCCCGAGTCCAGGAAAGTCTTTCTTTACACCAAGCTGTCAAGGGTTGACGCCGGGGCAACTCCAAAACGGCATTTCCAGCGTTGGCATCTGCTATTGCCGCACGTGACTGTGGGGGGGGGCATCAGAGAGGGTGTCTGTGCTTGTCAGAGCCCCCTGGTTTGCTCAGCTGTGCCAGGATTCTCAGCAAGACTCTTGATATCAAAGGCTAGACCTGAGAGCCCTTTCCCTGCAGACCTTGCACCCTGTGTTTGCGACTCAGCTCTGTCCGAAAGTTGAGCTATGGGAAGGCCACCCCTCCCACCACGGCTTCTGCCCGCGAGGACACACTCCTTCCCACTGGGCAATGGGGCTCTCGTGAGCCAGGGGCCAAGTGAAGGCGAATCTCCTTGCTGGTTTTTGTTCCAGGCTCCCTGGGCCAGGATCTGGGGTTCCTCCCCAGGTGTTCACACCCTGACTCCCCGACTAGCTTGGCTAATCGCTCATTTCTTATTTAACGTCACACGAAGCACTGGGACCGTTGCACACAATCAGCAATGCAAACTTGGAATGCACTGACAATGAAGAAACAAGGCATGGTTTTGCAGTGTCTTGTTCCTCCAAATTATTTTCACTCGTTAGTCCGATATTTTGAAATACCGATGTGCTAGTACTCGGGAATACTCCCTCTAGACTCAGTCTTCCCAGGCCTTGTGGGTGATGGTGCATTAAGTAGCTTCAGCCTTTCTGGAAAGGGCTCAGCTGCTCCGGACCAGTCAGCTGGAGCCCCAGACTCCCAGAACCAGAAGGGGCTTGGCCCGAGGTATAGGAGTGGTTCGCTTGGACGCTGCCAGCCAGCCCAAGGCACCGCTGCAGACGACCAAGGCTGCCAGGGAGAGGGCTGTCCCCGGGGCAAGCCAGAGACCTTCACTCCTTTGAGGTTTTCGCGACCTTAAATGGGAAGAGGCCATGTGATGCCGGGTCAGTTCAGACCCGGATGAGTGGGGGATGGTAGAGGGGCGGGGTGGTCCCTCGGGAGATAGTGGGGTTCAACAGCCCCCTGTCCAGAGAGCTCCCGGGCAGTCCCACCGCCAAGATCCTGCTGAAAGGAGAAGGGCACATGTTGGGGAAAACTGAGTGACCGTGTCCCGGGGTAGTCAATGAAGCCTGGTGAGAAAGCAGCCAGCAGTCAGGGGAGACGCGGAAAACAACGCCTCCCCTGCTTCCTCCCTGGGCCATAACTCGCCGGGAAGGGGAGCAGGACTCTCTGCTCGGACAGCCCTTAAATCGATGCGTTCTAATTAACAGAGGATTTAACTCATCCAAGTGACAGCGACTCTATTTATATCATCTCCTCCAACGGGGCTTAGGGCTGGGCTCTGGGGTTCATTCCTTTTCCCTTTCCTTTTTCCTTTCTTCCCTCTCCCTTTCCCTCTCTCTCTGTCTGTCTCCCTCTGCCCACACCCTCAGCTTTGCCAACAGGGCCACGGCAAGATCCAATGAGGAGGGTAATTTCAAGCAGACAGTTGTTCAACCATCTCCCCAAAGTCGTCCTCATCGGCCCCCTTCCGCTGTCCAGTCCGGCCTGGAGAACGGTGCATGCCTGTCCCAGAGGCAGGGTGACAGCCAGGGCTGCCCAGAGGCCTGGCGGGAAGCGGAGGGGGAACACGCCTCGAGGGCCACGTGTCACAGTCAGGCGGCGCGTGGTAGACCCTTAGAGAGCCCCCGTTTCACGGGTGAGGACACCACGGCTGGGGCGGCGGGAGCGCACTGCTCCGCCGGCCCAGGAACAGCGGAGCAGGCCCCAGGCGGGTGGCAGCCGCCCCTGAGCCACTCGCCCTGGCCCACGGCTGCCCACCAGGCTGGCTCCTTCCCCGGGACTTACGCCGTTTTCTCCTCCAACCACGTTTTCACTGAGATCAGCTCTGCCAACCATCATTTTTAAAAAAAAAAAAATAGTTAACATTTATTAAGCACTTAGCATCGGGGAAGCGCCGCCCTACGTGTTTTATCTGAGTTAATCTTCTGGACGTGATAAGGTGGGTACCACGTTTTTATTCATATTTTAAGATGAAGAAACAGGCTCAAAGAGATTAAGCGACTTGGCCAAACAGAAGATGACTAACCGCTAAGCCCATTCTTTTAGCCACAAGCCGTAATGCCATTTTCAGATCGAAATTACTCCCAAAGGGTATTAAATTAAGCTCTTTACGCTTTAGTGTGGATGGATTTAACTGGAACTTTGTGTTTGAAGAGACGGTTCCCAGCCCAGAGCATCTGCAGCCACAGGGAGAGCAAAGCCCTCCCCTCCTCGCCTCTGGTTTGCCCAGGCTCGAGTTCTGCTCCCCCTGAGCGGGTTCCAGGCCGGGGTGGGAGATGTCCTTGGTAAGGCCAACATGATGACAGAGCCAAACTGCCAGTATTGGACAGCCTGCAGCTGTCCACTGGCAACCCTACAATCCATAGAACCTTCTGGAAAACATCTCCTTCCAGCCCTTTCCTCGCTCTGGATATACAATTCCACTCAGGCTCCTAAGGCCCCGTGTTGTAACTGAATTAATTGGGCCTGTTAGACTCCAAAATAAGGGGGAAACAAGAAAACAAAAAAACAGGCCTTTGTCCCTCCAACCCGGGCCATTAGTCACTCGCTGCGGAACACTAGACCCGAAGAACTGTCCCCTTCCCGGAAACAAGGGAAGGGGAGGGACACAAAACAAAAACCACCCAGCGGCTCCGGGGAGGAGCGCGCTGCCTTTTCTTCCAAGTCGGGCTGCGCTCACACCCCATCCGTCAGCGCAGGATGAAAGGGCTATAAAACCAACACGGCGCCCGCGACTGTATGGAAATATATATCCTGATGTGTCAGGAATACCTGGTGCGCCTTTAACCTCAACTTCAGATGAACCAACACGCCTCGGAGCACATTTATATGCAAAGGCATATAATATGTCCCCTGTATCTAATTATCTGTCAACCTGAGGCAGTTTGTTTTCCAAATCGGCCTCTCGGCTGTGACTTTACGAGGTCATAAAGAAAACGATGCCACTCTGCACTGAAACGCAAGGAGAGCCCGGATCAACAAATTATACCCCTTAATGGTGTCTCTCGGCCTGCGGATTCAGGCCCGGCAGAAAGAAAGAAGGCGCTGGCTGCCCTTGCTCCCTGCACCCTGCCTTCTGCTGGGGGGTGGCGGGGTCACGGGTGTGTGGAGCACAGGGTGACCCTGAGGGGCCGTTAGCGTCAGACAGGGGCAAGGCTGAGCAGAAGGTATTTCCTCCCCTGGCCCAGCGTCCCCCGGCTCGCGGCCCTTCCTGCAGGTCTGTCTGCGAAGTCTGGACGCCTCCAGAAACACGCTGCAGCTGGTGTCTCTGCGTCTTCAATGCCACCCCTGGGTTGTCTGTCCTGTGCCCTGGACCATCTTCTGCTCCCGAGAGCCCGGGGATCTTCGGTTCCAGAGGGGGGAGCTTCAATCCGCTCCGCACACGACAAACACGCCTGCCTTCCCCAACCCAGATGCCGGGGCCTGCGTTCAGCGGGAAGGTTGGTGGGAAGGTGTTTGATTCCACTGGGGAGGGAAGTGGGTGGCGCCCTCAAACTTCCAAGCTAAGAGGAGAGATTCCTCCTCCCAAAACAGGGAAGGTAGGTGGCAGCAGCGGCAGCAGGAATGAACCGTGCTGCATTGCAAGGGAGGCCACCTCTCTCCTGCCGAGCTCGGCACCGCACGCACACGCCCTTGCGCACGCGTGCACGCGCGCACACACACACACACACACACAAAGACACACGTGCACACACACACACACGGGCACACACACAAAGGGAAAGGGCGGAGGGGTGGTCTCTCGGCACAGAGTCTTCAGCTCCCATTAGTCCTCCTCTGATCTTTAGCAGATTAATTAGGAAGTTTGTCAGGAACCAGCCGTGAACCCCGGCCGCTCCTCTCCGGGAGTGGTAACAGTGCCAGCGAGATCTAAGCTGCAGGAATTCCTCTACCCACACAGCTCCTGTGATTAATGATAGAAAGGAATAAAAAAAAAAGAGAGAGAGAGAGAGGTCAACAGCTGAGTGCAGAGCAAGTTGCTAGACAGGGAGTAATTAAGATACTTGGGTAAATATGATTAATAAGCGCAAACTGGCAGGGTGTGCAGTAAACAAGGACTAAGCAGATGGTCGCCCCCTCTTCGGGGAAGGCTGGGCACTTGGAGACAGCGGGGGGGGAGGGGGGAGGCCAAGCAGGAAGGGAAGGAGGGCAACTGGCAAGGTGTGACTGCAACGGTACTTCTCGGCCCTCTCTGGAGGGAAAGGTTGGGCCCCCCCGGGGAGGGACGACGGGGACAGGGAGGTGGCTTGGAGACGCGCCCCACCGATCCTCTCATCCCAGGCACCAGACGACTGGCCGGACGTACAAGGATGCTGCTCAGATCAAGGCTGCCCTTCCAAAGAGGCCCCGGCCCTGCGCCCTCCTCTCTCTCTCTCTCTCTCTCCCTCTCGCTCGTCTGCTCGCCGCAAGTCCCAGACAGGACTCGGATTAACACCACCAGAGTCACCCACGTGGGCTGCACAGCGCCACGCGCCACAGACTGGGTGGTTTGAACAACAGAAATGTATAACTCACGGTCTGGGAGTGAAGAAGTTCGAGGTCAAGGAGTGGGCAGGGCTGGTTCCTCCCGAGGGTCACCAGGGAGACAGGTCTCTCTCTGGCTTCCAGCAGTTTACTAATCCGTGGAGGGTCCTTGCCTTGTAGACACATCCCCCTGGTCTCTGCCTTCATCTTCCCAGGATGCTTTCCCTGTGTGTGTGTGTGTGTGTGTCTTTGGCCAAATTTTACCTATTTATAAAGGCGCAGTCATACCGGGTCAGGGCCCACCCTAATGACTTCATCTCAGTTAATTATATCTTTGGCCACCCTACTTCCAAGTCAGATCACATTCCCAGGTTAGGGCTTGAACGTATGAATTTAGAGGAGGGATGTGATTCAACCTAGAATAGCCGCTTAGGAGGTTAGAAAGCAAACCAGGGAAAGAATTCCTACACAGAAGGGACCGGAGCAAAAAAGAAAAGCGTATGCTGTCATAGTGTGGAAGGGACTGTGGCATGGACTCCCATCTCTCAGCTCATCGTCTGCTGAAACTCCGCCTCCTTCATACCCTAAACAGTGCCTTGGAAACAGCATCCCTTTCTGCATGAGGTTGAGGACACAGTCTGATGCCTCCAGAGATGTCACCATGCTTAGGTGTCCCCTGACACCCTAGTCAACAAGAACTACCTGCAGGCCCTATAAAAGAAGGTGCAGAAGATTTACCTTAAAGGAGCAGAGACGTGCCAAAGACATCTGTCTACAGCTACCGGCAGCTCCAAGCTAAGGACGAGGCGAAGACATGCAAGATTGGTCCCTGCCCTAAGGGAGCTCGTGGTCTGGGTTCCTGTGCTAGTTTCCTGTGGCCACTGTAACAGATGACCAAGAAACTTGGTGGCTTAAAATGACAAAAACTTGTCCTTTCACAGTAGGGAGGTCGAAAGTCCAAAATCAGCACCTTGGGCTGAAATCAAGGGGTTGGTGGGGCCACCTTCCCTCCGCGGAGCTGCTGGGGGCAGTCTGGCAGCCCCTGCGTCCCTTTGCCTCTAGACGCTGGCATTTTCACGTCCCTCCTCTGTTTTCATGTCACCTTCTCCTCTGAGTGTAAAATCTCCCTCTGCCTTCCTTTTGTAGGGACACGTGCGGTTTCATTTAGGGACCTCCGGGATAATCGAGGACAATCTCCCATCTCGAGAGTCTTGACTTAGTCACATCTGCAGAGTCCTTTTTTTTTTTTCCACCTGCCACAATTCCCGAGATTTCCTTTTTCTAATCGCTTCTCTCCATGGGTCTATGCAGGGCTAACCGGCCCGGGCTCTTCCCCACCTCACAGCTAAGGAAAGCCAGGTCCATGGGCAGAGTGTCGCCCTCACAGACAATCAAAGGTAGGCAAGGGTGAGGGCTGCTCAGATACCTATCTGTGTCTGCAAATCGGTTCCTTGTCTTTTGTCTATCACATATCTATTAAAAAAAAAAAAAAAACATGTCAACGGAGGTGTTGAAAATGATAGGGCTGCCAACTTTTTATTTGGCTAACAAAAAAGGATTTTTTAAAAAAATCTACCATATATTTTTATCTCGTAAAGGAAGACAATTCTAAAACCCAAAGTAAAAAAAAAAAAAAAGACCAGTTTCCTAGCAAAGAGCAGTCCTCCAAAAAGACTACGGGCAACATTACACCCTCGTACACTCCACGCCGTTCTTCCTTGTATTGTGTCCAGGTTGTAACAATCCCCTGAAGACCTGCCGTCGACAAAACCCTTCTCGGCTGGGCACGGTGGCTCCCACCTGTAATCCTAGCAATCTGGGAGGCTGAGGTAGGAGGATCGCTAGAGCTCAGGAGTTCAAGACCAGCCTGAGCAAGAGCAAGACCCCCGTCTCTACTAAAAATAGAAAAATTAGCCGGGCGTGGTGGCGCATGCCTGTAGTCCCAGCTACTCGGGAGGCTGGGGCAGGAGGATTGCTTGAGCCCAGAAGCTTGAGGTTGCTGTGAGCTATAATGGTGCCATGGCATTCTAGCATAGGCGGCGGAGTGAGTCTCTGTCAGGAAGGAAGGAAGGGAGGGAGGGAGGGAGGAAGGGAGGGAGGGAGGAAGGGAGGGAGGGAGGAAGGAAGGAAGGAAGGAAGGAAAGGAGGGAGGGAGGGAGGGAGGGAGGGAGGGAGGGAGGGAGGGAGGAAGGAAGGGAGGGAGGGAGGGAGGGAGGGAGGGAGGGAGGGAGGGAGGGAGGAAGGAAGGAAGGAAGGAAGGAAGGAAGGAAGGAAGGAAGGAAGGAAAGGAGGGAGGGAGGGAGGAAGGAAGGAAGGAAGGAAGGAAGGAAGGAAGGAAGGAAGGAAGGAAGGAAGGAAGGAAGGAAGGAAGGAAAGAAGGGAGGGAGGGAGGGAGGGAGGGAGGGAGGGAGGAAGGAAGGAAGGAAGGAAGGAAGGAAGGAAGGAAGGAAGGAAGGAAGGAAGGAAGGAAGGAAGGAAGGAAGGAAGGGAGGAAGGAATCCCTTCTCTGCACCAGGAATCTACTGTCAGGGGACGGCTCAGTTGGGCTTCGCCCATGTGACAAGCCCACAGAAGTGAGGCTCACAGCGACAGAGGGGAGGGAAGGGAGGAGCTAAGCGGAGGTCTTGCCATCTTCCTTCTGCCCCATCGGGAACACTCTCAAGCCCCAGAGGCAGGCGGGGCACAGGCGAGGCCAGGCGGGCCGCGGATCCTGCTGCCCTGGCACCCACCCTCCTTGCCGGCTCTGCAAGTCACAGACCTTTCTCCCAACTGCCGATCTCAGCAGACACCACAAGGCTTCTCGCACTGGGGTTGGGGTGTCTCTTTTGGGGGACATACTTGACACAAAAGGGCTGTGCCACTCCAGCTGGTGAACCACTTCCTGATCTCTTTTCCTCTCTCACCCTGGAAGAAAATGTAGTCACTATAAAGCAAACAATGAACAGCGCCACTGTGGAATTATGCAGTAGCAAAGACTCTTTGTTGAGAACATGAACCACCCTTCCAAAACGTCAAACCCCACCCCCTTCCTTGCTTAACGCTCCTCTCCCAGGCAGAGTGACAACGCTACTCCGAGGTCCCGAATCCGACAGGTGGGCATATGTGAGGGTAGCTCGGCAGACATCTGATTTGTCCCCTTAATGACACGGGAGTGACATCCTCCTTCTTTCTCTGGGGCGTTCGCACTTGGCGGGAGGGGTCTCATTTCCAGGACCTCGTTTATTTTCCTCCCATTTGTCACTTGTGACAATAGAATCGGGATCAAGAAGATGAGATCAGATTCTGCGCCAAGCCGGGACCGGTGCAACCTCACAGTCTCTTAAAGAGCGGCCACTGCAGGGTGGCTGCTCTCACCGCCCGGCTGCGTGGGCTCTGGGCAAACTTCTTGCCACCAAACGCAGTGGCAGGGTCGGACCCCACGGCGGGCAGCAAAGCCAAGGTCATCTGTGCACGTCGTTCTCTGGTGCAAGTCGAGGCCCTTAGCTCCACCAGCTCCATGAAAACCAGAAGGTTTTTAATGAAGAAAAGGAGCACAAGAGAATCCACGCAACAAGAGTCTGAGTGCCGGACGCGTGCGCAGCACCCTGCGCCAGGCCCGGGAGATGCAGAGGGCTTCCGCCCTCAAGGAGGCCCCCAAGGAGGGGCGAGGCGACGGCAGCACACGGATGCAGCGTGCCATGAGCTGTAGTATAAATCTACAGCGCAAGCGCAAACACAGAGGAGCGGCTCTGCTTTCAGTCTGGGGTTCCCCAGGAGCACCCCGCAATCTTGTGTCTATGCACGTACAAAAAGATTGTCTGGAGGCGAACTGGGAAAGCTGGTGGGGGAGCGAGGCAGGAAGGGAAGGTGCCCGGGGGGTGCATGGTCACCAGTCACGGTGGGGGTCGGTCCCGCCAGGGGCCCCTACCCGGGAGCCGCGGCAGGACATGAGCCGCAGAAGCGCCCAGCCCGGGGGCCCGGGACCCTCAGTCGCAGGTAGAGGCTGCTCTGGGGACGCGACTCCCCACGCTGGCTTACCTGCCCTGTGCGCGGGCAGGCTGGGCAGAGAGAGAAAGGCCTCAGGTGAAGAATCGCAGGTTCTGGTCCCGGGAAGCCACCCTGGCGCGTGCACGCGAGATGCGCCGCCCCCGGGGACGCGGCGAGAGCACAAAAGGCCGTTGCCGTAGACCCAGGGGTTCTGAGCTAACGTGAGGAGAGGTCAGGGCAGTTTCCAAAGGAGAGGGGGACATGGGAGCTGGGCTTTGGCGGACGCCCCGGTGATTGCGGGGCAGGTGTGTGCAGAGGGGGTGTGGGGGGGGCATTCGTTCCAAGCAGGCAGCTGGAGGGGAGACCGGGGCCAGGCTGGCAAGCGGGTGGCGTTCCCTGCAGACTCACGGGGAGCCCTCCGTGGCTTTTCAGTAAGGGGGAGACACAGGCACAGACGACGCAGAGGAAGGCGTCACGGACTCGCTAGTCCCCTGCTAGGCCTTGCCTGCCAGGAGGACGTCCCACGTGCTCCGCGGTGCCTGGCGCATTGGGGGGAAAAAAACGCTACCAACCCAAGGCTCTGGAGCGCGCTGCGTGAGCACGTGGGGTTGGGAGCATTAACGAAACTAGGTCTTCATAAAACAATCGGCTGGCAGAAGCGTTTCAAGGAATGAAAATAAAGTGAACTTGCCGAGCTGATGGCGTGGATCTGGGGGCGGGGGACCCCACAGCGCAGAGGAAGCCACAGGCTCCTGTTTCGGGGCAGGGTGGGGCCGTCCCCACGGGGACGTGTGCTGGGCCAGCCCGACCCGGCTGCGGCCTCTCCGTGTGCAGCCACCACCTACGGGACCCCAGGGCTGGCTTCAGAATCCTCGTCCCCGGGTTCCGACCCCACCCCACTTTTGCGGGGCGTGACGGCACCAGGATGAGAGGCGCCCCTGGGGTCACCGCCGCGAGGCTCTGCCCTACGCTCACGGAAACCACGCGTGTCCAGGGCAGAGGCGAGCGCCGCGGGCGGCCCAGTGCCCGGGCGCCCCGGCTCCTTCGCCCCAGCCGCCCTCGCGCGCCGCGGGGAGGCCGCTCAGACTCGGTCCGCTCCCTCCGTCCTGGAGTCCGCTGCCGGGGGCTCGATCCCGGGTGACACCCCCACAGCGCCGCCACCGAGTTTCAGGAGAGCCTGCGCGTTTCAAACGGGACGTCAGAAAATGAAGTTGTTGGAGGCGGGCTCTGGCCCCGAAGGCGTCCCTGCCAGGAGGCTGCGCGGGCAGACGCCCCAGGTGACGCCCACGGGTCTCGCCTTCTCCGCGCACGTCCTGGCGAAACCTCTTCCTCCTAAGTGCGGTGTAGACCTGCCCACTCGCTTCTAGTGAATAGAATCTAGCAAAAGTGATGGGTTGTCTCTTTAGAGATTAGCTTTTTAAAAGGCCATCAGTTCTCTCTTTCTCTCTCCCCTCCCTCTCTCCCTCCCTCTCTCCCTCCCTCTCCCTCTCTCTCCCTCCTCCCTCCCTCTCCCTCCCTCTCCCTCCCTCTCCTCTCCCTCCCTCCCTCTCCCTCCCTCCCTCCCTCTCCCTCCCTCTCCCTCCCTCCCTCTCCCTCCCTCTCCCTCCCTCCCTCTCCCTCCCTCTCCCTCCCTCTCCCTCTCCCTCCCTCTCCCTCCCTCCCTCTCCCTCCCTCTCCCTCCCTCTCCCTCCCTCCCTCTCTCCCTCTCCCTCCCTCTCCCTCCCTCCCTCTCTCTCCCTCCCTCTCCCCTCCCTCTCCCTCCCTCTCCCTCCCTCTCCCTCCCTCCCTCTCTCTCCCTCCCTCTCCCTCCCTCTCCCTCCCTCTCCCTCCCTCTCCCTCCCTCTCCTTCCCTCTCTCTCTCCCTCTCTCTCCCTGTCTTCCTCTCTCTCCCTCTCTCCCTCCCTCTCCCTCCCTCTCTCTCCCTCTCTCTCCCTCCCTCTCTCTCCCTCTCTCTCCCTCCCTCTCTTCCTCTCTCTCCCTCCCTCTCTCTCCCTCCCACTCTTCCTCTCTCTCCCTCCCTCTCTCTCCCTCCCTCTCCCTCCCTCTCCTTCCCTCTCTCTCTCCCTGTCTTCCTCTCTCTCCCTCTCTCCCTCCCTCTCCCTCCCTGTCTCTCCCTCTCCCTCTCTCTCCCTCCCTCTCTCTCCCTCCCTCTCTTCCTCTCTCTCCCTCCCTCTCTCCCCCTCCCACTCTTCCTCTCTCTCCCTCCCTCTCTCTCTCTCTCCCTCTCCCTCCCTCTCTCTCTCTCCCTCTCCCTCCCTCTCTTCCTCTCTCTCCCTCCCTCTCCCTCCCTCTCTTCCTCTCTCTCCCTCTCCCTCTCTCTCTCTCCCTCTCCCTCTCTATGATGAATCAGCTTCTGTGTTGTGAGCTGCCCGTGGAGATGTTCGTATAACAGGGAACTGGGGCACCAAGCAACGGAGGCCCACGGGGACTGAGTCCCACCACCAACCACCCGGTGAGTGGAGAAATTGACCAGCCTTAAGACGACCACAGGCCCAGCCAGCACCTGCATGGCAGCGTGATGAGCGACCAAGAAGCAGAGGGCCCAGCCAAGGGACACCCAGATTCCTGACCCACAGAAACCATGGCATAACTAATGTGTGTTGTTGTAAGTCACTACGTTTTGGGATAACTTGTTACACAGCAATAGATAACGAATATATCTATCTATTAAATTAAAAAAAACAGTTAAAGAATAGACAGACACACTCAGGAAGCTTAAGACCAAGAGAACGTTAGAAGTTTTGCTACAGGCGTAATATGTCTTGTCCTGGCCGGACCTTCCCCACGCACAGCCAGGCTCCCTCGGGATGTGACAGCAGAGACCCTAGACAAGTCCTCCATTCTGCGATTTGTCCCCATAAGCTGGAATTCCACAGTTAGTCTTTTCTTTGCCTTAAAATTCTTTCTTCTTATTAAAACACTCTAAACACAGAAAACACAACACCAAGTCTAGTCGCAGGTCCTTACTTCATTCGTTGCGAGATTTTCGATGAGTACATTTACACGTACCTCAAACTATATTTATGAAACAAAAATATGAATTTTGAAAGGTTGCTTTTTAGCTTTTTCTATGCCTCCATTTCATTTTAAAGTAAGAATAAATAACACCCGCCTTATATAACTCATGGGGCTTTTTGAGATGGTCAAATGAGATAATACAGTTGCAAATTCCTTTTAAACTACAAAGAACTCTCCACACGGAGAGAGCATTTTCAGTCCTCTTTCCTGGGCTCTCTCATGTGGGACACACTCAACTGTCATTAGACTGCTATACTTAAGCAAGACGGGCTTTTATGCAACCTTTTCCTGGAAGTAGCTTTCAGGGAGGAAGATGAAGTAGAAGGAAACAAGTACCTGCAGGGAGTGGGGGACCTGGACTGCCCCCAACTTCACAACTCTGAGAGATTCAGGCCCAGAAGCAGTCGTTCTTGTAAGAGTTAGACGCTGAGTTCGAAGAGAGCCTCGGCAGGGCACCTGCCTCCGGGCGGGGGTGGTAGTTGAAGCAGTAAGATGCTTTTTCCTGTACTCTGTGCTCTGCAGGCTCCAGAAAGGTGATTTCTCTTCCTTCTCCTTTGTTTCTGTCTCCTATAAAACATGCTGTGACACTTCACACAAAGAGCCACGTATACAAATCAATTGCAATCAGCTGTATTTCTCTCCTGATGTTAAAAGACTCGTAAAGGAAAACGCACTTGCCTCAAACACCCTTCCCTGACACTAAATCAACCCTCCACTGTGGGTGGAATTTCTGCACAAATTGAGCCGGGGCCCTCGCGAGACCAAGATTTACCAGCATAAATCCCAGGTTTGCAGGGGCTGTCTGGTTGTATTACGGGGAAGAGTTGATCTGGTGGCTGAGTTCCTCGGGTGGTGGTTGCATCTTCTCAACGTCCGGTTCAAGCCAGGATCCTTGGCAACTCACTTTTTAGAGTGAGGCAGAGGCTGACAGGGGTGTGGTCAGAGGCAAAGGGCTACCCTCACCCCATCTCACCTCACCCCTTGTACCCCCAAGGGAATCTCCATCAGAACCACTGTCTTTGGTGGAAACATCCAGGCTTCCTCATAATCAATTGCACAGGAATGACGGTTTCTATGGGATACTCGACGCATCTGTTTGACCCAAGACAACTTTGCTTCTTTGATGCCAATGAATATGCCAACACCTACAGGAGACTACCTTAGTTTCTCCAATTTCTATCTGCCCTCTGAATCGGTTTCCCCATTGATACAGTGGAGATACTAATGCCTTCTCCACTTCATAGAAAGAAATAAGAAGATGTGAAGGGGATCTCCGGAAACACCAACCCTTTCCTTTTAACTATCCACATGAGGTCACAGAACTTTTCCTTTTGTCCTTTTCGCCCCTCCCCCCGCCCGACCAAGCTTCCTACCACCAAGCCGGAAAGTTCTGCGGCAAGGGGCCCCGTGCTGCGATCAGCTTCGCGTTCAGAAACGCGTGCTGCCGGCTAATTTTATTTCCCCGTGAACATAAACAAGGCGATGGTAGATGTAATGCAATCAAAACAAAGACACTCGGCGTGGTTTACATTTTGTTATGTACAGCACTTTGACGCTTTATTTTTAAAATGAAGATAGATGATGTCAGCAAGGGAAGAAAACAGTTGGGGGATTCAAACGTTGGCTTATATTCATGTCTATTTATTTTAGCACCTTCACTTTCTGAAGAGAAGCGGCCGTCACCTAGGTGGCTGGATTCATGGTGGATGGTGGCGCCTGGCGGGAGACGCTCTCACGGTGCCAGGCGTTTGGGTGCGGGCCCAAGCAAGCTGGGGGGACGAGGGGGTGACGTCAGTAGTGATGGGGGCGGTGAGGGGCAGCTTGCCAGCTTTGGCCTGCAGGGGCGTTGGGAAGGTTTCGCCCCCAAGGAGAAATCGGAGAGAGAGCCTCAGGGGCAAGTGGGATTGCTAGACACAGGAGGTGAGAGCGGACATTGGAACGAGAGGCGCGGGGCTGAGCGGAGAGCAGGTGCTCAGAGTTTCGGGAACGGAGAACAGCACTGTGAGACTACAGCAGGGACTCCTGACGCCATCTCGCCAAGAGCCCTGAAGGTTTCTCACCAGGACGGCGAATGCCATGACCAGAGCTGCATTTAGAACGTGAGCTCAGGCTGTGACGGGGCACGAGGCTCGGGGGGGCTGTGCCGGACCCCTCGGCAGGGGTCTAGGAAAGGAACGTGGCTCAAGCTGTCCCGAGCCCAAGAGCAGAGCGGGGATTGGCAGGACTTCTGAGCATGTCTAAGACAGAACCTTTGCCCATCACGGGCTAGATGCTGCGCCTTAATTACAAGCGTCCCTGAGAACTACACATTGGCTGAGCTCGCATCTCTGTTGCTTCGAAAATGCGAGACACATAAAATCAAACGACACGCGTGATTATTCAACACGCATTATCTGCTGACTGCTCCGATGGAGACAGAGCTTGGCTGAAGCAGACAACACCAGAATCGACAGTGGGCGCGTGAATGGATCCCTTTTAACGAGCGACCCACCCAACTTCCGACCCTATCTTGGCTTCCAGATCTCCCTTGTCCACGGAATTCCACAACACGCCAGGGAAACGGCTTAGGAAGTTTGAAAGCGAAACTAGTCAACCAGTCACTTTGTCCACACCAAACCAGACAAGAGGCTGGATCCATTGGATTTGAATAACGTTCTTTTTAAATTTTTTGTTTGTTTTTCTCACTGTTTGTCACGGCGTTGGGTAGACAGACAATAAAGTTATTCCTTCCATCATGCGAGGCATTCTAGCAAAGACCCGGTACCGTCTTGGAAAATTCCGTGCATGGTTCTACTCCAGGAACCGTGGGCTCTCCGGGGAACCAAGGCAGCTACAGCTCCAGGTGGGGGACGGGGGGTGGGGGGGGCAGGCTGAGATTGAGGGCAAAATTGCAACTCATCGGCACGGCACATATTTTTCCAATATAAAAGCAAATGGAGAGTCCGTAAATAAATCGACTATATAAAAGTGTCCCTTTATATTACCACCTCACTTTTCCAAGGGGGAAAATAAATAAATAAAAAGAGAGAGAGAGAGAAGGTTTCTTTCCGTAGCCCTGCCATATAAAAATATCATTTCTTCTGGATAATTTTAGAGCAGCAACAGCAGTCCGTGTCTATTTAAAATACACAGGCAGCCCCACACCCAGACCCCCTCGCGCAAACGGCCCGGCAACACGCGTCAGCCCGGCTGCAGGAGCAGCTGCCACGTAATTACGACTCCTCATCACACGTGTGGGGAAACGAGTTGTGGCGTTTGGGAAAGGTCTGCAAAAATAGGTGTCAGACCTTAACTAATAGTGATTGTCCTTCCATTCTACTGTAATTTACATTTAATTCACACATTTCATTTCCATTTAAAATATGATTACAGTGTTTTGAAGCACATCTCACCTGTCCCCTCGAATTACAGGGAAATGAAAATAACAGGGAACAGCAGGAACCGGGAGGGCTGCCGGAGCCCTTGGCCGCGGGGTCCTCGCCAGCACTCACCGCCTCTCTGGGGTCAGGGGCGGGGGGACTCGAGAGAAACGGGGGGGCATCAGAAGGGAGGGGGACGGAAGCAGAGTGGGGGAGGGGGACAAAGAGTGAGAGGTTTGGGGTGCAGGGGGCAGGCGACAGAGAGGGGCCACTGAAGGTCTTCTCGGGGCTGCAGCGTGCTTGTTTCATAAATTCCCTATTTGCTGGCCCCGTGCCCACCTTCTAGTGCATTCATTTCAGGTTCGTGACCTTATCCTAAGTACGTGCAGCAGGAAGCAGGTGCCTGTTAGCTCCGAGGTCTGGTTTTCTCTGTCCTGGAGGCAACAGCAGGAGGAGAGGGGAGAGGAAGGCAAAGGCTTTGGTGCCTTGGCTCAGGGAGGCCAGACACCCTTCAAAACACACCCCCGCCCCGCCGCCATCCTGCACCCGGGGCTTCTGCAGCTGGTGGCAGCAGGTGACAACGTCTGAGGAGCAATTTATGGCACAGGATTCTTTAGGAATTCGGTGACCAAAGCCCCCTCCAGGTGTGGCAGAGGATGGGCTTGCCTTGCAGTGAATTCCAGCCAATGGCACCTGATTCACAGCAAGGTTTTGGTGCCTGCTCAGAGGCAGAGGTAAGGAGCCCTCGCTTATTCATAGCAACCCCCAAATGCTGTCCCTAAAATGCCTGGGAAAGGCTACGCAAGCATCGAGAGACGCAACACACATTTACAAAGCACCTACGGTATAATTAGCACCAGGCAAGGCAACAATTATTTCAAATCTGCACTCGCCTCAAAATTCCCATTCCCCACATTTCCCTTTTAATTTGCCTTTTGTTTTCTAGGAAAAAAAAAAAAATAGACACCAGAGGAGAGGAACTCCCTGTTCCTATTCCTAAACGTACAAATCGACTCCTGCCCCAGCCCCCTGCTTTTTCCCTTCTCCCGCGACAGAATCATTGTCCATCTTCCCGGAGGCCAAGCCTTGCATGTGGGCTTTGCATATCATATTCTTCCACCTTGTCGTGTCTTCATATTCATTCTGTTTATCCCCTTCCTTTCTTGTGTATTTAACTTCTCGCTTTGAATTGGATCGTTTCCCTATTGGCTTTAAAACACGCACCTGTCTCTCAGATTAAAAAGAGAAATGCCCTCCACGCCTCACCTCCATCCGGCTTTGAACGGATCGCTCTCCTGCCGTTCAGTGCAAACTTCTCGAAAAGCATTATCTTCGCGGTGGCGGAGGTGGCTTGCTGCCCGACGAGTGTGGCAGCCCTCCTCCTGTCGTACAGAGTCGGTGGCTGCCCAGGCAGAGATTCTATTTCCAACCTCCCCTGCATCTAGGAAAGGCCCTGTAATTAGTTCTGCCGACGAAATGTGAGCGGGAGTCGTGTGCCGCTTCTATGCAGAGGCTTTAAGAAGTGGCCTTGTCCGCTGTGCTGCTTCCCCTCCGGCCGGTCGGATGCAGGCAGCTGCGATGATGAGGCCCCACTAGAGGATTCTGCCACCATAAAAAGGATGAAGGTGAGTTCCCCGGATCACAGCGTCACAGATCGCTGCCCACTGACCAGGAACACCCGTGTGCAACTGCTATGAGAGCAATCCACTAATTTTACTTTGCGAGGGAACTGAAATTTGGGTATTTACTTGTTGCAATACTTAGTATTGTTTTAACCAATAAACTCACCTACCAATCATTCCTCAGTGCACTCCGATCTAGTTTCCAATTTGTTGCTGGGAAACAGAACTCTGGGAAGCCATCAGTGGTTTCCAGGTTACTTAGTGTGATGGATGCTTTCTAGTCTAAATTGTACCTGACCCCAGCATTCCAGAGTGGCAGGCTCCTCTCTTCTTAGCAGGCTTCTTTTCCTTGGTTTCCACATCACGAAACGCAAGTCTCCACCTTTCTGCCCAGTTGCTCCTCGGTCTCCTTCATGGGCTCAGGGTCCACTACCTCATCTCGGGGCTCTACAGGCTTGACCATGGCTTCCAACCATGTTGACTTAACTAGCGCTGGACTTACCCACGGGCCATGAACTATTAGAAAATTGGGGAAGTTGCATTAATATGTAATTTCCGACATTTAAAAATAGGCATCACAGTCTGCAGTCTCTGAGAGAAAAGAAACAATCAAGGTGAGCCTACTATCACCCCAACTTTTGCCAGAAGGTACCTTCTAGATTTCATTACAGGGGAGGAAAAGACTAGCAAAGCACGGTGGTTTCACTGCGTTCACATGACAGAAATCAAAGTTGGAGAAGCCAAGGCGACTTGAGTTTACAGTGCAGAACACCAAAGGAGAGGGAGCTAGACAGAAGAGGACTCAAAGGGGTCCCCTGAGTCTTTGGCCCAATACTGAGGTGAGGCTGCGTGAGCCAGGCAAAGAGTAATTATCAGAGTACTGTAGGCTAAACAATTCACAGAGCTCACAAAGGGCTGGGTTATGTTCAAGTTCTAATCAAACAGACTGGCAAGACCTTGTTGAATGCTTAAGGCTCTCAGTAGCAACTCCAAAAAGGTCATGCCAGAGAAGCATAAATACGCTAGCCCAAAGAGTAAATTAAACCTAACGAAGCTTAAAAACAAGCTTTAACAAATTAAACTGACCTACAAGGAATTTAACCTCAAGACAAAATGAACTTCACACTTTACAAATAAATACAACAAAATTCGGGCACTTGACACTGTATCATTGTATTCTAAATGTCCAGAATCCAATCAAGAATTACTATACAGAAGAAGAATATTAGGGAGAAAAATAAGACCATAGAAACAAACCTACAAATAACAGAGGTGATGAGTAAGGCTGAAAAATAGTTGAATCAATGAGGATGAAAGGAAATATAAAAAGGAATAAAATATAACTTGTACAGATAAAATTATGATAGCTTAGAGAAAAAACTTCACTGGAGATTGGATAGCAGATTAACACTTTTGTCTTTATCCTGTTGGGTTCATTGAGCTTCTTGGATTTGTAGGTTCATAGCTTTCATCAAATTTGGAAAAAATTTGACCATTATTTATTTAAATTTTTTCCTATGCTCCACATCTTTTTGGGACTCTATCTAGTGACTTGATATTGTGCACCAGGTCATTGAGGCTATGTTCAATTTTTTTAGTCTTTTCCCCTCCCCCTATCTTTTGGTTTATATGGTTTCCATTATTATTTTTAAGTTTACTGGTTTATGTATTTACTACACTATACTTTTTATCATTGTTTTAGAATATACTCCTCCTCCTTATTTTTTTTTTTTTAAAGTTAACTATGAAACAGCCTGAGTTCATTCGGGAGGTATCCAGAAGAAGACATGGCTATCACAGGAGATGACAGTTCCGTGCGTGTCACTGCCCCTAAAGACCTCCCAGTGGGACAAGATGTGCAGGTGGAAGACAGTGACCATGGTGACCCCAACCCTGGGGAGGCCTAGGCTAATGTGTGAGTGTTTATGTCTCGGTTTTTAACGAAAAAGTTTTAAACGTAAAAAAAAAAATAAATAAAAATTTAAATAGAAAAAAACTTATAGAATAAGGACATAACGAAAGAAAAGAGTCGAAAAGTCTTTTAAAAAATTAAAAAGTTTATAAGGTAACAAAGTTACAGTAAGCCATGGTTAACCTATTATTGAAGAAAGAAAGGTATCTTTTATATATTTAGCGTAGCGTAAGTGTGCAGAGCCTACAACATCTACAGTAGTGCACAGGAATGTTCTAGGCCTTCACATCCACTCACCGTCGCTCCCTGGCTCAGCCAGAGCAACTTCCAGACCTGCATGGGAAGTGCTTGCCTTGTACAGAGGTGCCATCTTTTGTCTTTTATACTGTGTGTTCACTGTACCTTTTCTATGTTTGGATATGTTTAGATACACGGATACTTACCATTGCATTAACATTGCCTACTGTCTTCAGTACAGTAACACGCTGCTCAGGTTTGTAGCCTGAGAGCCACGGGCTGCACCACATAGCCTAGGTGTGTAGCAGGCTGTACCATTTTAGGTTTACCTAAGTTCACTCTATCTTAGGACAACAACCAAATTGCCTAATGATGCATTTCTCACAGTGTATCCCAGTCATTAGGAGACACGTGACCGTATGCCGAACTCCTAATAACGAGACAAAAACCTCAATGAAATCATGTACTAAATGGTTAATCAGACCCTTCCTAGAAGACGTTTAATATCATTTATCATCAAACCAATACAAATTAAAACCACTACAAGACACCACTACACGCCAGGTAGAAAAACTAAAATTAAAAAGACTGACAATATCAAGTATTGGCAAGGATGTTTGGCAACTGGAAATCTCATCATTGCTGGGGATAGAAAATGATGCAACCACTTTGGCAAACCTTTGGCAGTTTCTTATGAAGTTTACATTTACCCTAGCGCACAGAATTTCAGTGCTGTTTATTTACCCAAGATAAATGCAAAGGTGGCCACACAAAGACTTGTGCATGGATATTCATAGTAGCTTTCTACATAATAGCAGAACATGGGAAAATGCAAATGCTTATCAACAGGGTAAACGGATTACACAGTCTGTGGCATGTTCCACGCAACACAATACTAGTTGGCAGTAAAAGGAATGAACTTCTGATACATGCACTGGTTTGGATGAATCCAGAAAACACTTTGCTGAGTAAAAAAAGGCAGACACAAAAAGAGTGCACTGCTGTGTGGTTCCATTTATAAGAATTCTAGAATGAGCAAAACTAATCTCTAGAAACAGAAGGCAGATCAGCAGTTACCTGGGGCTAGCTTTGGGGAAGGACATCAGTTGACTCCAAGTGGGGCACAAGAGAAATATTGGGGGTAATGGAAAAGGTTGTGTATTTTGACTGCAGTGGTGGTGGTTACATGGTAGTAGACCTTTGTCAAATCTCCTCAAACCTTACACTTTAAACAGACTGCATGTTATTGTATGCAAATCATACTATACCTCAATAAAGTTGATTAAAAATAAAAAGTGTGGATTCAGAGAGAAAGGAACTTACACACTGTTGGCTGAACTGCAAATTAGTACAACCTCTATGGAAAACAGTATGGAGACTCCTCAAAGAACTAAAAGTAGACCTACCATTTGATCCAGCTATCCCACTACTGGGTATTTACCCAAAGAAAAAAAGAAGTCATTTTATCAAAAAGATAATCACCTGCACTGGGATGTTTATTACAGCACAATTTACAATTGCAAAGATGTGGAATCAACCCAAGTGCCCATCAATTCATGAGTCGATTAACAAAATGTGGCATACATATACTGTGGAATACTATACAGACATGAAGAAGGATGAATTAAGGCCTTTGGCAACAATTTGGATGGAGCTGGAGACCATTATGCTAAGTAAAGTATCTAAATAATGGAAAAACAAACACCACATGTGCACAGAGGGAAGTAAAACTCAGTGGAAATCAAGCAGCGGGGAGAGGGGAGGTGGGGATGGGTGGAAACCTACCCAACGGGTACCATGTGCACTATTTGTGTGACGGGCACACCCATAGCCCTGAGTCAAGCATAACACAATTAATACATATAAACCAAAAACCTTTGTACCCCCATAATATTTTGAAATAATAATTTTAAAAGAATCTAGAAAAAGTGTTTTATGAGAATACAAAGGAGGGAGCAATTTGTCTGAAACGGAACTATGGAGAAAGACTTATGGAGACGTTAACATTTGCACCAGTCCTTATAGGAAGAAAGAGAAAGGACATTCTATGAAAAAATTTTATATAATTTTTGAAAATGTGAGCAAGGAGTCCACAGGGAGAGCCTGGTTGACTCTCTAGATAGTTCTCATAAGTTGACAATAACTTGGTGAGTTCTCCACTGCCCCAGGGATTGGCCTTCAGGTAGCCATCAGCAGTATCTCATTTGTTTATTATATATATTGTGTGTATATTTATTGGGCATATGTATATAATGAGGGATATGATTAATAATAACTTACAACACTTCTATCAAAATACGAAGCAAAATATGGTAAAAATCAACAACAACAAAAAATACACAATAAAAATTTTGAAAGCTCTAAAGATTTCATAAAATATTTGGGGGATAAAGACCAAAATCCTCAGTGACCCCTGAGATACCGAATGTCCAACGTCTACCTGCCTCCCTCCAACCCAGCCCCAGCCCCAGCCCTCTCTGCACCCCAAGCATCCTGACTTTCTTTCTCTTCTGGAAAAATCAGCATCTCTCCAAAAAGGCCAGACCTTTTTTTAAAAAACCTGGATTCATCATAATCCTTGATTCGTGGCATGCCCTCATCAGGGACAGGCGTGGCCTGCGTTGTCTAGTTAGCTACTAAGGTTGTTTTATTTGTTTTCAATGGTCCTCTTCTTCACTGTCTTCGCTGCTCCCGGGCAATCTTGCCCTCTTCCCACAGTTCCAACCAATGGTGCATGTGTTTGTATGTCCTTTGCTACTCAGATCCCACCTGAGTTACAGAGCCAGCCCACCTGCCCAGCTGTCTCAAAATCACTTCCAACTTAACCAGCTCGAAACCAAACTCACTTTCCTCCCAGTGCTTCTCAGTACACCGTCCAGCATCTTTCTACTTCCCAAATCAAACACAGGCTCCTCCCTGGCTCGTCCTTCTCCCTCCCGCCCGCCCCATGTCCAACCCATCAACATCAATCTTCCTTTCTACTGTTCTTTCCATTCATCTGCTTCTCATCATCACATCATAACCACCTCGTCATCCAAGCTGCCATCCCCGCCACCCTGGGGTGTGGCTGTGGCTTCCCTGCCAGCCTCCCCCGCATTCTCCCTCAACACCAATAACGAAATACCCACGGGGCCACCAGAATGAGCCTTTGACCTATAAATGTCCCTCTGTCATCACACCGCCCAAAACCCTCAACAAGACCTACGAGATCCTACGTGGCCCACATTCTGCCCACCCCTGCAACCCCACCCCACGTCACGCACCCCATCTCTCTGCACCCCGGGAAATGCGATCCCCTCTCCAATTGCGAGACTTCTTTTTCCTAATCTCGGGGAAACAGAACCATATCAGTCATGGTATTTACTTGGTGACCCACTCTCGTCACTGGCCATAGATGGCTTGGCTTATTTACTTATTTATGTATCTTGGAAGTGATTTTTTATACTGTAACAGGCACTCACAAGCTCATGACCAAAACAAAAGCAAGGATCTTGACGACAATCTACGGCTAACCATGCGTTCCCCTGGCATCCTCCCAGCAACCAACCCTAGGTAACCCTCACCTTGAATCTCCTGTCCATCATTCCCTTGGCTTCCCAGCTAGAGTTTTATTACATGCATATGTGAACACATACACACACACACGTGATGCATATTATGTGATATGTAATGTATTTTATGTAATATATGCATATGTTCCTGTATGTATTTATATATATATATATATATATATTCCTAAAAATAATTTTAGTTGTTTATGGATTTATAATAATAGTTTAATCTTGTGTATATTATTTTGGGACTTGATTTTCTATTATTGTATTAAGATTTTAAGGGTTTGAGGTTTTATGGATCACCCATATTGTTGCATGCCATGGTTGCAGGCCCATCTATTTTGACTAATAGGCAACCTTCCACTGTGTGGTTGCACCATTGTTTATTTATCCACTTTCCAATGGATCACCAATCACATTGTTTCCTGGCTTGTCTTTTTTCTGTTATGAACCAGTACTGCTGAGGGGTCGAGTCATTGCACACCTGCAAGGCCCCACACCCCCAGTGAAGCCGGAAGCAACATCCGGCTTCTGGAAACTGTTGCTTGCTTGCCTGCACCATGGAAACTGTTGCTTGCTTGCGCCAACTTTGCATTGTTTGAACCCCTGTATAGTGGGGCTACCAGCCAACCAATCATGTTAAAGGTCAATGCATGATCCACACGTGATTAGCCAATGCATAGCGTATGCACCATAGGGATAAAAGGCACGCTGCAACCCTGGTCGGGGTCCTTGCCTACAAGAGTGGCCACTGCGTTGGTGCTCTGGGGCTTGGACCCTGGCTAGCCAGAAAATAAACCTCCTCTTGTGTGATTGCATCCTCCATGTCTCTGCTTTTCTGTTCAGTGGGGCTGTGGAAGGTCGGTCCTTAATACTGCTATGAACATTCTTGTACATGCTCCCATGGTATACTTCTTGATATGTATTCCGGGGAGTATGAGAGTCTGGCTTTAGGAAGAAATTCCAAACTGATCATGCCTGTGCACACTCCCCCCAGCAGTGCAGAAGAGACGCTGTGGTCCCATAGTCTCTGCCACACTTGGTATTGTCAGCCTTGTACCCATGCCAACCAAATGGCGTGAGATGGTATCTGTACTTCCCTGATCAATAATTGCTTTGAACAAGTCTAGGTATGTGTATTAGCCAAAATTTGTTTTCTTCCCTATGAAATGTCTTTTTGTGTTATTTGCTCATTTTTACTAGGTTGTTTGTGCTTCTCTCACTGATTTGTAAGAGTCCTAGTCATCCTCTTGACTCTAACCCATTGTTATTTATGTCTGTTATAGATATGTTCTGGGGCCCTAGGCCTTTCTATGCAAACCGGGATACTCTTCCCTCTCCGCCTCACCTAGTAAGCCCTTACCCATCCTCAGATCTCGTCTCGGATATCACTTCCTGGGGGAAACCTTCTCTGACTTCCCGATTTGGTCAAATCCCACTGTCTCCTGTTCTCATAGTACCAAGTAACACTCCTTCTTATCATTCCTGCAGCTCTAATCTTTACATGTGCTTGTGAGATTCTCTAATGCACCCTCCAAAAGGACAAGGATGCACCCATTTCCTGCTTGCAGTTTATCCACTGTGCCTGCCTCAGAATAGGTCCCCAACAAATATTTTCAGGTGAACAAATAAACGCCCCATCTGCAGGCTTGTTTGCTCACATCTCCTCCAAATGCAGCCCTGGCTGCGCCCCTGAGCCCCCGCCCCGCCCCCTCCCTCTTCCATTCTACCGCCTGTATTCACGTCTCTCCTTGCTTCCTTCTGTCTTCCTTAGTCCCTGTCAGCATCGCCAGGCCCGAGGAAGGAATTTAGCATTCCTGTGCCCGTTTGATGCGTCTTTCATTCCATGGGAGGAAGACGTAAGATGAAAGGGCACGCCAGAGGGCTGGTAACAACGTCTCTCTCACCCAGGCTCCCGTCTACAGGGATAACAACGGGATTCCGTTATCTTATCAGGCCAGTGCACGAAAGGCACTTGGTTTCATGGAGCCAAACACCGTTTTTTGGAGAGTGACGGTGAGCGGGAAGTGGCTCCAGGACGGGGGAGAGGCCAGGTGCACCATGCACCTGTTGCGCAGGCTCCTTAGAGGCAGAACTGCTCCTTTCCCTGACCCACGCACCTGGGAGCCCGCCCTGGGCGCATTCCGGCGAGTCCTCCTCACACCTGGGGGGGGGGGGCTCAAGCTCGTCCTGTGACAGCCACCTTCCCTGTGCCTTCAGAGCAGCCCCGCACGTGGCTGTAAACACAGACGCTGCCAAGCTGGCCTCTCTGCTGTTTCTTGGGTTCTTTTTCACTTCTGTCAAGAAAGAGCAAAAAATGGCAGACAAGAGATATTCTCGGATTCGAGTCCATCGGGACACCTCCTGGAGGTCAAGGGGCACAGGGGCGGGCCCTGGGAGCTGGGCTGGGTCTGCAGAGGTGAGCCCTCCCGCCACGGTGGGGGTGGGGCGGGGGGGACGCGAGTCCCGGCGTGTCTTTGCTGCTTCCCTTCCACCGGGTCGGCACACAGTCTGGCCGTTGTGCAGCGTTATGTCCCCCTTTAGGACAATGTACTTGGGTTTGGGTTCTTTTCGCTTTGTTTACCCGGTAATGGTTACAGCAAGAGGGATGCACCTGTTCGGCAGGCCCATTAGACTCCGAATTGCTTTTCTCCGGAGCGGAGGCCTGCAGGAAAACCAGCCTTGGCATTCGAAGCACACCGCGGCGGCGGGACGCGAGCGGGCGCACAAGACCAAGACGCAGCAGCCTTGAGCCGCGTCGTGACGCGGAGCTGCTCGGGGCGGGCAGCGGGGGGCGGCCTGGAACCAGGCCGGGGCTTCCGGAGGAGGAACGCGCCCAAGGTCACGCTGCCAATTAGTCGTCAAGCTGGAGTTAGAATCGCAGGAAGCAGGTCTGTGTGGCTCCGAGCCCACGCTCTCCCCCAGCACTTCATATGGGGGCGCAGCTGAGAAGAGAGAGAGGTGGAGGGAGAGGAGGGGAGCCGGGAGGCTGCTATGGCGAAGTCAGGGCGTCTGGGCTCCCACGCTTTGAGTGACAGAGGCCTGCAGAGGCTGCTGATGGGGCAGGTGGGGGGGACAAGTCAGGGATGGGGGCGTGGAAGGGAAGAAAGACAATGGATGCTTCCTCTCTCCCACACTTTGAGCTTCCCCCAGCGGTAAGCCCCCACCCGGTGGGTCTGATCCCTCCTCCCGTCTCTCCCTGCAGGTGCAAACCCTAAGTGCATCCTGATTCTGGGGTGAAAAGAACAAGACCAGATGCCCGCAGCTCAGGGCTCCCTTCATCCACGACGCCCCGCGTTGGGGAGAGGCGGGGGCGCACAGGCAGGCTTTGTACCGTCTTTTGTTTGGAGTGTCAGCGTCACAGCCTGACACAGAAGCTGCTCCTGGGCCCTGGCGACTTACTTTGTCATCTGCCGCCTCTCGTGCAGGTGTGCGTATTTTAGCTGGAGGAGCCCAGGCATGGAAATCGCTCTCCCCGTGCCCATATATTATCAGTATTTTTTAACATGTCGCCTTCCAAGCAGGTAATGCATTTGCAGAGACAGCGATCTTTCATCGGGAGATTATGATGATTTGTGTTCTCTGTCTAAATTCCAGCATAAATTTCAGAGCCAGCGAGGCATTGGCTTGTGGCAAGAGCTGTGTTCCGAGATGTGGCAGGCTATCTCTGCAAACCCCGGGCTCTCAGCCATTTGTCCTGATTAGGGAAAGGCTCTGATATTCTTCCTTGTGCCTCACCTCTATTTTTTTTTTTTTTTCAAATCGCTCTTCCAGCAGGTCACCTTTGCAGCTGGGTTCAAGCAGCCTCGAGGTATGTTTACTGGGCTGTTCCGAAGCATAATGTTTAAGTAAATCAACTGCCAGAACTCCTGGCTCTGCTGAAATTAGCAGTGTGGCCTGGGTCAAGTCGCTTAACCCGCTACACTTCTGTTTCTTCATTAGTAAATGGAAATAGTAATCCCTATGTCACAAGAGTTAATGGGAGGATTAAATAAGGAGCAGAAATGAGAACCCTCCTGTAATACCTAGAAAAGCTGTAGGTGAAACCCGTGCTTTCGTCCCTGCCTCCTCCCAGAATTGCATGCACCCCTCAGGCGTAGGCTGTGACCACACCCTGCTTGGACAGTCCCTTCAGTAAGCCCCTGTCCTCTCAAGAGTTTTTCTAACCCCCCCGCCCCAGAGTGTCCCTGAACAAGATGCATGCTAAGTCATTTTGCCAAGTGTATTAGTTTGCCGAGGCTACCACAGAGGAGTACCACAGGCTGGGTGGCTGAAACAATAGAAATGCATTGTCTCCCAGTCTGGAGGCTGGAAGCCCAAGGGCAAGGTGTCGGCAGGGCTGGTTACTTCTGAGGACTCTCCCTTTGGCTTGGAGAGGCCACCTTCTCCCTGTGTCCTCACGTGGTCACCCTTCCTTCTGTACCCGTCTGTGTCCTGATCTCTTCTTCCTATAAGGACATCCGTCATGTTAGATAGAGCACATCCTAATGACCTCATTTTAACTTAATGACCTCCTTAGGGACCCTGCCTCTACATACAGTCTCATTCTGGGGTACGGAGAGCTAGGACTTCAACTTAGGTATTTGGAGGCAAGGGTGGAAGGGGACACAATTCGGCCCATGGCACCGTGACATTAGAAGCACAAAGATGTGGAAACAACCCAAGTGCCCATCAATACGTGAGTAGATTGATAAAATGTGGTATATGTGTGCCATGGAGTACTACTCAGCCGTAAAAAAATGGTGACTTAATACCTCTTGCATTAACCTGGATGGAACTGGAGCCCATTCTCCTAAGCAAAGTATCGCGAGAATGGGAAAACAAGCACCACACGTACTCACCATTACATTGGAACTAATCGATCAACACTTATGTGCACGTATGGAAATAACATTCACCACCGGAAACCAATCAGGTGGGAGGGGGAGGAGGGGATGGGTAAAATCACATCTAACAGGTACAATGCTCGCTATCTGGGGGATGGGCACACATAATTTTGACTCAAATGTACAAAAGCAATTTATGTAACCCAAACATTTGTACCCCTGTAATATTCTGAAATTTAAAAAAAAAAAGGAAAAGAAAAAAAAAGCACAAATACTTGAGGCATAATTGTAAAGACGTCTCAAAATCGGACCGAGAGTGATGGGCTTCCCACCTCCCAAAACAGCAGTGCCTTCCTTCTGTACCTGACGACACTTTCCTTCCAGAGTCCCGGCTGGTCCTTACATGCCCCTTCCAGTGACAAATGGAAGAACCGACAGTAGGAAGTGCCAGCACTGGGTCTGGAACCCAGGTACGTGGCTCCTGGCCGTCTTGGAGCGTGACTCTGGACTGTCACCGTCCAACGTTGCTCACTGCGTCTGGGAGCACATGGCTAAGAGGGCAGGAGGGTTCCCACAGCAGACAAGCAAGCGCCTTGGGGCAGGTGACACGTGGCTTCCCTGCTCGCCAGCCATCCCCACTGACGCCGACACAGCGGTGCCGTCCACCAGCTCCCCGGTGGGGGACAACTGCTCTGACGCAGGGCGCCTTCCCCAGGGCCAGGCCGGGCTGAACGGTTCCCCTGTACCTTGTTTTCTGTTTTGTTTCCTGTAATAGAAAGCCCTTCACCCCCAGCCCTCCCTGATGTAGAGATTGCAGCGGGCCAAGAGGTACAAGAGAACAATTGGCACTGTTTGGACAAACGAGAAGACCGGAACTCAGTTGGTGGCAACAACAGGCATAAGAGGTCCAGCTGTGAACAGTCACAGCCGATAGTGGCGTTGTTGGGGCAAACTTTGGGCAAGAATGGGGCCAACGAGGCAGTGAGGTAGTTCACCCTGCCTGCTCCCAGGGCCTACAGCTACCTTGTGTTCTACTAATCCAAAGATAGATAAGACAGACAGACAGGTAGGCAAGCAGGTAGATAGACAGACAGGTAGACGAGCAGGTAGACAGACAGGTAGGCGAGCAGGTAGACAGACATGTAGACGAGCAGGTAGACAGACAGACAGGTAAACGAGCAGGTACACAGACAGGTAGGCGAGCAGGTAGACAGACAGGTAGATGAGCAGGTAGACAGACAGGTAGGCGAGCAAGTAGACAGGTAGGCGAGCAGGTAGACAGACAGGTAGACGAGCAGGTAGACAGACAGGTAGGCGAGCAGGTAGACAGGTAGATGAGCAGGTAGACAGACAGACAGGTAGGCAAGTAGGTAGACAGGTAGACAGGCAGATAGGTAGACAAGCAGGAAGACAAGACAGACAGGTAGGCAAACAGGTAGACAGATAGGTAGGCAAGCAGGTAGACAGACAGACAGACAAGCAGGTAGACAGACAGGTAGACAGATAGATATATAGATAGGTAGATAGATCTCCACAGTGGCAGTATTTGTCCCCAAATCCCCCAACACGTTTTATTCATCAGAATGATTAGACATTTGGGGAGGGCAAGTACTTATTGTTAATGGACTTCTGTGGGTCACGTGAGAAGCAGCAGACTGATGTAGGGAGAAGGCCCCAGCCCAAGAACAGCTCTGTCACCGGCCAAGCCTCACACTCTCATGCCAGACTCATCAGACAGGTTGTAAAGGGCAGACATCAAGCCTCGGGCCACATCACTTACTAGATAAGTGACTGTGAAGCCATTCCTCAGCTTCTCTAAGAATGTCCCCCTGCGTGAAAACTGAGATAAAAATGCAGGGGTGCTGAGACCAGGACATGAGGTCGCACATACCAAGCCCCTGTTGCACCCCCTGGTATTCAATGTGTCCTCCTCCCCACTCGGCAGCCTTACTGCGTGCGAGAGCTGGGGAGCAGGTTGCTAACAGCTGGAGTTTATGGGGTCTGTGTCCTCTGGGGCCGCCAAAACCACCACCTGTCCCAGCCACTCGGGCTACCTCCTGTCATCCATCTGCACTGCTCGCATGATCCTGATTGGGTAATTTTTGAATCCCACTGTTGTTGATTGGATGTTAAAGCTTGTAGTTGATTGGACGCCTTTGGAGCCCTACCAAGGGTATAAAAGCAGGAGGAGAACAAGGAAGTGGGGGCAGAAGATCAGAAGACGGGAGGAGAGCTGTAACACTTGCTGCGCTGAGCCTGCTGTGGAGGAACAAAGGCTGTTTTCCGACTCTTCCTGAGGGCAGCACATCAGCAAGGCTGGAGGAGAGCCTGGGTGGGGGAAGAGATTGGAGAGAGGGAGCAGAGAAAGGCCACTTGAATGGGAAAGTGTTGTGACTCACACCAGCCAGGAGCTAGTGCCTGTAAGAGGCAGGGCTTCGGAAGTGTTTGATGATTGAATAACTGAATGTCCAGCACCCAAACCACTTCTAGGATTTGCTCCAATTGCACTTAACTCTCTCCCTGCCTTATTTTACTATAGTTCTTCGTGCCTCTATTGTCAAGCCAAGATCAGAAAAATAGTTATCCGTCTCAATTCTTCAGTAAACTGTAAGTAACTTGAGGGCAAGGACTGTCTCACTCTGGTGCTTTGCAACTCCAGCAATTGAGAAATGTCTCAGTAATTATTTGCTAATTTAACTAAAGATGCTCTGTGCCTTGTGGAGCCCTGCCCCTGAGCTCACACAAGCCTCCAACTTCCTGGGGGCATTTAGTCCACACGAAAGTTATCCTTGGAGGGGCTGCTTGCATTTCCCAGAGGAAAAACCCAGAAGTCAAGATGCTTCAGGGCCTCCTATTTCATTTATTTATTGCATAATGCTTGAGTACTTGAACTTACATCACTACAAAGGTCTCCCTAGAATTTTAACCACAAAGTATTGCTGGAGGAAGCTGAATGTCCAGCCGACTTGTTGGATGCAGGGGGGAAAAAAATAAAAACATTTTAGGAGCAAACCCCAATCTAATTTTTCTTTTTTTTTCTTTTTTTTTTTTGGTCTTTCAAACCATAGCAAGTGAGCCCAGCATGCAACACTTGGAAGCTTCTAAATGGTAAAAAGTGGGCTCAGAGAATCCATGTTTGGAAGGAACCTTAAAATCCATGGGAGGCTCTTTCCATATCGTCACCACCTACCCCCTCTGGCCTTTAAGAGAGAAAACACAGCAATTGATTGCTACCATCCTTTCCATGTAAGCACGCAGTCGGATACAATTTCTAAGCAGACTATTGACAAGCACAGTCCCCTGAGTGTGAACAGCTCACAACTCAGCCGGAAGAGAAACGGAAAAGTCACTCCTTACCTAATGTCACAAGCACCCAAATGACAGTGGGAGAGCGACCATCTGTCCCCAAACCACCATTCTTCGCTAAAACTACAAATGGGGACCTGGTGTAAGATGACTGCAGGTGACTACTCAGGAAAAGAGAGAGAGAGGAGAAAAAGGCATTTCATTAAAACGGCGCAGCGCGGAATTAAATACCCAGCCCACATCTTCCTCCTTTCCTCCGCCCCACCCGCCACGCCCTTCCAGAGGGAGGCTCAGATCGGTATCGGCTCCGAGGAGGGAACGCTCAGTAAACAGTATTATTAACCCATAGGCTGGCGATGAATCAGGGCAGGAAGGTGACCTCAGCAGGCTGCAGTAATCCTGCACGTCACGATGAATTTATGAGGCCAATTTTATTGGCCTGCGTGACCCGGGCTCCTTGGAGACGTTGCAGTCACAAATCCAATCCATTTGGCTTAAGAGTTGTGTGCAGCGGCAGCGTGGGGCTGAGCCAGGCCACCCCCCACCCTCTCCAAGAGGGCGCCCTCGAGCGTGGTCTCAGGGACATGGTGTTCCCGCGCCACTCAGTCACTCCTGAGAGCCGGCCAGCCCTGCCCTAAGAGCCAGCCCAGTGCTCCGCCAGGCCCTTCCCCTCTCTGGGGCTCAGCACTCCGTGGCGGAACAGGGCCGACCACCGGCACTTCTAGAGGCTTCTAGGGGGGCCAGAGGTGTTTTAGGGGAGGACGAGGCCTGCTCACTGCAGTCCGGTGAGCACCTCTGGTCCAAGCTGCCCCATGTGGGTAGTTCTGCCAAGTCGCTGGCTCAACCCAAAGTGTAAGATCCTGGGCTATAAAGACAACGGACACCTTCCAGCTTCTGTTCACTGCTTGCTTGCTCACCGCAAGGCATTATGAGTACATTATGGGATGGAGAGGAGAAAGACAAAGAACGTGGAAACCGGAGTCTCTCGGCTAGGACCCGGAACAGGTTGGAGCCTATCGGGGGCAGGATGAAGTAAGAATCACTGTGGGGGCGGATGCATGACCAGCGTGTAAACAACTGAGTTATAAAAAGGGGACTAGCTCACAAAGGAGGGTCCCTGCCCGGAGAAGAGGCCACTGCGCTGGCACTCTGGGGGCTGGGACCCTAGCTCGAGCTAGACAGTAAAACTCCTTTTTGATAATTACAGCCTCGGTGACTCTGTCTCTCTGTCCCGCGGCCTCGTGAATCTCGAATATAACAGAAGCGCCGCCAGGCGCATCCAGATGCTGCCCCTTGGCAATCACCGGTAGATATTCATGATACGGCAGAGACATCCCAAGCGAGTCTGCGACGACGGGGTCTCCCTCCACCTCCCCACCGTGGGGGCAGAAAAGCTGAACCTCCTGCTACCAGCAGCTAGAGGGACCTCGGGTCCGGCCAGGCGCCGTCCCTGTAAGGGACAGCAGGGGCCTGCAGAGTTCTTTAAGCAGAGGGCCTGGCGCTCACCTGCCCTCACCTGCTCTCTGCCGGCTCCCGGAGCTGGGCGGAAGGCGTTTAAGTCTATTTGACTGTCCCTGTCATCGGAAGGTTTACGGATGGTTAATTTATTCTTTATAGTACAGCCATTGATGGCTGTTAAATCACAAATGAGAGCCAATAAAGGGTGAATTGCAGCTGAAATTACACTGTTTATATGACAGCAGAGTGCCGGCTAAAAGATTCATATGCTGCTGATGAAGTATGTTATAAATTTTAATTACCATAGTTTGTACAAATGACATGTTTGAAATGCTATTGAGTAATGTGACCCTGATAATGAAACTATAAAATAAATCATTAACTTTCTGAATGAGCTTTTTTATTTCAGTGCTGCATAGAGTAAACTTTTCAGTTTATTCCAGATCAGTCTCTTTATGTCCCCACCCTCCGCCCCTGGCCCAACCGCCTCCTCTCTGCCCGGGGCCTGGTGACAGCCTGCAGGAAGAGCCTCCGGCAAGACTGAGCTCGCCGGACAGGGCTCCGGGCTGGGGGAGGGAGAGCCGGCCAGGGGCGGGGGGTCTAGACGCGCACCTTGAACAAACAAGCCCCATGGAGTTTGCCACCTGCAGGAAGAAAGGACCCCTTTTTCAAACCTACAGACCCTCCAAAGACCCCACCCACTAGCAGGTGGGTGCTGGAGCAGACTCACCCAGCACGGCCACCTGCAGAGAGACCCCAGAGGTATCGGCTCTGGGCGAGGGTCAGGCTGTGCAGCGGGTGAGACACTCGCCAGGAAACTGGGCTGATTTTCCTGGCCAGCATCTCAATTAAGAGTCCAGAAGGGAAAACTGAAGCAGGTGTTTCGTGGGCTTCCCCATTCTTAGAGCAGGCCTACTTCAATGCCTGGTCCATCTCGTTATGAATGATCCCTGCACGGCCCTCGCAAGGTGCCAGTCACTGTGGTTAAACACATCTTGCCAAAAGAGCCAGAAGCTCCAGGAAAAAGCTAGGCGGAGAAGCCCCATCACAAGCCTTTCAGTGTAACTCCCTACTCCAGGACTTGGGGCTGAAGCAGACACACCCCTTTAGTCCTGTAGGGCAGGAAACCCATGGGTAAGTTGGGCAAAACCGTGGGTTCATAGGACGTGAGGACATCAAGAGAACCTGGACCTCCTTTGGCCCTAAAACTCTCAATGTGGGGTAGAGAAGAGAGGGGAGAGAAAACACAGGGGAAGGGGTTTGTTCCCAGACATTTGTCAATTCCAGAAGAATTAAAGTTTGACAATGTCAGGTGCGGTGGCTCACCGCTGTAATCCTAGCACTCTGGGAGGCTGAGGCAGGAGGATTGCTTGAGCTCAGGAGTTCGAGACCAGAACGAGCAAGAGTGAGACTCCATCTTACTAAAAATAGAAAAATAAGCCGGGCGTGGTGGTGCACACCTGCAGTCCCAGCTACTCGGGAGGCTGAGACAGAAGGATTGCTTGAGCCCAGGAGTTTGAGGTTGCTGTGAGCTATGATAATGCCATGGCACTCTACCTGGGGCAACAGAGCGAGACCAAGGAAAAACGGAATGGAAAGGAGAGGGGAGGGGAGGGGAGGGGAGGGGAGGGGAGGGGAGGGGAGGGGAGGGGAGGGGAGAGGGGGAAGGGAGGGAAGGGAAGGGAAGGGAAGGGAAGGGAAGGGAAGGGAAGGGAAGGGAAGGGAAGGGAAGGGAAGGGAAGGGAAGGGAAGGGAAGGGAAAGGAAGGGAAAGGAAGGGAAAGGAAGGGAAAGGAAGGGAAAGGAAGGGAAAGGAGAAAGGAAAGGAGAAAGGAAAGGAAAGGAAAGGAGAAAGGAAAGGAGAAAGGAAAGGAAAGGAAAGGAGAAAGGAAAGGAAAGGAGAAAGGAAGAGAGAAAAGGAAGGACGGAAGGAAGGCAAAAAAGAAAGAAAGTTTGGCAAAGCCTCTCTGTGTTTCTCATGCTCCCTCCAGGGCGTGCCCAGAGGAACTGGAGGCCCAGAGAGGCAGTGGCAGACTGGGATTATACCCTCATGGCCAAGGCTAAGAGAAGAACATCCCGTCCATTCAATGGGGCCAGATTACCCAAGGCGGGCTTGGTCAGCAGTGTGACACCACTGATGGTACCACGGCAGCCAGCATCCTCTCTGCTCCCGCTCCAGGGAAGGCCACCAAGCACACCCCCTCCCTCTGCAGACAGGCTGCCTGGCGCGGTGGCAAGGCCCAGGGGAAGGACAGCTCTCTCTCTCCCCTCATTCCCCAGGGCAAAGGAGCTCTCTGGAGTGTGCCACACGGAAAGAAAGTCACACTGCCAGCGGCGTGCGGAGGACCCTGGGGCATGACGCTGCGACTTGTTAGGAAGCGCTGTCATGCCGAGGCCTCCTGGTGCTGCAGGGCCTCCCTTCCGCCAGCCGGTGACAGAAGAGGAGGGACGGTGACACTCACTCATCCCCTTCTGCGGACGAGCAAACGGGAGCAAACCTGGGAAGGGCTTTGTCTTGGGTCACGGAGCACGCCGGCAGCTGGAGCAAGGAGAAAGTCCCAATGCCTTCATGATCAAGCCAGGGTGTGTGGCACCTACCGGAAATATTTGATGACACTAAGGGATTATTGTTGGATCTTTTTAAGGTCTGATAGGGGTACTGCAATTTTTTTAGCATTGAGAGATGCCTACTGAAGTGATAACAGATGGAACGGCGTGACGGCGGTGGTTCACTCCACAATAATTCAAGGTGGGACGGGATGGGGGACGGTTGGAAGAGGCAAGACAGGCCACGAGTGGGCTCCGCTAAAGCTTGTGACGAGCACATGCCGGTTCGTCATGCGTCTTTCTGTGTCTGTTTGACATTTTCCACAATGAAGGAACGTTTTTAAAATGCCCAGGCCGGCGCGCGGTGGCTCACGCCTGTCATCCTAGCACTCTGGGAGGCCGAGGCAGGCGGCTTGCTCCAGGTCAGGAGTTTGAAACCAGCCTCAGAAAGAGCGAGACCCCGTCTCTACCATAAATAGAAAGAAATTAATTGGCCAACTGATATATATAGAAAAAAATTAGCCGGGCATGGTGGCGCGTGCCTGTAGTCCCAGCTACTCGGGAGGCTGAGGCAGGAGGATCGCTTGAGCCCAGGAGTTTGAGGTTGCTGTGAGCGAGGCTGACGCCATGGCACTCACTCTAGCCTGGGCAACAGAGTGAGACTCTGTCTCAAAAATAAATAAATAAATAAATAAATAAATAAATAAATAAATAAATAAATAAATAAATAAATAAAATGCCTGAATGTCCTTTAGCCCCCAAAGCCCACTGCGGCGTTCATGTCCCCATGCATTCTAAGCAATGCTAGGTGAGGAAAGAAGGTGGGCTGCGTGCATCCAGTCACGTGCGGGAGGGCGTGCACCTTTTCCTTCCCTGCGCCTGGCCTCAGGACACAGTGGCCCACCTCGTTGGAGGGACAGTCGTGAGCCCCGGAGGAGCCCTGGCGGGCACACGCGGACGGTCTGCCCGGCGGGAGTGGACCCGCTGCACCCAAGCAGGTCCCTGGCCGCTTGGAGCCTGGCTTCCTTCCTCACGTGCCCACCCAGGAGGATGGCCCGCATCCGACTGATTGGGAGGATACGGGGGAGCAACTTAAATCTTGAGAGGGAGCTCCTAGGGCATAGCAGAGTGTACGTCCCCTACCTAAATCGCGTCCCTGCCTTGGATGAGCTCCGAGGTTCAGGCAAGTTTCTTAATGTCTCCTGCCTCGGGGACCTCCGAGACCAAAGCGGGGTGGATGCAAGGATCCCCGGACTTTAATATACGCAAAAAAAAAACCTAGGAGCAACACAGTGCATCATGTAAGGTGTTATTATTGTTGCCCTATAATGGTCTACTAATATAAAACGTCCATATCACTGAAAGAACCCTGGAGTGTCACGTTAGAAGAGAATTTACGAACTTATTTATTCCAAGCCCCGCTTTTCAGGGAACCGTGCAGCTGATGGGTCTCACCGGAGTCGTGTGACAAGCTGGTGACGGAACTGAACCCAGAGCAGACTTCGGGACAGCAGACTGTCCTATAGCCCTGGCGCGGCCACCCTGCCAAGCAGGTGGCCATTTCCCCTTCCTTAGTGCTAGCCGTTCATCGGGAGGCCACGTGGGGTCTCGCCCTCCACCCGGGGGCTGGGCACCCAGAGCCCCGCGCCGCGCTGGGTCTGCAAAGAGAATCACAACCCGCTCCCTGTTCTTGGTCCCTGGACAGCAGAGCGCGGGCGACCCAGACCCCCCCTCCCGCCCCCCAACTGTGTCCTTCTCCTTCCCTGGTCTGTTCCCGAAAAGTGGGCAGCGCCCCCAAGCCTCCCCTCGGACACACCAGCCGCCAGGAAAACATTTCCTAGGCGTTGGCGCAAGCTGCCCTACTTACCATTAAGAGAAAGGACCACATTATTGCTGTTATAAACCATTGATTAAGGTTTATAATAGCAATAATCCCCTCGAAATTCATTGTTACTGCAGTTAATGACCAGTTTATTAGAGCGTTAACCATCCTTGGCAATGGGCTGAGTCGTTTAACGTGGGTAACGACCAATTTCTCAAGGATTATTGCTTAAATAACAATTCTTTGGGAGATGTATGTGCCACCACAAGGTGTGGCTCGGGCTAGGAGCTTCTCCTCAGAAATAATTGTTAATTATTTCCTCGGCGTTGCCCCGCCAGCCCCGCCGTACCTAGAGAGCCCCAGACAATGAGCGTCTTGTGGCGACGCTCCAGAGACACCAAAGCGTCGAAAACTGGGCCGAGGGCCTGGGGCCAGTGCCGCGCCCTGCCGGGCGGGAGCCGGGCCAGACCGGGCACCTGCCGGGGCGTCTTCCTGCCTCCCAAGCAGGACCGCATCCAGCTCTTGGTGGAGACGACTCCTGCCTCTTCGCTCGGCTTCATTTCTAGAACTTTCTACCTTCCCCAATCCCCCCCCCCCGCCCAGCTACCGCCTCGACAGGTGGGAGAAAGTCCAGCGTGACCAACCCAGGCCTCCAGAAGGTCGAATGCTCTGGAAGCAGATATTGGACCCCACCTGCCTGTCCAGGTCCTGGGGGGCTGGCGGGATGCAGCTGGGGCGGCACATGGTCCCCGCCAGCCCCGAAGTGCTGAAGTCCTGGTCCCCTGCAGCTGCTGGGCCGCCTCGGGGTTTGCTCCAGACAAAGAAATAAGCAACCAGGGCCAGCTTGTATGCATCACGGCTTGGCTTAGGCTCTGAGAAGTTGCAACATCATTACACGTAATGGGAAGGCCGGGGGGACCTTCCTAACCATCCGGGCCACCCTCCTTGTTGTACAGGTGAAGACTAAGGGCCCAGAGAGGTTGGGAGGGCTTGCCTAAGTCTCACAGCCGCTTAGAGAAGAGCTGGAATTAGGTCTTGGTGCCCATCTTTCCATAATCAGCCTCAAAACCACCTTTTTGGACACACCCAAATGGGGAACTTTGTCTCAAGAAACGGTGAAAGGACCATAGCCCTGTGAGGGAGAGAAGGCAGAGACAAGGCGCCCCTGAGTCCATGAGCACTCAAACAAGAGTCTCGGAAGAAGCCAAGGATCTGAGCCCCCCACTCCTCCTCTGCCTGCCCAACTTTCTTCCAACGTCCAACTCAGCCCAAGCATCGCATCAACTGCATTGTATCACTTCACATTAGCGCTGGCGTTTCAATAACTTTTCTTTGACATGATCTGAAAGCTACTGATAAGATTACACTCTAATTGCATTATATTAACTAGAATAAATACTAATAGGGTGTGAACCTAACATAATAAGATAGCAAATTGCTATCGCAGTGCCGGTGTGGGCGAGAGAGAGACCTGCTGATTCACTCAACAAACACGTATTGAGAAAGGGCTTGTTGTGTGTCAAGCACAGAAGGCAACTTCCTTTTTTCCTCGTCCCCTCCAAAAATTAATTTGGTGCAAGAACAGGAGGTGAGGTGTCAAGGCCTCCTTGAATTTACGAATCCTTCAACCCCCATGTCTTGACTTAATAGCAAGAACCGTCACCTATAAATAACAGCAAGGGACAAAATAAATATCTCTCCCAGCCACTCAGTGAAGTCCCAGTAAGTCACTGTCACCGTCATCCGTCAGACACACAAACCCACATTTGTCTTGGAGGCCAGGTGAGCCTGCAGGGGTCTCCGCAGCTCCCAAACACAAGATGCACGGGGTCTGGTTGAGACAAAACCCACAGCCTTCCCTTCCCTGCTCTCTGCCTGAGAGTCCTCCTGCAAAGTCTTCGATACCACGGTGGTGACACTGGGCCTCATTTTCCCCAAGTTATAAAGTTTATGAGTCCAAATGTCAACTTCCTCCTCCCCCCCCCCCGTAAGTCATCAAACTGAATTCTTGATTGTGTGAGTTAGACAAATACTCTAAGTCACAATAGCTCTATATCTTCTACCCAATTTCCCAATTGCCTTACTACCCACATGTTTATAGGATGTTATGAAATTCTTCTTTCCAGCCACGCACAATAATAGCGTCAATTGCAAACCATGTTTAAGCAGCATGTAGATTCGTTGTGTCAAGTAAATAAGTTGATACATGCGGAAGTGTTCAAGAGTGCCTGGCGTGTAGTAAAAGGGCTCAACGAAGTTGAGCAGTTATGCAAAGCCCAAGATACCAAGTGTGATAAAAAAATCAGTCTATAATTTCCTACATATAATCGTAGAAGAAATACAATAAGCCTACTGACTAAAATGAAACCCCATGTAACGTAATGTGTTCGGTAACTTTCAAAACTGTAAACATTTTACCACGGGAGTGTACCTATCTATGCGTGTGCATTAGTGCTATGATATATATCAACAATTTATATGGAGAGATTAATATGGTTTATCAGTCACTGCCATCCTTGCCGTTAAGAGTGGCAGAATATCAAGACTAGGTCTTCAGTCTGTGAGCAAGAATCGCTTTTCTCCACCGAGACTCCAAGATTCACCACGGTTTTCCTCCGATTCTTTTCACTCCTCCACTCTGAACTCGGTGCCTGTCAACAACGTTTGTTGAGCATTTTCACCGCAAACACAGGAGATGCAAATAAACAAACAAATAGATAATACCATCCCTGCCCGGAAGCAGCCAGCACATCAGGAAAGAACGGCACAGGAAGAGCAAGAGGGAACACAGGTGACGCGTGGGCCAGCCCCGAGCCTGTGCGTGAGGCTGGGACAGGAGGGGAGGGGTGGGAAGGGGGATTGGACCTCATGACAGAGGAGCAGCAATTATTTCTGCCTAGCGACAGGGGGCGCTTCACCAAGGAGGTGACATTTGAACTGCACCTAGAGCTAGTTTGCCAACAGGTGGATTAAATATTTGTTTAAGGAACCGACGAAGCAGAAACGCAAGGAGAGAGAGAGGGAGGAAGAAGAGGAGGAGGGAAGGATGAAGGGTAGCTCAGCTTGGATGAACTTATTCAAAGATGTCATCAGAAAAATGGGAGGGTGGTTCATTTCGGCATGTGTATGTTGAGTGTCACTGCAAAAAAAACTTTTCTAAAGTTTTAATAACCTGTTAAAGAAAGGGTGTTAATACCTGGATCCCAGAAAGGGTTTAATGCAGCCCTCATTAGCTCTTGAGCCAACCGCAAAGAATGTACAGAATCGAGTGTAATGTTAGGGCCTGAAGGCATCAAGATCTCTCCGGGCCTTGCTCCTGCTTTGGGGCCTCCCTTCAGCCACCCAAAACAACTTCTAGCTCTTAATTCTACTCCCAGGAGGCACTTGGCAATACTTAGGGAAGGACCCATATTTCTTATGGAAGCACCTTATAGCTGACAGCATTTGAGGAAAAGAAACATTGGGGAACAGCCCAGAGATGAGGCTCAGGTGACCTGTAGCTTACAACTGGGAGAGAACCTCGGTTTCCTACTGTGGCCCCTTTTCTTTTTTTAGTTCCAGAAATCCCGCAAAGATGCTATTTAAGCCTTGCCACCCCCTGGCATCTCAGACAGACAGCTGTCACCCGAACAGAATGACTTTTCTTCCCTTAACAGAGGAGTTTTTTGTGGGTGAGGGCCAGGGAGGAGGGTAGAAGGACCTCTCTTTGGTTTTAAGGGGGACTGTTTCAACAGAACAGCATTACTTTTCTAGTTTTAACTGTTTTTATTTCTAAGTTTCTGTTATCATTCTATTTCTTCCTTGTGTTTCCAGCTTTGTTGGGTCCCTAAGCCTTCCTGGCTCACGGTGTCAGCCCACAGCCAGCGAAGTCACCAATCCACCCTTCCTTCCACCCCTGAGCCCAGCGGCTGGAGTCACCTGCCCATGGCAGGGTGGAAGGGCGTTCTGCGCGGAGCCTTCCCTGCGATGGGTACCGGGGCTCATGGGGCCTCTGGGCTGCTCTGCTAGGAGCCGTCTGGTTAAAGCAGGTGGAGTTGAAAGGTCAGAACAAAATTCCCATCCAGCAGGTTTGACAGGTACATAGCACGCAGCAAGACTAAAAGCCCCAATTCCACTCCTTAATTAAAAACATTTTTCATCCCAGACCTATAAAAGGCAGATGTGCCGCATTCCCCCAGCCACGGATCTCCGTGCGGTATCGAGTGCCGCAGCTCCGATTCCTCTTTCCCGGGGCCTGAGAATATAAGGCCATCAAAGCAGGGTGCAAGCGGTGCCTCCTCCCCCGCCTCCTCCTCCCCCGCCTCCTCCTCCCCCTCCGTGTCCCCTTTAGCTGAGAAATGTTCATTTGCATCCTTGCCGGGGGCGGGGTTGTGTGTTTCAAGCTTCTTGAGACACCTCCATGCAGAAAGGGAGTGGAGGGTAGCCAGTCTCCCAGGACAGGCAGGGGGCAGCTCTTAAATATTTCACTCTTCTGAAATGCTGGAGTTTAGGCTCTGGGTTTGATGACCTGGTACAGAAAGTCGCAAGTCAAATTCAGAGCATGCTGCTGATGCTTTTTTTGTATTAATAAATCAGCCCTCGGTGACTGCATAAACAAAGAGGACGCTTGTATCCATTTGTCTTTGTTCATCTGTTTCCTTATGGGGTCCCCAAGCCTTTTGTGTTTGGGGTCTTCTCTCCCTTATTCCCAATGACAGTCTATGATACTCAGGGACAAGACCACCAAGCCTTCCTTTCTAACTATTTCCCAGGCAATGCCCTTGAACCTCAGGATGGTCGTTGACAGGTAGATGTGAGGTTTTCCATCTGCTGAGGTTAGAGCCGTAATTTCGGTGCTCTCTCACGTTATGCACCTTCTGAGTTCCTACCAAATAGTGTTGTTCAATGTTAAATTAAAAAAAAAGCCTTTGCTCGTATGAGTGATATCAAATACAATCAATAAACTTGAAGGGAAAGGGAGCCCAAGGCACCCACAAGACACTTTTAAGATTTAATTGTTCCACAGAATTTTAAGCAAGTAGCAGAAAGAAACTAAATTGCATGAAACCAAATATTTTGCTCTAGGCTTCTAATTCATCTCACTTGCTGGTTCCCAGGGGCTGGCGCGGAGCGGGGACTTTCCGGCGTAGACAGGGACTGAGCTTCCCGCAAGCTAGAGAACCTCCTGTCTCTTTGAAATAGGGCAGTTGATCAAAGTCTTCCTGGCCATGAAAACGCCTGGGTTCAAGGACATCGCTGGCTGAATGGGCTGAAAGATATATTTTACTAAACGCAGGGCACAATGTCTCGCTTATTTCTCAAAAATGAAAGCTCTTGGGGGTTTTCTGGGAAAGGGAAGGTCCTGGGAGAGAGAAAGCTGGTACCCCAAAAGTGAGAGCTGCAACCAGGCAGCCGGGAAGAGCAGTATGGGTTGCTCCGGGGAGGTGCAGACCAGAGTCCTGGCGGCTGCAGAGTCTGGAAGCTTCAGTTGTTTCTCTGTGCTTCTTGCAGGCCGAGGGAACCTGTTAATGAGGCGTGTCTGCTTCCTCCCAGCTGGACCACTTGGGAAAGAAGGAAATCCCTCAATTCCCTTGGAAAAGCCTGCCACAAACACTCCACGGACAAGAACACACACGGCACGCACACAGGCAAAGCGTAAGCCAAGCCCCTCCGGTCCTAGCACAGTGCAAAGAATGACCACAGACACTACATCCACAATACAAGAGGACACTTGAATGCAGAAAATGTCTGGTGCTGGGACGCCCACATGCCGCTGCCTGATTCCGGCCACGCTGCTTGTGTGATCCTGATTGGGTAATTTTTGAATCCCACTGGTTTTGATTGGATGTTAAAGCTTGTTGTTGATTGGATGTTAAAGCTTGATGTTGATTGGATGTTAAAGCTTGTAGTTGATTGGACACTTCTTGAGCCCTGCCAAGGGTATAAAAGCAGGAGCAGAAGGGCGCAGAGGGGTCAGAACATCTGAAGACATGAAGAGAGCTCTAATGCTAGGTGTGCTGAGCCTGCTGTAGAAGAATAAAAGCTGTTCTCTAACTCTACATGTGCCGCTCGGTTCTTTCCCTGGTCAAATGAATAAGAGCTGTAACGTTAGCTGTACATACTGCCGCAAAAACTTCACTATGGGGAAGGCAGCCACGGGGCCGGGGGCTGCACCGGTTGGTGCTTTTAGGAATGTCTTGCTGCAGAGGGGGTTTAGATGAGAAAACTAGGGAGAGGATTGCGGAGATGGGGTCGGAGCTGAATGCCTGAGAGCAGCAGGCTCTAAGGTTGAGCAGACCTTCACCTCCTAACCTCGGGTAAAGCTACTTACTCTCTCTAAACCTCGGTTTCTTCATCTATAAACACCAACAGCAATAGTTTATGCTCAATAAAGTTAGTGTCAGGATGAATGAAGGACCCTGTGTAAAGTAGATCGGGCTGTTTTGGGCACTTAGTAGGTGCTCAATAAATAATAGGTGTTCCTTTAATAATCATAATTAATAGTTATGGACTGGAGTGCAATACACAGCACATGGAGGGAGGCCATGTCTGCATCTGAGTTCGGTGGCCTCGACTACATTAAAGCAAAGCGAAGGATCTGTCGCCTGCCAAAAGGAATCTCCCATCCCCCCACACGACTCTTCCCAGCGGGGCTTTTGCTTGTGTCCAAACTTGGTCTTGGCACCTTTCCAGAGACTCAATTCAAGAGAACATTATAGTAACAATATAGCTCCTATTATACACCAGCACTTAAACGAAGAAGAAAAATGTCCTGTGGGTCTGAACCTAAAAATACTTTAGAGAATTGCTTGCCACTGGGTGCTCAGAGATCCTGCCATAAAAACAAGCGAGCACGTTTCTGAACAACACAGCAAACACGTTGCACTTTCGTGAAATCAACATAGGCTGCTCTAAAGTAACACCGCAGAGCGGCGGTCCACATACTGGCCAGGCTCCATCCCCACCACCCGCGTGGCCAGGGTGGGAGCACGGGTGTGCTGTGGAATTAGAAGAGAAGGAGCGTGTGGAGCAGCGGTCACAGGGTTTGGCAGCAGTTAAGCACTCAAAAAAATGACGCTTTGCCATTGCCGTTATCATTATTGCTGTTGTCCCACTTCAAGAATCCTAAAGTGTGGCTGGAAGCAGCGGCTCACATCTGCAATCTCAGCACTTTGGGAGGCCAAGGCAGGAAGACTGCTTGAGGCCAGAAGGTTAAGGCCAGCCTGGGCAGCACAGCAAGACCCCATCTGTACAAAAAAAAAAATATTTTTAAGCTTAGCCGGGCATGGTGGCATGCACCTGTAGTCCCAGGTACTAGACAGGCTGGGTGGGGCAAGAGAATCGCTGGAGTCCAGGAGTTCCAGGTTGCAGTGAGCTATGATGATGCCACTGCACTTCACCCTGAGCAACAAACAGGTTGAGACCCTGACTCTAAAAAACAAAGCAAAACAAACGAAGAAAAAACAAAACAAATTTCCAGCTATGGGAAAAGGAAAAGACAGGAAAACACCAAGGGGGAGCCGGCAGGCAGAGTAGCTGGGTGTTCTTCCTTCTTCCTTGCCTTGGTTTAGTCTGACAACTTTGGCATCGCTGTAGAAAGTGGTCCGGAGAAGTGTGGCTCAGTGTCAACCCAGTGATGATCCGTGATGGTGTGAAAGGCTAGGAGGGCGTATAGAGGGCCTGTAGTTTACACGAACCCGGCTGAGCACACCTTTGCGTGCGCACAGACACACACACACACACACACACACACACACACACACACACCACCCCAATTTGGTTTAAATGTTGCTGGGGTGACGCGGAAAATGTCAGGCGCCGGGATGCGGCCACTTGCCACCTCCCCGTCACTCCACATCCCCGAGGGCTGGTGCTGTGCATGGCCCGTTGGAGGGCGCGCTGCTGGGGCCAGGCCCCAAGGCAGAGAGCCGCCCGGGGCCCCGCTTGCCGGAATGCCCCCAGGCCAAGTGCCTCTGCCTGTTTTGGGCCATGCTGCTTGCATGATCCTGATTGGGTAATTTTTGAATCCCACTGTTGTTGATTGGATGTTAAAGCTTGTTGTTGATTGGACGCTTTTTGAGCCCTACCAAGGGTATAAAAGCAGGAGGAGACCAAGGAAGGGGGGCGGAAGATTGGAAGGCAGGAATAGAGCTGTAATGCTAGATGTGCTGAGCCTGCTGGGGAGGGATAAACGCCGTTCTCCGACTCTTCATATGCTGCTCGGTTCTTTCCCCGGTCAAACGAACAAGAGCTGTACACATTGCCGCAACAGGAGGGCACGCTGCTGGGGCCCAGCCCTGAGGTGCGAGCCACCTGGGCCCCACAGTAGACCCTCCCCGCGTGCTGGAATGCTGCTGGGCCCACATGCCGCCACCTGCTTCCAGGCCCGCACGTCTGACATCCGCTGTCCGGGCAGCTCGGTGCTTGGCTGCCTCCTGTCACCCGACCACAGCGCTCACATGATCCTGATTTGGTAATTTTTGAAAGCTTGTTGCTGATTGGATGTTAAAGCTTGATGCTGATTGAATGTTAAAGCTTGGTGCTGATTGGGCGCTTTTGGAGCCCCACCAAGGGTATAAAAGCAGGAGGAGACCGAGGAAGGGGGGGCAGAAGATCAGAAGACGGGGAGAGAGCTGTAACACATGCTGTGCTGAGCCAGCTGTGGAGGAATAAAGGCTGTTCTCCGACTCTTCGTGTGCCTCTGGGTTCTTTCCCCGGTCAAGAGCTGTAATACTCGCTGTACAGTTGCCGTAATGGGGAGGACTTCCATGAAAGTTTCATTTAGAGATAGTCTCACCCCCACCCTAACTTTCCCTACACTGAAAGTCCCAGTGAGGAAGCTCCCGATGCCACCAGCAACGAGCTGTGAGTGATGACTGGGTGATAAGGTCTGGCCTGGCAGGGCTGCGCTGCCTGGCACTGCCCACCAGACCACTGGCATCTCTGGAATGGCAGCTCCCAGGTGCAGGCCCTCCTCGAAACACAAATGCCAAAGCCAGAAGCCCCAGCTCCCGTGGGGTCCACAGCCGTGTTGGAGAGGAAAGTGCACAACACAAGACCAAGTATATCTTAACACTAAAGAAGCTGGGGCGTCTCAAGTCCAAATTCCATCGCCGTGTTGGAATTTGTGCACAGACAGACCGTGGCAACCGGGTGCTAGAACGCCCCTCTCCTACAGCCAGCAAGTTGCGATAATAACGCTAATGGATTCTAGCGGATTTTTTAACTGTATTTTTCAATTATCCAATGCTCACTTGGCTCGTGCCTGCACTTCTTATGCATCTGGGGAGTGTAGCTGCGCTTGGCTAACTTAACATGGAGCATTAAGCGGAGCCTGTTAGAAGTGGCCCCCCACCGGACCACCCATTACGCTGTCACTGGAAGCTGCCCTCCACCGCCCGCCCCGCCACTTGCTCTGCGTGGGCCACTCCCCTGTGCCCACCTCCCCCTTGCAACCTGTCCCCCAGCCATGCTCCAGGTCGCTGAGGGGCCGGCCGTTTGATCATGGCACAGTGCTGGTGTTTTCAGCTCCTAGTTTCTTGAAGCTCTGGACCTTCCAGGACAGCCGGAAAGGAAAAGGTCTGCTTGCCTCTGGCCATGGCTCCAACTCCGGGAGGTGGCCCAGGATTCCAGGTGAGTGGATGGTGAGCTCGGAGACAGCCGGCGTGGAGGCGGCAGGGGCGGCGGGCGTGGGATTGCCACGTCTTCTCTCCTTTGAGGATGAGAGAGTGAGAACCCCCAGCCGCACTGTTGTCTCAGCTGTGGGAAGAAAGGAGGCGGCCTCCCGGGCACCTGGATCCACTGGCCTTAGCATTTCACAGCAGCCAGCCTGGTCACCAGGGGCCTGCCCCTCTTCCCACCTACATGTTATTCCAGCCATAAATCCAAGTGACAAGCTTGAACTTTCCGCAATTGACATGTTTACAAGGGAAGTCCACATTTGACAGGAAAATTAAGTCTATCAATCACTTAACGAGCTCGTTAATGAATGGTTCTCTGATCTCCTCTGGTAGCCGGGTTTATTGATTAGGGAGGGGGCAGCCCCAGCCCCCTGCCCCCGACGCCCGCCGCGCCGCCGACCCCTCCCGCTGCCAGATGTGCTGCCCCCCGGCCCCCCGCCTCCTGCCACCACCCCGGGGCCCCTCTTCTCCCCGAAGTGAGGCAGAGGGTTCTGGTTCAGGGTTTATCGGGAGGTCAGACCCCCGCTTGGCTCTGTTCTCTGACAGAACAAAGGGAGCAGATGCAGGCCCGGCCTCCAAGCACCCACCGGCATATGGAAGCTATCTCCTCTGTCCGCAATTACCCAGGAGCCTGCTCGCTCAATGGCTTTGGCTTTTATTGCACAGAAACCAGCCTATTCCCCAACATAAAACACTTTAACGGTGTCTCCCTCCGGGGTTTCTGGGAGGGGCCCTGTCAGGTATAAACTGTGCAGAACCCCGGTGACAGCCCGCAGGGGCGAGGACGTGCACAGTTAGCAAGGGGGACAGGGCAGGGGAGGTGGGATCTCGTGGTGCAGACGGAGTCAGGCTTTGGGGAGGGCCCCATGGCATCCGTGTAGAACTTTCTGGAGTGTTAAGGAGGGCCGAAGGAAGAAGACCTCGAATTGGCGAATAACACAACCCACCTCCACACCCAAGGAAATAGGGCCTGAAGCCCAGGTCAGATGCCGAACACTCATTAACTATTTCGAGCAAGAACACATGATTAATGTAGATTAGGAAAAGGCTTGGCGCTTAGTATGCACTAAATTAATCTAAGCAGCACAGCTGTGCTCCTGGCGGTCTCTCCAGCATGTCAGGTCTTGTGTGCTCACGGAAGAGCATAAACGTGGAGATGTGACTGGAACAACAGAATGCGGGAGAAAATGAGCCGCTGGCTGGAACGGGGGTGGGGGGCGGTGTCTTAAACCCAACAGACCCCTAAGCTCACACCCGCAGAGTGAGATCACGGGGACCTTCGTGGTTCCCCTGGGGACTGTGTGCTGGGCCCGAGAGACCTGAAAGGGGGCATTGGCTTGGTGGGCCACCGTAACCCATTGCCACAAACTGGGTGGCTTGACACGTCGGAAATGTATTCCCTCACGGTTCTAGAAACCGGACGACGCCTGGAATGGAGGTGCTGGCAGGTCTGGCCTCCCTCTGAAGCCTCCAGGGGAGAACTCCTCCTTGCTTCTTCCAGCTTCCGGCGGCTCCTGACAAGCCCTGGCGTCCCCGGGCTCGCAGCTGGGTCGCCCCGTCCCGCCCCAGTCTTCCCACGGTGTCCGAGTCTTCCTGTGCCGCTGCGTCCTCTCCTCTTCCCGTAAGGACGACAGCGGTCGGACTTAGTGGCCACCCCGATCCAGGATGGCCTCGTCTCAACACCTCGACCAACCGCGCCACCAAATGTCCCGTCTCCAAAGAAGGTCATCTTCTGAGGTTCTGGGCGGGCACACGTTGTCAGAGGAACACGCTTCAGCCCAGCGCAGAGCGCAGAGCACCAGCGGAAGCGGGTGTCAGGGTGAGGCGGTGCTCGCTGGCCTCCCCGTTGGAGCTGGAGAGATGCCCACGGAGTGGGGGGAAGGACCAGGAGTGAGGGAGGCACCCAGGAAGAGGGGGAGGAGGACGGTGCTAAGGAAAATTGCAAATACTAAAAAATATGAAGGCGGCCATTTAAGTGTTTAAAATGTGCTCCGGGTAATTCCAAACAAATTTTAAAGTCATTTTCAGACTATAAACTGCTCTGGTCTAAATCAGAGCCTCCCAGCAGGCCTGGCCACTCGGGCAGCACAAGCTCCCAGGGACGGCGGTGGCCGGTATGGGAGCCTCCAGCTACCCGGGCCCGGGAGTAATGACCCTTCCCGGGGAGCGGAGAGGGGCTTTTCTCAATTTCTCTAGGCACCTGCTCTACGTTCAGGGTGATTCACTGTTATTTGCCCTCTTCCTCTGGGGCTCTTTCTCAGAAGAACGGCTTAGTCGGAAGAAAACACAAAAGCAAGAAGACTCACGTCACGGCGCATCCGACCTAGTTGGCCAAAGTCTATTTCTCTGGGCCTCTACTTTCCAAACTCCGTGTAGCCCAGAGAGCAAAGACCAAATGCAACCTATTTCTAAGTATCCGTGGCTGGGCCGTGGAACCCCTCTGCCATGCCAGCGTTAAGCGCCTCACACACGGCACGTGGCAAAAATCCTGGGCTTCGTGGGCTTAATCGCCACTTCTCAGACAGCCTCTGCCCATGCGCCGGGCGCATGAGAAGGGGGGCCAGGCAGGGCAGACTCATGTCACAGCCTGAGGACACACCCACGCTCCACCCGAGTACCCAGAAATGTAGTCAGTTTCTGAGTAATAAAAAGAATCCTTGGGGGTCAACAGCTTTTGCAACAGACAGACCCACTTTGTAAACTCGGCCCCACCGCTTACTGGCTTTGTGAATTTGGGCTGCTGTTTTACATCTCAGAGCCTGAGTGTCCTCATCAGGAATTACAACAAATAGAGGGCGGAAGGCACTGGCCAGACCCGGCCTGCGTGAACAGAGCTCCCTAATTTCACTGTGGCTGACAGAGTTGGACAGTGTGATGCATAGGTGTAAATTTTGGGGGGAGAGGAAGAACCCACGGCCCCCTACAGAATAGCCTGCCGGCCTGCGTACTATTGCAGCAATGTGCACAGCTAATGTTACAGCTCTTGGCGGGGGAAAGAACCGAGCGGCACACGAAGGGTCAGAGAACAGCCTTTATTCTTCCACAGCAGGCTCAGCACACCTAGTGATAGAGTTCTCTTCCCGTCTTCAGATCTTCTGACCCTTCCGCCCTGTTCTCCTGCTGCTTTTTATACCCTTGGTAGCGCTCAAAAAGCGTCCAATCAACAACAAGCTTTAACATCCAATCAACAATAAGCTTTAACATCCAATCAACAACAAGCTTCAGCATCCAATCAAAACCAGTGGGATTCAAAAATTACCCAATCAGGATCACGCAAGCAGCGTGGCCGGAAACAGGCAGCAGCAGGTGGGCCAAGGGACATTCAGGCACTCGGGGCCGGGGCGGCTCTCTGCCCCAGGCCGGCCCCAGCAGCAAGCCCTCCAACTGGCCACGGGCAGCGCCGGCCCGAGGAGATGCGGAGCGACTGGGAGGCGGCAAGCAGCCGCATCCAGGCACCCGACATTTCTGATATCAGCGCCTGCCCCTCCCGTGGTGCAGCGACAGGTTTCCTGGGAGTGTTAGCCACTACCCGGGCTCCTGTGGCTTGGACCACACTGCGCAAGCTTGCCACGTGGGGGAGCCTGGCACTGTATGGTCTCCTGAGCACAGAGGCAGGTATCACGTCCTGTGTCTTGGATGCAAATTCTTCTTGTGCATCTGAGGATGTCCGCCAGGAGAGGAGGGTTCAAATCTGGTTATCTGTTGGCTCTTCTCAGACATTGCCTCCAGGACACCCCCCCCGCCCCCACCTCTGAGCATGTGTTCTAAGGGGACCTGCACCACTGCCCTCAGTGGGGGCCACTCAGCTCGTCCCGGCAGGCCCTGCTTCCGACCGGCTCCCACCACCTTTCCCTGGAGGCAGGGGTGTGACCCCAGCCTCTCTGTCCCATGCCTTACAACACACCCTGCCGCCGACAGGATAGATCTCGCCAAGCACGGCTCTGACTGTGTCACGCCGGGCTCAAAAAGAAACTCAATGATGCCCCTTTGCCTATGGGATAAATCTGAGATGACCCGTCCAGTTCTGCCTCCCGCTTCTCCCCAAACACACCGTAGTGCTCATGTCGCCCTCCCACCCCCGTCCTTCTGCCCCTGCTGTCTCTCTGCCCTTTCCCGGACTGCCCCAGGTTCACAGCCTCCTCGTCTGCAAAGCCCCCCGTGTGCCCGACAGAGGAGACCACCCCCCTTCTGAACTCCAGGCTCGTTTGTTCTTCTCTGATGGCACTTAGCGATATTAGTGACTTTTCCACGTGGCTTTTCTCCCCTACAGCTCTGCAAGATCCTGAAGGATACGGACCAAGTTATATTCATTTGTGTTTCCTCCCCAATATACCCAGCGCTTTATAGGCGATAGGAGCTCAGTAACGTCGGTTCGTTTGCTGGGGGAGATGGGTGCAGACTAAGACGAAGGAGTATGAGGTTAAGGTTAGGCTGGCCTGAGCGCAGAAATCTTGGGGACCCCAAGCTGGCCAGGGGGGAGATGAGATGCATGTGAGTTCGTGCATAAGGCAGAACCCCAGGGGGTGAGCAGGAATCTTGGTCCGTCAAGATCAAGGTGACCCGGAGAGACAAAGAGAGGGACCGCAGAGCCTCACAGTCACGTAGGAGAACACGGAGAGCCGCGGAAGGTGGCAGAGCTGAAAGGGACCCTAACCCTGGACTTGGCCCCAGGAGTCAGACCCAGAAGCAGGAATCCATCCCGGGGGAGCGAGCGGAGTTGCAAGGTCGATAAAATAGACCAGGGCGTTTGATCGTGCCTAGATATTCGTAGACTAGCTCCTCCAAAAAGAGGGAACAGCGGCGTGGTCTCCCCAGGTGGCGCCCTCGCCAAGTGCTGGCCCCAGGTGAAGGGCTCTGGGGGACTTCTGCATTCTTCGCCACCTTTACTTAAGCCTCTTTCTCTTCCCTCCGGTCTCTTTCTGTTTCTGGCGACTGAGCCATTGTCTGGTCCTTTTGCAAAAAAAGTCCGTATTGCAGGTGCTGGGCGGGGTGTGTCGCGATCGGCGGGCGCATGCGAGCACGGGTAGAAGCTCCTCCTGACGACGGGGCTGCTCCGAGGCCTCCCCGAGTCTCGGGGCTCGGGCCCCGTTCTTGGGGAGACTGTCTCTCACTTGTTCTTTTCTCTTCCTCTTGAACCCCTCTTCCCTCTCCCCACCCTTTTTCCCCCTTTCACCAAACAGATGTAACTATTTATTCCTTATGTCCTAGTTTTCCTGTAATTTCATAAAGTGCAAATTTGCTGTCCTGCTCCCAAATGCCGAGTCGGTGGTTTGTCATAACAGTCATCAGTAACTGTCGCTTTCTGCCGCGGGCTTAATTAACCCACTCTCTCATTAGCATGTCCGTGCACTTGTAAGGAATGAAAGCCTGATTATTTTCTACAACAGTCGCAGCCAATTACTGCATCCAAATGGAACCACATTAATCAAATCTTTAGTACGGTGGCAAATTCAGAGATATCAGATTGCAAAAGACTGCAAAACTAATATGTCACTGTCAGCGGGGCTGCGCAGGCATTTAGCGAATTGCATTAAATAGATGGCTTCGCTGAAGCTGCATGAATTTAATATGTGATGGGATCTGGAAGCTATTAGTGTGACATGGCAAAGTAGTGGGAGCTTTGGCAGCTCTGGACTTTATCCATGAACTCAGGAAACTAATATGAAAACTTGTGTGTGCGTGTGTGTGTGTATGTGTGCGCGTGTGCACACACACGCCTGAGCTTCGGTGCACGCATGCGCTTCCTGGGGTGGGCTCAACAAATAAGAAGTCTTGTGGGTTGCGGAACAGCAACCGCTGTTTTATTTGCACATACTCAAATTGAAACAGAAGAAATGTATAAGAGGACTAAGGCGACAGCAAGCACAGCCCTGAGAAAGTACTTTCAAAATCACTTGCAAAGCGGACCCACAGGAGTTCAGACCATAGGCTGCTGGGTTCCCCGGGAGGGAAAGAGCACAACCTGGAAGCCAGAACTCCTGGTTTGGTCCTCGTGGGTGCTGGTCGCAGGGTTGTAGGAGCCTGGGCTGCCACTGCCAGGCCTGGGGTTGTCTCTGTGTAAAATTGAAGAAAGGTCATTAGTGGGCAGCAGACAGCTGTATTGGTATATGGTGTACAGTCAAAAGTATACAGTACACAGCTCTTGGCAGAAGGCAGCATCATTCTCAGGCAATGGGAACGTTTTGAAGTGTCAACCAATATGGATCCATTCATCTCCCAGTACCACCAGCTTAGCCTCTTTCCAGCTGCTTTCTAGCCACTGAGCTCACTGGAGAGTGTCCACTTATCAATGCAGTGACACTCCACTGCTGCGGACCCCTCCCTGCAGAGACCGGGACACGCCAAGAGACGAAGGATGCCTTCTCCCTTCAGCACAACTAAAAATAATAGACTCAGGCTAACCTTTAAGAAAAGTTCCTACGCTGAACACGTAACACCATAAAGGGATCTCTCCGTAAGGCCATTGCACTTGAAGGAGCTAATTCGCAAAGTGCCTCTCCTATGAGAAACAAATCAGCTTATTTAGCAAGTAACCCTAATCCCTCAGAAAAGTGATGTCCCCCTCAAAGAGTGGAGTCCTTCCCAAGAGCTCCGAAAACCACAGCACTAAGTCTGACACCTAAAAAGCACCTGTGCACTTTCTAGGTGTCAGGGGGTCCCACTTCACAGGGGAGCAGATAAAGGCAAACTCCTCCACACCACAATCGCCACGGGTACAATGCCGTTATACATTTGTCCACCTTGCTAGTGTTTGTGATCACACACAACGCTGCGTAAGAGGTGGGCTCGTGGACTTTACCCTCCGGTGGGTCTGGAGAGGCCGGTAGCCGTTGCTTTCAAAGGAAGGGGGCAGGGTGAGTCTGCAGAAGGAGATTTTGTATGCGTGTGTGCACACATGTGTGCACACGTGTGTGTGTGCGCGCAAAGGGATCAAAGAGGACCAAAACTGAAGAGCTGAGTCAAACACTAGAGGGAAGAACTCAAAAGCAGCAAAGAATTGCTTCCTAGACATCAAGCCTCGTCACGGCTCACCTGCCAGTAAAATATACACCGTTAATGCTATGTCTAGATCACAGAATTGGACACTGTAGCATAAGTGGGTCTTATACTGAGGTATAAGAGGTATATAAGGCATACCTGAGGTATAAGTGGGTCTGAACACCCTGCCTTCTGTACTCACCAGCTCCGGAGGAGTGGGGACACCCTGATTTCCAGGGAAGGGCTGTCGTGGGTATTTTTGTTTTTTGTTTGTTTGTAGATGTGTCTTGCTCTGTCACCCAGGCTGGCATGCAGTGGTGTGTTCTCAGCTCACTGCAATCTCAAATTCCTGGGTTCCAGCGATCCTCCTTCCTCAGCCTCCCAAGTAGCTGGGACTACAGGCCCACGCCACCATGCCCAGCTAAGTTTTCTTGTTTTCTTTTTTCTAGAGAGGGGACCTTGCTGTGTTGCTCAGGCTGGTCTTGAACTCCTGACCTCCAGTGATCCTCCTTCCCTGGCCTCCCAAAGCACTGAGATTACAAGCATGAGCCGCCACGCCTGGCTATTTTTTTTTTATTTTTTATTTGTATGGATACATAATAGTTGTACATATTCATGGGGTCCGTATCATACTTCGATACAAGCACACAATGTGCAATGATCAAAGCTGGGTCACGGGGACATCCATCACCTCAGATATTGATCATTTCTTTGTGTTGGAAACATTCCAAATCTGCTCTTCTAGTTATTTTGAACTATACAATGGATTGTTGTTACCTACGTTCTCCCTATCGCGCTACTGCACACCGGGTCTTATTCCTTCCATATGACCTTGCTCTTGCACCCACTGCTTGGGATGCTGGCCGAGGGTGAGCAGTGAGTGGCCAGAGGGTGCAATCACTTTTGCTGCGGTCCGCCCCAGGAAGGCTCTACCTGTCTGATGACTGCAAAAGGCACGTTGGAAAGGTGATGTCCAGGCCACTGAACAAACAGAACACAAACAAGAACGGAGGAAGAGGAGGGAGGGAGCCACAGGGACCCAGGGCCGCCTGCCTGCTGCACCAGCAGAGCCAGGGAGTGACAACAGAGACGGATGAGCCGGCAGTGAGGGCCTGCTCTTGCACAAACTGCCTTCATCAGCAACTTGCTGCTACCATCAGTTAATCTTCGCGCAGAGGTACATTTGTACATTTCCTTTCCCAGTAACCTAATCTGCCATCTCCTTTATGCATACACGCTCTGAGGTTTTCTAGGGGAAGGCACTGGAGGTGGCGTGCTCACCAGGAACCAATCTGCCCCGCTATGCACTGCAACTGAATTTAAATACAAGAGGATTCTTAGCATCAGAGAGAGTAAAAAAGCACAGCAGCCAAGTCTTCCTCCCCCTACCCCTCACCTGTAAAAAAAAAAAAAAATAGAAAGGATTGGGAGTGCAAGGTACTAGATGGACTAAAAATTATATAGACAGGGATATGTAGATAGATAGAGCTTATTATTAGAATATGTAATTCATTAAGACATGAGCGGTTTCTCTACAACTGTATAATTTCTAAGATAATTTACCAAAATCATTTTAGTTGCAGCAGAAATAGACTCAGAGGGGTTGTGGGGCGCAAGACGTCTCCCTATTTATAACCTACCTTCAAACACACACACTCACACACGCTCTTCCTAAGTGCGTCTGTGTATATGTGTGATCCTCTTAACTCACGTTTAAAACAACAGCAACGATTTGATGATAACGTTGTCTAACAATGAAAACCTCTTTCTGTTCCCAGCCCACAGAGACAGGTTTTGGAGGCTGACTGGCACGGGCACATTGGCAGAAACACGCACACACAGCGCGCACGCATACAAACACAGACCTCCGCTCCCACGCAGCCGCCCACCCGCCTCACGTGCTGCGCCCTGCCCAAACAGAAACAGAAAGACACAAACATTCTGACATCATCGAAAGCCCAAGATGTGTTTCCTACAGGGGGAACCCGCTGTTTCCCGAATGTTTCCAACCTGGGAATATTCTAGCCACCTGAAATGATGCGTGTTTCTTGGGGCGGATGACAACTTTCTAGGGCTTCTCTCTCCCATGGCGGGGGAAGCGTAAAGGGTGGCGAGATCTGAAGGACATGCGTGGGAAGGGTGGGGTGCCTCCAGTCCACCAAGTGTCCCGTAGCCCGGCTTCCTGCAGAACAACTCTGTCCTGAGCCCCAGCCCCTCCTCAGAGCCCTTCCATCTGCTGGCTGCTCACCTGGCACTGCTAGGCGGTCACAGAGTTGGGCATAAATGTCCTGCCACGTGCAAGGACCCGTGCAGACAGCATTCATGTGCAAAAGGGTCCTTCTCGCTCACGGCTTTGCGGCAACGTGTACAGCTCTTGACCGGGGAAAGAACCTTTCGGTCGGAGAACAGCCTTTATTCTTCCACAGCAGGCTCAGCACACCTAGTACTACAGCTCTCCTCCTGTCTTCCCATCTTCTGACCCTTCTGCCCTGTTCTCCTCCTGCTTTTATACCCTTGGTAGGGCTCAAAAAGCGTCCAATCAACATCAAGCTTTGACATCCAATCAGCAACAAGCTTTAACATCCAATCAAAAACAGTGGGATTCAAAAATTACCCAATCAGGATCACGCAAGCAGCATGGCCGGAAACAGGCAGCAGCACGTGGGCCTGGGGCATTCCGGCTCTCTGCCACCGCCCGGCCCCAGCAGCGAGCCCTCCAACCGGCCACGTGCAGCGCCGGCCGGGGAGATGCGGAGGGAGGGGAGGTGGCAAGCGGCCACGTCCCGGCGCCCCACGTTTTCCATATCAACAGCAGGGATTTTAAGCCACGCCAAAGGTCTCTGGGGAGGAGTGTTTTTGGTGGGGGCAACGAGGACAGATTGTGGTGGTGGCCCTGACGCTGCATCCTATTTCTGGGTCTGTGAACTTCACTGTGTGACTCATGGTGCCCTCCACGTACTTTGGGTGGGTCCTGTTTTCCCATCTCCTAACCTGGCCATGTCGTTTGCTTTGGCCTATGAGCCCGGAGCGTCTCTACCTGTGCTCTTGTGGCACCACCATGAGAAGAGCATGTCGGAGCTACGACCCTCGGGAGGGAGGTAAGAGAGACACGGAGCAGAGCCAAGCAGGTCCAGGAAAGCCCAGCTCGCATCGGGCCAGCCCCGGCCCCAGCCCGGCCCAGTAGGCATGCAGAGTCCCGGGAATAAATGATGGTTATTTCCAGTCACTCATTTTGGGCAGTTGTTGCATAGTGTTTTTACAGCATTGGCTAACTGACACTAGAGCCTCCTCGTAGCTTTCGAGACAGACCCCAGTGGCGGAGTTCACTTTCCTACAAATGTGATCAGTCTCTGAGAGCTTCGCCTCCTGGGCAGAGTCCCGCAGCGAGAAGGGGCAGAAGGCAGCAAGCAGCCTGGGCATGAGGAGAGAGAGGGAACAGGGAATTTAACAAAAGGCAACCCCTTCCTTCCATATTTCCTGCTGCAACCAACTCGCCCGCTGCCCTCGTGCAGCCAGGAAGCTTTAAGTAGCCCCATGGAGGGCCACCATACTCATCTGCATGGCTCCTGAGGACAGAGCAACACTGAGGCCCTGCCAGGTGAGTCACCCTTCTCACACCATGTCAGCCACACCCCTGAGAGTGCGGGCCGAGGCTCAAATCTTTCATCACCGGGTCCTGTTGCACCAGGCCACACCTGTCTGTCCCTCAGCACTACCCGCCTGGGGGGCAGAGACAGGACTGCCAAGAAGAAAGGGTAGCTCAAGTTACAAAACCCAACTCTGACCTGAGATAAATCCCCTGGCCAGCCCTCCCTTGGGGCCATGGCGAGGTGGGAGTATGGGTGTGTGCAGAAATAAATCCAAGGTGACATCTGGTGAAAGGCACAGGCTGGGTTTCCTATAGCAGTGACAGAATGCCCAGGGGAGCAGGCCCCTGTGGTGCCCGGTGCCACCAGCCCTGTCGTCCAGGGTCAGCTCTCAGATGCGTGTGTCTGGGCTCAAGCCCTCTGTCCTCAGCACTCTGGGCCCAGTCCACACATACCAGCAGGATGAGGCCAAGTCTTTACCAGGGACACCAGAGACTGAGGAAGGCTCGTCTTCTCTGTTCTCCCAATTTAGCCAAGCGGTGGCAAAAGAGGGATGAGGGTCCGTGTGGGGGGGGGGGGGAAGAGTCATTGCCAAGACAGCAACACCGATGCCATGGAAACTGGACTCCAGCTCACACTGTGAATTCTAGAGACTATGCCAATTATCAAGGCAAGCCCAAGAATGGAGAGAAGAAGGTGGCATTGGAAGGGACTTCAGAGGGGCTGTTGTCCCCCATGTCATAGAATGAATGTTTGGGTCCCTCCAAAATGTGTATGTTGAAGCCCTAAACCCAAGCAAGGCTGTTTTAGGAGATGAGGCCTCTACAGAAGTAAAGAAGGTTCCATGAGGTTACGAGGATGGGACCCTGATTAGAAAGGGTCAGTGACCTCCTAAGAAGAGATGCCAGTCGGGGGGTATTTTGCATATGTCCGGAATCCCAAGCTAACACACCCACGCACCCCCAGATTCCAAGTTCTGCTTTTCCTGTGCACCATCTCAAGGCCTGGGTCCTTCAGCCGTTTGCACTCCTTGCTTTGACAGGGCCCGGAGAGCTCTAGAAGCTCTCCCACGGACCACTTAAATGGGATTTGTCCGATCTTAAATGAAAAAGACAGAAAAACCTGGAAAATGAGTATGAGGTCTTTGCTGAGAGAGCCAAGGGCTCACTCTGAACAAGACATCGCAAGTCAGTCTGCAGACTGGCCGGACAACACCGTCTACAGCGACGACCACACCAGACAGAGCATTTCTGCAGGACAAAGACTTGGAGAGAAGCGGCTGGCATCGCCAAACACCCCTGCAAACTCACCCGCAGGGTCTTGTGTGACAAGTGTCAGCTTATCTCCGACGCAGGACGCTGTTCGTCTTTCCGTGTGTCCCAGGGTGCAGGTGCATCCAGGCGACTTGAGTAAACAGAGCTCTTTCCCTCCCAACAAAAAGGGGGCATTGATAGGGCTTCCAAGAGAGGTATTTTGTGTTTTGATTTACACGCTAGATTTCCTAACAAGTGCTAATAAAATTTTATAAACCAAGCCATGCAAACTACCACTTACGGGTCACATCCAGCCTGTTGTGAGTTTTTGGATGGCCCATGAGCTAAAAATCAGTTTTGCATTTTTAAGTGGCTGGGAAAAATCAGAGGAAGAATATATATATATATATATATTGTGACACATAAAAATTATATGGAAGTGACACTTCCCCTGTCCGTAGATAAAGGTTTACTGGAATGTTGCCATGCTAGTTCATTCACGTTTTGGCCGTGGTTGCTTTTGCACTACTGTGCAGTAATTGAGACCGCAGCTGTAATGGAGATCGAGCATAGACACTCCTTCTTTAAGGTGAACAACTCTAGTTCTGTCAAAATAAGGCATCTCTATATTTATGACTCGCTCCCCATCCATATGGCTGGATGGAGTTTGGTTTCACCCTACTAGGTAGGAAGCTTAGGTGGCAAAATAATCGTGTCTAGACTATACCAACTTAGCAGTAAGGATCAGCCCTGCCTTCCAGGCAGGGGGCGCAGAGGGAGTTGCTGCGTGGTCGCTCACGGGTGCAACGGATGTCCCGTGAAATGCACCGCCCCGTTCCTGCCTTCTAGAATGGCAGGAAAAGGAAGAACATCTGCTGAGCTTCCGTTCTGGAGATCCAGCATGTTAGAATGGAAAGGACACCAGCTCTGAGGTCAGGCACATCTAAGTGTAAGTGCCACCTCTGTCACTTACTGTCTGATGGACAACAAGTTAATCTTCCTGAGCCTCAGTTTCCTCATCTGTAAAACGAAGGTGACACCTGTCTCACAGAGGTGTGGCGCTGATGAAATAGTGAGTCGAGAGGTACATGAGTGAAGCACGTGGCTTAGTGAAGGTGTCGTGGTGGTTTCACTCTCTCGGGGGACACTGGAGGGAAGGTGGACAGAGCCCAGGCTCTGGGGCAGGCAGAATGGGCTCTGCTCTGCCACATGTAGGCTGCACAGCCTTGGGCAAGCCACCCTCCCGTCCAAACCCGTTCCTTCTTTAGTGAAATGCACGTGATAAGAGATCTACTCTCTAGGTTTGCTGTTAATATTCAGTGAAGTGATTAGAGCAGTGGAGAGCCCAGAAAGAATGTTCTATACATGGTGGTTGTGGTCACGCCCTTTCCCTGGGGTCACCTAGACTCTTCTTCAACAAATTTCTTTGCCCTGGTTAACAGAAATACACTGGCCATGAGTGGAGACTTTCAGCCCCTCCCCAGGTACATCCAAATAAACTCTTACTGATCCAAAGGGGCACTGCCAAGCTTGGCCGCCAACTCTCAAGGTCTCCTTCAGGAGGTCAAGTGACACTCACATGACCTTCTTCTGGAACCAACGCCTGTGAAGATGGGCAGGACCCAACAGAACTTCCTAGTGTCTCTGCTCTTTAGACCCTTGGATTTGAAGAACGAGGTCTAGGCCAACAGGGCGGCTAGAGATTGCCTGGTGTTTAACTCACCTTCTGCCTACCTCCGACCCTCCCTAAGAGCAAATCAGAGAGTGCTGTGACCCCTAAGCCATCGGGATCAGTCTGTCTCTCCTGCACACTGGTGACTCGCTGATCTCTTTGTTCGTGCTGTGCTCTCAGCCAGAAACGCCAACCCCCTTCCTTTCACACCTGAGACGAGCGCTACTCACCTTTCAGTCCCCAGCTCAGGTGGGATTCTGCCTTAGAAATGTTCTCTCTTTCTTCTGTAAGGCGTCTCCTCCTCTACACAGCTTTGTCCCGGCTTTGATCTCACAGTGGTTTCACATTGGGCTGTAGTTAAGGGAGGTGGTGTCCCTGTCCCTGTCCCTGTCCCTTCCCCTTCCTCTACTCGATGCTTCGTCAAGCCGGGGCCAGTCTGTTCTTTCTCAGCAATCTTGACACACAATAAAGACGCACCAAATATTTGATGATTCAGTGAATTACAGGGATGAACAAAACACACATTAGCAGGCGTCCGGGAAGAATGTGGACACAATGTTTTAGAGTCCAGTATGGCTGAGCATCTCTTGGGTACCAGTGTGGTTTTCAGGTGTTTCCCTGAAACCTCACGGCTTCCGGATGGGCGTGTTGGCCGTTTAGGCTTTGCTCCACGTCCTCGCTGTCATCGGCTGCCCAAGTGCTAATGCACTCCCAGCTTCGACCTGGAGCCTCCCCGCATAATCTGTTAATGTAAATGATCTGTCATCGTGACCAGCAAGGTGAAAGCAAGGTACCTGCTAACAAAAAAGAACATGAGGAGCCCCAGAGTAGCACGGAGAGTTCAAGTACAGATTGTTTTATATGAGAGGTCAAGTTCACCTTGTGTCGGGCACTTGGGCTAACAGTTACCGATTAAAGGAGACAATACCATAAATTCCGCTGCCTTTTAAACTCCAAGTTTAAAGCTCCCCACTCCCCGCCCCCTTGGACTGTAAAAACTTCCCTTGACTTCTGAGAACTCGGGCTCCTTTGCAATCTCTTCTTGTGCCAGGCGGCACACACCGAGCCGGGTGCGCCTTTCGTTTCTGCCAACCGCTTCCTTCCCTCGTAGGGTTCATTTCCAAACAGCAGCCTGGGGCCACTCCTAATACCATGGGGGTTTGTTTCTGTTTTGTCTTTTTGGTTTTTGTTTTGCATTTCCTATTTTGCAGACAGCTTTAAAGAAAAAAAAAAAAAAAAACAGAAAGAAACATAGCTGCAGTCTGTCTGTGGACCAGTAGGGGGAGGCTGGATGATGGATTCCTCTAGGTCTGCAAAAAAAGTCGCTGTGGGGAGGAGGGGGCGGACGTGGAGGGGAGGGCTGGTTAGAAATGCAAAGAGAGAGAGGAGGAGGGGTGCTGAAATCAAAATAATTATAATAAAACAGTAATTGCAGCCATCATTTTAGCACGCTCAGTGCTTTACCTAGGTGGCAGCATTTAATCCTCACAACAACCTCAGGAGGTAGGTATTAATATCCCCATTTTTCAGATAAGGAAATCAAAATGCCAAAAAAGAAACCCTTCAAACTTTCAATTTGTATACTAATTTTAAGGCAGTTGGATTGCTGGGCTATTACCGAGTCAGTTCATAAGTAAATACTGGCGGTTTGATTTTTTATTTATTTTTTTATTTTTTTAATTTTTAATGTTCACTATTCCAGGCCCCAGGTCAGTAACTGAATATGTGGGAAGTCTTTAAAAATACCAGTGAGAGCATTTGAAATAGCGCAGTTGAAAACCACTACTTTTCACACTGGGCTTCATTCAGAGTTCAAGGTTGTACGGTTTTTTTTTTTGTTGTTTTTTTTTTTTTTTTCCTCTCCCACACAAATTCAACAGAACAAGAAACCACAAGAATTGAGTGTTTTCCAAGTCTGAACCGGAGAATATGAACTTCAGAAAAAAGCATGAAGAGAAATTTATTGGAAAGCACTTCTCTGAAAACCTTCACACCTCGGTTTCCTGGCTTCAAGGCCCTCCAATTGCTTGAGACATTTCACATAGACCAGATCACGGGTGGCATTCAATAAATATTCAACAATATGGATATTGTGGTCAATTTCCTGATGGGCCTAATACGTGTTAGAATTTTCCAGATGAATTGCTTCTGCTTTGTCCAGATTCCATACCCTGACCAGCTCCATCTCTGCCCTTCCCATGAACTCCACTGATACTGGCTGCCAGGTTAAACTTTCTTAGAATGTCCCAAAGCGTAGTCATTTTTCTGTCTGCTGTATCCCTGCGTAAGCCCCTCCAAAGTCTGTGTGCTGCAGAGATTTCCATAGATGTATTAAGTGTTGCTGAAGGAATAAATAAATGAACTTAGGCAGACTATCTCTACATCTGGGTTTTTTTTTTGTTTTTTTTTTTTTTTTCCCAGCGTGAGGAGGGCTCAGGGTTTTATTGGGAGGGAGAGAAATAGAGATTTTTGTTTTATTCTTTTTTCCCCATTATATTTCAATTGAATTTGTCAAGAGGCTCGGAGTCTTAGTTTTCCAACATGAATCACTGATGATCTCACAAATTAATTACCCATCCGTCCTGCCTTCCAGAGTGAGGTCGTGGGAGAACAGATGGCTTCGGCTGACCTCCTCTGGACCGTGGTGTCACGGCCCCCATTTCAGAACTCGAGTTCAATGCCAAAATTGCCAGTTTAGGTTAGAATCAGACTTAAATGTATCTTATTATACACAGAGGCACACAAATGCAATATGTCATCTTTAATGGTTCAGAACAAAGCCTAAAAAAAATAGTGTCCTAGCACAGATGAATTTTATAACCTTTGATATATGGCTTTCATTATTAACAATAATTTCTGTAACTGCATCCAAATTCGGGAAGACACCACGATGAATATTAATTTTATTTTTGATTTATTTTCCCCTCCCAGTGCTTCCCTCCAGGGCCAACTGCCTTCCCAGCCTCCCCTTGGCCTTGAGATCTTGCAACCTCCGGAGTGAAATTCCCATGGCTCTGGGGACCTCCTGGCTCCAGGAATATTGCACTTTGGGTTTCTGCTATTCTGCTGGAAAATATGGATTTTTTCCCCCCACCATTGCATTTTCTTATCTCCTTATATTTTACAAAGATTTCCCCCTCACACACCCTTTGTCGTTATATTAAAACCTAATTGCAAGACAATGCTCCTCACCTAAGTCATCAACAAAGCCCAATTATTTCTAATGCATGCAGAAGAGGGGGAAAAGTGCCAAACAATAAAAAGGCATGCAGTAACCTAAGCCTTTTTCACAGTCAGGCTTCAAGTTCACATGTGAATTTATGCCAGTTTTGACATTAGCCGAAAAAATTAACAGTTCTCAAAAATGAAACTCTCACAAAAGGGGTTTTGTGTTTCAAGCAGAATAAATTATAGTGTGATGTTATTAAAACACTTAGTTGTTAAGTTGCCAAGAAAATCCAGTATATTCACACAGACTCGAGGACCTGTCTCCATGCAAAGTAATTAAATTAGATTTATGGGCTGCATTACATCAGTGTTTGATAGTTCATTTTTCCTTTCTTCATATTTTGCCCTGCTTTGTTAGAGCATGTGACAGATGGTAAAAATAGTGTGAAGTTTCTTGGCCCTATGCTAAATCCCCTTTCGGTAGTATATCTCTCTTCTGTCAGTTCTCCCCAGCGATGATAAATTAACCTCTCTCTTTGTATCCCAAGTGTGGCAGTAAAGCTCTCTTTGACACAGCGCTATCACTTTATCTTAATCTGTGCTGTTTCGAGAGGAGAGGGGGAGATGATGCAATCGCCACCATGAGTTTAAAGAGAAGATTTATTGTGTCAGAAAAAGGGAGGATGATTAATATAATATGCATCATTATATTTTTCATTTTGTCTCATTTGTCGCCTTCTCCTCGAAGAAGGCAAGGAGCTCGCCAGGGTGGGCCGCCCTCTGGACTGCCTTTCAGTGGCGGCTCTGTTCCCCGGGGCTGAGCCTGGGGGGCTAGCAGGTGGGGGGGAGGCCAGCTCCTTCTCCCTACCCAGCCCCTCCCTACATCTCACCCCCGACCCCCACCCACCCCAGCCACCGAGGAAGGGGCGGGGGCGGGGGGGGGGTTCTCTCTGGTGACTGAAGCCACATTCCTGCCTTTCCCCAAAGGAGGCAGCGGGCGGCATGCACCTGGGGTCTGCTTAGCACAAGACTCCCTCCCCGTGGGCCGGGAACACGCATGAAGTCTCAGGGCATTATGTGAGGTAGGTCAGTCCTAACGCGCCCTGCCACTGATCGGGCTCTGGGGTCTCCCGCCCCCACAAGACGCCGCGGGCAGGACCACAAGAAGTAGTGCCATGTGTGATGTCTTTGTAGGCAGCGACGTAGTATCACGATTGCCTCCCTCGTTTATAATAAAGCTCTGTTCTCCTTGTGCTGCTCCTGGGCTGGGAATTGCTCGTGTCTGGAAGTTGACCTCATTCATTCGGCTCCTGGTGCACCCGTGAGTTTCAACATGTGATGGTGTGCACACGTGACAACATGGATGCAAAGGTGTCTTGAGGACCCACCCTACCCCCGGGAAGGTCGCGGTCCAGCTGGCAGGCAGCCACTGGCCAACTCATCCTCCAACGCTCCCCCCACCCCCCACCCCCGGCGTGGAGGGTGCCGGGCCTGGGCTCAGCCCCTGGGGGGATCTGGACCTCACTAAAGGTGCCCACGTGGAGGGGAACAGGTGCATTGCGGGTGAGAGGAGCATCAGTGGAGGCCTCATGGGAGAGTACCCGAGGTGAAAGGCATCCTGTTATGGATCCTCAAAAGTGAACGATCTTTTTGATGAAAGGAGTAGCCACAACCTGATTTCTCTGCTTTAAAAGAAAAAAAAAAAGAATCTGGGTTTTTCGATATTTGCTGAAAGTGAGGTCACCCTGCAGAATCCCAGCCAACTGGAATGCTTTCACCCCATTTCCCTCAAAGACTCTGAAAGAACCCAGTGCAGGAGGCCTGTCCTAAGCCATCCTCACTCTCCTGTTGAATTATATCTTCTCCTCTTTCTCCAGGGCTGACCTCCCGCCCCAGGACGGGTGTCCCCACCACGGCTGTGCTCGACCACTTGGCCCATCTCGTTGTTGGCTGTACCATGCCCGGGCCAGTCGGGGTCTCTCTCGCAGGAATTTGGGGGTGAATCGGAAGAACAGCCAGTAGACTGGAAAGGGAATGAGGGGATTTGGGGTGCCGGGCAGCTATAATGATAATGCAAGGACAGAACACCGGGGCAGACATCTGCAGCCACGAGAAGATAAGATGCACCGAGAACTTTCTGGATCCTGACATGATTTACCATGCACTGCTGCCCTTGAGCCGCATGAAATGCCGTTGTATCCTTAAAATAAATTCCCCTTTTTGCTTAAAATAGATCAGATTGTTTTCTGTTCCTTGCAACCAAAAGAGTCTTCAAACACCTCTATTTTCTACAACTCCCTAACGCGGTGCTTCTATTCCAGTCGGGCTAATTTCTTTTGTTGTCCCACCACCATGGGCCCGGCTCATTTGTTTCTACACCGTAGTGTGTGTTCGAGTCGATTCCTTCACCTGAAACGCCCTCCCTTTTCCCATCACCAATCCCACCCCTAACTCAAGTGCCTCCTTCATCGTGAAAACGGCTCCAGCCTTCGTCAATAATCCCCCCTTGAGTTTCTCCTTATGGTCTACGCCGCAAAATTAATTGTATTGCATTAACGTGTGTGATGCTGTAATGCTGATCTTGTCTCCCCAAAGAGACCGTGAGCCTCTTGCAGGCAACGGCACGACTGCTAAGCCTGGCTGTGCCTCCTTCGATGCCAGCAGCCCGTTTGACCGGGGCACCTTTCCCCAGAGGGGGACACCTCACCGTTCTGCAAGGCTGGGTAGCGGGACGTAAACAATGGGAGAGCCTTGGTTTCCAGCCCTGCTTCTCCCCGGCACTGTGGAGTTTCTTTTCTACCACCTTGACCAGGGAATGCAACCCCATTTTCAGCAGGGCAGAAGAGGACAAACGCTGCCCTGGGATATGGAAAGTCCACACCACGTACGGTAGAGCCACGGTCACGGCCGCCAGAAAAAGTAGGGTCAACTAGCAGAGAGATGGGGCGATGCGTATCAACCCAAACTCTGGATGAACTAAGCATCATTTCAACTTAATTTTGGAAATCTAAATATATGGAATGCATTAGCTGATTTTATTTTTGGCAGCAGACTTAACCATTCTAATCATGTTTTGCTCCAGCGAATTTTAAAATTAGTTTGCATTTCCTAAGCACACATCAGCTGAGTGAGGGCTGAGGGAGGGAGGGAGAAGGGAAGAGAGGGGAAGCTTGGTTGGGATTAGAACTTTGCTGGCAGATGCTTCATTAAGTGGGTAATCCACGTGCACTTACACAAAAGCCGGCCGGCACGGAGTCCCTGGGCCTAGGAGAACGTGGCAGACCAAATCGGCACCTGCCTGCCGGCCCAGGGTAACTATCAATGAGGAGCAGGAGATTTTTAAAAGGGGAAGAGGGGCAAGTATTTGATTGTCTGCATACCTTCTGGGAAAAGAAGAGAGCAGCAAAAACAAAATTTCTGAGTGGTAGTAAATTTTCTCTACTTACTTGTAGAGTTGATTAGCGTATTATTCCCTACCAACACGGTGGCAATACCAAATGACAGTGAAACTCACGTTTCTTCTGAGCATTGGGTGTGCTTTGCAAGCATCATTTCTTTATCCCCAGCCAGATGTGGGAGGTGGTGACAGACCAAAGTCTCTACTTCTTCGATGTCTGACATGTGTCCAGGGGCTTTGCCAAAGCCCCCCCCCTCAACTTCCAAGGATATTATAGCGACACTGATTACCATTCGTGGGACCCCCAACTATTTGCTAGAAAAATAACATATTGTATTTGAAATCTTCACCACCATCCTGCATGTTTTGTTGAAGAGTCATCCCCACTTTACATATGAGGAAACAGAGTCACAGGTCCACTGGAGGTTGTCACACAGCCAGGAAGTGGCTGGACTGAGACTGCATCCCAATATTCTGTCCCCAGGCCTGCACCCATTGGACGGTGCCACCTCTCAAGAAATGCAGCCCTCAGCTGGGCGCGGTGGCTCACACTTGTAATCCTAGCACTCTGGGAGGCCGAGGTGGGCAGATTGCTCGAGGTCAGGAGTTCGAAACCAGCCTGAGCAAGAGCAAGACCCTGTCTCTACTATAAATAGAAACAAATTAATTGGCCAACTAATATATATAGAAAAAATTAGCCGGGCATGGTGGCGCATGCCTGTAGTCCCAGCCACTCGGGAGGCTGAGGCAGGAGGATCGCTTGAGCCCAGGAGTTTGAGGTTGCTGTGAGCTAGGCTGACGCCACTGCACTCACTCTAGCCTGGGCAACAAAGTGAGACTCTGTCTCCAAAAAAAGAGAAAGGCAGCCCTTGCTGCTCCACTCTGGCCCAAATCAGGGTCTGCCTGCCTTCTCCAGTCCCTGTCAGGTGGGGATCGAAGAACCTTGAAGGTGGCATGCTACCCAGGGCTCCTGGGACTTCTGTGCTAGTCTTACCCAAACTGCCCCGCGTCATGCAAAAGGCTGTCCCTGATGGCAGCACAGTTCTCTGGGACCCAACAAAGGGCTGATGGAGTCCAGGCACACACGGGGCTGCTCTGGCCTTGAGACCGGAAAAAGAAAACGCACAAGCTAAGACGCTCTGGCCTTGGTCTGATTTATGTTGAGCCTTTCCAGACAGCCTTTGGGAACCTGTGGGCCAGTGGGAGGTAGAAGATGATGGAGGACCCACAGAAAAGATGGTCAAAGAGGAGTCTTGTTACAGTTAGGACAGAAGAGTCCAAGAAGAAATTCTACGCAATTAAAACATTAAATTAAGGAGTGTTTACAAGAAAAAAATGTAGTAGGTGTCCAATCAGGCTCTCCAGAGAAATAGAACCAATAGAAGGGGTGTGCATGTGTGTGAAATATATATGCTTATTTGTACACATATACACATGAAACCAGAAGGTTTAATTTAAGGAACTGGCTCACACGATTGTAGGGGCTGGCAAGTCCAAGGGCGGCTCGGCAGGCTGGAATTTCAGCCGGGAGCTGATGCCACAGTCCCGAGGCAGAACTTCTTACTCAGGAAACCTCTGTTTTTGCCCTTACGGCTTGGCTGATTGGACGATTGGATCATCATCCAGGGTAACCTCCTTCACATGAGGTCAACGGACTATAGATGTTAACCCTGTCTACAAAATACCTTCACCACAATATCGACATCAATGTTTGACTAAATCGCTGGATACTATAGCCTGGCCAGGTTGACACATAAAACTAAATATTCAAGTAGGATTACCCTAACACAACTGTCTTCACTCTGTTGTGTTTTCTACCAATAATTATATATATTTTACATAGCTATAAAAACTTTATTGCAAGGATTTACTACTTTTATTGTACATGTTCATTATAGAAAATTTGTATACATAAAAATTTGCCATGCCCATTTCTTAGGCAAGTTGTGAATTCTTTTTCACGTTTATAAGGCGTCTCCTCTGTGGGATTACAGGCACCATAAGAACAGGGACCAGGTCCCATTTGTCTGTTTATGCCCATTATCAGTGCCTGGCACATACAGGTGCTCAATATATATTGTTTAAAACAATGAGTTTTGTTGCATGAAAGCAACATTTCTTATTTGTAATGAACATGTAATCATCTAAACTTCTCTAGCTCATCACTTGTTATTAAACACTTAGATTGATTTCAGATGTGGTTTTCTGGGGAGGATTTTCTATGACAATTTTTACTGCCAGGAGCTTCTTTGTCATGTAGATTTATTTCATTTGAATAACTTAAGTATACGTGTTTTCCTTTAGGGCACCTTGGCCTTAAACAATCACACTGATTAGTCAAACTAGTAATTAATTTAGAAGAGAGTATAAGTCACAGTGATTGTTTGACAAGTCTGTTAAGACTTGAACAATGGTCTCATCATAACAACTAGTAATCATGTAGCTCTTTACAAAACTACCCCAAACAAAAACTGAGTTGTGCAAATGTGTTCCCACAACTTCCCTCTATGGTAATGGGACTAGAAGTCTGAAAACTGCATTTCCCAGGTTCCTTTAGCAGTTGGCTTCCTGCTAGGTTTTGCCTAACTGGCAGAAAACCAAGATAAGAGAGGGAGGGAGATCTCTCTCTCTCTCTCTCTCTCTCTCTCTCTCTCTCTCTCTCTCTCTCTCTCTCTCTCTCTCTCTCTCTCTTTCTCTCCTCTCTCCGTTCTTTCCTTCCTTCTTTTGGTAGTGCTTCTTCCATCATCCCAGCTTTGAGGCCATAATCCATCTTCTATGATCTTAGGTTCTAGGAAACCCATCAATATCCTGTTATTCCTCCAGCCCTACATAATCTCTAATTTACCTTTGTGTCTCTTGTTTGCTCCTTGACCGTCTAAGATCTTTATAACCTATTACCTGTATTAAATATCATCTGCTTGAAATACCTAGCTTGGTTTCTGTTTCCCCAACTAGACCCTGATTGACACAATAAAAACAAAATTCTTTATGAGGGACTGTTCATCTCACTTTGATTTCATCCACCTTGGCCTCCACAATCTAGACTTTAGGAGTCTAGATCAGGATACACTCTTCCAAAATATCTCTCTATAACTGTATTGATCATGATTTTGTATTTTTTTTGTATCTTATGGTGTTTTGACATCTTAAAATCTTTCTGGCCAGGAAGAGACTGCTGCTCCCAGGCTAGCCCTTAAGAGTTAGCAAGAAGCTTGGACAGGAGCCCCTCTCTCATGTACAAACCCAACCAAATCCAAGTCCATAACCCCAACCATCTCCTTCTCTGACTCTCATGCACTGAGCTGATATTTCCTCTGCCCTAAATCATTCCAGAGTCATGTACCAGGCAACTAGACACCACTCCTATATCTCAAGCCCACCAGGATTACTCAAACTAGCCAATCCTCACCTCCTTACTCTGCCTAGTTCTGCCCTTCCCACAGAAGCCCCAATACAGGCTGTGGCTCAGGATGTCCCCTCTCTCCTGTCTTCTGCCACCTGACCAATTCCGGCTGCTTCCTCTGTGTGCCATGTGGCGACCCCCTGTCTGGGATCTGCGAGTATAATAAACCTTTTCTCATTCCCTCCTGTGGTCACACCAACTTCACCATACCATAGCCAACAGGTGCGTTCTTAGAATAATTTCCAAAACTCTATTCCTCCTATGACTTGTGTCCAGAATGATTTTCATAAGTGCTCATCAAAGAAAGCTTTTCTAGTTAAATGACTTTGGGAAATGCTGGGTTAAAGTGCAAGAGACTTCTTTACTGATGGACTTCTCAGAGCCTTTAATATACCAATGTGCATTTTGAATCTCCAAGAGTGTGCCTTAAATTTTTTTTTTAACGAAGTAGTCTTTCCTCATACTATCTACAGTTATATATCTAGGGACATTCATTTTTCAAGGAACACCATTTGGTGCTTATCTATAGCGATACTTCTAAAAAATATCTCCGTGTCTTCACGAACAAGATATCTGAGGTTATTAATGATGACTGAACTCAAACTCTATAATGAAAACCAAACGCTATACAGAGTGCCAAATATATCAATAGGCGACTGACTGTAAAGGTTACAGGGTTACCAGATTTCCATGCCTCTTCTTTAGGGATGTAGTGATGACCTTCAACCAGCTCAGGGGACAGTGATGGCGGGAGATGAATGTTTCTTCTGCTTCCGTCCCTGCTGTCGCGCCAGGATGCCAAGCCTCTTACCGGAAGCACAGCTACCAAATCTCAGGTTTTACTTATTCCCTGTGAATAGGGCAGTCTTTAAGTATGAAATAGTTATCGTTCTATTTAGTTTTCTTTCTTTTCTCAGGAGACTAAAAAGGGATTAGTTGTAAGACCACAAGCAGAACTTTAAAAGGAAGTTCATGGAAACCCAAGAAGTGGGCCACTAGCTCAGCAAGGCCTCGCGGGAACTGGAAAAGAGAACTAAGCAGGCACCTGGGGCTAAGTGTGTGCTCCCTCTCTCCCCCTCTCTCCAGCTCTTTCCCTCCCTCCCTCCCTCCTTCCTTGTGCTGCATCGACTTCTGTCTGAGGTTGCCTTGTTTTCCTCTCCCCACAGCCTGAGCTCTGTCAAACTTGGGTGTGCACTTACTTGGCTGCCAGCGGCCACCCTGGCCTCTGCTTGGCACCGTTTCCACCTGCCACCTCCGGTTGCCCGTCTCTCAGCTTCATTGTCACTTGATTTCCATGGGTGGTTTCACTTCCTCCTGTGCTCAGCAGAATGCTGACTGTGAGCTGCGTGCTAATAAAACTCTCCTTCTCAAAGCCAAAGTTGGCATTTTCTCTCTGAGTAAAAGTATTCTGAATACTGGGTAGTGGGAGGAGGGTTTTAAAGCCCTTATGTTTTCCACTAGAAGAGATTTTTTTTTTTCCTAGCTTCCTGACTCAAGTGTGCTTAAAGTCCAAACTTTTTTTGTTTTTTTGTTTTGTTTTTTTTTTTGAGACAAGGTCTCACTCTGTCACCCGGGCTGGAGTGCAGTGGCATCATCGTAGCTTGCTGCAACCTCAAACTCCTGGGCTCAAGCCATCCTCCTGCCTCAGCCTCCCAGGTAGCTGGGTCTACAGGTGCACACCGCCATGCCTGGATAATTTTTGTTATTCTTTGTAGAGACGGGGTCTTGCTCTTGTAATCGCTCCCTATTGTCATGGTCTGTCCCCACTTTGCCCCTTCCCCAACCTCAGGTTCTCCAAGGCTCCCCCTCATTCTCTCTCACTCTCTCTGGACCATTTGCCAAGACCTTTCTATATTCTCTAATATTTGCACATTTACGTGTTCTGCCTCCTCTACCTGGCACTCACTCTCCCTTTTAACCTGATAAACTCCTACTCATCCTTAAGATGGCAACTCAGTTGTCACTTCCTTGGGGAAGCTCTGTCTCACCTCCCTAAATAGGTAACCCCACCCACCCACCCATCACAGGCTCTTGCAGCATGACATTTAGTATTAAGTTTATTGGAGCTGTTATTTTATAAATGCCTCTCTCCCTCCTTAACAAGTATATGAGTTCAGAGACCATGTCTGGTCTTGCCTATTATTGGATCCCCTGCATCTAGCACCTGGTGGACTTTACTAAATATCTGGTTGCATACATTCTGTTCTTCAGGAATCATATTGTCCATTTCCAAGCTTTCTAATTGGTCTTGTATAAAAAAAAATTGTCCTTGTTTCATAAGTTCCTGTTCTTGTTTCATGGATATAATGTCCTCTTTTATCTCTTTAAGGACATTACATAGAAATGCTTTTGTATTAAAAGACTGTGCTGATGGCTCTATTGTCTGTTTCCTTTTGTACAAAAACTTGCTTCTTTTTGCTTATCATCTCTCCTTCATTTTAATGACTTTCTTCAGATGTTTGGTGACTTTTCATTGAGTGTTTGTCTTCTATGACAGAAGGTTCTCACATGTGGCCTCAGAAGCTGCTTCCCTCCACAGTCCCAGGACAGGGTCACTATTTATTCACTTCATGCTTGAAATTCTGTAACGTTTCCTTCTCACATACTTTACCTTCAGAAGAATTCTAGATGGTAAGCAGAATGCATATTATCATTATCTTCATTTTATAAATAAATAAACTAGGCCGGGCGCAGTGGCTCACGCCTGTAACCCTAGCACTCTGGGAGGCCGAGGCGGGCGGATTGCTCGAGGTCAGGAGTTCGAAACCAGCCTGAGCAAGAGCGAGACCCCCTATCTCTACTATAAATAGAAACAAATTAATTGGCCAACTAATATATATATATATAGAGAAAAAATTAGCCGGGCATGGTGGCGCATGCCTGTAGTCCCTGCTACTCCGGAGGCTGAGGCAGGAGGATCACTTGAGCCCAGGAGTTTGAGGTTGCTGTGAGCTAGGCTGACGCCATGGCACTCACTCTAGCCTGGGCAACAAAGTGAGACTCTGTCTCAAAATAAAATAAAATAAAATAAAATAAAATAAAATAAAATAAAATAAAATAAAAAACTAGAATTCTAAGAAACTGTGTCTTCTCCAAAATCATGCAGCTGAGAAAATGCCAGAGCCAAACTCCAATCCAGCCACCTGATTCCATATCCCACATTCACAACACCTCACCACAGCCCCCCTGCTCGGAGGTCAGCAGTATAGTCAGGGTTTCCAGTTACAAGTGACAAAAACTCAGCCAAAGCTGACAGAAGCAAAAGAGACAATTTATGAAACCCAGGAAAGGAAGAACTTGACCCTGACAATGGCTGGACCCAGGGACTATGATGCTTTCAGGGCTGTTTTTCTCCATGCCTCGCCTCTGCTGCTCTGTGCGTTGGCCTCATTCTCTCGCTGTGCAGGGCGGAGTGGAGCCCTTCCAGGAACCCCGGGTCCACATTCCAACAGCTCTGCCTAACCCCCCATCCCACCCCCTCCCCCAGAAGGAAAGAGAGAATACCTCTCTCCAAACTTCAGCTTTTATTTTTTTATTATATTATATTATATTTATTATATTTATTTATAAATTTATATTTACTATAATTATAGTTTATAATTATAATTATAAATATAATTATAAATATAATTATAAATTATAATTATAAATATAATTATAAATTATATTTACTATAATTTATAAATTATATATTTACTATATTTATTTATATTAATAAATATAAATATTTATTATATTTATTAATCACAAGTGACTTCTCAAAAGGAGGGTACTATTGTACCCTCGTTTCAATGAACCTTCTAGTAGGGTTCGTGGCGAGTGGCTGCCCGGCGAGGTTCGCACACATAGGATAGGAACATGGGCCAGCAAACAGGTGCAGAGACAAAGCTGCACGTTGTGAACCCTGGCCGAGCTTCGGCCTGCTGCGGTGGGCGGCATCTGGACTTGGGAGTCAGATAGATTCCAGGTTCAAATCCCAATGCTGCCGTGTAAGAGCTGTGTGACCTTAGACGGCATACTTCTAACAAGAATACTGGAATCTTCGTTATGCTCCTGGGAGATGTATTTAAGTTGGCAGATAATAAGCACTCAACAGTTGCAACTCTATCTCCCCTAACGGCTGTGCTGAGTGTGTTTCCTTCCTAACCGTCCAGAAAGCCGTGACAGTCCCAGGCAGGATTTTGTAGCGACCCCAGGAAAATCTTCAGTTCTTCCAAAATGTGTCATGAGAGTATCAAAAAAAAAAAATTTTTAATAAAAATTAATTCAGTTCCTTTCACTTAAATAGCATTTGTATTCATGCAGCTTCTTAGAAGAAGGTGGGCATGATACCCAATAAGCAGAATGAAACAAAAAGGAGTTTTATGGGCTAAACTGTGTTGCCCCCAAAATGTGTGTGTTGAAGTCCTAAACCCACAGCACCTCAGAATGCAACTGTCTTTGGAGACAGGGCCTTTAAAGAGGTGATTAAGGTTAAATGAAGTCATATGAGTGCCCCTTAATACAGTATGACTGGCGACTTTACCAGACGAGGAAGGAACGCCAGGGTGTGTGTGCACAAGGGCAGCCATGCTAAGTGGCAGCAAGAAGGTGGCCATCTGCAAGCCAAGGAGAGAGGCCTTACAGGAAACCAACTCTGCAGGCACCTTGATCTTGGACTTCCACCCTCCAGAATTATGAGAACATAAATTTTTCTTGTTTTAGCCACCCAATGTGTGGCATTTTTCATGGCAGAATAATACGTGGGTGTCACAACTCTAAAAAAAAAAAAAAAGTAGGCAGTCTCGATCGATCCGTTGATCCAGAAGGCCTTTTCTCTGCAAACCATGTCACAGCCAGACCAAATTCTGCCCCCTGCTACTCCCAAGCCCATTTCGAAGTCTTTCTTCAGTTACAGGGAAAGTGACAGTGGCAGGCTACCCAAGCTGGGTGTGGCTGCCTCCCTTCACCACCAGGTTGCCTCTGAGCATCTTCTTTTAAACTTTTTTTTTTTTTGCCCCGGCCTTGTCTTCTCCAACACCCGTTGGTCTTGCCCCACAGTGTCACTGCCAAGGAGTCGCCCTTCGAGGACCAGCCATGAGTTTCTGCGTCAAGCTTTACCAAGCTCCTCTCATGCCACCAGGAGCCCCGTCGTTCTGAGACATGGAACCCGTAATCGTGCTTAGAGAGTTTCCCTTCTTCTGTCTGTGCATCCCATCCTCAGAGAGCTCGGTGATTAGAAAAGAATTTAAGTGCATGGGGGTTTTGTGTGCATTTTAGGTGCACTGAGCTAAGTGAAGTGAGCTGCTTCTTGCAGCTGCTGCCCGGGACATGAAATGTGCCACCCACCCCAGTACGCCCCGGGGGGAGGCAGACTTCCTCCCTTGTCACGCCCTGTTTTCATTAGGATGGAACTCTGAAGGTGTTTTGAAAACTGTGTCTTCAAATCTGTAGTATGGGAATGCTAATATTTATTTTACATAATTGTTGTGAGAACTAAATAAACAAATATGTAAGGGACCTCTCACGCCTAGACGCTCAATACAAACAAATTCCCTTCCCATCAGTGTCCTCTGACACAAAGAGAAGTAAAAGGAGGAGGAGGAAGAGGAGGAAAAGAAGAAGAAGGAAGACAAGCAGGAGGAGAAGGAGGAGGGGAAGAGAAGAGAAGGGGAGGGCAGGGGAGGAGATGGGAGGGGAGAGGAGAGGAGGAATCCCCACCATTATGGGGGAATGATCACACTCCATGACGCGTGGAGAGTGTTGTACAGACTGCGTAATACCGTCTGCGTGGGAGGTCTAATTCTTATTTATGTGATAAGCAGGTAGCACTTACAACATAGCGTTTACTCCGTGCCAGGCACTTTATAAATATTAGTTAATTTAATTCCTACGACATCCCTCAGGTAGGGTGTATTCTTAGGCAGAAGGGAAAACTGGCACAGAGAGGTCAAGTGATTTGCCCAAGGTCACACAGCTAGCAAAAGGCAGAGCTGGGATTCAACGCCAGCCCCAGAGTGTCTCCGTGTGCAGAAATGTGACCACTTGACCCGGCTGCGAAGTCCCCAGGGCAGGCATGAAGGAGAAGGCCGCGTCTTCCAGGAAGACTGTCTCCTCCCCTCATGGTCTTCTCTAGACACCGCAGAGCAATGTGCGAGGGGAAAATGCCCCGTCACTGTCCTCAGGCGGGCTGGCGGGACCCTGTCCCCGGGCGGGCTGGGGGGAACCTCGTCCCCGGGCGGGCTGGCGGGAACCCCGTCCCCGGGTGGGCTGGCGGGACCCCGTCCCCGGGTGGGCTGGCGGGAGCCCCGTCCCCGGGTGGGCTGGCGGGAACCTGCAGCAAGACGGCTGCCCCGCTCAGCTGAGCCCCCTGTCCTGCCCCCTTCTCGGCCGGGTATTGGCTTCAGGGCACCGAGGAGGCCTCCCCACACCTGCGCCCTAGCTAGAAATCTCCGTCTGTGTCGAAGGCAGACAGACAACCGCTGCTTGTCGCGGCCACGGACTATGTCCCCAGGCCTCCGTCACGTGGCACGCTGCAGGGCGGGCGCAGTGGCAGCGGGTGCTAGTCCACGGATGGCATTGGCAGTGACCCGAGGGTCTGGAGCCCTGGGAACATTCCTTTCCTTTAAACTCTTACAAAGCTATTTCTTTGATTCCCCGGGTTCCTGTGGGCATGCGCTAATTTGCAGGACTTCCCTAGGACGGTCAGCTTGTCTCATGCTTGTAGCAATCACAGTGGCGATGCTCATCGTTACCGTTTTCTGAGCACAGAGCAGGTCGCGAGCCCTGCCCATACTTAACTCTCACTCACATTATTCCCACTTGGGCTTCACAGCAATCTCAGTTTGCAGATGAGAAAACTGGGGCCGTGAAAAGCGAAACGTCCTTTCTAAGATCTTCAGACAAATTCACGCAGGAGCAGGATCGGAACCCAGGCCTGTCCAGTTCCAAAGCTCAAATCCTCTCCGCTGTGTCCCTGCTGCCATCTCAGAATGGAACCGACAGCCAGCCCACAAGGCTCCCCGCTGCAAAGGCCGAGCCTCTCTCCAAGGGTCCCCCCAGAGAGGGAGGCAGGACGAGGCCAGGGCTGGTCCTCCCGGGAGCACTCTGTGTTAAGTCCCTCGAGGCAACTTGGGAACTAAGTGCCCTGTGAACCTAGAACCGAAGAAGACCTTTGCCTTCCTCTGCCAGCAACATATTTGTTGGTGAAAAAATGCTCCGTTCCGTCTTTGTCTTTCCTGCCAAAGGCAACGCCCTGGCCCTCCCGGCCCCCTCCCCACGGGGCCCCTGGCTGCATTTCTGGGGAAACCTGGGGGAGGCGGCAGGGAAATTCCTGCAGGCACCCCGCTCTCCCCAATCCTGGGGGGAGTGACTTTTCTCCTCGCCACCCCGGGGCTTCTCTCCCGCTCTGGCACTTCCTCGCTGTCGCAGAAGAGGCTGCGGGTGAGGGTTTTTCCATTTAATTTCATTTTTCATCATTTTTCCCCCCTTTTGGATGGTTCACATCTGAGGGTCTCGGTGGATTAACTGGCCAATCAGATTTCATTATGAGCCCAAGTAGTTCTTATCATTAAACCTGTAATTTATTTCTTCTGTGTTTCATAAAATGTGAAATATCACCGTTCTCCAGGAGCTTGGAGAGAGCAGGGATGCTCCATTAGGTCCAGCACTGCTCCTCCGTAAGAGGCTGTAATTACATGCAGGGGTGTTTTTTTTTTTTTTAGCAGCTAAGTTTCGACTTGCAGATGCTAACAAAAGAAATAAGCTTTTAATCCAAACATAATTAATATGAATTACCTCCCCAGTACACCCTGGCTTTGCACCATTAAACTTAATTTTTGTTTTGCATGATAATTGTGTTATCATTGCCGTTTATAGGAGAACTCAGGGACCCTCACTTTGTTTTCAGTCCAGACCAAAGGGACCGGAAATGATGGCCCTCCGCTCTGCCAGCCCGAGGCCTGCTGGCCGGCCTCCCTGGCCTGTCCCTGCCAGCCCCCGTGGCGTAGGGAGGCTGGGGTCACGTGGCACGCTGCCAGCCCGAGACCTTGCTCCAGCAGAGGAGAAGGAAAGAGATCCCCACTTCCACGTGGCACGACTCGCCACCCCAGACACAGGCTCAGCCGGAGCTGCCGCCTAACCATCAGCGTCACCATCATCATCATCATCGTTATAACCATAATTGCTATTATCGTGCCTCACAGTAGCGAGTGCCACGCAGTCTCTTTGCAGCACGCTCCAGCCACCCTGCGATTGGTTATTTCTCACAACTCTCTGGGGATCCTGGGCTCTGAATTATTTAAGCAAAGCCCCAGAAATCTTAGATTGAGCACCAAAGCCCTGGGTTTTATTAAATGTTTGTTATGTTTGAGACTCTGTTCAAAGGCAATGTCCCCTCTCTCATCTGTGTGCCTCAGTTTCCCTCTTTATCTCTCTCACTCTGCTTTATAAGGAGCATTCACATTTTTTGTTTTAATATGAGAAGGAAACTGAGAATGACATTCCTTCATCGATCAGAGAGTTATTTAATACCCACCGTGGACTAGGTACTGTGAGAAATTGTGTGTCTATGTATATATATGTACAAACATCTGAGTGTGTGTGTGTGTGTGTGTGTATCCCACATCACCAAGGAATTTACAATCCAGTTGAGGCAGGAACATAGACACCCAAATGTTCAAGGGAGGGGAGAAATTAAATCACAACACAGACAATACCAGAGATGGCAAATCAGCATGTCACGGCGTGTTAGTGGCAGAAGATTGGAAAAGTGTTCAACGGAGACCGGGTGCAGGAACGGGGCTTGGGCTGGACTTCGGCGCATGGGCAGGACTGGGCAGGTGACATCATGGCCAGAAGCGGGTGGGGAAGGGCAAGCGCAGGCCTGGAGGAGGGAACAGGCAGAGAGTGGCCTGGTGAGGGGACAGACTGGCCATAGCAAACCCCCCCTGACCCAGAGGCACAGCAGGGGACGGGCTGGAAATGTCATTTGGAGTCAGAATATGGAGCAGCCCGAACGCTGGGCCAAGTAATGGGGAGACACGGAATAGTTTTTAAATGGGGTGGGGAGAACTTGATGGCAGTGGCATCTTCACAGGGTCAGTCTGGGGCATCCTGCAGGTGGCTTCCGTAGGAAGAGACAGAGGTCAGGATGGCAGGGAACCATGGCAACCGTGGGTGGCACTGCAGGGCTCAACTCGGACAGGACAAGACAACTGAAAGAAAGAAACACCTGGATGGGAATTCATGGGCCTTGGTGAGAGAAAGGAGAGAGAGGACAGAGGGTGGAATGCTGCTAACTCACAGTGCCTCACAGAAATCATTGCCCGGGGCTCGCTCCAGACCACTCCAAACATATGCCAGCACACGTGACTACCGGCTCCTGTCACCTATTATCAGCACCAGTACCAGCACTCGGTCTCATTCCATCCTCCCCAGTGTCTCTGTGGAATTGTCCGGGAAGCATGACTGCATATATTATATAGCCGAGCAAAGAAAAGTCACTGAGAGATTAAGGAATTACCAAAATGTGATGTTTTTTTCCCAGTGGCCACGCCAACAACCCTTGGTCTTCGGAGTCTTAACAATATTGTTTTTAAAATTACGACGGCAATAATATGCAGTGCCCAGTCCAACCCCGCAAATGGTGACCAAGCCAAGAGAGCTCTCCCTGCCAGGAGCCATGCCACTCGATGGTGGTGCTGCATTCTCAACCCTCTTTCTCGTCGTCTGTGGGTGGTGGAGTCAGGAGTTGAGACACTAATTGTGTTTCAAGAACACCGGGCCGCAAGGAGCTGAAGGATAGTGTTGAACTTCCGTTACCGTGGTATCAGTCCCATTTTTCTTGTCACTCTAGTCAACAACAGCTTGGATAATGTGCTGCTTGCTGAGAGATTCAGCTGCAGGGAAGGCCCTTCTGTGAAAGCCAATGGTCTCCCCAATGACCCAGGAGCTGTGTGTAGGGAATACATTGTAAATTAATCCAAAGGTTACCTTGACAAACTGGGTGCTCGGCCCAAAGCAGACCAAGTGAAGTTGAGTAGAATAATCATTATAATGCTGCAAACCTGTGACAAAAGTAGGGGAGGAGGGGAGTGTCAGATATGGCACCACCAAATAAATGGGTAAGAATTAAACAGTGGAAAAGAGTAACATCTGATAGGTAGAGACCAGCTAATGCAGAGTGAATCACAAGGGGAATGTGAACGAGCAGGAAGAGTCTAATGCTCTGCTTTGGCGGGATCACACCTGCTGTGTGTCTTGTGTCTTTGAGAGTGGTGAGGGTGATGGCAGAGTGGGAAACTGTGGGCAAAACAACAGGTCCTGCAAGCAGCCACCCCGTGGGATTCAGGAGCAGGATATATGGATGAAGTGGTGAACCAAAGGGTAGACAGCAGAGCCTATGAAACAACTGCAGAGCCTAGAACTATGTAGTCCACCATGGGCAAGTCTAGGAGGAAGGAGGGAAGTGGGGCTGAATTGACTTAACAGCAGACTTCAAGCCAGTGAGAGATGTCTCTCCCTCCAAGAATGGTCCCAGCTGGTCCTCTCTGTGTCCCCTGAGGAGAAAAGAGCAAAGAATGGACACAAGAACCCAAGATTGTCTGCCTGGAAACGAAGAACAGTCTTCTGTTTCCTTAGCCCACCTACCTCTGTCTCACACACCCTGGAAGCAGCACGTTCTAGATGGAAGTTTGCTTCACCCACGTTCTTCTGACACCCGATATCCAAACACCCCAGAATACAGAGAGTGGAAGTGACCTTGAGTGGCCTTCCAGCCCATTCTTCTGCCTCTGGATGTCTCCACCACAGGAAACGGGTTTCTGAATTTAGTTGATGGTGCCCAGGGCGTCACAGCCCATCTAGTGTATGCTCTGACCCAAAATTACCATCATGAATGACACCCTGCGATCACTCTTATAACATCCTTTTAAAGAAAAGTTGAAAAATAAAACGTGTATAAAAGAAAAATTTAGAAAAGAAAAAGGAAAATATTCTGGAAGAAAGTTACAGGATTCCTCACTGGAATCCACAGAAAAAGTCAGAGGAGCCAGGCTGGCCCCCGGGGCTGCCAGGATCAGAGCTGGGGATCCGGACCCTCCTCCTGTCTGTCCCCTCCCTGCCTCCTCCGCCTGGCTGAGGCTGTGGCCAGAGAAAGTGAGGGAACTATGTAGTTCCAGCTCACACCCCAAGAGGCAAGCCCCTGTCCCTCTCAGAGAGAGGGATCGTTTGAGATCTGAGTTAAATCAGCAGCTGTGAAATCCTATCTGTTAACATAATGGGATCCCTGGAAACTCATCAAGGTTCTGGTCTCTGTAGATAGAGGACTTGGAATCACGGACAAGTCACCTAACCTCTCTGCGGCTCAGTTTGCTCATCTGTAAAACGGAGGCAGTCACGGGACCTACTTTGTGGGGTTGCTGAGAAGATTAAGCAAGTGAATATGTGTAAGTTGATCTCAATAGTTCCTGGCACACCTTTAACTGTTAGACAGGTACTTACTAGCTTTTAAAAGATTGTTTCTTTTGGGTTGCGGTGAGCTAGGTTGTTCCCAAGTCCACATTCACACTCTGAAACTGTCATGGTGCTGCGATAAACACTACTATTTATTTTATAGTATTACTAATTAAGAGGCCATCGAACCCTTTAATTATCAAATATCCTAGTGCTATTATAGTCCCCAACCCCTGGGCCTCGTACTGGTACTGGTCAGTGGCCTGTTGGGGACCTGGTGGTGAGCTCCACCACACCCCCCCTCCACCCTATCGGTGGAAAAATTTTCTCCCATGAAACTTAGGGTGGGCTACACAGCAAGCGGTCAGGAGCGGTGGGTGAATCAGCGAAGCTTCATCTGAATTTACAGCCGTTTCCCGTGGCTCACGTCACCGCCTGAGCGCCACCTGTCAGAGGAAAAATTGTCTTCCATGAAACCGGTCCCTGGCGCCAAAAAGGTTGGGGACCGCTGTCCTACTGGGTTATACAAACATGGTACCCATTAGGCAGAAAGCACAGATTCTGAAACTTGCATGCTATAAACTGCATGAAGACTGCCAACTTGCTTAGAGACCTTTGTAAAATTCTTGACTATAATAATATATGCATATCCAGGAACTTCTGACAAATGTACCAAAAAGAAAAAAAAAAAAAAGAAAGAAAGAAAGATTAAAAAAATAATCTTTCACTGTCATTGCCACCCATGGTCCCTGCTTGGATTGTGTCATTTTTTTTTTTTTTTCCTTCTAGTCCTTTCTCTGTATTCCGGTGGACATTTTAAGCTAATTATAACCGTTCTACGTGTCATCGTCTGCCAGAACTCTGTTCTGCGAGAAGCACCAAGAGCTTCAGGATGAAATGGAGGTGGGTTGGACACAGGACCCCGGGGCGGAACAAGTTCGAGAAGGCGAGGCCACAAGACTTCTCAGAGCCTTCTGCACTGCCGCACGGTGTGCAGTCCAGACAGGGGCATCCGGTATCAGATACTTTCCAAGTACATTTGACACACACAGGAACAGAGCTTCAAAACACACGCTTTGGAGAAATGCAACTCTACAATTTTGTATTCTTCTTATTATGAGCCTTTCTGCATTTTTCATAAACTCCCCTCACATCCTTCTAAATCCACGCATAATAATCCACTAGGAAGGCATGCCACGGATTACATGACCATCCTGGCAAGGGCGGGAAACCACAGCCCTCCTGATATCCACGTACAGCCTCGACCGAATCCGAACTTCACCTCGACCGAATCCAAACTTCACCCCCCCCCCCCAAAAAAAAACCCTTTATTCAAAGGATTTGTTCTGTAAGGATTCAGTGAAAAGGCTGCACTCAAGGATCCAGAAGGCTTCATGTGGCCCAGAGAGGCTACAGGTTCCCAACCCAGGCACGACAGATTAAAAAAAAAAAAAAAAAATGGAAACGCGTTTAGATTTGATTTCTCAGGACAGACTCCAAGAAGGAGAATTACTGGGTCAAAGTGCAGGAACGTTTGAAGTCCATGGTTCCTGGTGCCAGCGTGTTTTTCGTCGGGTCTGTATCCATTTCCACCACCCGGCAGTGTGTGACAGCCCCACACGCCACACCCAGAGCCAGGCAAGTGGCCAAAGTGCTAAAAGCGGCTGCTGATGGCTACTTTCACCAGCCGTCATTAGCACCCCACTGGTGACGGCCTTTGCAGCTGTCGGCGCCCACGTCAACCCTTCCCCCCCCCCCCCCCCGCGTCTCTCTCCCTCAGCTGCTAAAACACAGGCTCCCCAGCGACTGCACTTTGTGCAGCATCTGAGATAAGCCCAGGAGGGAGGCGACACCACGTCCCCTACCGCTCGCCCCCTCGGGCACTAAAAGAGGGTCCTGCTCCCAGTACGGCACTGATAAAAATGCCTGACATGCAGCAATCCAAGGGGAAAAGACCTTGATTTGTAGCATTTGCCGCTTTCCGTGGTGTAAATACTCCTGTCGTGGCTCATTTCAAGCTATAACAACAGCCTATCGGCATGGGGTCCCCGAACTGGGATGAGCGGCGTGCGGCCAGAGACGTGCCCGGCAGGCTCCTGTGAGCCGGGGGCTGCTGCACACACCACTGCCCACGCCGTGGATTCCGCTCCACGTCTGACCACATGCTGGACGCAGGGTCCCAGAGGCCTGTTGCGGGAGGTGACTGCAGGCCCCGGGCTGCTGTACTGTCTACACTCATCCAGCACCGGGCTTGGGCTTCATCCGCTACAGAGGTCCATGGTGTGTGCCCACCCCAGCTCACAGACACCTCAACCCTGTGTCGCCAACGCAGGCTGACCCTGCCCTGTGGCCGTCCCCCACCCTCTCCTCTCCGCTCTGGCTACGGGGTCTGAGACCATCGCCTTCGTGACCTGCTACCTGGCTCCTTCCTGCCACTCCGCTCTGCACCTCACCAAACCCTGACCTCCTCCCTGGCCCCAGCTTCCCACCCAGCACTTACCCGTGCATCTGAGGACAAACTCAATTGCCATACGAGTGATCAGATTGCGTGAGATTTTTAAATCATTCTCTCTCTCTCTGGCTATTCCGGAAACTCCCTCTGCCCACCCTCCCGTGAACGTGGACCCTGCGCATGGGGGAACCCAACAGTGGTCTCTCGATCCTGTGAGTGGGCCCTGGCACCCTGCCAGCGCCACAGCCCCAGGGCCAGACACTGACCACTGTGTCCTTGGCTGGGCGTGGTCGGAGATTGTCACCTTCCAGATGTGAGACCAAACTGGACACCTAGTTGGAACACCAGGCTGTGCGCTCCATCCATCCGACTAGGCAACCACGACGGCCTTTACAATGTGGCCTCCCTCTGTCCCCGTGGGAAGCCCCAGCCGCCATCAAGCCATGTCCCGAGGGACGAGGCCAGGCTGCCACTCCTAGTGTCAAGAGCCTCAGTGAGAAACGCCCTCCCCTGCAGCACTGTTGTCTGGGCAAGGCCCCTGTCTCCTGCTCACTTTTTCCCGCCGTCCGTACCGACAACCCGGCGGTTCTCAGGGTCAGGTTCTCAGCGTCAGCCTCGGCTAGGAAGGGGAAGCTGGGATTGCAGAAGAGGGCAAGAGCGAAAAATGTAAGAGGGAAAAAAGAAAAGAAAAAAAACATTGTATGGCAAAATGGAAAGGAGCCGCAGAAGGTACCAGAGGATGACAGAATGCATTATGTCCTCCAGCGTTCTGTTGGGAGTTCTGGACCCTAACAAATACAAATGATGTCACTGACCAAAAAACAGAGACAAGAACGGACCGTCTTTAAGGTCCCTGCCAGGCAGGCCCCAGCTCCCAGCTAAGAGCACGGCAGCCCCGTGCAGACACGGGCGTGACACGGCTAGCGGTGACATTCCCGAGTGGAAGCGGGGAGGGTGCGGGCAGTGTCACAGGGAAACATTTGGGTCCCCACGTCTCCCCCAAGCCAGTCTGTGCTAAGCCGGGACGCAGTCTGGAAGGTGCTCTGCCCCCCAGGTGAGTCGAGCTCGAACACCTTCGCCCCTCCGGGGTGTGGGCTCCACTCCGGACGCGGGGGCGGCTGGCGGGGAGTGGGCAGCGGGAACAGAGAGTCAGGGCCATTGGGACAGAAAATCCTCTTGCCGTCAGGCTGGCGGCTGGCATGCGGCTGATCACAGCATAGGAAGCGCCCTCCCCAAGGCGCGTCCCAGGCAGATTCTTTCCCCCATAAACGCTGAGGAACTGCATAGACACGGACACCGTTCCGTGGTCGGTGATGGGGACTTCAGCACCAGGATCGCAACGCTCCAGCCCAAACCGCTGGGGACCCAGTCCAGCCCAAGGCACAGGAGAAAGGGGAAAAAAAAAACACATAGCATAACATGGAAGAAGAATACTACAGAGTGAATCATAATAAAAACTATCTCCTCCTCCTCCTCACCCCAGACATACATGGTTTGGTTAATTCATTAATGAGGATGGATTGTAATTAATATCAGAACGACACAGTATAATTATTATGTATAATTATGCTTGAGTTAACTGCAGAGTGAATCATATATAGTTTGCATTCTATAGTGTGAGTGTTTAATTGGTCTTTTGGGGTGGGGGGGAGGTGAGAGGCGCTTGATAATATTCTTCAATGGAGAGCACCGCCAGGAATATGCGTGTGTGCGTGTGTGTTTTGCAGATAGATCCCTTTGGATATTTCATTCATTCAAGACTATGATGCTCACGACTGCCTAGCCAGGCAGCTGCATCCCCTACAGAATTCTGCCTTTACGGATTCATGCCTGCCTGGGAGACCAGCCCAGAGGGGGGGCAGCGACACAGGAACCCAGCAGAGGCTACTGGCTGATCCAGGACCTGACTCAGAGTCAAGGTCATCTCTTCGTGGCCTGGTTGCTGAGCCCTCGTGTGGGCTCTGTAAGGCTGTTGCCAAGGGTCCCTGACCTCTCACCTCGACAGGCCACCTGTTCTCCAGCTGAGCGCGTGTGTTGTCCCGCTTTCTCCGCCATGTCCCCTGGGACCCCAGATCTCTTTGCACTGCCTTCCTGGTTCTCAGTGCACAGAGCATGCACCTCTGACGGTCATGGTGTTCAATAGAAGGCCTGGTGCGGTGGCTCGCACCTGTAATCCCAGCACTTTGGGAGGCCGAGGCAGGAGGATCTCTTGAGGCCAGGAGTTCGAGACCAGCCTGTGCAACATAGCAAAACCCCCATCTCTATAAAAATATAGAAAAATTATCCAGGCGTGGTGGCTCACACTTGCAGTCCCAGCTACTAGGGAGGCTGAGGCAGGAGGATTACTCAAGCCCAGGAGTCTGAGGTTGCAGCGAGCTATGATGATGCCAGGGCACTCTAGCCTGGGCAACAGAGTGAGAATCTGTCTCCAAAAAAATACCAGTAAATTACAGGCTTCCAACTGCTCCAAAACACAAACCATATGTTGTTAACGAAACTTGGGCCTCTATAGATGCAGTTTGTGTTTGGTGCGCATGTGCGCAGGATAGAGAGAAAGAGAGATGGGTAGGTGGTCTGCAGGGGAATCCTCCAGGACTGCGGGTGGGAAGAGCCTGCCAAATCACAGGACACAGTTTCCCTGTTTCCGGTCTTCCACCCACACCTTGCGTAGGCGCGCCTGGGCTCTGCCGCGGGCCTGGAACAGGCTCAGTCTTTCAGGCTCTGTGTTCCCGCCCGGCCCCAGCCTCCCCTCGCCCCGCCCCACACCATGGTCCCCAGAGGGGCCACAGAGTCCTTTCCAGGAGCCCCGGCCTTTATCTCAGGTGCAAAGAGTCCTTAAAAGCTGCACTCATTAATTCATTTTGGAGAAAGCCCTAATTCTCCCTTATTGACTCAGTTTCTCCACACCCTTTCCCTCTTTGCTCTCTAACGCGCTTCTCTCCTCCCACGGACTCTTCGTCTGTCAATGGGTCATCAAACCCCGCATCCCTCCTGCCCCGGCCGGGCTTCCTGCAGGATGGGGTCCAGGTGGCCAAGCCCCCTGCTGCCTGCCAGTCAGACAGGGAACCCTGACACCCCACTTCCAGCCCCAGCCCCGCTAGAACAGGGTCTAAAGGGTAAAGCCCGGACCTCCTTGCCTCTGCAGGGAGTCCAGAGACCTTAGGGGGTCTATGCGGCCACCAGGCCACCAGCGCCTCCCCTCCCAGCAGCCCCCAGCACCGCCCCAGGCAGCTTCCGAGATCAGGAGACTCGGAGGAGAAGGGGACAGAGTCGTTCTTCCTGCCCCCAGCCCCAGGCTCCGGTCCCTCAGTCAGCCTTCAAAGGCCACCCTCAGCCAGAGTAAGTGACACTAAAAACAGCGGTTCCCCCTCCACCCGCCCCCCCCCCGCCTGCCCACTGATAATAATGGGCCAAGACACTTTTATTATCATTATTAATTAGCACTTTCAAGCAATGGAATTAAATCAATATGGTGGACTGAAACTAATTTTAACAAGCCATTGAGATCAATCATTGGGACTTTTATCTACATAAATGCCACTAAACTCAGCTCGTTAGTGTAACATTAGCTGGGAAGAAAAAGAAGGGAGACTGGCGGGGTTTTAATTAGGAAGACATAAACCGAGCCACAATTTTTCTTCTTTGATTTGCTTTTAATCTCGTCTGCAAAGCTCTTCTGGTGCTGCCCAGGCTGATTTTTTGAGTCCCAGGCCACTTGGGCAGAGGGGAGGGGACGGAGCGGGGAGATGCTGCAGAGGCTGCAGACGGCCCCTTCCCCGGTCCCAGCCCGAGGTCAGCCATCCATCGTTACCCCCCAGGGTCCCCTGACCCCAGACCCCCACAGTCAGCCCTGCCTGCGGCTGTCCCTTGGTATTTGTTTAGCATTGATTCATTTCTGCATTGTATGGAAATTATTCACGTTCATTTTTTCATTCAATGAACAATAGACGAGCACTCAGTGTGTGCCAGGCACCCTGCTTGGTGTTCTAAGAGAATTAAAATAAAAATGAGCAAGTGTTGTCCCACTGCCCCCAAAGAGCCTGCCGCCTGGTCTTAGTCCCACCTAGCCCGACAGCCCTGGAGGGCAAAGACTAGGACTTACCCGTCGTGCGCCCTTCCCGTCTGTCTCTGTGCCCTGCACCTGGAGGACCCGGTAAATGGGGTGAGCAGCTAAGCACCCCCTTCTCCGCCCAGCGCCCTACTCGGGGGCTCCCGCTCTCTACCCCGGCCTCCCGGACTAACCTGCAAGCACCTGCGAAGTGGGGACTGGACGTGAGTCACCTTTGGATTCCTGACGTCCCCTACCGTACCTGACACGAAGCCGGCACCCAAGTCACAGCAACGGTGACGACGAGCGTGGGGCCGTCCCTGTTTGCCAAAGATCTGGACGACATCGCAACTCAGCATTTGAGGTCCGCCCAGAGCATGTGTTCAGCACGGCCAGTCTCTGCTGCCTAGCACGGTCCCCTGTCCCAGCTGTGCCTGCACCTGCCATCACCCCCATCCTGGCCCGCCCCACTCATTCTCTCGCTTGCAGGGGTCTTGCCTTCCCACATCCTACCCACCCTGCAGGCTGTCGCAAGCCTTGCCCCCACCACCCCCATGCAGACTCTCCGAATTGCAAATCTGGTCCTGCTTGGCCGCCCACGCGGGTGTCACCGCAAACAACGCCCTGCTTCGAGCTCTATGCTGCATTCTCACTCCGCTACCAGATTTGGGATAGGAATCTTCCCACAGGACACCATCTCTGGGGGGGGGGCAAACCCTTCCTAGGTGGAGCAGAATGCTGAGGCTCAAATTCCAGCTCTGCTGCTGACCGCATTCTCTGCCTTGGGTAAGTCACTCCAACCCGCTACACCTCAGTCTCCTCACCTGTAAAATGGGAACCAAACTGTACCTATTAGGACTGTTGTGGAAGTTAAAAGTGATAACTCACATAAAGCACTGTGCCTGGCACTTAGTAGTATAGGTCAGTGAGTTGGTCATGACTACCATCATTGCGTGATTGTCACTATCATTGTCAACGTGTGTGCTCCGATTTCGTCCCCGCCCGGCAAACTATCAATTGTCATTTGGCTTCCCTGCAAGAAAAGGCCCCGGTGATCTGTTCACATGAAGCTCAATCTGCTCATTAGACATGTTTCCTATAACCATTTCATAAACCGGCATTCTAGATTGTATCTCTCAGTCTCTTATGAGTTAGGTTAGAGTGAACAAACCCATCAAGTCCCGGTCACCCCTGTGTATGCTAGCAATCAGATTTTTGAGGCTGAGGTCCTAGACCATACCAAGGTGACCATACCAAGGTGCCACCAACCCGAGGCTCTGTCTGTCCCAAATGGCTTCAGGGGCCACACGTACTTTAGGCTTATTGTTTTACCTCTTCGAGCGAGTTCCTCAAAATCGCCAAGCTGGTTTCCTCATCTGCAAAACAGGCAAAATATAACCACCTCTCATCTAATGGGTGCCTTTAAGGATTAGCTGAGATAAGAATGGAAAATGTCATACACAAGTGTACTCGACCATTGCGAACTCTAAGAGCTATTAGTTGTTACACTACATCACCATGCTTTTTTCACGCTTACAATGATTTAAACAATACTTTATATTTACAAAGCCTTTTCTTAGGTGTTTTCTTACTCCTCATGACAGCCGTTCCCACCTAACAGAAAAGGAAATTAGGAACAAACTAAGTCACTTTCTTGAACGGTGGTTGCCAGGATTTGGGGGCAGGGGAGTAGGGAGATGCTGGTCAAAGGTCACAGAGTTTCAGCTGGATGGGAAGGATAAACTCTGGAGATCTTTTCTACCGCGTGGTGACCATAGTTGATGATAACGGACAGTGCACTTGAAACTGCCAAGAGAGTAGATCTTAAATGTTTCACCGCAAACCAAAAATGATCACTAGATGAGGTGACAGCTGTGTCAATGAGCTTGACTGTAGCAATCGTCTCACTGTGGACACAGGTATTAAAGCACCATGTTGTACACCACGAATATATACAATTTTTATTTGTCAATTTTACCCCAATAAAGCTGGAAAAAAAAACACACAAAGTCATTTTTTGTAGGATCACACAGTTCGTAACTTACAAAGCTAGAACCCAGACCCAGGCGACCTCTCACAGGCTAGTATATTTTCTTTATAAAATATCTGCCTGTTCAATAATCGAAAGTGTTTGATTACACTTTAAAACTATCCTGAAATTTTGGCGTTGCTCTAGAGTCCCTCCCGTGCCCTGCCATTTGTGGCGGTATTGGTCATTGCAATAGGCTACCCCGGCTCTTGAAGCCCTGAATCAAAACACTAATCCACGTGCCCCGTGATGACTGTCAAATATGGGCCACGAGTCTGAGATCTGACCAGATTTTCTACGTCCTTTGGGCCTTTTTGTCGCGGCGGCTGGCACTAGGGGTGACCTGTCACTGCAGCGTCCCCTAACGGGCGGGAGAAGCAGGTCGTGTGAGGACGGGCCAGCCTTAGGCACCAAAGGCAGCACGGGGGTGTCCTCATGTCGCAACACCTGCTTGCCCGCTCTTGTGTGGTTGGGCAAGTCCTCAAGCCACAGAAGCTTGGGGGAAAGCAAGTGTACTTCATAGTCACAGATCTGGCAGCCCGCTCTGCCGAGAGCTAGCTTAAACTCGATCATTTCCTTTCTGCGACGTCTATACCTCTGGGCCTCCCACCCAAAATACACGTAGATGGCTGCAGACCCTTGCGGTAGGATCCCTAGCACCGGCTGAACTGTGTGGCCCCCACCCAGCCCTCCAGCAAGCTGTCCTTATGCTCCAGTCCATGGGCAGCCCGTCATGGCTTTGCAGTTCCAACTTTAATCCCAGTGCTGTATTTGTCCTTAGAAACTAGACATGTCAATTGCCCTCAAGTCTTCTTCTGGAATCAAATTCATCACAAGCCCGGCCCCTCACCATCTTCCTGCCCCGCCCGCACCCCAAATGTCCCAACTTCGTCGTGTCTAACAATGACCCCACCATCCTGGAGGTCTCCCAGACTCAACAACTTGCAGTTGTTTTTAAAATTCCTTCACCATAATTCTTGAAATTCAAAGAATATCAGGCGTAGTGTAGACTAGGTAGTAGGTATAGACATTGCTCAGAGCTCTTCTCATGTCAGGTTTGGAAATCTACAGCAGTTTCCGAATTTGTCTCCCCAATGCTGGAGTCCTCCTTGGTCAGTTTTTCTAAATCAGGGGTCAGCAAATTTTTTTTCTAGAAAGAACAAGATAGTACATATTTTAGGCTTTGTGTCTGTATGACAAATATGAGAGTCTCCGTTGCAACTACTCAACTCTGCTGTTGCAGTGTAAAAGCAGCCATAGACAAATATAAATGAATGAGAGTGGCTGTGTTCTAATAAAACTTTATTTACAAAAACAGGTGGCAGGCTGGATTTTACCCAGGGCCTGTCATTTCCAACCCCTGTTCTATATTGTTTTCATATTCATCTTCCTTAAACACCATAGTTCCTATAATTTTGTAGCATTATGCAAAGGCGTAATTAGGTCCAGAAATGAGATTTGAACTCTAGTCTTCTATAGCGGACGTTGTTGATATCTTGCCTCCTATTCCTTCGCCCACTGCTGAACTTACCTGCAGCCTCAGGGGACAGTTCCCTGGAGCACTGACAGCTCTCTACCTGTGCTCAATTCCCTCTGCCAAACGGCCTGGGAGCTTTCTCAGCTCGTGTGCAGGACAGGCCAGAAATACTGGAATTAACACCCCCAAGCACCACTTTCACCCGTAGGGCATGTGAATCAGTGTTGTTAAAAGAAAAACTTTAGACAAATTAAATTTAACAGAGTTTAACTGAGCAAAGAACAATTCAAGAATCGGGCAGCCTCTCAAACAAGAATAGGTTCAGAGTGACTCCCGTGCTTCCACATGGTCAAAGAGGATTTACGGACAGAGAACGGAAGTGAGGCACAAAAACAGCTGGGTTGGTTATGGCTTGGCATTTGCCTTATTTGAACATGGTTTGAACAGTTGTGCCTGTGAGTGGCCAAAATTCAGTGACTGCTACAACAGGGGGCTACAGCCCTGTTTACACATCGAGTTAAGCTGCGGCTCACTACCTACGCAGAAACCTGTGGGCCAAACTGATGATATGCAAGGAGGAAGCTTTAGACTAAACCTAATTTAACAGTGTATATATATATATATATATATATATATTACAATTCCTCTTCTCTCAGCAAAACCATTCTGGGGCACATTCTAGATGCGTCCACGGAGGGTCTTAGCAGGGTTGAGAGCTGACTGCCCACGGCGGTGGCCCCACTGACTACGGTGTCTTCACCAGCTTCCCCTCCCACTGCTGTGACATTATCCCAGGCACTTCCCAGGAAAAGTGTCTCAGACTCAGAATCCACAGAAACTGAACTAAGACCTCCTCTGACTCCTAGCCCAGGACTTTTCTTTCTTCTAACTCCCTCCAAAGAGTCTGCAGTGGGCACTTTTACTTCTGACAACGTAGCAGGCTAAACATTCTGAAAAGCATCTTCTGACCCTCACACTTAGGTGCTGGATAAATCGCACAAACACGCTTTTAAATGAACTGTGTTTTTTTAAGGAAATAAGGGACATCTACGAGGGCCACATACTTACATAGGAACACAAACAAAGAGTGAGCTGAAACAAGAGCGGGAAGTGGAGCCCTGTGGAGAAATGTCAAAAACTTGGAGCTTTAGAGATGAATGTGGTTTTGATGTGAATGGGAAATGGGAGGCCAGGCTTTGGCCTCATGCATGGTTAAGGAGCTAAACTTACCAAGACTCCCACATAAATCTACCACCTCAGTGAAAGGGCGGACTGAGGGAAAAAGGCAGCCTTCTAACAAAGGAAAACTGTCTGTGTGGTAGCTCTAGGTGAAAATATACATATATATTCCTCCCTTAGAATATGTGATCTAGAGCTCTTCTCACTGGGGGGTTAGGAGTTTGAGTTCATACCACCCGCAGGTAAGGAAATGCCCAGCTGAGAAATTAAATTAAAGTCAACCTAGCTTGATAGGGCTCCCAGTTCCAAACAGGAGCAGATACAAAAAAAAAGAAGAGTCCTCAACTCAGATCCCACAGATTATGTTTAAGCAAACAAGAGCTCAAATAAAACATTAACAAATGCAAAAAAAAAAAAAAAAACAAGCTGACATAAGCTGGCATCAGCAGAAATTACAAACCACAAATTTATCTGCCTCCAACAAATTTGAATGTTGGATTACCAGAGAGTGACTATAACTAATTATGAAATCTTGAAAGAAAAGAGATAAAATTGGGAAAATGAACACAGGGAAAGAGTGTATCAAAAGATGGCAAGATAAATGTTTTTAATTGAAGTGATAAAGACAATCATTGAAATTAAAAATGCAAAGGAAACGTTTAACATAATATGAGATACCCCTGAAGAATAAATTAGTGAAATGGAAGAGACCTGATGAATCGTGCAGAACTCTGAATAGGGAGGTAGGTGGTGCAAACAGAAATAATAGTGAGGTCAAGAAACATGAAAAATAGAATCAAAAGGTCTAACATATGTAATTGAAGTTACAGAAATAATGAATGGGAATGAGGCAATATGTAAAGGAATGAAGACTAATAACTTTCCAAAATTTGCAAAAGACATAAATCCATATATAAAGGAAACACAACTATATGAAATAGTATAAATAAAATAAAACATATACCTATAAACCTTGTAGCAAAACGGCAGAACAGCAAAGACAATAAAAACACCCAAAAGAAAAGACTGATCACCAAAAATAAAAATATAAGAAGAAAAGTTGATTAATGAATACAAATATATGGTTTGATAGAAGAAATAAGACCTCATGTTAGATCAGTAGGGTGACCACGGTTTATGACAATATGTTGTATAATTCAAAATAGCTGGAAGAAAAGAATTCAAATAGTTCTAGCATAAAGAGTAGACATATATTAAAGGTGATGAATATTCCAAGTATACTGATTTGATCTTTACAAATTATAGGAATGTATTAAATTATCATATGTACCTTGAAACTATGCACATCTATTATGCATCGATTAAACAAAGAATAAAGGTATAGTATCACTGTTACTTGTTCTTCATTTAGAAAAATTTCTGTCACATGCAGCCTACTGAAGAGCATGTTGACTGAATATTCAGCCATATTGATGGTATTATCTATGAATTCTTGGTATAGGCATGATGGGAGTTATAAATAATCAACTAACTGGCAGTGGTTAAAAAAAGAGAAAGAAAAAAGAAGTCAACAATTAGACTAACGACAGACTTCTCACTTGTGACAATGGAAGTGAAAATATAATGGAATAATATCTTCAATATTGTGGGGAACAAAACAACTGTCGATCTTGGACAATGCATCCAGAAAAACCATGTTTTAAGTTCATTTCAATAAAAAATAATGAAATAGTTTACTACAAAGATATCCTCACTAGGCCGGGCGCGGTGGCTCACGCCTGTAATCCTAGCACTCTGGTAGGCTGAGGCAGGTGGATCATTTAAGGTCAGGAGTTCGAAACCAGCCTGAGCAAGAGCAAGACCCCGTCTCTACTAAAAATAGAAAGAAATTAATTGGCCAACTAAAAATATATAGAAAAAATTAACCAGGCATGGTGGCACATGCCTGTAGTCCCAGCTACTTGGGAGGCTGAGGCAGAAGGATTGCTTGAGCCCAGGAGTGTGAGGTTGTTGTAAGCTAGGCTAAAGCCACAGCACTCTAGCCCAGGCAACAAAGTGAGACTCTGACTCAAATAAATAAATAAATAAATAAATAAATAAATAAATAAATAAATAAATAAATAAGATATCCTCACTAGAGAACTTACTTTAAGAAGTAAAATAATCCTAGAAAAAAGGTCTGTAATGTAGGAAGGAATTGTGAGCAATGAAAATGATAACTTAAATATAAATCTAAACAAATATTGACTACATAAAACACAAGTCATAATATCTATTTTTTTATGTTTAAAAATAAAAACTAAAATAGCTGGGCAATGCTGAAAGGAGTGGAATTGGTGGGAGATAAAGAATTCCAACATCCTCGAACTTGAGGGAAGTGGAATTAAGACACTAATAAATTTTAGACTGTTTAAGTGCTCAAAATAAAATTTAAATATTTATATTTAAATACATATAAATGGGGCTAATAATGGTCAAACCAGTGGAAGGAAAACAAAATTAACAACAAAAAAACTCCAAAGAAGTTAACAAGAGAGGCGAAGAAAAGAAATATAGAAAAAGCAAGATTAATAGCCCAAAATAACAAGGTAGAAATTAGTTCAAATATATAGATAATCTAAAATCCTGTGAAACTTAATATATACATGTAGTAAAATTAAACCCAAAGGCAAGGGAATAATGAATATAAAAATGAGAATAATGATCACTCTTGGGAAAGAGGGAAAGTTTATGGAAGGGGAACACAGAAGGACTTCAAAAGTATTGGTCATGTTCTAATTCTTAAGTGAAATAGAGGGGACAGGTATGTTTGTTTTATTCTTTATGTGTTGTATTTTCACATATGTATATTTATATAAACGAAAGATTTCATTAGAAGGTCTTAACTTTTAAAAACAATCTACAGTGGCTCCATAGTGTTCTATTAAGTTTAAACTCATAAACCTGGCATTTAAGCCCCTCCCAAAAGTGGGCACAGATTCTGGCTCACAGCTGCCCAACACAGATGCCAGATGCCTTGTTCTAGGGTGAATTTCTGTCGCGCCCGCCTCGCCAGCAAGGAAGACACGGCAACTGGAGTTCTTCTGACAGCGCTTTAATGGGGATTGCTTAACTAGTTACATGCGGAAGACGCCGAGGCGTTCTCGGCGGCTGCTTATATAGACAGTAAGTACACGGGGCATAACCTGATTGGTCAACACAGAACAGGAGAGGAGGCAAGGCTTTGCACATGCGCTGAACATCTGTTTGTCAGACGCACAGTAGGGTGTGACCAGGAAGCGGGCGCCATCTTGGAATGGCGTTGCCACCGCGCCCCACAAATTTCCTATTTCCATCCCTCTGCTCTGCATTGCCACTACCAGACTCATTCACATTTCCAAGGTTTTGTTTATTCTTTACCCCTCACCTTTCCCTTTATCTACAATGCAAACTCTATAGTTCCTAGAAGAAAAGTAAATAAATAAAATATCATCTGACATGAAGACTTTCTGAGTTAACCTCAGGACACACAGGTGTGTCCCAGGACTGATGAACTCAGTCTGCCACACACTCTTGGTGTTCAGTGTAAGAGGAGAGGGGAGTCTTGTCTCTCAACTAGCCAGTAAGTCCCCTGAGAGCAAAGACAGAGTGGGTTCCAGGAGATCTGCTTGACCCCAAAGTTTGGACATTCCAGACCAGTTGCCTTCCAGAGAGAGGGACAGAGACGACCAAAGTGCTAGTTGTCCTCCATCCAGACTCTTCCTACACTTCCCCTCCCTTATCTGTGGCTGCCAAGAGAGACAACCAAGCCAGGGCTCTCAAGAGTGGCTGCTTCCCTTCTAGGTATGCCCACCACACCAGGGCTTCCACAGAGAATGTGGTTCAAACTTTTCCGCTTAAAGACCTGCCAAGGACTAAGAGGTGCTCAGATTGTGAGCTCCCTGCTCACCAGTCCTCCCCGGTGCTATTGCCTGGCTGCTCCATCAAACCAGGACACACCTCTGAAGCGGAGGGACATCAAACCTGCTTGAGCACCCCATAAGCAACTCAGGATCAGCCTGCTGCTACCCAGCACAGTCAGAGATTGATTTGGGGGGCCCAGAGACAGGCCTGCAGGGCCACATTACATACCTTCAGGACTCAATCATGTTGCTTGGGGTCATAGAGGGGAGATTTGTAAACTAATCTCAGGAGCCACGGGAGCTCACGTTGGCAGGCCTGGAAAGAGAGTGCACTATGGGTCCCAGCCACAGAGCATTTGTGGAGCACCCCTTCCCCCACAGGAAGACCATGCTTTCAGCCCAGGGCAGGATCCTGGAGAGAGAAGGTCCCAGCCCACAGTGCCATCATGGGGAAGCTCAGCTATTTTGAGCTCCTGCCTACTGACAGATGCTGGAAGGAGAGCAGGAGCAGGGGAGAGGGAAAGAAGAGTGAAACCTGTTCCTGACAGCCAGATTGTGAGTCCTAGATAGCCCCACCTCCACAAGCAGACTTTCCAGCTGGGTGGAGCCACTTCAGCCCCTCCCTGGCAACTTTTCCAAGAAGCTGGGAGCAGACCTTTGACCCCTGCCAAAACAGCTAGCTTACCAGCTTTTGTGCAGCTTGAGGGCAGGCTCGCCCAACTCAGCCCCTCCCAGCCTCACTCCCCTACTGACCTCTGCTGAGATGAAAAATAAGGACTCAGCTAGAAGTTCCAGGGCCCCACTCATCACCTGGGACATTCAATTGCTTCTTCTAAGAGGATAGAGCTGATCACATGTCCAAAAAACAACATTGCAGCTTGTTCCTTCTAGCGAGTGCCACCTACTGACAGGGAGGTCAATTTGTGCAGCACATTACAGCATTTGCTGACTCAATCATATAGGGTGTGGTTGATTCTTACCCACAGGCACCACCTACTGTCTCAGAGATTAAACTAGGCATGCCAACACAATTCACACTGCTAAGAAAGCCACAGGGCTAGGGAAAGAGAAAAGATTTCAAAGACCTCTGTCCTCCTTCATCAAAGAGAGCCAGGGATTCTGCCCACAGACACAGCTCACCACTGCTACATCCTACAAACAACTAAGAACTGAGAAAACCACCACACTAAGGCCATCTATAATCAAGGCATCCAGCCAGAACCTAAATCTCCATCAAAGTACCCATAAGCAAAGCCAAAAGTTCTTACCCAACATATGCTACAGACATACCTTTAAGAGTAATAGGGGTGGAAGCCCCACCTAAACAAAAGAGACCCAAAATAAGAAGTGACAGCTGCACCAGATGAGAAGGAATCAGCAAAACAACTCCAGAAGTATGAAAAATCAGAGCAAAAGAACATCCCCAAAAAGGAATACCAACTCTCTAGCAATGGATAGCAATTGAAATGAAAATATTGAAATGACAGATGAAGTATTCCAAGTATGGATTGTAAGGAAGCTCAATGAAATCCAAGAGAAAATGGAAAATCAACTGAAAGAAACTGGAAAAACAATTCAGAAAATGAATAAAAAATTTACTGAAGAGATTGACATATTAAAAAAAATAGAACCTCTGAAAGTGAAAAATTCATTTATGGACATACAAAACACAGTGAAAAGTTTTAAGAATAGATTAGACCAGGCAGAAGAAAGAATCTCGGAGCTCGAGGACAATTCTTTCAAATTAACTCAGTCAGTCAAAAATAATGAAGAGAGAATTAAGAGGAATGAACAAAGCCTACAAGAAATAAGGGATTATGTAAAATGGCCAAATATAAGAATCATAGGCTTCCCTGAGGGTGCAGAAGAAAACACATAAGGGCTGGAAAACCTATTTGAGGGAATAATTGAGGAAAAATTCCCTGGTCTTGCTGGAGATTTAGAAATCCAGGTACAAGAAGCTCAATGAGCACCTGGGAGATTCATTGCAAAGAGGCAATTACCAAGACACAGTCATAAGACTGGCCAAAGTCAACACAAAAGAGAAATTCCCATGAGCCATGATGTGAAAACATCAAGTAATTTACAAAGGAAAACCCATCAGGCTAACTGCAGACTTCTCAACTGAGACTTTACAAGCCAGAAAGAATGGGGCCCCATCTTCAGTCTTCTTAAACAGAACAACTGCCAGCTTGGAATTTTGTATCCTAAAAAACTAAGTTAAATATAAGAAAGAGAAATAAAGACTTTTCCAGACAAGCAAACACTGAGGGAATTTGTCAAGACAAGAAATGCCCTTCAGGAAATACTCAGAACTGCATTATACATGAATCAGCACAATAGACACTCACCAGTATAAAACCACCCAAAAGCTAAAGCCCAGAGCTCATATAAAACAATAGCACAAGAGGTAAAACAAAGCAATAAGGTACTACTGAACAGGATGAAGAGAACAGCATCCCACATATCAATTCTATTAATCAATGTGTATGGTCTTAAATGCCTTACTCAAGAGACATAGGCTGGCTGTCTCAAAAAAATATATCTAACCCACAAAGGACTCATACCAACTCAAATAAAGGGATGGAAAAAAATATTTCATAAAAATGGAAACCAAAAGAAAGCAGGTGTAGCCATTCTCATTTCAAATAAAATTGACTTTAAATCAACAATGGTTAAGAAAGACAAAGATGGTCATTATATAATGGTCAAGGGAGCAATTCAACTAGAAGACATAATAATCCTAAATATTTATACACATAATGCAGAAGCATGCGGATTCATAATGAAACCCTACTAGATCTAAGCAAAGAGATAAACAGCAGCATTGTAATTGCTGGGGATTTCAACACCCCATCGACAGAAAGATACAAATCATCCAAGCAGAAAATAAATAAAGAAACATTGGACTTAAATGGGACTCTAGCACAAATGAGCCTCACAGACATTTACAGGACATTTTACCCAAAACCTACTGAATATACATTTTTTTCATCAGCACATGGGACATTCTTCAAGGCTGATCACAGCTTAGGCCACAAAACATGTCTCAACAAATTTTTTAACAATAGAAATCATACCATGTATCTTCTCAGACCACAGTGGAATAAAACTAGAAATCAACTCCAAGAGAAACATTCAATTCCACACAAAGTTATGGAAATTAAACAACTTGCTATTGAATGATTACTGGGTCAATAATTTAATTAAGATGGAAATCAAAAGATTCCTCAAATTGAACCACAAAGGGGACACAAGCTATCAAAATTTATGGCATTCAGCAAAAGCAGTCCTAAGGGGAAATTTATAGCCTTAAATGCCTACCTACATCAAAAAGAGAGAAATATCACAAATTGACAATCTAATGACATGTCTCAAGGAACTAGAAGAGCAAACCAAACCCAATGCTAGCAGAAGAAAAATAACTGAGGTCAGACTGGAACTAAATGAAATGGAAAAAAAATACAATGGATCAATTAAACAAAAAGTTAGTTCTTTGAAAGCATACACAAAATTGATAGACTTCTTGCTAGAGTAAGCAGGAATACAAGAGAAAGGACCCAAATAAGCTCAATCAGAAGTGAAAAGGAGACATAACAACTGATATCAATCACAGACACACAAAATAGCTTCTGTGAATACTATGAAAATCCCTAAACACATAAACTTGAGAACACAGAGAAAATGGATAAATTGCTGGAAATACACACCTCTCAAGACTCAATCAGGAAGAAATAGAATTCCTGAACAGACCAGTAACAAAGAATGAGATTGAAGCAGTAATAAAAACTTTAAAAAAAAAAAAAAAAAAGGCCCCAGACCAGATGGATTCACAGCCAAATTTTACCAGACCTACAAAGAAGCACTAGTACCCATACTGTAGAAATTATTTCACAACAATGAGAAGAAGGGAATTCTCCCAACTCATCCTACAAAGCCAGTATCACCTTGATACCAAAGCCAGAAAAAGACACAACAAAACAAGAAAATTGCAGACCAATATACCTCATGAATATAGATGAGAAAATCCTCAATAAAATACTAGCAAAATGAACTCAACAGTACATACAAAAAATAATCCACCACGACCAAGTGGACTTCATCCTAATGATGCAGGGATAGTTCAACACACATACATCAATAAGTGTGATTCATTACATAAATATAAGCAAAAACAAAGACCATATGATCATCTCAATAGATGCAGAAAAAGCATTTGATGAAATTCAGCACCCTTTCATAATAAAAGCACTCAATAAACTAGGCACAGAAGGAACATATCTCAAAATTATAAAAGCCATATATGACAAACTCACAGCCAGCATCACACTGAATGGGGAAAAGTTGAAAGCTTTCCCACTAAGAACTAGAACAAGACAAGGTATCCACTGTCACCACTTCTATTCAACATAGTTCTGGAACTCCTACAGAGAAATCAGGCAAGAGAAAGACATAAAGCGTATCCAAATCGGGAAAGAGGGCAAACTATTGCTTTTGTCTGATGACATGATCTTATATCTAGAAAATCCCAAAGACTCTAACAAGAGACTCCTGGAATTGATAAATCAATTCAGCAAAGTCTCAGGTTACGAAATCAATGTACACAAATCAGTAGCATTCCTATACACCAACAGCAGTCAAGCTGAGAGTCAAATCAAGGACTCAATAACATTCACAATAGCCACAAAGAATTAAATACTTAGGAATATACTTAAGCAAGGAGGTGAAAGATCTCTACAAAGAGAACTATGAAACACTGTGGAAAGAAATTGCAGATGACACAATGAAATGGGAAAATATATCATGCTCATGGATCAGTAGAATCTACAGTGTTAAAATGTCCACACTACTCAAAGTGATTTAAAAACTCAGTGCAATCCCCATCAAAATATCAACATAGAAAAAATAATTCTACACTTTGTTTTGAACCAGAAAAGAGCCTGAACAGCCAAAGAAATCTTAAGCAAAAAGAACAAATCTGGAGGCATCATATTACCGGACTTCAAACTATACTACAAGACTGTAGTAACCAAAACAACATGTTACTGGCACAAAAATAAAAACATAGACCAATGGAACAGAACAGAAATCCCAGACACAAAATCATGTACATACAGCCAACTGATTTTTGACAAAGCAGACAACAATATACACTGGAGAAAAGAAGCCCTATTCAATAAATAATGCTGGGAAAATTGAATTGCCACATACATAAGAATAAAACAGAATTCATATCCCTCACCACTCACAAAAAATAATCCAAGATGGATAAAAAAACTTAAATTTAAAGCATGAAACCATAACAATTCTAGAAGGAAATGTTGGAAAAACTCTTCTAGCTACCAGCCTAGGCAAAGAATTTATGACTAAGACCCCAATGGCAATCACAGCAACAGCTAAAATATATAAATGGGACAGGATTAAATTTAAAAACATCTGCACAGCTAAAGAAATAATCAATATACTCTTAATATCTGCCAGTAAAAAAAAAAAAAGAAAAAAAATAAAAAAAGAGAAGAAATAATCAATAGAGCAAATAGACAACCTACAGAATGGGAGAAAATATTCACAAGCTATACATCAATAAAGAGCTAATAACCAGATTCTACAAATAACTCAAGAAAGTCAGCAAGAAAAAAAAATAAACAACCCCATTAAAAAGTGGGCAAAAGATATGAATAGATGCTTTTCAGAATAAAATAGCCCAATAGCCAATAAACATATGAAAAAATGTTCAATATCACTAATCATTGGGGAAATACAAATAAAAACCACAATTAAATATTACCCCAGTTAGAATGGCTTTTACTAAAAAATCCATAAACAATAGATGCTGGCATGGATGTACAGAGAAAGGAATGCTTATACACTGCTGGTAGAACTGAAAATTACTACAACCTCTATGGAAAACAATATGGAGATTCCTCAAAGAAGTAAAAGTGGATCCACCATACAATCCAGCAATCCCACTACTGGGTATTTATTTACCCAAAGAAAAAGAAGCCATTTTATCAAAAAAAGACACCTGCATGTGAATGTTTACTGCAGTATAATTCACAACTGCAAAGATGTAAAATCAGACCAAGTGCCCCTCAATTCATGAGTTGATTAACAAAATGTGGTATATGTATACTGTGGAATACTACACAGCCATAAAGAAGGATGAATGAAGGCCTTTCCCAACAATTTGGATGGAACTAGAGACCATTATTCTAAGTGAAGTATCTAAAGAACAGAAAAAAGAACACCAAATGTACTCACTATTAACTTGGAACTAACCAAGGAACACACGCATGCACACAGGGAAGTAAAACTTAGTGGAAATCAAGTGGGGGGGGGGTTGGAGGAGGGAATGGGCAAAAACCTACATACTGGGTACAATGAATGCTATCTGGGTGATAGGCACACTTATAACCCTCACTCAAGCACAACAAAAGCTATCCAGGTAGCCAAAAACAGTTGTACCCCCATAATATTTTGGAATAATAATTAAAAATACATTTTTTAAAGATAGAGATTTTAAACTCATTTTTTTTCAAGACAGAGTCTCACTTTGTTGCCCAGGCTGGAGTGAGTACCATGGCATCAGCCTAGCTCACAGCAACCTCAAACTCTTGGGCTCAAGCGATCCTCCTGCCTCAGCCTCCCGAGTAGCTGGGAGTACAGGCATGCACCACCATGCCAGGCTAATTTTTTCCATTTTTAGTAGAGACGGGGTGTCTCTCTTGCTCAGGCTGGTCTCGAACTCCTGAGCTCAAACAATCCGCCTGGCCTAGGCCTTCCAGAGTGCTACGTGCGTGAGCCACCGCGCCCGGCCTTAAACTCATTTTAATAGTATGTCTCACATTAGAGTAGATACCAATAAATGCTTTTAAAACTTGACTCAGAGACCCCAGAAAGCAAATACCAGAGCAAAGATTCATATTCTTTTTCCCATAGCTACATATTTTTCCCTCTATCTAAATCATCAGTCTCTCTTCCACTCGTGCTGCAAGTCAGTTTACTCCTAAATGCTTCAAGATATTGACATAATTCACAACGTTGCTGCCAATAAATTCGTATTGAACACCTAATACCAAAGCATTCTCCCAAGCAGTTGGTGGGGCTGGGAATGGGGCAACAGTCAGCTACGTAAGATTATTACCCTCTGGAGCTTCCAGTTTATTCGGAGAGATGGGACTAAACCACTGGAGAAGGCAGCAAGCAATGGCCCTCCTTCCAGGGGCCAGGGGGCGGATGTGGGGGTTCTGCAGTTGCTGGATACGTCTGCGTTGTTTGCATGCTCAGGAGCTGGGCAAACACGGACCCACCAAGCGCTCTAGGAGATGGCCGTGCCAAAGCTTCATTTGTCACCTGGTCACCGTAAGTTCCTATTTGATTAGTGGATCCCTAGTGTTAATTCAGAGCCCATTTAGTGTCTAGTCAATCCCTGCAACGTCTGAAGACTTTCTTTCCCCCAGTGCACAGTAGCCCTAGTAAATGGCTAAAGGCACCTTTGGGGCGGACTTGGAGGAATATTTACAGAATATAGTCATAGCAGTGTTGCATGCTCTTCTTCAAGGGGGCAGCCTCCCTTCAATCGAGGGTCTCAGGGTCTGTGATCTGGCTCAGTCCCGGACACTAGTTAGGAGGTGAACGCACGCCACAGTGCCAGTCAAACTAAGTTCCTGGCCATCAGACCTGGACTATTTCTGTCATATAGAAGGAGGAATATTTAATGGACTGTCTATCTATTTCATGCCTAAGGACAAGTAATCAATTAGGAAGAGGTTAAGGTTATCAGACCTAAAGACAGAGTCTTGCTCTTGCTCAAGCTGGTCTTGAACCTCTGGCCTCAAGAAGCCGGTGCTATACTGCTGAAGACAGGGAATCCTTGGATGCTGCCAGTTCCTTAGAAGTTCATAAGAGCAACCCTGCAGAGAGCTGGGACTCAGACCTCAGAAGAGGGGCACTGCCCCCTTACGGGTAGCACCTTGAAGGGTCCCACTGAGGCTGGGTCTAGGAGCAGTGAAAGAAGCTGAAGGAGAGAACTAATCGCTGCCTCCAAGGTGAAACGTATTAGATGCACACTGCCGACAGGTACAGCAATAAGTAAGAAAACAGAAGTACCTTCTTGCTGCCACTTTTCCACCTGCTTCCAGAGTCCCTGACCGCCCAACCTAACGGGAAGCCCAGCGACAGAGGAAAAGGGCTGTTTGCAGATTCCCAGCACTGGCATCACCAAGTGGAAACAAGAAGTCTTAGAAATAAAAGGCAATGGCCTAGTGACCAGTGCAAATGTATCCTACTAAAACTGACACAAGAAAAATAGAAACACGTGTACCTTCTGACCATTAAATACATTTAAGCAAAAGTCAACAATCTTCCTCCAAAGCCATATACAAACCCAGATGACTTCACCAGCAGTTTCTAACAATTATTCAAAGAAAAAAAAATCATTCCAATTATACGTAAACTCAACTCACAACGAAGGCTAACATAACCCTTATATCAAATTCAACAAGGCTAGTACAAAAAAAAAAATTAAATTCCTATCTCACTCATGAAGATAGATGCAAAAATCCTAAACAAAATACTCGCAAAATGAATCCGGCAATATATAAAAAAGGATAATAAATCTTACCAAATTGGATTTATTCCAAGAACGCGAAGTTGATTAAGTGTTAGAAAATCAATTAGTGTAATTCAACACACTAACATATGAAAGAAAACATCATTTGAATATCTCAATAGATGAAGAAAAAATACTTGATAAAATGTAATATCCATTTGCAATTTTTTAAAAGATACTTCGAGTGTCAAAAGTAGAGGTAATTGGCTTAGTATGATAAAGTTTACATATTTAAAAAATTATAGAGAATATAATGTAGTACTTAAGGGTGAAACTTTGGGAGCCTTCCCTTTGAGGTATGGAACAGATAAAAGATTCTTCCACCACCATTTCTTTTCAACACTGTACTGGAGGTGCTAGTCCGTGTAGTAAAACAAAACACAGAAATAAAAAAGATATTGAACGGAAAAGAAAAAAAAAATACTGTCATTATACAAAGATAATAGAAAATCTAGAAGAATCTACAGATGAATTATTAGAATTAATACGAAAAATTTCTAGACTGACAAATAAATATAAATTGTAAGTTCCACTCTGGGATAAAACAGAGTGCTTTATATTGAAATGCACTCCCACAGATAACATTTATAAATTTGCTAAAGAAACAACAGGAAGGTTGTATTCGAAGGTACAGGAGGGAAACAAAAGAGCAGTTGGATATCAGTGAGGAGTCAAACACCAGAAGAAGGAAGCTGCCCTGGGTATGTTTTTGCCTAAAGATACTCTGTGGTCCACATGGCATGAGACAGCTAGAAACCAAACAGAAAGCTTCTGGCTGTGGACTTGGCTGGTCAAATAATGGGTTCCCCAAGCAGCTCCATAATACATGAGGAGGATCGTGGAAAAGAGTAAAATATGAAGAGAACTCCCCAAACTATATATAATTCCACCCAAATCTTTCATCAACCCCTAAACTGTGCATACAGGGGAGAGATTTTAAGAAGACCAATGGGAAACAACAGACATAGGATGAAAGAATTGAGCAAGGATTTCAACTTTTGTCTATTCCTGGGGATACCAGTTTGAGCCCAGCCAAGTTAGCTACTTGCTAAAACAAAAATAAACACTCTTCAAAGGAAGATAATAGAATTCAGAGTCCCGACAACTTATCAACAATGTCTAGTGTAAAAATTAGTGTAACAGTGTCAAATTAAAAATGATTAGGCATGGAGAGAACAGAAAAATGTGGCCAGAGTCAAGAAAAATAAATGGGCCAAGCACCGTGGCTCAAGGCCAAGTGTGTTGGCTTACACCTGTAATCCCAGCACTTTGGGAGGCCAAGATGGGAGGATCCTTGAGACCAGGAGTTTGAGACCAGCCTGAATAACATAAGCTGAGACCCCCATTTCTACAAAAGATACAAAACTTAGCCAGCCATGGTGGCACATGCTTGTAGTCCCAGCTACTCGGGAAGCTGAGGCAGGAGGATTGATTGAGCATAGGAGTTTGAGGCTGCTGTGTGCTATGATGATGCCACTGAGCTCTAGCCTGGGCAACAGAGCAAGAACCTGTCTCACAAAAAAAGAAGGAAAGGAAAGAAAAAAAAAGAAAAGGAAAAAAATGTTGTCTAAAGAAACCAACCCCTAGAAGACCCAGATGTGAGCAGTAGCAGACAAGAAGTCATTATAAATATGTTCAAGTACTTTAAGAAACTAATGGCATAATAAGTAGATAGGAATTTCTGTAGGAAAAAAAAATGGAAACTATAGGAAAAAACCAAATGGGGATTTTAGAATTGAAAATTATAATATCTGAAATGAAAAGATGGCTAGATAGCCTTAATGGCTTATTGGAGACAGAAAAAGAGAGGGTCAGTAAGCTTGTTGATAACTTATTAGAAAGTATTCAATCTGAACCAAAAAAGAAAAAAAGGAAAAGGCTTTTAAGAAAGGACCATAATCTCAATGGCCTGCAGGACAATATTGGACAATCTAAAATATGTGTAATTAGAGCCCCAGAAGGCCAGGACTCTAACGAATGGGGAAGAATAAATATTTAAAGAAATATGGTCAAATGTTTGCCAAATTTATGTGAAAAACATTAATCTATAGATCTAAGGAGTTCAGCAAATCCTAGGAACGTTAATTACAATGAAACCCACATGGAGAAAAATAATAGTAAAACTATTAAAAACTAATGATAAATAGACAATCTTGAAAGCAGTCAGAGGGAAACAATATATTGCATGCAGAGAACTAACAATAGAAGTTACGGCTGAGTGTCTAATAAAAAATGATGAAACCCAGAGACAATTGAAAGACATCTGTAAAGGGCCAAAAGAGAACAAAAAACCAATCCATTGCATAATTCTATATCAAATGAAAATATTTTTTAAAAAATGATGGTGAAATGATGATTTCGATCAAAGAAGATCTACACATATATAGCATTTGATATGTGACAGAGGCATCAGTAAAGATTAATGAGTGATGGACTTTCAATAAATAATGAGATAACTGTAAATCCATTTGTAAAAAAATGAATTGGATCCCTAACTCACACCATACACAAAAACCAATTCAGAGTGAATTAAAGACCTAAGCATGAAAATAAAAACAATAAACATTTTCAAACAAGATATTGGACCATGAATCCCAAGCTATTCACTGAGGTGCCCCGGGACTCTGCAATGAACTCACAGTGATGCCGTGCGAGATTTTAAATTTTTGAGGAAAATAGAAGGACACCTAACACTTGTCAGACACCGCATAAATGACTAGCTCTAGTCTAGACAGTTTCCACATCAAATCAAGCTACAGTCCCCTAAATGGCATCATACCCTTGCAAACCTGGATTTTTAGCAGTTGCTATAATAAAAAGCAAATACCCAACAAAAATCAATATGGAACAGGAAGTGAGAATGGTAATATCCAATCTTATTCCAAGGTTTGAGATGTTGGACAGTGCCCAACAAATGCACACATCGCTTGGTAAGTAATCGTAATTACTTAACGATAAACGTTACATTATTTTTCTTTTAATATATGTGTATTATTTTTTCAAATGTATACTAAGTTGTTAGAATGTAAATGCCTTTGAAGTTGTTTGGAACTAACTACCTTATAAATGGAAGTGTTGGGTTATTTCTTTTGGCCTAGGCATTCCATGACAAAATAACTGATACACAAGGATACCATGAACTGAGAAAGTTAAGAATTTATGATCTAGGAGAATATATATCTGACCTCAGAGTAAGAGGGAATTTCTTAAACAGGAGACATAAATCACAATTTATAAAGAAAGAAAATAAAACATAAATTCAAATTCCTTAAAATTAAGAACTTCTATTCATTAAATTGCACCATAAATATACCAAAAAGGCAAGTCACAGAGTAGGGAAAAATATAAATCATGAATAAAACTGAAAAATCTCTCTCACTAGAATATATAAAAATTCCTACAAATCAGTAACATAAAGACAGCCTTATGAAAAATAGGCAAAAGGCTCAGACACATCACAAAATAGGAAATCCATCTGGCAAATAAGCTTATGGTGCTTATCCTCAGTGCTTATCCTCATCAGAATTCAAAAAAATATATTGTAAAACTACAGTGAGAATATAACACTATAAAATCTCTAGAAGAAAACATAAGAAAAAAAATCTTCATGATTTTGAGTAAATGAAAAATTTTTAGATAGGGCCTAAAAAGCTCAAGCCATTAAAAAAAATTGATAAATTGGACTTCATCAAAATTTTAAAATTCCCTTTAAAAGACAGTCTTAAGAAAATGAAAATACAAGCTGCGGACTGGAAGAAAGTATTTGCAAAACACGCACCTGACAGAGAACTTGGACCCAGAATATACAAAGAATTATTAACAATTGCATTATGATTAAACAATCCAATGTAAAAAATGTGTAAAAGACTTAAACAGACACCTCACCAAGGAAGACGCACAAATGGCCAATAAGTATAGGAAAAGGTGATCGACATCATTAGCCACCATCCTACATTATTTAAAAGTAGAGCAGGGAACTTTAGCGTAGGAAATGTTTAATCGAGATCAACTCGTATGAAAGGAGGGGAGAAGCAGCAGGAAGGGCCAGAGGAGCCGGGACAGGGGCTCTGGAGCCAAGACTGCACACGGGAGTGGTCCCACAGCGGTCCGGAGTGGCCGAGCCTTGCCCCCCACCCCGCACAGCCAAGAGATCCGGCTGTAGCGGGAAGGGCGTGGCCCAGGGCAAAGGTGGCTTTGCAGTGAGGCGCCCCTGGGGAGCTGAGCTGGGCAGCACGTCTTCCTGGAAGGGGACTGCGTGTGGCACACCTTCACGCCCACCGCAGGGCCATCCATGTGCTGGTGACCGCATTGCAACGTAACACAGCCTGCGTGGACACCAGTTTGCAGAGGCAGATGCGCGTGCCCCGTGGTCCAGCCTGCTGCTCCCATGTGTGCACCCCCGAGAGGTGCCTGCCCGTGTCCCCCAAGATAAATGCTCGTCATGCCTCTGTCCATAAGAGCCCACACTGGAAAGAACTCGAGAAAAGTTCACCAGTGATGATAGAAAACATGCCCAAAATACGATGCATTCGTATCGTGGAATAATCAACAAAGTATCGTGGGTCAATAAAATCACACCTACATATAAAGTGTGTAAAACATTCTACAGGAATAAAAATGAACAAACTACAGCAGCAAGCAAAAACACAGAGAATCGCGTCCATGTGATACTGAGCAAAAAAGAAGGCACAATGGCGGACGCACAGGGCGATTTCATCCACATAAAGATGTAAAATGGGCAAAACCAAGCCACGTGGTTTGGGAACGAACGTCTACATTATAAACCTGTAAGGGAAACCAAGGAAGGGACTTGCACAGGAGTCAGGAGAGGGTCGCACTGCCGGGGGGGACGTTCGGATTCCCGCGGCAGCCCCAGGGAAAGCCGCCCCGGTTCTAGCCGCACGTGGGCGTTGGCTTTGTCACTCTACGGTTGTGAATCCGGCTGCACGTAGAGGTTGGGGGTGCTTTTCTTTGTGTGTGTTTTATTTCACAACCCGGAGAAGGGCAAATGGCACACACACAAGGGTTAAAGGAACTGGGCGGGGTTTGCCTGCAAAGTGGAGAAGGCTGGGGGGTCGCATTCACCATGTGCAGAGCACATCTTGGACCTTAGAGAGAGAGAATTTTCTAGTAGCGCAAACACCTGCAATGGGCCACCAGGCCCCCATATAATAAGTAACATTAAATTAGTATCTCCTATTGGGTCAGACCCAGAACTGGAAGCTTCTCAGACTTCTTGCATCCTTGATTCATCTCAACACCGTCTTACTGAAGAGCAAACCTCGCTCCGACTGTGCGGGTGACCTGCGTGTGCAAGGTCACGCTGGTAAAGAGGGGGGAGAATTCAAACCACCTCATTTCCTCGACGCTTTGCTCTGTACCCAATCCCCAACCCCCAACTTCCCACTTTCACACCGAGCCCTTCCTCCATGAAGAAACCGGCGTCCCGTCCCCTGGGGCAAAGGCCCCCTGAGCTTCCAGGTCTAAGACCCGTCTCCCCTGTTCCTTGTCATCATCCTCTCATGAGTCTCTCCATGAAACCAGGAGACTTCCTCCATCCTACCCCATAACAAATTATTTGGTGAAAAATGTCAATTCACACCATCTGTCCCTACTCCCTTTTCTGCACTCGCTCTGGGCGCTGCCCGGCTGGGACCCCCTGATCCCTCTGGAGCTTCCCCCCGCCCGGAACGCCCCACTCCCCGGGCTCCCTGCCAAAACGCAAGTCCACAGTCACCGAGACTGCCACAACGCCGGGCAGGCCCTGAATCACGCGTGTGACTCACTTGTCAGCCGATTTCTCTGCAGAAAGCTCTTAGCAGTTAATTTCTGGCTAATTTATTATCCTTCAGCTTTAGCCCCACAGCGCCATTAGCTAGGAGCCTGCCACGACTGAGTGAAATATTGTCTAATTTATTATCTTATTACTCCTCTGGAACAGGATCAATTAATTACCCATTAAAGTATTTCAACTGCGGAGATTTATTAGGGGCCCTGCGCATTTTAACAGATGATTAGTTATACATGTTTGTTTGCTTGAGGAGCAGGGACTCGCAGGCGAGCAGAGGCGGCGGAGGGCAGGAGTGGAGGAGAGAGGGAGACATCGCCGGGGAGGCAGCTAATGGATCTCCTCTGACTCCGTGAAATGGAGCAGTCAATGACAAGAATTATCGACTCATTCACTTGCGGTTTTGAGATAACCATATGTACAGGGGAAGGGGAGGGAGGGGGAGAGAAACCCTCACTCAACTGCTTTTTCCATTCAATAAATTCGCTTCGGAATATATTGGATTGGGGTTTGATGGCTATTTCGTGTTTTGCAGAGTGCTGACACTGGTATGATTCAGTAATTATTGTTTCTTTTAAGTTATTGCTGTAATTTTGCTCTCTAAGATCCCAATCAATTTCTGCCTCTCAAGGGCACGCTTGAAAAGCGATATTTGAAAACAGCCCTCTGATAGATTGTGCTGCTAGACAGTGGCTGAGACAAATAGCCTAATCTGGCACAAATTAGCTTGGCTTCCACAGATAGTTTTATACAGCGATGTAAATTATATTGTCAGGCCGAGTCACTTTCCTGCTTAGAGTGCAGCTAACAAGGAGCCGTGGAGACATTATTGGTGCTGCCGTGAGCTCCCAGGGCTGCGGCAAAGCCATTTGCACGGGGGGAGAGAGGGACTTGGGGTAAAAAGCGAGGTGGCCCAGCGGAAGTGGGCTAGGGCAAGAAGGCGCGGGCCGGGCTCTCCCACCGTCTTGGTTGGACTGAACTGAGCCGTGGGGAGGGGGCTGCCGAGCCTGCAGCGTGCTGGGCTCTCCACTCCTTGGGAGGTAGGCGGGAGGGCTGGGAGCAGGGGAGGCAGGGCCCTGGCCGGAAGCGGCAGGCCAGACAAATGGCCTGCCCTGGCCCCGGGCGTGGCGGGGAACGAGATGTGCTGAGCACCCTTGGGAGGGCCGGGCGGGGTGTGCTGACCCACATGGGCGGGAGCCGAGGACGCCATCCTCAGCCTCCCGTGGGAGGAGGGAGTGGGCTCAGTGGGGAAAGAAGCCAACCTTCGAGGTGACCTTCCCCACCCGTGTGTAACAGGAACACCACTGCCTGCCTTTCAGGTCCCTAAGATCTGGCCCCATTGTTTGGCCCCATGCCCCTCCGTGCCTGCCCTGTGCCCCAGGCAGCGGCCTCCTCCTCTCTGTCCCATCTAGCACCTTTGTCTTCTGGCCCCAGAGAGATCTCCGCGATCTCCCCACAACCAGCCCTCTCCCCAGGCCTGCCCTTGGCCCCTGCTCCGAGGGGGGCCTTGTTGCCACAGGGCGTGTCCCCGGTCACACTGCAGGTCCTGGAGGCCTGCGCTGAGCACCCACTGAGCTGGCGGCAGCCCCAGCCCCTGGGCAGAAACTGCCGCTAAGCTCCCAGGGACCTCAGAGCTCACTCTAGGGACCCAATCTGGGTGGCTTCGTGCAACAGCGGGGGGCAGAGTCCCCAGCAGGTGGAAACAGGTACCCGAGGTGCCAGGGGCAGGCAGACAGCGGAGAGTGGAGCCACATGGTGTCACAGGGAGGTGCCGTTTCTCGCTGCCCTGCGCCCTGGACCTAAGGGGTTTCTGGCTTTGGTTTTCGGTCGGCGCCAGTGCAGTCCTCCATCCCCCCGTGCTAAGCCTGCCCTGAAGCTACAGCCTGGGGTCGCAAGCCCTTCTTCACTGAATGACCGAGTGGATATACATTTCTCCTCGACAGCAGTGGGGACGCTTAGCAGAAAGCCGTGTGCGGGACACAGCTTCTCCACAAACATCCCGCCTCCTCCTTGTCTGATAACGTCCCAAGAACCTCTGCTGCTTTCAAGGGTGATTTCATTTTGCGTTTAATTTCATCTCCCCCTGGCCCTTGCAGGTGCCATCTGGCACTCCCGAAGCCGACCCAGCCACGGGCTTCCGCGGCGTCCCTGCCCAGGACCCCCTCACTCCCAGCGGCTCCGGGAGGGAGCCGGGTGTGACTGCCCCTGCTCGGCTCACGCGGGGACTGAGAGTCGCCTGCCGCGGTGACAGAGATACAGCATAAGCGAGGACTACGTCAGCTCTTCATCCCATCTGATAAAAATATCATCCTCAGGCAGAAGGGCGCTGTTACTTATTTAACCCTGCCACGTGACAGATGACACTCACCAGATGCATTACGCAACTCGCGCTTTCTAAATTAATGAGGTAATGCTGTGGAAATACACCCGAAAATGAACGACAGCTCAAACACAATAGAGCTTTATCTGTCACTTAAGCTAATTACGAAATGGCATCCCTAATGAGCGGGGTGGCCTTCCGCCCAGGGGCGGAGGAGGGGCCCCGCGCCCGTAAGTGTGGGGCTCCACTGCCTTCCCCTTCCGCACGTGGCCTCCCAGCTTGCTGTGCTCGGCTGCGTCTGGCCTAAAGGGGAAGAGCACGGGGTCTGCTTAGAGGAGGTTTCGTGTGTTTTTTTTTGTTTGTTTTCATGGGCCAGGCCTGCGGGTGGACTGCATCCCTTCTGCTCACAGTGGATTGATGAGAATTGCAGACTGGTCCCAAATACAACTCCGTGGCAGCTCCCAGAAACTACAAAAGAAGAGGCAAGACTCTTAGGCGGATGCCTGGGCATCTCTGCCGTACAAGATAAGCATATCGTCCCCATTTTACAGATGAGAAAACAGAGGTATAATGTCCAAGGTCACATAGCTAATAAATGCAGAGCTAGAATCTAAACCCAGGTCTGTCCTATAACAAAGATTATGCTTATTCCACGCCACCAAATTAAACCATACAGGAAAACAGGCTCGAATCAAGAACATAAACTTCAGAGTAAATAATAGCATCCGTCATTTTCTCCAAGTCTCCAGTTGGAGACCTGATTTTAGAACACCTACTTCTAAGCGATTTTGAAGTCTTATATGGGGACCCCTGAGCCAAACTGACCCTCCAACTCAGGAAGCAGAGATATATTTGTCTCCTTTAAGAGCAACAGCAGAGATTACTATCCAGTATTGCAAACGATAAAACTGAGGTGCTCAGAGAGGTTGAGTGAATTGCTTAAAGTCACACAGCTAAGTGAGCTGCAGGAAGGACCAGAATCTAGTCTTCTTGCTTGAAGTCAAGGGCATAATCCTCAGTCCTCCAAACCTCACTGAGACCTTTCACGCCACAGCTAGGAATTAGAGACCATCATACTGAAATTAGATCATCATACTCCCCAGGCTGAGAATACCCTTAGTACCTGTACCTGCTACCCAAATCTAGAAAGATCAGTGTTCCTGAGGATCCTACTATCTCTTTCCTTAAATGGCCCCAAAGTGACAAGACTGAAGGCTGCACCAGTACAGAGGTCCAGGGGAGCCTGCATTAATTCGTGGGGGAGAAGGACGAAGTCCCTTGAAGGCTAGGCCCATACTCTATTTTATTTATATCCTCAAAGCCTATTGGAGTACCTGAAAATCTAACGGCTGCGCAACGAGTATCTATTGGTTGGATACCCGTGGGAATGAGTGAATGGATACATTCTCCGCCTTTTTTCACCGAGAACTGGTAACCAGGATAACATTCAAGCAGAGAGGGACAAGGAAAAATAAGTCCCTTCTATTTCTCCATTGGCCTTTTCTATAACCCGTTGCATTATTATGTTTGTGTTTTTCTCTGCTGATTGTAACATACATTCTTAACCCTTCACAGTGTGCTTAGAATTAATATTGTAGCTTTTATGCAAAATGTAAAAAACATCGCAGCTGTGTAGACCCATTTACCACGTCTGCCATCCTGTATGCGGTGGCTGTCGTGTGTAAACGATGCGAGACAATGTTATCGTTTACGGTTTAAATGTATCACAGGCATTTTAAAGAAATTGGGAAAGAAAAAAATCATGTTTTATATTTACTTGCCCTAGATATTCACCATTTTTGATGCTCTTCATTCCTTCTTGAAGATCAACTTTTCCATCTCAGACTGTTTCCTTTGAGCCTAAAGAACTTTCTTTAGCATTTGTTGCAGTGTGGGGCTCCAAAGTAGTTTTTTTAATCAAGTAGTTTTTTTTAAACTACTTGAAATCAAGTAGTTTTTTTTAAACTACTTGAAATCAAGTAGTTTTTTTAATCCAAAAATGTTTCTATTTTACCTTCATTCTTGAATAATATTTTTCACTGGATATAAATTTTGGGTGGGCAAGTCTCTTTTTTTTTTTCCTTTTTTATAATAACTTTAAAGGTGAACTTCCATTAATTTCTGGCCTCCATTGAATCATTGTCTTCCTGTCTGTAATGTGTCCTTTCTCTCAAAATTTTCTCTTCACCTTTTGGTTTTTCAGTAGTTTGACTACAATATGCCAAGGCATGATTTTCTTCAAACTTATCCTTCTTAGGGTTTGCTAAGATTCTTGAACATGTAAATTTATGTCTTTCACCAACTTTGGGGAATCAGTGAAGACTAATCCCTACTTGGTCATTATTTTTCATTTTGTATATTTTTATGTTTCATTTTTTATATTTTTCAGTATACTTCTGCTAATTTTTTTCATCACTTTTTCCTGCTTTATTCTCTCTCTTCTTTTGGAATGCTAATTAAACATACGTCAGACATTTTAATTTTGTCTCACAGGTGTCTGAGATTCTATCGATTTGTTTGTTTCTATTCTTAGGGTTGGACACTTTTTGTTGACTTGTCTTCAAGTTCACCAACTCTTTCTCTGTCAACTCCATTCTGCTTTCAGCCCATTCAGTGAATGAATTTTTACTTCAGATATTCTATTTTTCAGTTCTATTTAATTTTCTTTTATAGTTTCTCTACTAAGCTTCTATATTTTTTTCATTTATTTCAATCATATTTGGTCTTATGTTGATGAGTATACATAATTACTACTTTGAAATCCTTAGCTACTACTAATTCCAACAATTGGAGCAAGGAGGGGTCAATCTTCACTGATTATGTTTTCTCTTGAAAATAGTTCACGATTTTTTCATCTTTCTGTGTTGAGTATTTTGAGATTATATTCTGGACATTTTGAATGTTGTGTTGTGGTTGCTCTGGATTCTGCTATATTCCGCTGAAGAGTGTTGTTCTGCTGTTGTTGCTCTTGCTGTTGCTATAGTAAGTAATTAAGTTGGTTGGACTCAAATTGCAAACTTTGTCTCTTGGTGGCAGCTCAAATCTCAGTTCAATTCTTCTATCTTTAGCTGAGCTGCTTGGATTCTACCCCACACATGCTTGATTCAGGGCTCAACCAGAGATTTGGGTAGAGTTTATATTTAGCAGCTGTGGTTGTCCAAAACTCTGTCATCTGGTTCTTCAGGCCAGAAAGAACTGCAGGTTGTCTGTGGGAGTTTTAATTGCACCTGTGGTGCTGACTGCAGCTAAAATCCATAAGTGGAAAACTTACCCCGTACCCTTCCCTTCCTCCTAACGTCAATACCCTCATAGAATCTGCCCACTTTTGTTCACTCTCCAGGGCCTTCAGGTGGTAGCCGGTCTTTTTAAAATTTTGTCTAGAGTTTATACTATTGTCTGTTTAAAGACAGTTGGTGCAATAAGAGCCTTCTTGGCCATACCAGGAATAGAACAATCTCAACACATTTTAACAGTAGGGGAAAGGCAGCTGTTTCAACAAGGCCACGTCTTATAATCCTTTGTCCTAACGCATTTCACAAAACTTTCCAACACTTTCAAAGGTGCAAGACACGTGCTGTGGCAGGGATATGGAAGAACAGAATCCAACTGTAAATTCAGACGTTACTGGGTTTGTGAACAAGCATCATTACAACATTTTTAATATGTCCACAGGCATTTATGGAGTGTTCACTTGTGTGCCCACTAGGAAATTTCCAACCAGGGTTCTTAAAGGATAGCACATGTCAAAGCTCTTCCCACTCTGGTTAATATGAATACATAGACTGTTCTGTACCACCCAACGCATAATTAATAACAATAGCTACGATTTTGAATGCCAGACGTGTGCCATGCACTGACCCTAATCATCTGTGTTTCACGTGAGCAGTGTTATGAAGTCAGACAGGCCTGGGTTTGAATCTTAACTTTGAAACCAGCTAAATGACTACATCCTAAGGCAAATTATTTAATGTCCTTGAGCCTCTCAGTTAACTTACTGAGCATTCGGAGTTGCCATAATGATAACAAATAACAGGAATGACAGAAATAACCTAACAGAGAACCTCATTCATGATAGCTACTATTATTTTTACAGATTAAAAAAAAAAACCCTCAAGATTAGAAAGTTTAAGTAACTTGCTCATGATCAGGAAGTTATTTTGCCAACCAATAAGTGGCAAAACTGGGCTTCAACCCCATGTCTACATACTTTCTTTACAACTGGCTGCGTTATCTTCATAATTACTGCCAACTCTTGAGCACCTATTATGTTCAAGAACTATGTACTAGGTGTTTTACATACCTGGAGATAACCCTGAAACTAACCAAAAAAATTTTAAATGCAAGACCTTCAGAGTAGGCAAATTTTTCACCTCTTGGAATCAATCAGAACTGTAGGTCTCTAAGGTAATTCTTACCATCCCGGAGTTAAGATCTCTCCTTGATGGAGGTGCTATGTACCCCAAAATGCTAGAAAAAGACACACTGGCTGTTTTCCTGGAGAGGCAGAGCTCTGTAACTGGCCACCTGGTACCCAGTTTATTCAAGAACACATTTAGGTGCTAAGATGCAATGGGAGGGAGAACAAGGTTTGGACAGTGGGATATTTAAGGCCCTGTCCAACCAATGACAGAGGCAATAGCTCTCTGATCATTTCTGTGCATAGGAGAAAGTCAAGCTGAGTATTATTCGCATATTTTAAATCCTGCCTTTCAATCAAGTCCAGAGTTATAATAAAACCTCCTTTGTCAAGCCTGCCATTAATGGGTTCAAGACTCTCGAGGAGTCTATACAGAACTTCCACACCCATATGGTTACTTAAAGTGATCATTGAGTTCACTTAAGAGCAATCACCTAGTCCATTGGCCAGATTTCACTTCTCTCCTATATAGTATAACATATTTTATTGTTTCTGTTCATTATCTTGTAATCGCTGATATACATATTGGTGTAAAATCCTAGCAACATAGTCAGACCTACTGGTATATATATTTGTGTGTTCATTTGTTCAACGAATAACTATTCAATGCCTGCTGGTGTCAGACACAGAAGTGAGAGACATGCATAGTTGTGTTTCATGTTCCCATCATAGCCTAACACAGCAGACAGCGGCTCTGTGCTCAAGAAATCTGGACTCAGCTCTGGCTCCCTTGTTTACTAAATGAAAGACTTCGGTTAAGGCGCTTAACTTCACTGAGCCTCGATTTGTACACCTGTAACATGGGAATGATTGTTCTGACATCTCTGACACAGTCTTAAGAGGATCAAATAAAATTAAATAAGTAGAAGCCCATAAAAATTATAAAACAGCATATCAATGTGAGCATATCGATATTGTTAGAATTATTGCATATCATTCGTGTTTATTACTAATTGTTTCTTTCGCTACACACTCTTAATAACTTTTCTGAACAGAAGCAGCTGCTGCTGCTATTATACTATGTCAGCAGTACATCATTATACAAAGACTTGGCAAAAAGGGTAAAGAAATTTATTTGAAGATGGCATGTTTTGCCCAAATATTTTCATGTGTTTTATTCATCAAATAAAGAAGGTGGCCTGGCCCTCTTGGAGCGTATGATATAGCCACAAATACACGCCCTAGCCATTTAATTGCTGGTTTGATCACACTGATGAGCGTTAAGGCAAGATGGGTTGCAAAGCGCCATGGGAGCAGAGAACAAGGAGAGGGCCCCGGCAGACAGGACGAAGCCTTCGGGGGCGGAAAAATCACCCTAAACCGAGCTCTGAAAGAAAAACAGAACTTAGCCAAGCAAGGGAAGCAGGCAATACGAGGCTCCAACAGAATGACCAGTACATTGGACAGACCAGAATTAACAGATAGCAGAGCTGATCTTAGGGCCCCCAATAAATCCGGGCTGTCAGGGTTGGAGAGAATCGTTGTCTGAGAGGCAGCAGCCTGGTGGGACCCAGAGGTCGGATCACACAGCGCAGTCTTCTAGAACACAAGACTCCGGGTTAATGAAAAGCCACTGAAGGATTTTTAAGCAGGGGTAGTAACGATCATATTTCCGTTTTTGGAGTGTGCCTTTGACGACAGAATGGGGAGTGATCTGAAAGGGCAACGGTAAGTGCGGGAAGGCCAGGAGAGGACCTACTGCAGCGGTCCGAGGAAGCAGATAATGGTGCCCTGGACTAACCTGGTGCGAGAAGCGTGCGGATCTGAAGATATTTAAGAGCTATGAACGACGACGAGAGTTAGACAAAGGTGGGACGTGCAGGAACGAGGGAAGGAAAGAACTCAAGAGGGATTCCGGGCTTCTGGTTTGAGCAACTGGGTGTACATCGATGCTATTTCCTGAAAGTGTCATCACAACGTTGAAGGAGCAGGTTTGGGGGGGGGGTGATCAGGAGGCCCATTGTCCCCCCCCACCATGATCACTCTGAAAAACTGGGGGTGTTTGTGCCGGTAACCCTCCAACCCCCCTGAGTCTCTCTCCAACCTCCTGCTGGGCAGCTGCACTAGGACTGCTTTGCCGTAAACGAAGAAGGTACAAGAAGCCAGGGCTCCAATACGACCGAAGTTTCTTTCTCTCCCACACCACCGTCCAGACTTTCTGGGCACTGCAGGGAGGACGGGCGTGAGGGAAGGTGCAAAGAGCCTGGAACTGAGGAGCCAGTTAGGTAAACTTTGTCCCACACAGGGACACAGGTCACCTGCAGCCTAAGGTCACCTATGGCCTTCTAGGTCCCTCAGTGCAGCCTTTTGACTGAATCCAAGTTTCACAGAACAAATCCTTTCGTTAAAAGGGTGCAGCAGAGAAAGATGGAGCTTTTCTTGCCTCCTTTGGGGCTTAAAAAAAAGAACAATCTTGAAATCAGAAGGGCCCACGTTCCCCACCCCATTTTCACAATAGAACAGGCACCTGGCCGCCCGGGTAATATCACGGTGCCTAGCCCAGCTGGCAACTAGGTATGGCCGCGTGGGCCGGGTATGCAAGGGACATGCACAACTATGGGGTCACTTTCTTTGACTTTTTTTTTTTTTTTTTTTTTGAGACAGAGTCTCGCTTTATTGCCCAGGCTAGAGTGAGTGCCATGGCATCAGCCTAGCTCACAGCAACCTCAGACTCCTGGGCTCAAGCGATCCTCCTGCCTCAGCCTCCTGAGTAGCTGGGACTACAGGCATGTGCCACCATGCCCGGCTGATTTTTTCTATATATATTAGTTGGCCAATTAATTTCTATCTATTTATAGTAGAGACGGGGTCTCGCTCTTGCTCAGGCTGGTTTCGAACTCCTGACCTCGAGCAATCCGCCCGCCTCGGCCTCCCAGAGTGCTAGGATTACAGGCGTGAGCCACCGCGCCCGGCCCTTACTGGGTCACTTTCCTGAGAGGAAGCTGGCTGCCCTCGGCCTCCCCTCCCTCCCTCGCGTGTGCTGGAACACGGGGCTTTCGAGACAGCTTTCTCCGTGTGGAAAAGGACAATACCCTAAATGGTGAAGCGACAAGATAGAAAGAACCTGAGTCCCTGGATGACTTTGTGGCCCCCCTTCCCTCCCTGGGACACACACACACACCATGGAATACTTGTCAGCCATAAAAAAAAAAAAAAACAATGAAATCCTGTCTTTTGCAGCAACATTGATAGAACTGGAGGCCATTATCTTAAGTGAAATAACCCAGACACAAAAAGTCAAATACCACAGGTTCTCACTTACAAGCAGGAGCTAAGTAATGTGTACACGTGGACATAGCGGAATGACAGACACGGGAGAGGCAGGGCGCAGTGGCTCACACCTGCAATGCCACCACTCTGGGAGGCTGAGCCAGGAGGATTGCTTGAGGCCAGGCGTTCAAGACCAACCTGAGCAGAAACGAGACCCCATCTATACAAAAAATAAAAAATAGAAAAATCGGCCAGGCATGGTGGCGTGCACCTGTCATCCCAGCTACTCAGGAGGCTGAGGCAGGAGGATTGCTTGAGCCCAGGAGTTTGAGGTTGCTGTGAGCCATGATGACGCCACGGCACTCTAACTGGTGCAACAGAGTGAGACTCTGTCTCAAAAACAAAACAAAACAAACAAACAAACAAAAAAAAAAAACAAGTAGATATGGGAGACATGGAAGGGTGGGAGCAGCATGCGGGATGAGAAATGACTTACGGGGTACAACGTACACTAGTCAGGTGACAGCTACTCCAAACGCCCAAACTCCACCACTTCACATTATATCCACGTAACAAGATCACACTTGTATCCCCTAAATCTATAAACATTTTTTTAAAAATTAAATAAAAGCAAAAAGGACTCAGCATCTTGACGCCCACCAGTGACCTTGGGGAGCGGCTTCGGTGGCACTGGGGGGGACAGAAGCCACACCCGAGCGGGCGGAGAGGCAGCCGCGGCGAGGAGTGTGCCACAGCCATTCAGAAAGCGTGGCGGAAGAGACAGATCACGCACGAACAGCGCGTGCTTAGGCCGGGAGAGATTCGGACATGCGCGAAGAGAAAGAAGAGCAGGAATACCATCCGTGGTTCTAGATCAGAAGGAGGTGAGAAAGGATGGGGCGATCCAGAGCACCGTGGAGGAACCGGCCCCACAGAGAAGGAAAAGCAGAGACGGCTTCCGCCTTCACAGGAGACAGAGAATTTACCCAGCCGTGCTCCACTCACCTGAGTCCAGGTGCACGGCCCTTCCTTGCCGTCGCCTTAGACAAGCCAGTTATCAAGTCGGTCAAGTGGGGCTAATAAGAGTTTCCGAACAAACATTTGTAATAATGATCTACCATCGCTTGCAGAGGTTTTAAAACAACCTAGTGAGTGGGTGCTGGATGTTGAAACAGTCCACATTTTATTATATATCCAGTAGTAATATGTATATGCAAAATACATGCAAATCCCAATTCGAAATTTAGATTAAGAGCCCCCTTGAAGCCAGGAATTTTGTGGGGTTTTTTGTTTGTTCGTATTTTGTTTTTGCTTTTTGAGACAGTCTTGCTCTGTTGCCCTGGCTAGAGTGCCGTGGCGTCAGCCTAGCTCACAGCAACTTCAATCTCCTGGGCTCAAGCAATCCTACTGCCTCAGCCTCCCAAGTAACTGGAACTACAGGCATGTGCCACCATGCCCAGATAATTTTTTTTTCTATATATTTTTAGTCATCCAGATAATTTCTTTGTATTTTTTAGTAGAGACATGGTCTCACTCTTGCTCAGGCTGGTCTCGAACTCCTGACTTGGAGCGATCCTCCCGCCTCGGCCTCCCAGAGTGCTAGGATTACAGGCGTGAGCCGCCGCGCCCGCTCTTGAAGCCAGGAATTTTATGCAATTTTTGTTTGAATCCCCAGTACTTAATAAGTGCTCAGTAAATATTTGGGGATTCAGTTAAGTTGAAACTGGAGACTTTTACAAAGCAATTATTTTTCCTTACGAAAAGATTCATCACTGGGTACCTTCAGATAGTCAGCAACCCTGGTGCATTTATTATATAAACTTATATTTAAATTTTGGGTATCAATACACTGAGCATTTTGAATTATCACCATGGGATCTAGCCACTCCAGTGTTTTAGGGGCATATCGAGTAAGTAAAACCAAGAACTCAGATCCTTTTTAAATCAGTGAGAAGAGGAATAACTGTTGCAGAAGACATCCGTAGCAGGAATATTTCTGAAATTTCCAAAGCTGGGTGGAGGGAAGGTGCAAAGAGCCCTGACGTGACTAGCCAGCTGGACAAACCTCGTCCCTGTGCCTCGGGTCACTTTAACAGATCGACTTAATTTCTTATCATCCCATCGTGGGCTGACAAAGTCCAAGGCCTGCCTATTTGTCTTCATCCCCGGGTGAGTTTCTCTTTGAGGCCAAGAAGTGGCCGTGGGAAGGAAATATTCAGCTCTCCACGCTCTGGTGCCGGTTTTTACTTAAGCTCTAAAAAAACCACCCTACCGTGTCCTCGGTTTCTGAATTATGAGTCTAGTCAACCTCTCTGACCCCCTGTCAGCAGATGGAGCTGAGACAGGCTGACAGTTCCTGGAGAGCCCAGTTCCTCTACGCTGGGGGGCGGCGAGTCACCCCGAAGAACGGGGCTCCGGCGCGGCGGCGGCTGGGGACAGACTACGAGTGGCTGCGAGCAGGGAAGCGCCGAGGCCCGGAGTGTCCCCATCCCGCCCGGCCCCTCGTCTCATAAACAAAGACGCTGTGCCCAAGACCCAGAAGCGGTCTGCCCAAGGTCACGGAGCTGCTTAGCAGCCCACCGAGACCGGGGTCAGATGACCTCACCGCTGGGCCAAGACTCCCCTTATTAGAGACCTTCCGATGAAGACACGAGCCCCTTCCCGAGCACCTGCCCCAGCCCTTTCCGCCCTGTCTGCGCAGCTCCGCGAGGAGAATCCGCACATCGCTCGCTATCAGAGCCTCTGGGTTTTTCCTCGGTAAGAATTCGGTTGGGACAGAATCTGACCCTGCCTGATATCTGCTTTGCATCTTTCCATCCTATTGTTTTATGCAAACCCCCCAGGAGGTCATGGAGACTTGAGAACTCACCTCAGCCTACAGCCTTAACTCGCTGCAATCTTCACGTTAGCCCTGTCCCCCTCCTAAAAAAAAAAAAAAATTATTCCCAAATAGCTAACCTGCCGGGCTCCCTTTTCCATTTCGCAATTTAAACCTTGCAAAGCAAAGCGCCTAGGCTGCACGCTCTGCCCAGTCCAAAGCACGCACGCCTTGGAGCCGGCCAGGAAGCGAAGGTGGTCCCGGGAAGTGGCCTCTGCACCTGGAAGAGCTAGAGCCGCCGCTCCAGGGCCCCTTTGTGTCTTTCAGGCACTTGCAGACATATGTGTGTACATGCATACACACACACACACGCACACGCACACATGCAAACACACACACACATGCACGCGTGACAGCTGAGCAAGCCAGCACGGGAAATAAAAGACCCACGCAGGAGAGGAAAAAATGTCCCTTTTATATCCGCAGGCAGCCTCCAGCAAAAGCATTCCTAAATAGGATAGGTTAAATATATTGCTGCCATTACACTCTACAAGAAACACATTCCATAAAAACGAAGGTGCTGTAAATTATACAAATATGATGCTAACAAGCCAGGAAACGCGCCGCTAATGAGGTCAGCTCCAGAACTCCCGCGGTGCTGCAAATCATGTGCCAATCCTGCACATGAGGTACGAGAACAGCACTGGGTCAGCATTTTCCGAGTGTGTTTGCAACCCGCTGTTTGGTGTATGGTTACACAGGTAGATAAAAAGCCTCCGCTTCTGCCCCCACGGCACCCCCCCCAACTTTGTTTATGTGTCAAATATCCAAGTCACCAGACAAGCACACTCTGCATTAATGTACCTGACTATTATGCCTATTGTTCTCCTGCTCAGAGTGGAGAATTAGTCACTCAGATGTGTAAATATTGGTTACAGTTTTGAAGCATGCAAGCTTTGTGTTCCTATCAGCCCCGTTCCTGGAGGAATTATGCATGCTGTTGGCACCGGATTTTGTACACACTGTATTTGCTAAAGCTCTAAAAATCAAATAAACATGTTCTCGGCTCCTGAATTATTAGTCCATTCACCATCTTTCCCCGTTAGGGGGGGAAGCAATAAACACACCGAAATGTGGCATTTAGGAACTGCAACAAGATTTCTGCTTGGCATTTACAAGTTGGAGAACAATCGAAACACCCTTCCCAGGACTTTGTCATGCAGCCTCCGGGCGCAGAGAGCCAAGACGTCTTCGAAATCGCTCCTGACCTTCTGGTGAACGACACCCTCACTTAGGGTCAACGTGCAGGCTCCACCTGGGGACAGAGGTCAGACGCCGGGGTCGGTTCTGCCAAGGCAGGGAGGTGGTCAAGAATCCGGGCATCAAAGAAACCCATACCACCCGAATTCAGAGGCCAGAGCCTCTGGGATTAGCAAAACCCCAAGGTGGAGTTTAAGGGCATTGTTCGAAATGGTTAGCTTCACCCAATATGCTAAAGATACCCCAGACTGGCAACCATTTGGAAGGCAAGAGAGCTACCAGTTTTATGGGCCAATCCCATAGTTTTTTGGTACACTCTTTTCCATTCCAGGGAACAGGGTAGTTAAAAGGTTTAAAGCCATTGAGAGTGAGTGAATAGAAAAGTGCAAAGTTTATTGTGAGGTGCTCAAAAGAATATCAGCAAACATTTAGCAGACAGATATGATCACAAAAATATCTCCTACCTCCCCCAACGCCAAGCGAGGTATTTATGGAAGAGCTTAAGTTCAGAGCCAACATCAGGGGTGGGGGGTAGTTGTTTTCCGAACCGCCTGGCCTAGCCCTAGTCTCAGACACCTGTTTATGCTCCATCTCAAAGGTTTTATTGAGTCTGTGCTCTCCCCAGTCTGGGGGCCCTGCCGGGGATCTATTTGTATACACATATCACAGGTTTTGGAAATAACTTCAGCCCATAAATGCCATTATTTCAAACAGAGTTGGTATAAACCATATTTACTACCCAAATACTCAGCTAAAAAAAAAAAAAAAATCAAGCCACAAGGAAACGGTAGCAGCAACAGAACAACAACAACAGCAAAGAAATCAGGGAGAGCTACAAACCACGGCCACAAATCAAACGAACTTGCAAAGTGGCCTTGAGGTGGGACTTGCAAAGCAAAGGCATGGCAATGCAGGCGGCCGCCGCACCGCACACTGGAGGGAAAATTGAATCCGTAATTCCCTAGTCTAAATTAAATGCAGACTGTGTGGGGGTGCGTGCAGGGATGTAGGGAGGAATGGGGTAGAGGGAGGGAGGCGCTTGTTTTTCTCACTACCATAAAAATCTCTACGGTCTATGTGATCGCAAACAAGGCAATCTCAGGGTGTGTACGCCGAGTGCTGGGGCTCCCGGCCACCTGGCGTCCAGCATCCCCCAGACAAGAGGGAGCATCTAAAGGGTGCGGTGCCCACAACTCAGGACTCTTCCCTTGCCCCGGAGGTGTGAACTGCCTTGCTCAAGGCTCCCATCAGGAAGGACGAGGCAGACACCACACCTCCAGTGGGAATTATCGTTCATTCTTTTTTTTTTTTGTTTTATTTTTTTGAGACGCATTCACAAAGCATCTATTTGGTAAACAACAAAAACTGTAAGGGATAGAAATATATGTGCGACGCTGTAGTCTAATAGAGGAATAAGAAATGTTAAATAAGAGAAAGGTGGTTAAAGAGAAAAATGACAAGAGCTTTTTTGGGAAAAAAAAAAAAAAAAGAAGTCAACAAAGCAGAGCGTGACTGATGGCCAACAGAGAGCAGGGTTGGGCTGTAAAGTGCCCTGATCAAGTCCCAAGTACACAGAGGGCACTATAGGCGTGGGCAATCCGGGAGGGCTTCAGGGAGGAGGTGGGCCTTGAAAGTAGACAGGATTAAGCTGGGCAGAAGACAGGAAGGAACAGAATCAAAGTAGGAGAGTGGTATGGCGGAAAGGCCAGGAGGGGGTGGGAACAAATGTGGCATGTTTGGCAAGTGACCACGTGGGCTGATGTGCAGATTCGTATGGGGGGGGGGAGAGGCGAATAAAGTCGGTTGCTTGTTTCCCGTCGTGTTATTAACCCGGCTAATGCTGTCGGGGGTTTGATCACAGTTGAAAATTACCTGCGAGGAGCACAGGGCAGCCTGCAAGAGGAGGATAACCCGGATCCGCGCATTTCTACGCTGATCTGCAGAGAGGGGGCGCTGGTCTGCGCGGGGCCAGGCGGGATGGCACGGGGCCGGGCGGGTGGTCTGTCTGCAACCTGCTCGAGGCCGCTGCGCACACGTGGGGGCACCAGGCCTTCCGTGCACCTCCCTCCTGGAAAGCACTAAACCAGCCTGGTGTCTTCCCGACAGCCTCTGCTTCCTCTCCGGCAACATGCGTGTGTGTTGGGGGGGGACCGGGAAGGGGGGGACCGGGAAGGGGGGGACCGGGAAGGGGGAGACAGAGGCAGACGGCGCTTCCAGGCCAGGCAGGAGGTGCTTGAACTCTGCGGGAAGGTCGGCTGTCTGCAACGGGCGGCAGTTGAGAGTCGCCATAACCCGCAGCAGACAAAGTGTGAAATATGCATTTTTTTCTCTCTCTTTCATTTTACACCATTTTTACGAGACCTCTGTGTAGATGCGGCAGGCAGAGCCCTTGGCTCGAGCCCTGAGGGCTTGGCAGATTTATGACCGAACAAAAAAAAAAAAAAAAGAATGAAAACAGTTCAGCTGTCTGGCCAGGCAGAAGGGATTATCTCCACTTGAAAGAAACAGACGAAAAGAGCCTTGCACGGGGCGAGGAGGAGGAGGCCCGCCCTGCCGGAGGCTGCGTGCCCTCTGCCGCAGCCGGCCGGGCCACCGACCCCTAAAACGGCTCTTAGTCCCCCTCCCGCAGGCTCCGGGAACCGAACCCGCTCACGGGCGGCTTCGCTGGCTCTTTGTGGCAGCCCCAATCCTGACGCCCGTCCTGCCGTGGTGGAATAGCCAGCCGGACGCGGACCGTCCACCCTTCTGCCTCTGGGGGTGGGGAGGCCGAGCCTGGAGGCCCCCCCCCCATGCTGGGGCACAGGCAGATACCTGGGTCCAGGTCAGGGAATTGCCGCTGGAGCTTCAGGCTCCCAGGGAAGCCCCAAGTCAAGAACGGCCGGCTGTACTCAGGCCTTTCCCCAGACCCTTCCTCACCCACGGCTCAGCCCAGACTCGGTCCAGCCCTTGGTTCAAATACCCCCATCGCTTTTTTCTCACATAGTAAGACTATAAGCGTGCCCAAAACGGGCTGTTACAATTCACAAAATGCTCTTCCACAGAGTTCCTGCATTCGACCAGTTTTCCATCGAACAGACTTCACTGATCTCTCACCACGTGCCAGGGCCCCGGCCAGGCACGGGGAGGGATGAAGACCCAGCCCTTGCCCTTTGGACTCTCACAGACCCCCGGCTGGTGCCTCGGTCCTCAGCCGGCTGCAACAATATCCTTTAGACGGGGTAACATACAAAACAGCAGAAGCTTATTGCTCACGGTTCTGGGGGCCGCAAAGTCCAAGATCAAGGCGGCAGGTTTCCCTCTCTGCTTCGTGCATGGCACCTTCCCACTGTGTCTTCATGTGGCAGAGGGGACGCCAGGGCTCCCTCAAGCCTCTTCTATAAAGGCGCTAACCCTATTCACGGGGCCCCTGCTCTCCCAAAAGGCCCCAGCTCCTAATACATTGGGGTTCTGTGTCGACACATGAATTTGGAGGGACACAGACATGCAGACCCCAGCAGCTGGCCTCACCCAGCCCTCATCAGGTAGGAAGCATTCTCATGGGATGGTTAAGGAAACCAGGCTCGAGGAAATCAAGGACTAGCCCATGGCCACAGAGCCAGCAAAGGAAAACGCCATGCACGGAGCAGGCTCAGCGGGTGTCAATGCATGTCCTGCGTGCTCTGTTTTCCAGGCCCTCTCAAGAGTTCTCCAGAGCCTCTGCCCCTGGCCCCCCTCTGCTCTCCAGCCATCCTTGGAACACGCCTTCTTCTCCGTTCGCTTCTCCCATGAGCGCTGTTGCCACTTGCCTTCATGGAAGGCCACGCTCTCCCAGAGGAGATCAACCACCCTCCTGCTTCCCAACTGCGGGCCTGTTGCCTTATTCCAGAAAACTGGTTGGCCCTTCCCCCCCTCTCACTGTCCCTCCTGGTCCCCTGACTCTTGCCTATCCCCTGGGAACTGAGATCCGGAAGTCCCCAGCTCAAACTCCTTTCCCAAGACCACCGTGGACAAGAAAGGCTCAAACCCTCCCCCTCCCTCTGGTCCCACAGCCCCACCCGGCACTGCCATCCTGGGGGACTCCCCTCGTGGCCTGCACCTCCTGGCCCCACACCCCTCCCCTCCCCCCAGCCTCCAAGGACGCGAGGGGTGAGTGTTTGCAAAGTGCTACGAGGAGGAAACGAGCCAAGTACTTTCCCATCCACGAGGAGAAAGCAACTTTAATTGAAAAACGGAATGGCAGATTACATGCAAATCTTTGTTGGCAAATTTCAATTACCGCCGAATTAAATGCACAGCTAAGCTAAGCATCTTCGGGACACTCCATTTAATGTTTTCCCGGGATGTGTCCACAGCAATCAGAGGCAGCATGATAGGTGTCCTCGTGCAGAATGAGCCCCCGGGGAAGAACTCCGGGGAGCCCAGGCTCTGGCTGCCGGGGCCCTACAGTCAGACCTTCGAGGAGGTTAGCTGGGCTGGGAAGTGGCCCAAGAGGGGCAGGAAAAGAGAAAAGTTCCAATGGACTTCACCCCTTCAGCTTCCTGTCTTTCAAAAGCAGCAAGTTCCAGCAAGGCAAAAAAGTAAAAAAAAAAAAAAAAAAAAAAAATGTTCTAGTACCAACAATACTGAAAATTATCCCCTCCCAAAATTGTCTTGTCTTTGTCTGTTATTTTACAAATGAGAAACTGAGGCTCAGGGCATCCTTTGGTCAAAGCTGGGGCAGTCGGCTGCAGAGCCCAGAAAAGAGCACAAGTTAAACATGCCCAGAACTGGATTTTTTTTCCCCCTAGATCACCTAGTTAGCTGCACGGAGCAGGGCGCACACACACTGCCGGGCCCTGGAGATGACAACGCTGTTTTTATACGGCTCTTTATTTGTTTCATTCTCACGCTCCCGAGTCGCTTTGGTGGCTGTGTCAGGCAGGCACTTTGCTCACTTGTGCCGGGTGCTTACGCTGCACCAGGCACTGTGACTGCAAGACCAGAAACCCAAGCGGTGGAGCACTCCCTACAGCCAGGGCCCACCTCTTGCAGGCGCTGTGTTTTGCTGTGACAGCGAACACTGCAGCCACCACACCTGAGACTTCGGTTGTAAGACAGTCTCTCCAGCCGGATTGGAGATGCCTTGAGGAAAGAACTGGGACGATTACTCTGTGCCTCCCTACTCTCCCGGCCCTGCACTCTTTAGAACCTCCCTCCATGTGTGCGAACGGGAGGTAACGCACATTGGAAAGAACACTGTAAGATCATGGCAGCTGTCGCTCAGGAAACGTGGGCCTAGACATGAAGTTCTGCCCTGCATGATTAATCAGAGGTGCGCCCAGGTGCCTGTCGTCCGAGCAGGAAGTCTCTTATCACCGTGAGATCATTTCGGTGCTGGCCGATACTCAGGTCTCGGACACACCAAGGAGCATCCGGTTAAGTGACAGTCATGCCCATGGCAGCGTTCGCCTTGGCCTTGCGTGCCCCTGCTCGCGCCTGGCGACAGATCCCAGAACCTTCCGGACGCCGGGAGCGAAGAGGGCAGAGAACGCAACAAAGAGGTGACCTGTAGGCCTGCCCCCAGAGAGGGAAGCCACACGGCTCTGTGAGCTGGAACAGCTGCCACGGCCAGGGTGCCATCCTGGGAGTGACGAGAACAGCCAGGACGAGTGTGACAGGCCCGGCTGGGGGAGAGACGGTTCCCCTCACCAGGGCCGGCCTGCTCGCTCTGACTCCGCCTCTGCGGAGCACGTGGGTCCTCGTGGCCTTATCTGCCAGATGGCTCCCGGAGGGGATGATTTATTAGGTGCAGAAAGCTCGCTGATAAATTTTACTGCAAGTCCCCGGCAGAAGACTGGGGATGGCAACAGCCCGGCACAGGCAGCTCTAATGGAAAGTGCCGTCACCAAAGAGCAAAGCATTATTTATGACTGTCTGTAACGCCGTGCGGGGGAAATTCATCATCCCTCCCTGCTCTGTGCACTCAGGGACAGCCGCGCCGGGGGGCAGGCGGGGACACGGGGCAGGTGGGGAGCAGTGAGAGCTTCTCTGGGAGTCTGCCAGCGGAGAGCAAGGCCATATTTTCCCCGGGGCGACCCGAGTCCCCTTGTCAAGCACTGCCCTACAAGTCCTCTCACCTCCCCGCTTGCCCCCTGCGCTATCCTCAACCCCCCCCCAGCCCCCAGCCCCCAGCCACCCGCCCCCAAACAGACAGGAGGGAGAGAAAGAACGAGGTTTCCCAGTGCTGCGTCCGGACTGCAGGTTCCCACACGCCAGCGGGGCCGAGGTCCAGGGCAAGTGACCACCTGGTCCCCACCGAGCTCGGTACAAGAAAGGGGGTGTCCTCCCACTTTGCAACAGAAAGCAAGGCAGTGCCCCAGCTCTGGTCGCCGGCAGTCAGGGGGGCAGGGAGTTCACAAGGCTGGGGTCCCCGGTGGGGACCGAAGCATTTTCCCTGCTGATGCACAGCCTGGCCCTGGGGTGGAGTGCCACCCCCGGGTGTCCTGGACACCTTCGGTGCATGCCCCGCCCTTGGCCTGCCCTCCTTCACCGCGTCGACAGGTGATGTCCCAATCCCTGCACGTCCTTGTTGCCTACGGAGAGTGTCACGGACCGCCACCGGCCCTGCACTGGGATTATGCATGCCTCAGTCTGTCCCTAGCAGCAAATGAAGTGCTCCTTGAGGGCAGGACCTGTACCCTACTCATTTCTGTGCTCGCCGCAGCGGCCAGCAAAGCTGTTGCGCAGAGCAGCCCTGACAAATGCCCGGCGATAAAACTGCGCCGACAGACAAGGCGCACTGGGACGGTGGCCCCGTGAGTTGCGAGGCACCTGTCACCACGCTGGTGTTCCCAGCAACTTAGAGGCGCCTGTCCCCACCCAGGCATCCGTCCGCGCGGTGTGACGGAAAGTCTGCCGGATTGAGGGTTCAGGGGGGATGAGTTCTAGCGGGCAGCAACCCCGAACATGTCTAGAATACGTGAGGCGGGCTGAGTCAGATCTCCCCACCAGCCCGGGACTAAACTTAGGCAGCTCAGTCTACCCCCGTGCGTGCCGGTGCTCTGGGGGTAAAGGAGTAATAAAACCCGCTCTCTCCGCTTGCAGGACTCTACAGAGAGGTAAGTACGGTGAAAAGCAGATCCGAGCTCCAGGGAGGGCGGAAGCAACTTGTACCTAATGGTCCTTTGTGCCGAGAGCTTCGTGCTCATGTAAGTCCCTTCACTCTAACCCTGCAGGGTAGGTTTTATCATCATCCCCACGATATGCATTTGAAAACAGGGTTATCAATTGCCTCACTAACTGGCTGGGTGTCTTTGAGTTGAGTCATTCTCCCTCTTGGGGCCTCTATCTCATCGGTGAAGTGAAGGAGTTGAACCAGATGCTCGATAAGGTCTCTTCGGCTCCAAGTGCCTGTGAGTCACGCAGTCACAGTGTCACCGGAGAAGCCAGCAGTGCAGGCAGTGCTGGCCCGCGGGAGGGCGGAGGGTATGAAGGGTGACCAGCATTTCCAAGAGCAATAAGCTATGCGTGGGGGGGGGTGGGGGGGCTGTTTACATTTTTGCTAGAAGATCTGGGACGTTAATCCACCCCAACAAGAAATATCAAAGAATATAGGGCAAGAAGCCACCATGACTATCTCCCAAGGAGAAAAGACTGTAACAACTTCAGGCCCAGAAAAGAGGCAGGCAGGTGGGAGGTCAGGGGGATGGCAGGTGCCACAGGACACTGGTCTGAGCTGCCCGCCCTCCGACTTTCCTGACCTGGTGAGGACATTGACAAAGTACCGATGGCAAGGCCCCATCAGTCCCTTCGTCAGCTGCGTGGTGGACGTCTTCTCCAGAGGGATGGCATGTTAGATCAAGAAGAGAACTTTATGGCTCCTAGTCTGACACATTTGCATGGAGACTGAGGGTCAGAGTGGTAGGAGGACTTGCTCAGGGTAACAGAGTCACTCGGTGGCAGAGCGACCTAGAGACCAACCTCCCAACCACTGATGAGTGCTCTTCCACGCGGTGACAATCTCTAGGTCCACTGGGTGCCAGGCAGGTCCTTCTCCCCGGGCACTTCCCAGAAGAGCATCCAGGCTGCTCCATGGCAACCCACATGTGTAAGGACCACACCCATCGTTTTGGTGGGTTTTTTTTTTTTTTAATAACAGTGGTAAAGAAGAGCCCTTTAACATCTTAAAAATATGAACTTGGGGCCCCAGATCAATCCTAATAGAGGTTTGAAAACTTTATTCATACAAAAGTAGACAAATAACAGGCTCAGTGCTTAACTTTACAGTTTCCACCAAGCCAATGAGAACACCAGAAAATAACAGGCTCACCACTCCTGCAGTTATGAAGAGTCCTTCTCAGTTCCGACTTGAAGTTTGCAGCTCTCGTGATGGCACTCGGTTTGGGTTCCAGCAATCTAACAAAACAGAATATTCCTGGGAAACAGAAGCTGGAGTGTTGTAAATAAGAACAAAGACTTTGGAGTCAGACAGCCTGGGTTTCAAGACTCACATCCATATCCTATGTCACTCAAGGAAAGTTCTTTAAGTTTTCTGAGCCCAAGTTTCCTCTTCTGGAAACGATGATCATTTATTCATAAGATTATTTTAAGGACTGTATTAGACAATGTGCGTATAGTCCTAGCGAAATGCCCAATACAGAATAGATGCGTGATATATGGCATTTATTACCATGACTCTAACTTTCAGAAAGTCAAACATTGACCATATAAACAGTGCTATGGTTTGAATGTTTTTGTCCCCAACCAAACTCATGTTAAAATTTAATCCCCAATGCAATAGGTTGGGAGGTGGGGCCTAATGAGAAGTGTTTTGATCATGAAGACTCCACCTTCAGTAATGGATTGACGCCACTGTTGAAAAGGGCTTGCAGAAGTGGACTTGCTCTCTTTCACTCTCTGTCCTGCAAGTGAGTGCGCGTTCGTCCCTGCTTGCCCTCTGCCATCGACCACATGAGGGAACAGCAGGAAGGTCCTCACCAGACACCAGATGCCAGTGGCGTGATCTTGGACGTCCCAGCCTCCAGAGCTGTGAGAAATAAATTTCTATTCTTTATTAATGACCCAGCCTCAGGTTTTCTCTAAGCAGCACAAAATGAACAAGGACAACCAGAAATTTCAGGAAAATTTGTCTTCTTGGTCAACATAAACTGCTCTCCTCTCTCTCTTAGTTCCTCTTAAAACCAAGCCCCGATGATGATATGAATGCCTGATAATTCAGATCCCTCCTGAAGACTGGTCTACACAAGCATGACTCATACTCACCCAATTGCCCAATCCCTTTGGAAACTGCAACTTCATTTCCAATTTCCAAACAACTGCAGTTTACTTAGTACCTGCAATATTATGGTAGCTCGGCCATGGGCAATGAATATGGTATTGTTTGCCAACCATCCAAAGACACAGACAAGGGCCAAACCATTCCTATCTTTTAAGTCTCTGGCTTCCAAACACCGGTTCATGGGCTGGTCTCAGGTACAGGGCCGAAGAAGTACTAGGAGTGTTTGGTAAACATGCTGATTTCTGGGCTCTAAGACCAGAAATTCTGACTTAATCTAAAATGAGGCCCAGAATCTGCATTATAAGCAAGGAAGAGATTCAGATGTACATCCGAGTTGAGAACTATTGAGCTAAGCCAATGGTCATTTTTCTATGTATGTTTTTTTACATTTTTCTCACATATTTTCTGTGTCTTTGAACCTAACATTTACACCATTAAATCACAAGGAGTTTGGGGAAAAAAGAATGGGAATATCTTTACCCTGGTCTCACCATCCCATCAGCAACTTCCCTTTATATGTGGGGACGCTTACAGCTCAGTACATGCTATAAAATTTCTCTCTGCTTTCAATCTTTGGATTTCATAAAAACGCTACTTAGTATTTAAGATAGTAGTAAAGTTTTAAGACTTCAAACAGAAGATGGCAAATAGAATTTATCTGGTGTAATACAACTGGCTGCATGGCAGGGATGGCCCAGCACCCCAGGGGGCACTGTGAGGGGAGCCCCAGCTCAGGGGGAAGGCGTGCAGGGTTCCATCAGTGATGCCTGGCATGCGTGCAGTCAACGACAAAGTCACTTCCTTCCAGCTCCACTTCAAAGCACATTACCTCCTAAGGAGGAAGAGCATCAAACTTGATTTTAAAATGACATTCACATTTAAAGTTTCCACTCATACTCCAGCTGAGCACTTCTTTTTCAATTCTTGTGATTTTTCTAGCTGAATTGAAGGTGCATTCCAGACTCTCTGTGTGCTCCTGGTCTGGATAAAGTAGGAAATAATCCAAATTAAGACCCCAGAAAATTCTAAGAGGCGCTGCACCCTTTGGAAGAGTGAGCACCAAGAGCAATTCCCTCCTGCCCCTCCAGGTGCTTGTGGGAGGCTGGTTTTGCTGTTTCTCCCTGTGCATGTGCGCATGTGCATGTGTGTGTGTGTGTGTACGCGTGTGTATGTGCGTGTTAACAAGGACCGACCGCAATTTGAGTAAAGAGATCTCTCCCAGCTCGCTATCTTCCCTTGAACCATTCCCTCCATCTCAAATGCCCTTCCCCACCCTCTAATGTGTTTTGATCACAACCCTACCAACCATTTAAGGGCTACATCAAGACCTAGGTATCTTCTAAGAAAAGATCTGACAAAAATCTCTCGTTCCCAGTTGGAGTTATTCCCCCATAATATTTAGGGACTCCCTGAAAGCACTCCTGACCACCTGCCTCGTTGTCCCAGGTAACCATGTCTGCCCACCTAGCCAGACCGTGCACCTGGGAGAGGAGTGGCAGCCTCGCAGCAGCCCGCCCGGTGAGTTGCCCTTGTGAGCACTCAACTGAGTTAAAGCAAAAAGCACCTAGGCTTTGTTTGGTTTTGTTTTACAAAACTAGGAAAGAAAGTAAGGTATGGGGTGAATTGTGCAAAGGAAAGTCTTCTTTGTGTTTTGCATTCTCCCTGATGGGTCTACGTGCAGGGTAGCCTGAGTGAGAGAACGTCCCGAACATTCATCTTCTAGGTCTCCTTCTGCTTCTCGCGCTGCTGCAGAAGCAGACCAGCCTTGGACGGCCCCCCGGCTGAGGGCACCTTCAAGGACATTTGGTTTCTGGGAAGACCCTACCACTCTGCGAAGCGTGCGGGCTCCGCTGCAAAGAGCAACCAGCAGGGATTAGCAAAGTAGCCAACGACTCACTTTCCCAAGGCGGTGCTGGTCTGGAGATGCAGCCCGCAGAGCACCCAGCCCCTCAGCACCCTCCCCAAGCCCCGAGGAATCAGAGCAGCTGGGTTTTCGTGCACAGCTACACCTGCTGCCCTCGGGCTGCCCAAGCCATCATTCCACGCCCAGGAGTCCCCCTTCCTCCCCAAGGCCAACAAGCCAGCAGGCAGGGAGGGAGGTGAGGAAGAGGAAGGCAGGGGCCTGTTAGTGGCAGAGAAAGGGACATAGTTCGGGCTGCCTCCTCTCCGGGCTGGCATTATTTCCACCACCAACTTCGCAGTATACTAATTGCTGGTCACTAGCTTTTACTCAATATGGTACAGGTAAGGAAATACATGATGTCTGGCAAGACACTGATACAAATGACAGCCTAACCTTATCCAAATATTCTGTTCGAAAATCATACTGGACACTCTAGTCTTTGCCAGGAGAGAGACATTAAATAAAGAAATGGAACCATGGGGGATGGACACGCTTGAAGCTCTTACTCGAGGGGGGAGGGGGGCATGGGCGATATATGTAACCTTAACACTTGTACCCCCATAATATTCTAAAATTAAAAAAAGAAAGAAATAGAACCAACACCTGTTACACGGCTGTGTCCTGTCCATTGTGCGAGTCCTAGCTATACGGATCACCATATTTAGTCTTCACGAATACCCAGAAAGGAGACATCGATACCCTTTCTTTTATAAAGGAGGAAATGAAGCCTCAGAAATGTTCAGGGACAGGCCCAAGAAGCAAAGCTAGTAAGTTCCAGAACCAGGATTTGAACTCAGATCTCCTGGTTCCTATGCCAGCATCTTTCTCCACTGTCCCATGGTGCCACTCTCGTTTAGGGATTTTGGCCTCTTGGGCCCAAGGTAAGACGGCAGAGCGATTCACAAGGGTCATGCACCTGTTCCACAGCCCCCACCCAGTGGCAGGTGCCCCACTTGTTCCACCCTGAGCCAAGTCCTCTGAGGTTTCTAGCCTCCAGTGCCTGAAAATTATTCCTGGAGCAATGTCCCTCTGCTCTAGGTTGAGGCAGAGGGGCGTGTAGAAGAGTGTGACATTGGGCTTCCTCCCAGCCACACCCCAGAGGGGGTTCCACTTCCAGACGCACAGAGAGGAGAGGTCTCTACCCAGGGTCCCCTCCCTTCCTTACAAGGATGCAACGAGGACAGATGAAGTAATACACCTGAAGCGTTTCGAGAGCTTCCTAAGTGCTGCATAAATATCACTACGGAGCTGCTGATCACAGTAATAACAATGGTGATGATGAGACTCTCTCCGCGGTCATAATTTAAAGGAATATTTAAAACGAGAACACCCTACCCAAATCAATCCGCTGAACTTTATTTAGAAGAGAGGCTGCTAATAAAAATGTTATGGGAATATGAACTCTTGGGAAATAATGATGATTTTCTTCTATTAAAAGGCTCTTCAGATCCATTCCCCAAGTACAGCTCAGTTACTCGTCAGCTCTTCGCTGCTCTGTGCAACGAGTTTTCTTTTTTTTTTTTATTTCAGCATATTATGGAGGCACAAATTTTAAGGTTTCAGATAATGCCCTTGCCCCCACACCCCACACAAGTCTGAGCTTCAAGCGTGACCATCCCCCAGACGGTGCACATCTCACTCCTTATGTGTGCACATACCCGCCCCCTCCCCCCTTCCACCCGCCCAGTACCCAATTAATGTAGGTCCTATGTGTCCACTTAGGTGCTGTTCAGTTAATACCAGCTTGCTGGCAATGAGTTTTCTATTGGAAAAGAATAAGATGAAGAAAAAAAGGAAGAGGAAGAAGCCCCCACTGTGTGCTGATGTGCTGGATTTCGAAGACACAGCTGGCCTGCATTTCCAGAGCCATTGCCACCTATTTCCTCTTACCAGGGGACTGGCAGGGCAAAGAACACCTTGGGTTTTCTTCTCTCTTCTCCTCCCGTCTCCCAGCCTCAACAGCAGCTGCTCAAGTTTAGAGGCATTAATAATGGGACAATAATAACGGAACAATAACGGCTGCCACTGCCTTTCTCAGAGCTGGGCAAGGTCACCCAACATGGAAACCCAGCCTGGAGGGAGCACGGAGCGCCCACGGCAGCGGCCAGCAGAACACGCCACCTGCTGTGGGTGTGCCACCCCTGTTTGCCCACACTACCCTGTCCAGGGACATGAGACTGAAACCTCAGACTCGGGGAAACAACAGAGGTAGGAAGAGACATATTAAATGGAAACAGAACTGGAATTGAGGAACCGGGCAAAGGGGAGGGCAGAATCCCATCCCAAGCCCCAGCAGCAATGGGCTCACATCATCCCATTCTTAAACCTGGCTCCTTAAATCATGGAAGGAGCGAGAAGACAACCCTAACGCCATTTCAGCCCTGGACCGTTGACAACCCCCTTCCCGTGAGGCATCTCCAGGACAGGAAGAGCACAACCACCAACAGCGTGTTGGAACTTGCCCATGCATCCTGATCCTGAGTCCTTGGAAACATCTCCCAAAGAACACCATGAAGAAGTAGACTGCAAGGATCGCCGCGGGCTGAGATTGGCCGCGGCAGGAAACTCGTCACCATTCTTTCCCTTGGAAGACGGGATTTGCCACTGAAAAAGCCTGGGCGGGGCGGCCAAGTGGTGTGCCTGAGTGCTGCAGGTGACACAGGTGTGGGCTGGAGTCACCCAGATGGGTCCCAGGGTGAACACAGGGCAGTTTGCTGGGCACAGGTGAGACCAAACCACCCCGACGGGCAGACCCGAGGATCTACGTCTGGGAGCTGGCGCATGTGAGTGTGGGCCCCCCCTGGAAGTCGCAGCAAGACAGAGAGTTTTCAGGACAGCTGTCACTAGCTACCACTCTGATCTGACTCAGAAATTAGTGAAAAACTGTCACCGTTTTTATCAGTTCTCAAAAAGACCTGGCACTGACGGCGTAGGCCACCTGTGCCCTTCTATCGTCATGTTCCAGAGTCCACTCAGTGCAAAGGTGTTTGTCCCTTAAATTGAGAGAGCTAAGAAACATACACGTCCCTCTGTGTTTTTCATGATGATAAATTAAAGCGTTGTTTTATATTCAAACACAGAGGTGCTATGATAGAGCATATAAAACCTGGGTGGATTTTTTAACATCAAACACTAAACTTCAGACATTTAGCACCTGCTCTGAGATGTCTCAGGCCATGGCCTCCCTGGGGACTGGGGGGTCCACCCCTCTCAGCCCTGACTTGAGTGAACAGGTTTAAGAAGCACCACTCTGAATGGGGTTTCCCGCTGGCTGCCCACTCTATAGCTAAGGGGTTTGATTTCCTTATCTGTAGAATGAAGTTTTAAAAGCCGTGAAGTCTGGACACACTTACAGAGATGTAGTTCTAGAGCTTTTCCTCCAAAAGGCTTCAAGGACAGACAGGGCATGATTCATCGAGGATGGTGGAACCCAGGCCTATTCATTGCAGGCGAATAAAAGCCCTGACTTCCAAAAGGCTCTTAACTCTGCTAATTTACAGTGTTTCCCTTGTCCTGGGCCAGACTTTCTCTACCTCAAATCGCACCATAATCAGTAGGCCCATTCCCTTCCCTTTTTCCTGCTCTCTTCGTCTGAATTATGCTTCTCACTTCCACTCTCACCCCGCCCCAACAAGATATTAGGATTTGCTTCCAGAAATCCAATGAGGCCATTCTCTCTCCAGCGTCATCAACACAGACACCAAGCTCTTTCCAAAGCCGTCCACAGGCAGGCCTCGCCTGGCTGCCTTCCTCCACGTCCCACGTCCCCGTACTGGGAGATCTAGTGTCATGCAGTGAGAGAAAGAGGGACCCGCTGGCCACACCAGCGACAAGCTTCAACCAGAAGCTTCACTTTGGGACCCGATCATCAAAGAGAATCTCCCTACCTCCCCCCAGGCAGGCAGAGTGCACGGTGGCTGCTCACCGTCCTAATTCAGTGTGGCGGTGGGAGACACCTCGTGTCCCCTTAGCACTTGGTAACTTTCCTAAATGCAGTCCCTGGTCTGGAAACAGGTGCCACCAAAGCCAAGGCTACTGCACCTCCCCGGATTCCGGCCTATTACCAGAGTGACAATTTGGCCTTTAGCTAAACAATAGACGCCCCGGGAACTGTGGGTTGGCCAATCAGAATGTGACATAAGTACCATCTTTGGCTGCTGTTCAGTCCATTCAGACCTTCCCTGGGATCCTGACCTCATTCTGGGCTGTCCAGGTCGTTTGTGAGAGAAGTAGGGACTTCTCACTCCTCTTTGACCCAACGTCCTGGAATCAGAACCACTTTTGAATAATAGAAGGGAAAGCTTCGAGAAGAACAACAATCATGTTTGGATTCAGTGCAAATTGCCGTGTAGATGGCTTGGGGAAGATGGCAAGGGGAATCCAATCTCACTTCCAATGCTCTCAGATTAACACTGCTGTGATTTATTCCTGAGCCCTAACGCCGCATGTGTGAGGTGCTAAAGCATTTTGGTTGGGTGTCACATCTTGTCTCCCGGGAGCTTCATTACATTCAATATAACGTTCTTGAGCCACAGATACCACTGCACCGGACCTTGTCCACAAAGTATACACCTGCACGATTCCATTGTCCACAACAAGGAGAGGGAGCACAAGAGGAACTTTTTCAAGAACTTTGATTCACTCATTTCTTCAAAAATTTTCAATGAGCTCGTATTACTTGCAGACACTTTGGCCTAAGACCTTTGCGCCTGGTTTTATTCCAGCAAATTGAGCAGTGAAATGTGCGTGCTTCTCACACGGGACTTCAGCTGAACACATTGCGGGGAACACACGGGTGTGATACCTGTATTCACGCCATCGCTGTCGCTATCTCCATTCCCTCATTCCCATCGATCTAGACCCTGCCCTCGGCTTACTCCCAGGAAAAGGACAACAGAGTAGGAATGCCAAGAAAGAAAGAAAAAACAGAAATTTTTCACTTCTGAGTTTGCAGGAGAGGTCCCTTGCAATGGAAGACCTTCCTGAAATACCTTTGACTTCCCCCAACTCAGCACGGCACTGGCGACAGAACGCATTACCGCACGGAGACGGGACCTTCCTGTGTCTCCAGAATGTGTCACTATCGATAAACCAGCGCAGACTGAACACCTAAGTGCAAAACCCAGACCTCCCCACCATCACCCACAACCCTTCCTCCCAAAACGTAGCAAGCAGATCTCGGGGGAGCCTCTTCACTTGTGTGTCCCGAAATGTAAACAGTAGAAGTCATTCCGAATGTGTGGCACCTAACACATTCCGAGTGTGTCGCACCTACTCCCCGCCCTTAGATGCAGACGGTCCCTCTGCAAGGCAGGTGTACACTCTCTCCATCTGGGCCTTTTCTCCCCAAAAGAAGTTTTCGTCCCTTCTAGCTGTGACTCAGATTCATGCTTTTTGAACCCTCCCTGCCCCCCCACCAAAATGCCATTCCCCACAAGAATAATAAAAAGATCACCCTCAAAGTAGGTCGGAGACACTTAAGGCCCAAGAAGCTCCCATGTCTGGGGGGCAAATCTGTCACTTTTCAGCTGAAGGCCAAGTCGCTCCCGTATTCTGCGTGCACGTTATCGGGCTACCTCCCACCTCAGTCTTCCGCTCTGCCAAATGGGTCACGCAGCATGAAGAGAGCCCACGAGGAGACACATAGAGGCAAATCACAGTACCAAGGAAACGACCGAAGGCCCAGAGTGAAGACATACTTTAGGGGGACGGTTAAATAGAGGAGAGATCAGAGAGGGGCGCGGGCCACAGAGCTATCAGGGCAGGACTAAGAGCCCCCCACCCCGGCTCCCCCACCCAGCGCCCGGATTCTCACACGAGCGGCAGTGCTCTCTCCCCAACACAAAAGCCCTTCAGTACACAAGTGCCCTCTGTCCTGCCCCAACCCGCGGCTGGCCGGGATTCCAGGCAGCGGCAGAGCCTGGGCAGAAGGGGGGACCCTCCAGGCTCCAGCATGCCCCTGGGGGGCGCGTCTGAGTGGAGGCCCCCACTCGGCGTGTGCAGCTCAGAGCCACGTGACGGACGCTGAAATGCTAAGTGAAGAGCAATTAACTTCTGCTTCTGAAAACCCACTTTAGCTCTGCATCACTCTTTGGGGGCCATTTCGGCTCAGCCGAGCCTCCGCACTCTCTCTCCCGCAGCAATAAATTACCGTCCTGCTTTAATTGGCCGCTGGCGTGCACGCCGGCCGGGTGCTGACGTGCCGCTTTCCCGAAGGCCCCATTCTGCCACGCGGGCGCAGGAGGGGACAGGCACCTCCCCTGCCCGCGGCGAGAAGCCCAGGCCTGTTGGGGTTAAATTCTTAATTTCTCGGTGAAATTCGTGGGAAGGCCTTAGACTCCCCTTTCTGCCCCATTGGCGCCTTGGGGATGCACCCTTGGACCCCCAAACACACACACGCACACCCAGAGACCCAGTGCCTTTACCTCCCTCATTCTCACTAAGGGAGAAATCACCCACAGAGCCTAACCTATAAGCCCTCCCCGGGGACTCTGCGTGTAATTGTGAGCGAAGCGCGAGTAGAAATGAGTAAGTCTCTGAGCATAGGATTTTAGTCACACCTGTGGGGCCGAAATGGTGTTGGCTGGGGAAGAAAGAAGTAGAGAAAACACCCTCGGAATCCCAGACGCCGTTCTGAGCCCAAGATTAAGATTTGGGGTGCAGCCAGGCCTACCTACTTCTGCCTGGAAGTGGGACTCTCAGCAGGTCCCCCCATTCTGCAGCCCGGGTGCCCACGGGAAAGCTGTCGGAGGTGAAGCCGAGGGCCCTCGCGCCCTGCCGTCCCGTGATTCCGAGAGACATGCGTGTGCACACGCGTGTTCGTGTGTGTGTGTGTGTGTGTGTGTGTGTAGGAGAGTGAGCAGGAAAGACAAACCCTAAACCAGACCTGAGCGCATCCCCCCTGCCTTCCTCTAGAGTCTCTGCCACGTGAGCAAAGGGGTGGCACCCGCACTCCCAGGGGACCTCCCCCGGCAGGGGTGCCTGGGAGGGGGCGCAGCCTCTCCCCCATCCTGGGAAGACACACGCCAGCGGTGCTCCTCCTGCAGGCCCCCGCCCACACCCCCGCCGACTAGCAGTAACCTCCCACGGCCCGTTTCCCTCCTGCCTCCCAATTAGCAGGCAGCCTGTCGTGGGTGCAGTACCGGGGCTGTCACCGCCACCAGGCAGTCCACCCACCATGTGCTGCTTCCCAGCCTGTCACCCTGGCGGTGAGAAGGGAGCGAGTCCCGCAGCCCGACCAGGGCGCACAGCCCTGGGCTGGCCTGGTGCCCAAGGGGACCGGAGGCCCACCTTCCTCACCCGCCTCCCCAAAGTTAGTGAGCCCCAAAAGGGATCTGTGCAGAGGGACCAGGAGAGCCCCGGGGCCTCGGGGATGGGCAGTGAGACCGCCTGTGTCGGCTGGTGCTTTGGGGCTGTAAGGAACGGGCAGCAGGGGCCAGCTCAGACACTTGACCACTAGCGTGAACCACCCCTGAGCCCAGCCCAGCTAACCACACACCCACTGCCCCCTCCCGGCTTCCGTCAAAAGGGCGCCGGGCTGAGATTTCGGGAGCCCTTCGCTATTTCAGCTTCTCCTCGACAGTCCCATATATACTGGGACGCCAGGGCCCAGGCCGCACGGTAAGGCCCTGGCCTCTTCCTGTGGGCATGGCCTCACTTCAGCCTCAGGGACCAAGCCCACCCGGCCAGGTCTCCGTTAGGGACCAAGCCCACTCGGCCAGGTCTCCGTTAGGGACCAAGCCCACCCGGCCAGGTCTCTGTTAGGGACCAAGCCCACTCGGCCAGGTCTCCGTTAGGGACCAAGCCCACCCGGCCAGGTCTCTGTTAGGGACCAAGCCCACCCGGCCAGGTCTCCGTTAGGGACCAAGCCCACCCGGCCAGGTCTCCGTTAGGGACCAAGCCCACCCGGCCAGGTCTCCGTTAGGGACCAAGCCCACTCGGCCAGGTCTCCGTTAGGGACCAAGCCCACTCGGCCAGGTCTCCGTTAGGGACCAAGCCCACTCGGCCAGGTCTCCGTTAGGGACCAAGCCCACCCGGCCAGGTCTCTGTTAGGGAGCAAGCCCACCCGGCCAGGTCTCCGTTAGGGACCAAGCCCACCCGGCCAGGTCTCTGTTAGGGAGCAAGCCCACCCAGCCAGGTCTCTGTTAGGGACCAAGCCCACTCGGCCAGGCCTCCGCTCAATCCCAAGCCCTCCGTGACTGAGTTGATCTCCACAAACACCTCCTGCTCCGTGCTTGGAGTTAGAAAGGCCTTTCCTTGCCCGTCCTCCTGGGGAGAGCCCGGCCTGTGAGACCGACCCCTGCCTGTCTCGAAAGCGGCCGGTGCTGGCTCTGAGACCCCCCTGAGGGTGGGGGAGACCCACCCATCCACTCTCTATCCAACTGCAGGATGCCTGCCTCTTGCAGAGGAATGTGGCGGCCCCAGCTCTTCCCTGCCACCCAGACTGGAAACCAGTACGCATGTGCAGCCACGGTTATAACTTCAGAAAACACCTGTCCTTACATCTGCGGGGAAGGAAACTGACCCTACCGGGCACAACTTTGTGGCTTTGGCCATATTGAAAGAAGGCTGGGTTTGGGTGACGTGTGTCCATCTTGGAAATGAGTGAATTGTTAGGGACGCCTCAAAGACAATGAAGTGGGAAGGAGAGAAAGTGGACCACGCCGGCCAAGAATGGAGCTGGGGTGATGAGTGGAAGATCAGTGTGGATTTCAACCACTTCTACAGAGAAGGGAGGGACTTCCCCTGCAGGTCGTCCTATCCCTAACGTTGAGGGTAAGGTCCGGCCACAGTGATCACTCTGTGAACATCTGCTGAATGAAGGAGGGATGGGAATCAGATTGTGTGATGGCTCTCCTAGCTTCTTCAGCACCAGAAAGACTTAGTTTAGTCCTCAATACCTTCTTCAGGCTTCAGTGCAACCACCATCTTTCCTCTTCCATTAAGGAAATTAGGAATCAAAGAAGAAAGGTGCTGAGAAAAGCAGGTCAAGAATAAAGGATGGTGAGAGAACACACTTAGACCAAGTCGAGCGATGTGTTCCTCCTTCCACTGTATACTGAAAGACTCTAGCCTATACGCAATGGCCAAGCAGCTCTAGGAAGCCCTCATGTGTTCCAGAACTCGCAAAATTGGTAATAGAAGGAGGGAGCGAGGGAGGGAAGAAGAGGAGGAAAGGGAGAAAGATGATGTGCTCCAAACTGGTGGCCAAGCCACAGAAGAACTTACAAATATACAACCTTTCGTTTGCATAAGGCAGCGTGCCCCACGCCCCTTGTCGAGGAGAACATGCAGTTACGGAGACGCAGACAAACAGACACTAAACGCCAGCTCCTACCCGTGGCCAGGAAGAACATGTAACAAATTCACTAATTATGATCCTATTTGTGCTTGCACTGTGAAAGCATCATTTGCCATCAAAGGGATGTCCTTCCCTTATTAAAGCCATTGAGACTCTCAGGAAGTGCTTAAGGGTTTGAAATTCTGTATTTGAATTTCACACATGCTTTTTTACCGCTGGGACGGAAACTCAATCAACACTTGATAGTGCCGACACCAACATCCAAACCACGGGGGTCTTCACTCCTTCACAACAGACCTACAGATAGGGTCTGGCTAATAAATCTGCTAATTTGTTCCCTGGATTTGTGTGTGTGTGTGTGTGTGTGTGTGTGTGTGTGTGTGACATGCATAAGCCTGGATCTTTTTTCAAATGCAGTTGAGGTAGGAATAAAAGGGCCCAGGCCAAGCCAGACAGGGAACAATTAACCTCATCTCTCTCCAATGTCCAAGGCCCGAGAGGAACCCAGCTGCCAGGAGTGGAACTCTGTTTTCACTTTCATCTCAGAGCCAAACCAACAGGAGCACGTTGCTCAGAGACCGAGCTCTCCGTCAGCTCTGGGCCTGGGCCTTTGGTCCACAGCCAGACAGGGCTGGAGTTAGAAGCCAGAGCTCAGGGGTTATTACTCTTCCCGTGAACCTCTTTGGCAGGGCCTTGACTCTGATTTGCCTTTTCTGTGCCTGTTTCTTGCTCTAGGATTCAGGCTGAGCCAGAGAAAGTCACTGGATTTTCTCATGCGGCCCACAGAGTGCTAAGGAAAGCATATTGAATGGTATTGATGCCATAGAATGGAATTCAGTGGACTGGGACAGAAAGAATATAGCTCAGAAAAACCTACTGCCACCCAAAGAGACCTTTCCTTTCCTCAAAGTTCCTCACTGGCGACAGAGGGATTTCCATAGAGTCTATCAAATTCTATAGCATATAACATGGTCTACAGCATATAGCATAGATAGCACAGCATATACTATAGCATATAACATGGTCAATAGTATATAGCATAGATAGCATAGCATTTGCTATAGCTATAACATGGTCTACAGCATATAGCATAGATAGAACAGCATATACTATAGCATATAACATGGTCTATAGTATATAGCATAGATAGCATAGCATTTGCTATAGCTATAACATGGTCTACAGCATATAGCATAGATAGAACAGCATATACTATAGCATATAACATGGTCTATAGTATATAGCATAGATAGCATAGCATTTGCCATAGCTATAACATGGTCTACAGCATATAGCATAGATAGCATAGCATATACTGTAGCATATAACATGGTCTATAGTATATAGCATAGATAGCATAGCATTTGCCATAGCTATAACATGGTCTACAGCATATAGCATACATAGCATAGCATATACTGTAGCATATAACATGGTCTATAGTATATAGCATAGATAGCATAGCATTTACTATAGCATATAACATGGTCTATAGCATATAGCATAGATAGCATAGCATATACTGTAGCATATAACATGGTCTACAGCATATAGCATAGATAGCATAGCATATACTGTAGCATATAACATGGTCTACAGCATATAGCATAGATAGCATAGCATATACTGTAGCATATAACATGGTCTACAGCATATAGCATAGATAGCATAGCATATACTGTAGCATATAACATGGTCTACAGCATATAGCATAGATAGCATAGCATTTGCCATAGCTATAACATGGTCTATAGTATATAGCATAGATAGCATAGCATTTACTATAGCATATAACATGGTCTATAGCATATAGCATAGATAGCATAGCATATACTGTAGCATATAACATGGTCTACAGCATATAGCATAGATAGCATAGCATATACTGTAGCATATAACATGGTCTATAGTATATAGCATAGCTAGCATAGCATTTACTATAGCTATAACATGGTCTATAGCAGGCATCCTCAAACTACGGCCCATGGGCCACATGTGGGTGTTTTTGCCCGTTTGTTTTTTTACTTCAAAATAAGATATGAGCAGTGTTCATAGGAATTTGTTCATAGTTATTTTTAAACTATAGTCTGGCCCTCCAGTGGTCTGAGGGACAGTGAATTGGCCCCCTGTTTAAAAAGTTTGAGGACCCCTGCTTTAGTATACAGCATATATAGCAGAGCATATACTAGCATATAACATAGTCTATAGCATATAGCATAGATAAGACTGCATTTACTGTACTACATAACATAGTCTGTGGCATACATAGCATAGTATTTAGTATAGCATATAGCATAGCTTATAGCATAGAGCATAGAGAGCATAACATATTATAACATATAGTATGGTCTATAGCATATAGCATAGATAGCATAGCATATACTGTAGCATATAACATGGTCTATAGTATATATCATAGATAAGACTGCATTTACTGTACTACATAACGTAGTCTGTGGCATACATAGCGTAGTATTTAGTATAGCATATAGCATAGCTTATAGCATAGAGAGCATAACATATTATAACATATAGTATGGTCTGTAGCATATAGTATACATGGCATGGCACTTACTGTAGCATATAGCATGATGTATAGCATATAGCACATATAGCAAAGCATTTACTATAGCATATAGCATAGTCTGCAGCATACAGCACAGATAACATAGCATATACTGTAGCATATGACATGGTCTATAGTATACAGCATATATAGCACAGCATATACTGTAACATATAACATAGTCTATTGCATATGGCATATATCACATAGCAATTACTTTAGCATATAACATGGTCTATAGCATGTAGCATATATAGCATAGCATTTAGTGCAGCATATAGCATGGCATGTAGCATACTATAGTCTATAGCCTACTTGACTATATAGGCCAAGTAAGGTCTATCTGCCTTGAAATGGAATTTTCCTGTAGAGCCAAAGGTAATAGTAATATTGGGTCCTCTCACAACCTAAGGAGGTGCTGTTGTTACTCCATTGATAAATGAGGAAACTCTGGCCCAGAGAGGTTAAGTAACTTGCTCTAGATCACACAGCTAAGGAAAAACAGAGAAGGAATTCAGACGGAGCACTCTGTGGACAAACTGGGTGCAGGCGGGCAGGCGCCCCCAACCTCCGTGTGGAATATTACCAGTTCAGCACATCTTCCCAAGCCCGGGGGACCATGAGAGGCGTGAATGCAACAGGACCGTCCTGAATTCCTGGCAGACAACCTCCTTCCTGCAAGTTCTCTTGCTTGGGCGTCAGGCATCGAGCTGCCCAGCTGTCCTTCTGTCCTTCCGCTCCCTCGTGACGGGGCCGGGGCAGGCCTGACTGCGTTGAACAGAGGGAAGGCTCAGGCCCGAAGGGGTGTGATGCGGGGAGAAGTCAGAGAGCAAGCCCGATTGTACTCGGGTAACTTGGCCGTGTCCCCAACTCACTGCCATGCCCAGGAGCATGCCTGCTTCCTCCCCCCCACGGCGCCTGCGCCTGGCCGGCCCTGCCCTGGGCAAAGGACCCAGACTTCCCGATGGAGTCAGGACAGGGAGGGTGACACTTGGGGGAGAAGGAAGGGCCCTCTATTTCCAACACAGAGGCGGAAGAGTAGCGGTGTGCCCCAGAGGCACCAGCTCCAACAGGAGAGGGGCCAAGTCCCCACTCAGGTCCGCACCCCGCCTCCACCCGGCATCTACATTCCCACAGCTTCCCACGCAGCTTCCAGCTGCCCTCCCAGCTTCACCCCGTCCCAAAGGCAACTTCTGCAGGGAGATCTCTGTGCCTAGGCTGTTCTTATCTTCCTCCTTCCCTCAACTCCCATCAAGGCCTCCGTGTGAAACCCTCTCAATAGGAAGAAGTGAGCAGCCTCACTCATGTCTCCCGATGCATGTGGGTTCTAAGGCATGACACTCTGCCCCCACACTGGTTCCCTGAACACAACCCTCACTCCCTCCCACCCCGAGACCAACTAACTGCACCTGCTAACGCCCCAGACACTGGGCTCGGCATGGACAGGAATACGAATAAGAAAACAAAGTCATCGCCATGAAGAGAATTCGAGTCTACAAAGTTAAGAGTTTTTATTCTGCCACTACACACTCAGCCAGACTATCAACGACCTGTGCCTCGGTTGTCCTCTGAGTCCTTTGGGAAACCATGCAGTCCTCTCATGAAGGCCAGGTGGCAGGAGCTGAGCACTCTTGGGCAGGGGAGGGCTCACAACAGCATGCATTGAGCACCTACTGCATGCCAGGCACTGGACAAGAGGTTCAGCAAACATTCCTTAGGGCCCTAACTCTACTCTTCAAAAGAGGTGTTGTCTCTCCACAGAGAAATCATGCATCAGAGACGTCAAACAACCTCCCCGCAATCCCCACAGCCAGGAAGGCCAGAGACGGGATGTGAATCACACACCCCAGAACACGATGGACTCACCCGAGTGGAGTGGAGAGTTGAATCACACTCATAATCGAATAAACTGTCAGGACCAATTTCCACAGCGTTTACTGATCACATACATGCGCAGAACAATGTTTAGATTGATGATGTAAATGAGGACAACCTCTTCGGAGAGCAATGTGGCAATATTGATCAAAATTGTAAATGCACAAAACCCTGCATGCCAGAAATTTCATTTGTAAGAATTTATCCAACTGTACCGGGATGCTCACCGAAGCACTGTTTGTAATAGGAAAAAAAAAAAGGTGGAATCAACCTAAGTGTCCATCAGTAGGTAATCAGTTAAATAAACTAGTCCATCCATAAAATGAAATAGTAATACTATGCATGCATTTAAAAAAGTGAGGGAGAACTGTTGGTACTAACAGGAATGCATGCCCATAAAATGATGTTTGATGAAAAAGCAAGCTGCAGTATTATTAGTGTGTGTATAGTATACTCCTGCTTATGCTCAGAAGTATTTTACATGTAACATGCATTCATACATGGACAGCACATAGACATTTAACATGTCTGGAAGAAACACACAGAACTTTTGACAATAACTACCACTAAAGAGTAGGTAGGAAACAGGAGACTTTTCAAATCATTTGAATCGCTTTTACGGACCCTGTACTGCTTTTAGAGATTTCGACACTACTTTTTTGCATGTCACCAGTCCCACCTGTTGGAAATAACTGAGGAAACAGGAAACCAAAAGCCTCAACACAGACTTGCCCTCCAGGAACCTGCAGCCCCAGACCTGAGGTCCTCTGTAGGGGCCTCGCTGGCCACACAAGACTTCTCGAAAAAGTTGCACTTCATACTTACCTGGTCTTTCTTCCAGAGCTGGGGCCCCTGAAGGAAAGTAGAGACAACCCCGGGGGCTCAGATCCAGACCTGGCTTCGGGACACTGTGCGGGTGGTGGATTCTCCCCATCTCCAAACGGGAGCAGGGCTGGAACCCGCCCCGGGGGACGGCTGGGAGGAGGGTGCGTGGGGACTAAGAATGCCCAAGCGCTTTATAAAGACCAGGTTGGGAACCGAGCAAAGGAGCCGAAGTCGCCTTGGATTGGCACCTCCCACTGGAGAAGCGGAGACGTCAGAGGAAGACAGTCCCACCCTAACCCTAACCCTGACCCGGTCCTCGTCCCTTCTGCACGGGTTAACATGGCAAAGTGATGGAGACCACGAGTGCTCAAAACTCTCCAAAGAACGCCCCCCCACCCCTCCAGGGCTGGAGGTGTGGGATGGCGTGGCCGTGGAAACCGCCCCCAGTGCCAAGCGCCTCCCAACAGTGAGACTTCTTCGTCGGCTTATAAATCCCCAAGTAAGCACCGGTTGGTTGGGCTGTTGATTAAAATCACCGATGGCGCGTCCGATGGCTGCCTGGAGACCCAGGCGCAGAGACGGCGGCGCAGCGACCCAGGGATCCTTCCCCAGGGAGCCGTCCGTGATCTCTCCACTCAGCCTCCACTCATGCCCTCTCCCGGCCTTCCTTTTCCCCGGTGTTTCCGCACGGCCTCCCCCACCCCACCCCTGCGAACCAACCCTCCCTGTGTCGGCGGAGACTCACCCCCCTAAGAACACGCCTGGGCTGGAGAAAACCGCCATGAACTTAACAGGCTGGTATAATTCCACGAAATAATGATGATCGTGATACGGGTACAGACTTTGGGGAAAGCAGCCTGAGTTTGGATTCCAACTCCGCCACTCACGAGCCAAGCAATCTTGGATAACTAAGTCTCCGTTCCCGTTATTCGACGGGGGCTGACTGTAAAACAATTCACACGGTGGTGAGCAGACAAGGAGAGGAAGGGCAAGCTGCGAATGTTACGTGGGGTCATCACGCCGCCCTGCAGGCAGCGGCCGTGTGAGTGCAGGCGGTGCTTGCTGCAAGCCCGCCAGGTGTCCCCTGAGCAGAAAGGGGGCTCCAGCAGACAAGGCCGTGTCCCCAAAGTTGTTCAAGTGGTTCAGGGGACTCTTGGAGTGAGGTGTTCTTTTTTTTTTTCCTTTTATTTTATCATATCATGGGAGTACAAATATTGTTAGGGTTACCTATATTGCCCCTGCCATTCCTCCCCCCGCCCCCCACCTTGCCAAAACATCAAGCGTGTCCTACCCCCAGGTGGTGCGCATCGCACCTATTTTGTAAGTATACACCCTTCCCCTCCGCCCCCCTCCCATCTGCCCACCGCCCAGTAAAAGTTTTTTTTTTTTTTTCCTTTTTTTGACCTTTGGGTTACATTGTATATCTTTGCCTTTCCCTACAAAGGGTTAGAGGTATTCCCTCCCCCACCCACCACAATGCTCGCCACAACCCTAAGATGTGCATCTCCCCCTACCCCAAACCCTGGTGGGCACTACCACCATTTGAGCACCATAGTTTTAATCAGTCGGTACCAATCTGATGGCGAGTAGATGTGGAGCCCGTTTTCTTGATCTTGTGTCGCCTCACTTTGGATAACGGGCTTAAGCTTAATCCAGGATAGCAAAAACGGTGCTAGCTCACCGTCGTTTCTTAGAATTGAGTAGTATGTTCCATTGTGAGCATATACCATATACCAAATTTTAATTATCCACTCATGAATCGACGGACACTTGGGTTGTTTCCACATCCTTGCAATAGTGAACTGTGCTGCCATAAACATTCGGGTGCAGATGTCTTTGTAATAGAATGTCTTGTGCTCTTTTGGGGTAGATGCCCAACAATGCTATTGCTGGGTCGAATGGTATCTCTATTTCTAGCTGTTCAGGGTATCTCCAAATTCTTTTCCACAGAGGTTGCACTAATTTGCAGTCCCACCAGCAGTGTGAGAGTGTTCCTGTCTCTCCGCATCCTCGCCAGCATTTGTTGTTTTGGGATATCTGGATACGGGCCATTAGTGAGGTGTTCTGACTCCGAGTCCAGCTCAGGGGCAGGCACGGCCAGAGCACGGGTCTTGCCGGGCTCAGCGCCATCCCAGTTAGCCTCCTTGGGGGCGAGGCGACAGGGGGTCAGCCCTGGACGTGTTAGGCTGAGCCAGAGAAGAGTGACAAGATAAGGGACAGTGCAGAAGGGGCTTCCAAGAGCTCACTCAGGGTACCGTGGAAGGCCAGCCCCACCAACAGGCCTCGCACGCCAGCAGTGCGGAGGAGACTCGCGTTCAGCCCTCTGAAAACTCTCCCAGCCTCCCGAGATCTCCACCGATTATTCAATCCAATATTCAATTATTCGATCCAAGCAGGTGTTGGGCACCTGCTCGGGGGAAAAAAACATGGGGCTGAACCTCAGAGCAGCCAGAAAAACGAGCTCTCTGTGTTCTTACTGTCATCCCTGTGTTGTTGTTGGGTATCCTCCTAGGAATGTGTTATCTCCGCGAGGAATTAATTCTTAATCCCTCTTGTTGGGGAGAGAAAATGCAAATGCGTGAAAAAGTGATTAAACCCACAGTGGGAGGGGCTGAGATCCCAGGGAGGCGCCAGGAACTTCAGGGGAGAGGGGAGAGGGGAGAGGGGAGAGGGGAGAGGGGAGAGGGCAGAGGGGAGAGGGGAGAGGGGCCCCAGACTGGCAGAGCAGCGGAAGGGGAAGGCGTAGCCCTTCCTCCTGTGGGGTTTTGAGTGCGGAGGGACTTTCCCTGTCTGCTAGCCAGGACACAGCAGGAGTTACGCCATTTTTCACATTGAAGGTTCGACCTCGATTGGGCGTGTCATTATCTGAATTTTTAATTGCATAATAGAACATGATAGAAAATACTAGATCTTATCAGATGTACCAAAGGTAAGTAAATACACACCCGCACACACACACAAAAAACACACACATGCATACACAGGTACAGATACGTGTGTACTGGGCCACAGTGGAATATATGTATATATATATTTTTTTTTTTTTTTTTTTTTGAGACAGGGTCTCACTCTGTTGCCCAGGCTAGAGTGCGGTGGCATCATCACAGCTCACTGCAGACTCAAATTCCCTTGCTCAAGTGACCCTCTTGCCTCAGCCTGCCGAGACTGCAGGCATGTGTCACCAGGCCCGGCTAATTTTTCTATTTTTTTGTAGAAATGGTGGTCTCACTATGTTGCCCAGGCTGGTCTCAAACTCCTGGCCTCAAGCGATCCTCCGATCCTCCCACCTGGCCTCCCAACGTGCTGGGATTACAGGCGTGAGCTGTAATCCCAAAGTGCTGGGATTACCACACGGGGCTGGAAAATACACTTCTTGCCGTGGGTTGTGGTCCAAGTTTGAAACACACCCAACTAGAATAGGGAGGGAAATGACCCGGGGGAACTGGTGCCTTCTTTAGATGGAAAGGAGTGAGCCGAGGTGAGGGCAGGAGAGGAGAGAGGGCATCAGGACAGAAGGACAGACCCCCGTCTCCAGACTCCACCCTGCTGGACTCCGACCCGCCCTGGCTGCCTCGTGCTCCCTCCCTGCCGGCCTCCTCACCCCCACCCCACCCCCACCCGACGCCTTCCTCCCTGCAGGTTGCCAGGATTAGTCCATGGCCTCGGCTGCCCAGACCTCCCACAGCTTCTAGCGCCCCACACCAAGCGTGTCATTCTTTAAGTCTTTCATGCGTGAGAACACAGGACCCCGGGCCTGCAGTAGCTGTGTGACTTTAGGAAAATTATTTAACCTCTCTGAGCCTCTTCATCGGACAGTGATGAATGTTAACTGAATGCCTATAGCTCTTTTTTTTAAATTTTTTTTATTATTTCATATTCTGCGGGTACAAATATTGTTAGGGTTACATATCTTGCCCCTGCCCCCCCTCCCCCACCCCACTATGTTCGAGCTTCAAGCGTGTCCAGCCTCCAAGTAGTGCGCACCGCACCCACCATGTACGTGCATACCCTTCCCCTCCTCCCCCCTTCCACCTGTCCTCCTCCCAATGACAGATTATTTTTTTTAGACATTTTGGTTACAGTGTGCATCTTTGCCTCTCCCTAAAAAGGGATAGAGGTAATGAATACCTATAGCTCTTGTCTGTAATAATGCAAACATCTCTCAAGGGAGAGCCGCACCTCCTAATTTTGCAAACCACCCCCCACTGGTGCTGTGAATAATGCTAGACACATGGTAGGTACTTAACATTATCATTGAGCTGGGAAACCGTGCCGGGTAAAAGGAAGAATAAATTAACACGCACCAACGCCATCACCTTCTACACCAGCAGGCTAGCAGCAGCAGTCAACACGCATGCGCACACGCTTATACACACGTGTGCACACACATGCACGCACACACGAGCGTGTATGTAGAGATCTCTCACCTGGTCGGGGCAAGGCTCCGTGCCAAGCAGCCGATGCCCTTCATTTAGGTGGAAAGGGAGCTGCCAGGCCCTGGCTCCATTCACAGGGCTTTGGTCTAGCAGCGAAGTTCGGTTGTGGGCGATGAGTGCTGAGCCCTTTCCAGTCACTCTCACGGCGCTTTCCCAGACCCAGAGCAAAGCCGACCTTTGAGATAAATACATAACCAAACTTCCCACAGGAAAGAATCTAGGAGAAAAGGTCAAGGTAGTCGAAATCATTCCTCTTTCCTGCTACAAGTAGCGTCTAAGGCCCACTAGACAGACGAGCAAAGCCTAAAGCACAAAGCTTGGGGGGTCATTTCTTTGTTTAAAAAAAGGCTGAATCGTGGTCTAATCCTTTGCCCTCCGGAAAAGCCACGCCCAGATGGCTGAGTGGCATGTCTAATGCTATCAGGGCTCTCAGAGCTCCAGTAAAGGGGAAATCTCGCAGGAAAAGCCTGCAGACATGAGACTGCCTCAGGGAGGGGGGGATAAGCCTGTGTTTCTGGGACAGGAGCAGCAAGGTGGCCCCAAGGTGGCCCCTCTCCAGCTGGAAGGCTCCACAGCCCCACCCCTAATTCCTCTGTGGACTAAGGGTAAAGGTATTTTTTTCATTATGAAAACAAAAATAAAAATATAAAGGTTACAAATCAGACCTAGAAAGAGCTTTGGAACAAATGAGATGAATGAACTCAATCCACTTTTTTTTTTTTTTTTTTTTGAGACAGAGTCTCGCTCTGTTGCCCAGGCTAGAGTGAGTGCCGTGGCGTCAGCCTAGCTCACAGCAACCTCAAACTCCTGGGCTCAAGCAATCCTTCTGCCTCAGCCTCCCGAGTAGCTGGGACTACAGGCATACACCACCATGCCTAGCTAATTTTTTCTATATATATTAGTTGGCCAATTAATTTCTTTCTATTTATAATAGAGACGGGGTCTCGCTCTTGCTCAGGCTGGTTTCGAACTCCTGACCTCAAGCAATCGGCCTGCCTCGGCCTCCCAGAGTGCTAGGATTATGGGTGTGAGCCACCGCAGCCCGGCCAATCCACTTGTTTAGAAATGCAGAATCAGAGTGTGGTGGCTCACGCCTGTAATCCCAGCACTGGGGGAGGCCAAGGTGGGAGGATAGCTTGAGGCCAAGAATTTGACACCAGCCTGAGCAAGAGCAAGACTCCCTCTCTACAAAAAATAGAAGAAAATTAGCTGAGCATGGTGGTGCATGCACCTGTAGTCCCAGCTACTCAGGAGGCTGAGGCAGGAGGATCACTTGAGCCCAGGAGTTTGAGGTTGCTGTGAGCTATGACGTCGCCACCACACTCTAGCCAGAGTGAAAGAGCAAGACTCCGTTTTTTTTAAAAAAAAAAAAAAAGTGCAGAATCTGATGCATGAAGTGGAAAGTGTCTCGAATCAAGTCAGGTGGCCCTGAGTCCAGCCCTCCTTTCTGTCTCTCCATCAGAGGGTGCCTTTTCGTTTTGGTTTGATGTTGTTTGTACTGTTGTCATCTAGATTTTTTTTTATTTTGTTTTTCCCGTGCTTCCTAATATTTCCCTATTTTTTGGTTTTAAAAAGATATCCCAGTGACTTTTTTTAAAAATCTGGAGATCAGAAAGCCAGAAACTTTTAAGAAGGTTGTGGAGGACATTAACAGGGGCGAGAAACACAGGTCTACTTTCTGCTTCTTGTCCTGTTAAGCTGTCGCCCCTGTTGGGGGAGACTGCTCCCGGGTCAGCTGCCCCTTAGGAATCTACTGGATTAAATTCATAGGGACAAAGGCTTTGAGATGTTGTGCGCCGCCTGGGTGGTGAGTGGGGGCTGCAGGGTGTCGGGCAGAGGTCAGAAAACCACTGTCCAGACATCCCTGCAAGGAGTCCTGCCCAAGCAAAGGGGTTCCCTGCCCTGCACTCTCTGGGAAGCTGGGGGGGTCTCTCTGCTAGCCCTGGCTGACCCATCGGGGCTGAACTTTCTCCTCTTGAGCATATTTGCCAGCTCTCCTTGGAGTAGGTCAAATAGCTTGAGCAGTAGAGTCAGAGAGACCTTGGCTCTGCTAGTCTCACTCACTCACACACGCACACACACAAGGATGTGCGTGCACACACACCCATGCTTAAATTCCACAGCACTTTCCCTTTACGCTAAAGCCCAGCCCACTTGGTGGGTGTGGCCCACAGGGCTGTCCCTGGGCCCAGCGTCCTCCTCACTCCTCTCCTCACCCCAGCGACACTAAGCTAGCTGCGGTTCCCCAAACACATCTCCACCATTTGAGGCCTCTGTGCCTTTGCCCATGCTGTCCCCCTCCCAGGAGCCCCTTCCCTCCCCATGACTCCCGCTGAGCGCTGAGTCGGCCTCCAGAGCCCTCCCGGGCAGCTCCTCTGCCGAAAGGATTCTCAGCCCCTCCCTCCTGCTCCACCTGGAAAACGCCCACTTCCCCCGGAACCCCCAGCTCCAGGGCCCGTCCTCGGGGACGGTGGCCTTCATCCTGCGGCGGCACCGCTGCCACGTTCCCCCGTCACAGCTCCAAGCACCGAGCTCTCCAAACCACAGCGCACGACGCACCGTTCCCTGGCCACGGGCGCACCCACGGAAAGACAATGGGACAAAACACTTGAAAATGGCACTCTCCTTACAAAACCCAAGACCTGGTCGGGGTCACGGTCGAGAGACTGTCACTCGCACTCCGCCAGATTCGTTCCTCAGGGCCATCCGTCACCTGTGACCTTTGCCATGGCATTGCCTGTGTCTGCCCAGCACCCCCCACGGGACCCAGCGCGCGCGGCCTGCAGGGAGACGGGCTGGCTCACAGCTGCCACCGCTGCTCACAGGTGCAGACAGTAGCCAGCGTCGTTGAATGGATTTAAAAAGGAGGAAGGAAGGCGGGAGGGAAGAAGCAGGGGGGAGAAGGAAGCAGGGAGGAGGAGGAGAGAAAGGAAGAAGGAGGAAGGAGGAGAGGAAGGAGGGAGGAAGAGCATTCCATCTACTCAGCCTTTCCCCCACCCCCGGGAGAATACGGTCCTTCCGGCTTTCGTGCACGCTGCGAAGGCCACAGCACCAACCCTACATACTTGGTGGGGCTGTGTCGAAGAGGACACAACAACTGCCAGTACAATGAAGCCTTGTGCCAAGCAAAGAGCTCCGTGCAAATGAACCCCCAGGGACACCACCCTTAGCACAAGCCACCCCGCCATCCCTAGGCCACGGGGCACAGGACCTTAACAACAGGAACCCAAGCAGAGCAGTGAGTGTGCAGAGAGCGCAAACCCCAGGGGCCAAGGAGCCCCTCTGCCTTGCAAAGCATGAAGCCCAGAGACCTCCCGGCACCAACACCCCCACCCCCGGCTCACCCCTTTACGGGCTTGAAAAGGAAAGTCCTGAAAAATCTCCTGCTTTCGGTTCCTTTTAATTAAGCACACACAAGAAAGAGAACTACCTCTGGGTTTTGTCTGTTGTACTTTTGTTCCTGGATCTGTTTGTACTTATTCCGAAATTACATAATTAAAAAAAAAATAATATTAAGTAAATGTGTACATCAGCCTGACAAGCTGCCCGGGCTCACCCTCACTCGGGAGCCACGCTGACAGCCCCTTTTATTTCTCTTCCCTGTTTTTAAGCACAAAATATGTCACACCTGGAAGTAATTAGCATAATTTTTACTAATTTATAGCTAATTACACAATTACTTTTCTGTGAAAGGTTCTGGAAAGACACTTGAAGCAAGTTTCACCAACTCTGGTAGGCAAGAAATTGCTCGAAAACATTTTGTTAGCTTCAAACATTTGGACGGGGGAGCACCCAGGAAAATAATTCCTTCCTATTCCAGAGTGTTCAAACACGACAGGGATGTGATTTCTCGGGTAATCTACAAAGCAGAATGTCTCAATGTCTCTGCGGATCCAGCCCAACCGGAGGCTGTGCCCCAGACGGACCCCGAGAGGTGCTGCTTGTCTGGCTGCAGCTGGTTTCCCGGCAGAGCCGAGACTGGAAACTGCCACTCGCGCGGCTGTCCCTCGAGGAGTAAACCAACCTCTCGCCAGAATGTGACCCTGGCAGGTTGTCTCACTCAGCTCCTGAGAGCACGTGAGCTCAGGAGGCCTGTCACGAATTCAGATCCTTGGAGCCAATCGACTCTGCGAGTGAAGCTCCAAGGTGTCAGGGCCGGAGAGAACTGCGTGTTTCAGATGGCTCAAACAGAAACCAAGATGCTCTCTCCAACTCCACGAATATTTTGTAAGCCCCTACTTGGTGCCTTGAACTCAACGGGAAGATTTGCAAAAGAAACAACTCCCGATTTTCTTGGTCATGCTGAGAAGGCAAAAAAAATATCTGCCAGAGGACCTTCAAGGACTGAACTCTGGCTTAGGCAGAGGGGGAAACAGGGAACAGGAACCAGAGGCGCGGCCCCTGCCCTCAGCAGGCTGACCGGCTGGAGACAAGAGCCGCACGCGGAAGCCAGAAGCAGCCTGAAAGCCATCGGGGCCCTGGGGAACATGCCCGGAACCCTGAGTTCCGGCTGTGTCTGTCCCAGGGGCCGGTGTTTGGCCGTGGCCCGTAGAAGACAAGGACACGAAGCCATCGGACCCGTAGGAGGAGTCCTCCGAGGCCTGCAGAGCAGGCCGACAGGGAGAAGGGCGTGTGGTCGCAGCGTCCACTCGAAAAAAGGCAACAGCACCCCACCTGGGCAGAAGCCAGCCGGTTCTCGAGGGATACCAACGGCTCTTAGCTATTGCAGTGATGCCGCCCCCCCCCCAAAGGGCCACAGTACACAAGCGGACACATCTGTGGCTGTGGGATTAAAACTGCATGTTGGAGGTGACCGGCAAAAACTGCGTAAAAAAAAAAGTCATGTGGGGCCGTCAATAATGAGAAACAAACAGAGGGTCTTAGGAAACTTCTCCCCATCTTCCCGGTGGCCCCGTTGTCCCCTCCCCATCTTCTCGGGCTTCACCGCTCCTTCCTCCCAGCAACCTCAGTCGCCGCGCTTGCCTGTCGTGTGCCAGGCGCCCCTGCACTGAAAGCTGTCACTCTGCAAGTCGGCCTCGCCTCCTGGCTTGGGAGTTGCCGGGGCAGCGACCGCAGGGCGGCGTGTTGCACCCCTGACCCCCGGCTCCCGGCGCGCGGCAGACACCCGCTCACTGCGGCCCACGCTGGCCGAACGGTCCTGCCACCCCGGGTCTTGCTGCAAGGACGCTGGTGCAGGTGGGAGCCGGGCACTTGGAAGAGGCCCGGTGGCCGCCAGCCTCCCCTCCAGGCCACCGCGACGTTTTGGCAAAGGCCTGTCCTCTGCCTCCCCCAGCAGAGGCGCATGCATAGCTCACACTTGGCATCTTTCTTTTCACTTTTTCAAATGACTTTCACAGCCGCCGTCATTCGGCCCTTACGGAAGCCCTATGAGGCGAGCAGAGGAAGTCATTAGTGGCCGCTCTTCGCAGTTTCCCGCGTGCAGCCAACATGTGGGCCTGGAGCAGGCACCTGTGGCCCCGGCACTGAGCTGTTCCCGCACGGGGGGTGGCGGGGCGGCCAAGGCCCTGAACTCACCTCGCGTACTCTCCGGAGAGGAGACAAACACCTGGCGAGGTAGTTATGAGCCCGATCACTGTTGGGGACAACGAAAGCAGGGTGATGAGAGAGGGCACCTGAGACTGTGTGCCGCCCACACCTGCCGGCAGAGGTGCCAGGCACGCCGTGACGTGCACAGGGAGCACGGGCCAGGCTGGGAAGGGCGGATGGAAACCGAGGCCTGGGGCGGGGGGCAAAAAGACTGGCCTGGGGTCCCACCCCCAGCCTCCCGTCGTCTAAGTAGAGATCTGGGTCACATGGGCGGGTTTGGCAAATGCACGCACACAAACATGCACACAAAGACTCACGCACATGCACACACACACACACACGCACACAATCACTCACATGCGCGCGCACACACGCGCGCACACGCACACACACGCACGCCACACTCATTAAAACTGCAAAGGAGACACCAGGCCGGCAGCTCGCCCCGCCAACGCGCCGTAAGGACAACCGGGGAGAGGCTGAGCCGCCCGGGCACCTGTTCCCCTGCACCCCGGCGGTTGCCCGGGGACAGGACCAGGAAGCCGCCTCTCTGAGCAGCACCCCGGCCCCTGCCCCGGCGGGCGTGGCGGCCCCTCGGCCCCTGCGAGCGATGTTTATGATTCAGCAGGGCGCGATGAGACGGCGGCGCTGCGATTTCAAAGTCGGCCGGCGGTTTCATTAGAAAGCAATCAAGGGAGCTCCGGACAATTAGTGGGGAGGTTGTGACAGAGGGAATGTGCTCAAGCCTGGTAGCTCTCGCCAGCACCAAGTCAGAACATTTTTCTTTCCTTTTTTTTTTTTTCCCCTGCCGCAGACATCTGAATATTCATTCTTTCTCCTAAACATGAACGTGGTAGCTGGTGACTCAGTGGCCAGCTGCTCCCTCCCTCCCTCCACTCAGCAGATGCTTACTCCGCACTCTCCATCCCTCCACCCTGGGAAGCCTCCTCGACCCTCCGATGGAACACCTCTCCCGACTGCCACCGGCCCTCCGTCGTCACCCTGCACCGCGAGCTTGACGGCGGCTACAAATGAGCCCAAAAGACGTGCCACCCGGCCAGGGCACTGAGTCAGGGGCTGAATTTTTGGCTTATGGCAGACTCACTATGTGCCATGGCACATTCTGGGGGCCTTACACACATTTCCTCTGCTCCCCATTGCAAACCTGAGAGCAAACTGTGAGGGGACTCCCGCCTTCCAGGAAGCGGAGACGGGCAGCGTCTGCAGCTAGAAAGGCCCATGCAGCCTCAAAGGGGCTGAGCGAAGATGCACCTGACTCGAAATCTGGCCTCCTTGCACAGCGGGGTGCAGTCTCTGGCTCTTCTCGGCCTCGAAGCCTCAGGTTAGCAGCTGCGGGCAGGAAGGAATCTTGGCTACCCCGGCAATCGCTCAAGGGCAAGGTGAAGGTCTCCCGGAGCTGCAGCAGGGCTGTGGAACCCCGAGGCGGCAGGGGCATCTCGCCCCACACAGGAAAGGCTATTTCTGGCCAGGGCTTCTGTGCTGGACAGCTGGCGACCCCAGCCGGGGCCAGAAGCCGCGCCCCCCCCCCACTGCCAGGCAGGACTCGCTAAGGAGAGCATTGCCTTCTCCGTCCCAGGGCAGCCCCCCCCCCCCGTGCCTGAGGCATCGCAGCTGGTGGGATGACTCACCCCAGAAAACCACCTGGCTTGAGGGCCCGTCCCGATTACGAGAGTCTGTGTTGCCCACGACCTTCACCCCCCCCCCCAGACGACTCGCCCCATATGTTAAGAGGGTTGGTTTGCTTCTAGGACCGGCTGGTTTTTCTCATACACCGCTGCTCGTGCAAGTAGGAGATACTGTGGATTTGAAATCACGAAACCAGGGCCCCAGTCCTGACTCGCGCCTAAACTGACAGTGAACACGCTGGGTAAGTCACTTCTCCTCTCCTGGCCTCGTTTCTCCGGCGGTGAACAGGGCAGGGGTGGGGAGGTTGGGGTGATGATAGCTTGGGGCTCCCAGCTCTGGAATCCCATCCCTGCAGGCCGCCCTGGGCTGGCGTCTCCCTTCCCTTCCATACAAACACTGGGAAGGGTTATGGGGCGGGGGGAGGAGCCAGAGAGAGAGAGACGCGGGAGGCAGGCAAACGAGGGCACAGCCAGACGGACAGAGACAGATCGGAGCGGGGAAGCCACCCAGCCAGGGACAGGGAGAACAGCCTGGTGGAGTGGGGAGAAAGCCGGAGCCCCTGGTGTAAGCAGCCTCTCGCCAGTATTACTGGAAACACACGGTGACAGATTGCTAACACGTTACAGCGAAAATTACCAACATGATGAGACTTCTGCACCATAACCGGCACCTCTTGTTATCCCATTAACAAAACTGATGAGACCAAATTGCTAGCGGGAGAAAACGTTCATGTTATATTATGTCACTCCCGCCCTGCGTGGAGAACGAGACCAGAGGACACGCCGGAAGGCACGCGGGATCTCCCGAGAGCCGGCTGACCTTGGGCACACTTGGGGAAGGCCCCGGAAAGCCCCTGGCCTCTTCCGTGACATCCAGCAACACCCGCACCTGCCACCACCGGCAGCACCACTCGAGGTGTCTGTCCACACCGCCGAGCTGGGCGCAGATGGCTGTCGGCCGTTACGTAAAACAGGAGCCGGTGACCTTTACAAAGTACACGAGGTACGCTGGCAGGGCCGGTGGGGCGGGCAAGGGCACGTGGGCAGTGCTGTGCCCGAATGTGGAGCACTGGATTCCAGGTCACTCCCATCTGCCGCTAGAACGGACCATCCCATCAGAGTTCACCGTTATTTACAGTGCTACCTCGGCGTCTGGCCGCTGCCGCTATCACCGGGCTAGGGGGAGCCCGGCTCTTAATCCCATCAGCGCCGGAGTTCAAACTGTCATCCATGCCCCGGGAGGTGTCCAGGACAGGGCACATCTGGCTCTTGGGAGTTTTTGCATTTGAAGGCGATCTTTCCTCTCTGGCCCACGGACAGATTTCCTGCTCGGCCAACAACCATCCAGCGAGGGCAGGATCAGAAACGTCGCGAATGTCCACTTGTCTCCCAGAAAAAAAAAAACCCCAGTTGCCCCAACCTCCTAATGTTTTATCCCCAGTTTTTTCCCTGGGATAATCACCGACTCCCCCAGGCTCTCGCCACCACTGCAGAGACCGGGGCTGGCTGCAGGCTGCACACCCTGCTAGTGGCTCAGAAATGCAACCGGCCAAAGGTTATTCTGAGTAATTGAATGGCAAGGGCTTTTGTATACCAAACAGGGACTTGTCTTTGTCAAAAAAAAAAAGTCTCTAAAAAGTACCCAAGTGCTGGGTGTCAGACAGGACAAGTTTTTTAATCATGTTAAAATGATTTATTTAAACGTCAAGCCATGTCACCTCACTTCCTTTCATTTTTCAAACTGTTTGTGTTTTTTATGGATGATAAATTTATCTTCAGACAGCCTCAATATGACTAATTAACTTTGAAATATAAGAACCAGATGTGTGAGTTGGAGCTTTCGGAACTGACGCCAAGCGGGCTGGTGGGGTTTTTTTCTTCCTACTTCTTTTTCTTCTTCTTCTTCTTCCTCCACGGTACAAAGAGATTTCTTTCTGCCCCTCTGCCCCCAACCCCGAATTCTCTCTCCCTGGAGTGACTAAGCAGAGACACTTGGAGTAACCGGAATCGCAGGACTCCCAGAGCGCTGAGCGCCCACCGCCTGCCCCTGCCCTGATTTTAGCCTTTCAGGGCCAAATCCTCTCCCTTCCAAAGTGACCCCAGAGTGCCACGGTGGGGTGGGCAGAGCTGGCTTTGGAGGAGGGACTGGGAAACTTCCCCTCGCCCGCCCCTGCTTTCATGATCCACCTAACGCAGGGAGCTGCCAGCACACGCTTGCCACATGAAAGCCGGTCGCCCGCACCATGGCACAGCGCGGTCTCTTCTAAAGAAAGTCCTCCCTGTGATGTGCTCCTCAGATCTGCCTCCTCCCCTCCTCCTCCTCCTCCTCTCCAAGCTGACGTGCTTTTCTGCAGAGGCCCGTCTCGGGGCTGGAAGCCACAGATGTGCACCCGTGTCCCTGGGTGTGCCTGGGTGTGTGTTTGCGTGTCTTTGTATGTGTCTGTGTGTATTTGCGTGTGCGTCTGTGGGTGTGTGCTTCACTCTCGGGGACAGGACAGCAACTCACAATAATTAGGTGATCACAGAAAAGAAGATTCATTTTCCCAGGACTCATGTAGCTAAGCAAAAGGGACCAGGGCGAAAAGCATGGGTTCGGTGCCTCAGTTTCCCTCAGTAGCGACTGCAGGCTGGCTCACGGATCTCTCTCCGCCAGAAGTAGGTTGAGGTTATTCGAGATCAAACGTATGAAAGTCTTTGAGTGCTTTGAAAGACACGATCTGCATCCCAAGGGATTATTAAGAGTAATTACCACGATTATCATACCATCGTGGTCATCACCATTATCCCGCCTCTCGAAGGCTGGGATTTCTCACCTGGGATAATCCCACGCGCTTGGGAGGTCGGGGGCGTTGCTCAAACAGAAGGAGGGACTGTGGACGGGAGGAAGGCCGGCAGAGCTCGCCCGGCCCGGGAGGAGAGAAGAACCTGCACCTCACGCCTGAGACTCTGCCGCACGCAGACGGCAGCTCAGCCCCCCGCAGCCAGGCACGCGTGCGGGCAGGGGACCGGGAAGGGCTGTCTGCGGAGGCTGCCTTCCCTTCCCTTCCCGGCATGGCCCTCCCACCGAGGACCCGGAGGCCCAAGAAGGAAGGAGACGCACCCTTCAAAGAGGAATCGGCATTTTTGCAGAAGTTTCTGGAAATGTAGGAAGAAAAGGGGCTTCAATAAAGGAGGAAGAGGATGTTGCAGGAAGAGTGTAAGCGCCAGGCTTCTCAAATCAGGTCACACCCGTGCGGATGCTGTCGCTGCTCACCCCACAGGCGGACGGGTGGCCGGAGCAGGCGGGCAGGCGTGTTTATGGGGGACAGAGTCACGGGGGCAGGGCCTCGGCACTCCCACCCGGGGGTGCGCGGCCATCTGCTACGTCCTGGCCCCCCTTCTCGAAGACAAACAGTGTTGCACCAGGACTCCTCGGGGAAGTGGGACGGGGAGGTTGCGGGAATGCCGAGAACTAAAGTGTCCCCTGCTAGCCACCCAGGAGGACGAGCAAACACCGCCGTGACCCAGCGGGAGCTCCCCGGCCACCACCCTCCCTCCAGTTCTGCAGGACAAGCCCACCCCCAGCAGGGCACCTTCTCGGCCCTGAAGGTCTCCGTCCCCCAGGACTGGGAGCAGACTGCATCCCAGACCCTGGATGGATTTTTTTTCTCCTACACTCCCCCCCCACCCCACCCCACCCCAGGGGAGAAATTCAGATAATTTTCTGACTATTAATAACATTTCCTGCTATGCCAAACTCAGATAATTATGGAGCTCACCAAATCGCAGGATCCTTCACTGACTGACAGCTGGGAGCAGGGAAGTCTGGGAAGCCCGCAGACTGGGGGAGCGAGCCCTGGTCCCCGGGGACGGACGGCTTGGGACTGCCACCTCCAGGGCTCTGGGAGGAGAGGGCAGGCCTGTCTCCACTCGCCTGCTCCTGAGGGCGTCCCCTCCCTCCCTCGCCCCTGGCTTCCTTCTCCGCCCCGTGGAGCTAGGAGTTTGCACTTGGGGGCTGGAAGGGACCCACTAGCCCGGCCAAGGGGAGCCCCCCGGGGACACCCGTGCTGCTCGTCAGAGCCACCCCGTGTCTTTTTGAGGCCAAAAGACCTGGACTCTTGTCCCTTCCCGCACAGCCAGGCGAGCAGCCCTGGCCTTCCGCCTCTAAGCGAATGTAACTTGACACTGCAGCTGTCAGACCTGATGTCTCGGAGACCCCGGATGCAGGGGCCCGTCCCCCCCACCCCCAGCGCAGATTGAGATATTTAATAAAGCAAAGCCCCGAGGATCAAGGGGCTGCGGGCTGCGCCGTCCTCCCGCCCGCGCCTGCTCGCGCCGGAGTTCTCCAAAGCCTGCTCGCGCCTGTCTCCCTCCACAAAGCCTTTCAAGCCGCCTCGCCAGACTGACATTTTGACAAGTTGCCACGAGTGACATCTGATTTGTACAAATTTCAAGACTAATAAATCTACCTGTCAAAGCGGAAACTTTAAAAGGAGCTAAGCCCAGCGGGTATAGTTTAACAGAACTCAAGTTGATGAAACTGTAGGATGGAGAAATTATATCTGTCACAATCCACCCACATTAGTTCTGCAGAAATGTTGGCAACTGAAACAAACGTCTTTCACGGGTGTTACCGAAAAAAAAAAAAAATTAAAAATTATTTTAAAAAAAAAAAAATTTTTTAAAGCAAAAAAAAAAAAAAGGAGATTGTTAATACCCCAAGTAACAAGGAACAGTTCTATTTGTAAACTAACAAATTTTATTTATTTAATTTTTTTAATTTTGCTGCAGATGTTAAGACGTGTCTCCCCTCCTACCTCCCGGGTTGTCTCCCTGGAAATCCGGACTTTCCATTGGAGCTGGGGCTATCAGCCACTGGGGGCCCCCTGCCCGACCTGGGCAGAGGCTCACCGGGTGAGGCAGGACTCACAGCCCTGGGGACCCGGGAGGGGGAGGGGCCTTTGCTCCCCCACCCCACAAGCTGAGTCACTTCCCCGATGCCCTCTGGCCTTGACCTGGAGCCCAGAACCTTCCCGCCAATCTGCACATTGCTGTGGGATTTTTTTTTTTTTTAAGGTCGTAGATGTTTATGGGGAAGGTTAAGCTGGACAACTGAGCTCAGAGGAATGTAGAAGCCTAGCTAACTTTTTATTTTATTTTTATCTTCCCTTCCTGCCTCCAACAAGTCCACTTCTGCCCTGAATGGTCATGCCAGAAATGCTGGAGGAGCCAGAATTCACAGGTCAGAGGGAAGGGGTTTCTCGGGATGCCCCTGTACCCAGGGAAGCAAAGAGCAACAGAGTCTGAGACAAAACCCCTGGAGCGCGATGCATGCTCCCCCCACCCCGCACCCACGATCTGCGCTTCTCAGCTCCCAGCCCAGGCCCTCAGTGCCCTTAGGGGTGAGCTGTTTTCTGTTTGATGGCAGCTTCAACAAGCCATAACCTCCAGATAATCACTGTTATCACCACTGCCTTTCCTCCGGGGAGTTGGAGATGAGATCTGGTTTGCCCTCTCACTCACTCAGTTAAGAAGCAAGTAGGCAGGGGCAGGCAGGATCTTTTTCCCACGTTCAGCTGAAAGCAGTGAACTCAGGGTCGCCCAGTGAGTTAGCAAAGGAACCCAGACCTTCAGGCAGGCCGGGTGCTCCTTTCTGTCTCTCCCCACACCGGCAGCTCCCCCCCCCCTCCGCCAATTCTGAGCTTCTGCTTAATTTTCATTTGCCGGGGACGGTATCTAGACACTAACACCTTCTTTTCTGTGCCTTGCCCTGCTCCAGGAGCTTGGTATGTGCACATGGTGACAATAAGGACAATGTTTTTGCTGCTGCTCATGATGAGGCTGGAGCAGAACTAAATAAGGTCTCGAGTGACAACTGGGACAGACCCAGAGACCTGGAGCAGCTGTCGTTTCGGTCAGGGACGCAGTGCCAATCTTTCCACAGCGAACTGGGGTTACCGCCACCTCTGCCCAATTCAACATTTACCCCTGTCAATTAGATATTTACTGAGCAGATTCCGTGTCAGTGACGGGGGAAGTGCAAACCGCGAGTGATCCTTGTCCTGAAAGAGTTCACCTTCCACACGGGGTGTCGAAATGGTGGTGTAAACAAGACGGCACAGAGCAACACAGACCCGGATCAAGAACAGTGAGTTCAAGCACAAAAAGGAAGCACGGGGTGGAGAGGGCTTTGGACCCAGCCCCAGCACCAACGCTGGGACCTCAGTAAGAGCATTCTCTCTGCGGCCGGGCGCGGTGGCTCACGCCTGTAATCCCAGCACTCTGGGAGGCCGAGGCAGGTGGAGTGTTCCAGGTCTGGAGTTCGAAACTAGTCTGAGCAAGAGCGAGACCCCGTCTCTACTATAAATAGAAAGAAATTAATTGGCCAACTAATATATATAAAATTAGCCGGGCATGGTGGCGCATGCCTGCAGTCCCAGCTACTCGGGAGGCTGAGGCAGCAGAATTGCTGGAGCCCAGGAGTTTGAGGTTGTTGTGAGCTAGGCTGATGCCACGGCACTCACTCTAGCCTGGGCAAAAAAAAAAAAAAAAAAAAAAAAAAGAATACTCTCTCTGCAAAATGAGACGGCTGACCCGAGGATTGGAAGCCCCCTGAATTTTCTGTGGATTTTTGAGAAGAGGAGAAGCTGGCAGATTGTATACGCAAAAAAGCTCTTTGCGAACGGCAGTTATGCAATTGCCAGTGGTTGCTATTGTCGCCGTGGCCTGAGCTGAGCAGGCCTGTCTTCACGGGGGAGATCGGGTTATGATCCAGCACCAAGCAGAGCAGATGAGGGAGCGAAAGAACAAACACATGAAGAAACAAGCCAGGCCTCCGAAGGTGGATGGAATCCCGTCACGCTCTGCCTCACTCTGCCGTTGGCACCCACAGCCGGGGCTGCAGCTCCCAGCCCCTCGCCAGCGTGCAGCAAGCCCCGGGGCCTCCGTGCCAGGGAGAAGCCGACGAGGCCAGCAGGCAGCAGGCTGGGGAGCTGAGAGCAGCAAGAGACGACTCAGAGGAAAACACCAATATTGCTGTTTCCAGACCCGACTGAGGCCGAACCGCAAACGAGGACAGCACACCTTAGAAGTGGGAGACCCTGCCCAAGGTCACCAAGCCACACCCTCCCAGTCATGGTCCAGGGAACAGGCAGGCTTGCCAAGCTGAGAACCCCCAGGATTTTTGGAGTGGGGTGCAGCTGCTTGGGCCCTTGCAGATAGGTGCCTGGGGAGAGGGTGGGGCGTGGGTAACTGCGCTGACATTTGTTAAGTGGAACATGCACGAGACACACCGAGGACGCTCAATGTTCCTATAGATGAGGGCGCTTTATCCAACATGAATTATCGCCAGCACAGCCCCCAGCTTATTGATTCTCATGTTTGCATTGAACCAGAGAAATTGTTCAGAGGTGGTTATTAGGAAACCAAAGCCGGGAGAGGTTTGGAGCCTTGTGCACAATCACACAGCAAGCCAGTGATTTAGAAACTGCTGGGTTGAGTTTTCCTCTGGGACAGTTGCTTTTCTTTCTTTTGTTTGTTTTTGGTTTTTTTTTTTCTTTTTTTCTTCATTTTCCCTCAACAAGATAGTCCCTCCAGGAAAAGACTCAGTTGTGCCAAATGTGACTAATAATAATAATAAAAAAAAATGTTTAAAGGCTTTTCTCTAAAATAAACATTTCACTTTATATTTTATTGGATTAGTGTTTGCTAACCTCCAAAGTTTCTTGGCTAGCAAATTGGAGACCAATTCCCTTACATAATGCGCTTCCCCCATTGGAAAGGCAGGAGGCCCCGCCGGGCAGCCCAAGGCAGGCCCAGGGGGCTGAGGCCCCGTCTGGGAGCTGCAGGCCCAAGGCACAGCCCTTCCCTGCAGACGGGCAGACGCAGAATCCCCCGGGCAGCTCCACAGCCCATTGCCTCCTGTCCGGGGTCCATTACCCACGCGGCAGGGGGAACTTCAGTTCCAAAGGAGAATGGAGGCCCATCTCTTCCCACTGCCTCCCGGCAGCATTTTGGGTTTTGCAACCAAAGAGAAAAGAGAAAGAAAAAGAAAAAAAAAAAAAAAAAAAATCTTGAACTGTTTTTCAAATGTTCTGGGTCTTGGCAAACCCCAAAATGCCTTTTGCCAAATGCTTTTTTCCCTTAATTTTTAAACCTCGGGTGTATTTCCAGAACAATCCAATCCATCTGCTTCTGATTCATTTACACTTAACTCATTAGGAGGCTGTTGCGTAAGGAGCAGTTTGACGTCCCCACGATCCTCGGGTGAGGGAGGCTTCTTCCCCCTTTGAATCAGAGAGCGGCGTCTTGCCAGCTGGGCATGGAGCACAAACCCAAAAAAAAAAAAAAAAAGTGGAAAGCCTGGCTTGAAACCCCAAGTCCCAGGATGGGAACAGGCTTCTCTGTGTCCCCACCCATCATCCTTCCTGCTCTGCCCTTCCCACCAGATCGTTATCGCTCTATTTACTGTTACTGTCATTAAGGACTTAGTAAATGGTCACCTGTGACTGTGTGAGCAATTTCCAAGGGTCGCAGGCAAGGAGAGAGGATGTGAGGACGTCCCAGACGGAAGCAGGAAAGCCTGCCGATTTCCGGGGACAGGAACAACCAGCAAATCCCGGCCATAGGTGTCGGTTGCATCCGCAGGGAGCAAGGAAACTGGTTCTTTTTTTTTTGTCTGCCTGTCTTTCCTGGAAAAGCGGTTCTTCTATCTTCCATTTCTTCATTAGCATCATTCTCAAAACCACCTTTATTCAAAAAATAAATAAATAAATGCAAACTGTATTGAGGAACTCCTCTATGTTCAGCCGTGCCCTGTGCTGGGACCACACGGGCTGGACACAAAGGGCGGATGATGTGGTCTCCCCCGTGAGGACTCTGCGGCCCGTCTCTTTTTGGAAAGAGACGGGCTGCAGAGCCCGTCTTTCCGTCTCTTTTTGGACTCTGCAGCCCGTCTCTTTTTTTGGAAACGTCTCTTTTTTCCACGAGCCCACGTCTTAGGCAAGCCAGCCCCGTCCCAAATGAGCAAGGCACGGGGGAGGGGGGGGAAGAGTCACCCACCGGGGAGAGCCCCTGGGGGCTGCACCTGGTCAGAAGAGGAAGCGAGGATGAAGGCCCAGCGGCGGGAAGGAGTGCAGCATGTTCGCGGGGCGCTAGCAGCAACCACGTGGAGGCAGGGAGGCCCGTCCGCGAAAAGCGGGCCGCAGCTCAGCGAGGACGTCCGGGTTTAACCGCAAAGGCAGGGGTGAGTCATCCGAGGGCTGTGAGCAGGGAGGAAGGTGGAGAGAGCGTTGTTTGGGAGAAGCAATCTACGCTGAGGGAGGGACGGGGCGGGCAGACGTGAGGACAGACGGAAGGCAGGAAAGCCGCCACGGGTCTGCTGCAACCACCTGGGCGCAGTGACGGGGTCCCTGACGGGCGGGTGGCAGCAAGGAGGAGAGACAACGAACCAGTCGAGCCAACCCGACTTTGGTGACTCGGCCGCTGAGGACCCCGAAGAAGGAGGAAGGGCTGAGATGACCTCTCGTGTGAATCTCCCCGCAGTCCTCAGCACGTAGGGTAGATCGGGTGCCCTTATCATCCTTGTTCGACTGTCGAGGACTAGAGCTTAGACGGGTTGATTAATTTGCTAGTCACTCGGACACCGCTGCCCGCTCCTTCACCTGCCTCAGTCCAGCTTGCTCCCAACTCCTTCCAGAATCTTCTGTCATACAGACCTTCTCCCTCCACTGCCTCCTCTGAGACTGTCAGCATCTGAGCGTGGGGTTCCCAGCTCGGAGCCTGGGCACTGCAGGAATCAGCCTCCCCCCAAGTAGCCGCGTGCGAGGCCCCGGGGAAGCCGTTCAGCCTCTCCCAGTTTATTTCCTTGGCTGTCAGCTGCAGATAAAAGGGGCCATTGTCACGAGGACGAGATGAGAGAATGCCTGGCGCGTAAAGAACGCTCGATGAACAATGGCGTCTCTCAATATGATTGCCCTTGTTTCTACTAGTCATCCTGGGACAGACGGGGTCACGTCCAAAGTCTTGGAGGTAGGAAGTGCTCAAGGAACGTTCTTCCGCTTGCTTGGTCATTTCCATGGCTATCTACGACTTTTTTTGGTATCGGTATTTAACAGTCTTAAAATTGTCACATTTATGTCACTGCCTTTAGAGCAAATGTAGGGGACGAGGGCGTGCTGGCGTGGCGTGCTTCAGACAGGGACCCCCAAGGGCAGGACAGAGAGGCACAGCTCGGAGCACGCCACGCTCAGCCTCCCCGTGGGAGGGGCCGCCTGCTCGCCCAGGCCCTAGTGCAGGGACGTGGCCCATGCCGCCGTGCCACCAGCCGGGCCAGGCCTGGCAGCACCGTGCCCCACCCCCGCCAGCCCCGCCCGAGGGGTGGGGGGAGAGCGCAGGAGAGCTGGAGTTTGTGGTGGGGAGCCCGGTCACACCTGCCGTCAGCGCCATCCTTCCCTCTGGGGGCCGCTGGGCCGCCCCTCCCGGCCTCCCTCTGGCCACCTGGGCGGCCAGTGCCCTGGGCGCCTTCGAAAGCTCAGAGCAGGCCCCCAGCAAGCGGCCCCATCAAACCCAGCTCGCCCGGCTGCCCCTGGACGAGGACAGCGCGCTGCGCGGTGTGAACGCCGGCGGCACGTGAAGCTCGCAGAGCAGAAGAGGACACAGCCTTCCGCGCCTCCCTCCCCAAACAGCGTCACCAGGGAGGGCAAGAAGCCAGGCGGGAAACTTCCGCAGGGAAGAGGGGCCGGTACTTCAGGGGCAGGGATCTAAAACAAACACCCGACTTTTGATTTCTTTTCAATTTTTTTTTTTTTTTGAGACAGAGTCTCGCTTTGTTGCCCAGGCTAGAGTGAGTGCCATGGCGTCAGCCTAGCTCACAGCAACCTCAAACTCCTGGGCTCAAGCGATCCTCCTGCCTCAGCCTCCTGAGTAGCTGGGACTACTCTGGAGTAGTGTGTGTGTGTGTGTGTATATATATATATATATACACACACACACATATAGTAATATATATGTATCTTTATTTTATATATATATATATATATTTTTTTTTTTTTTACTTGTCCAGCTAGTTTCTTTCTATTTTTTTTAGTGGACACGGGGTCTCGCTCTTGCTCAGGCTGGTGTTGAGCTCCTGAGTTCAAACGATCTGCCAGCCTCGGCCTCCCAGGGTGCTAAGATTATAGGCGTGAGCCACCGCGTCCAGCCCTTTTCAATTTTTTTAACATACATTTCAACAAAATACAGCAACAGGCCGGGCGTGGTGGCTCACGCCTGTAATCCTAGCACTCTGGGAGGCCGAGGCAGGAGGATCGCTCAAGGTCAGGAGTTAGAAACCAGCCTGAGCAAGAGCAAGACCTCGTCTCTACCATAAATAGAAAGAAATTAATTGGGCAACTAAAAATATATAGAGAAAAACTTAGGTGGCCATGGTGGTGCATGCCTGTAGTCCCAGCTACTCGGGAGGCTGAGGCAGGAGGATGGCTTGAGCCCAGGAGTTTGAGGTTGCTGTGAGCTGGGCTGACGCCACGGCACTCTAGCTGGGGCAAGAGACTGAGACTCTGTCTCCAAAAAAAAAAAAAAAAAAAAAAACAAATGCAACAAGAGATTTCTGCAAGGGACAGATATCGAGATGAAAACAGAAAGAGCAGGGGGGCAGGGAGGAGGCCTCCAGCAGGGGAGAGCCAGGCAGGCGGTGGAAGAGCTGCAGGGAGGGTGTTCAGGGACACGAGTCGAGGGTGGGGGAAGGCACCTAGCTCCGTGTGGCCTGGAGACCCTTCTGCAGTTGACGCAGTGCCTCTGCCCCTGGGGACCTAGAGCCAGGGTCAGCTGGGCCCGGGCGGCTGTCACTGTCATTTCCCGCACAGCCAGAGCCCTGGCAGGGCCGGGTGCCACAGGAGGAAAGAGGAGGACCCAAGGACAGGAAAGGCACTTGGGACACACATCCCAGGGCCCCGCAGGGTGACGCTCCCGGTGGGCAGAGAGGCCCTTGGGGGTGGCGGGCCCTGTCTCCCCACGCCCGGCATCGAGAGGGGGCCTTTCTCTCCGCTGCGGCATCCTTGCCGGAGAGCTGGGGTTGGTCTTGTCGGCTCCGTGAACCGCTCACCGATCCTTGGCCCTGGCAGTTGACTTTCTCCTTCCTTTTAATAGGGATCCAAGGCCAAAAATCGGCTCTCGGGTGCACACACAGCCTCGCGGGGAGGGCGGCGGGGAGAGTCAAGCCCCAGAGCGCGGAGCAGGCTCTGAAACCCGCAGGCTGTGCTCGGGAAATGTCACCGCTTGGCTGCGGCACGGGCAGCCTGGCAGGCAGGGAGAGGCAGGGAGCAGGAACCGAATTTAGGAGTGACTGGAAGGTCGACAAGAAAGAGGAGCCAGCGCGCGGCGTGGCGGAGTATATACATAGAAACAGGGAGCGCCGCGAGCCGGCCGGGCCCTTCCCAGCCCCGGCAGCTGCCTCTGGGCCTGAAGAGCTGGCTGGAGGGTCTCCCTCCCCGACGCCACCCACACCCAGCCTCTCCCGCCCCCGAGCCTTTGTTCCTGTTGATTTCCACGCGTGGAGTGTTTGTCTGCTACCACACACATGCACACACATGCACACATGCACACATGCACACACATGCACACATGCACACACATGCACACGTGCACACATGCACACACATGCACACACATGCACACGCATACATTCACACGCATGCACATATGTGCACACACCCAGGTGATCTCCCCAATCTCGTAGGCTGGCTCCAGCCTCCGCCTGTGCTCAGACGCCTCCTGTCAACCCCCCACTGCTCTCCCATCTTCTAACCACCTGTGGTTCTTCTTCCCCACGCCCCAGAACTTTTGATCACTTTTGAGCCGAGGGTGACTTAGCCCTTGGTCCTAACTGCCCTCGTATTGTTTTCTGGAAGTTCAAGTGCGTCCTGTTTCCCCCACTAGAAACGGCGTGCCCCTGAGTTCGGAAACCGTGCCACCTGCTCGTCCTGGGTTGGTCACTGTGCCTGGCACGGGGGCAGGGGCAGCACGGAAAGGCATGCGTGGGGGACAGACTGGATTTGGGACGTCACGGTACGGACTGGCCACCAGGGACGCGCAGGACCGGGGGGAGTCCCCCAGGCCTGAGAAACGCCCACAGGTCCCTCCTCCTTTCCTTTCGTGAGCAAAGGGTCCTTCCGGGTATTTTTTTCTCTCCAGATTCCTCTCCAGGCTGGTCACATTGATGCTGATCACAGCCAGTGTTCCACAGCTCCATTTTATATCAAAAGATGCCAAAAGCTTTATACTCAGAAAGCCGCAGCATCTAGGAGACGAGACCAGGAGAATTGAACTCGCTTAAACTGCCGCAACGTCTGGTTAGGGAGATCACAGCTGTTTACCCGAAAAGTAAACAGCTCTGAACTCCGCCTAGGCCGGGAGGAAGGGAGGGCCTGCCTGGCGATTTTATGCTCTTGCACGAAGCAAAAAAGGAGAGGAGAAAGGGGAGAATAAAAGATGAGAGGCGATAATCTCTGAAGTCGGATCACTCTCGTGTTGCGGCACATGCCAGAAATAAAAGACAACCCTCTTGTGCTCCAGCAGAGAGCCGGCCCACGTGGACAGGAGGCCGCTGCTCCTGCTCAGGGGACCTGAGGGTGGAGGGGCCTCGAGGGGACAAGAGAGATGAATGTTCCCGGCAAAGGAAAGTGGCGGGCGGAGGGAGGCCCAGGAAGAGGGCTGGGCAACTGAGAAGGGCTGTCTCGGCCCCACTCTTCCAGAACATGTATATTCTTAGCTCCAATAATCTTAGAACCAGAGCAAAAGTCCCAAACACCGAGAACAGGGATTCTCAGTGGTGAGCAAGACGGCAAGTTGGAGGGAAAATCATAGCCCAGAAGGAGAGGGAGGGAGAGGGAGAGAGGAATGTGCCCTTTGAAAAAGTGTATTTTATGATTTACTTCGAAAACCTCAAAAAATTGCTTCCGTAACATAAATTGCAGCAAGTCACGCTCCACGAAATCTTAGCTGATGAGGAATAATTTTTTGTAAAAAAGATACAGTTAGAAAATACTGGATTCTAGTCTCTCCCATTTCACAGGCGGGGAAACTGAGGCCCAGAGAAAGCGAGCGACTTACGCAGGATCACACAACTGGCTCCCAGCTAAGCCAGAGAAAAAGGAAACAAAATCACAGGTATTTGTGTTACAAAAGAATTATTCTCTCAGCAAGATTGCTGCCCCGGGTGTCAGCACTGGGCTCCTAGGGTGCCAAGGAGCTTTTACTCACAAGCATCACTCGGGACTCGGCCTGGGGCTTTGTCCACCCCGATTATGCCCTCAACACAGTCCAGGGCCGAGTCCTTCTTAGGACGTGTCCTGACCTCCTGGGGAAGCACGGCGGTGTGACAGCAAGCTGCGGCGCGTGGCCCTCACCCTACTAGCGGCATGCTTAGAAAACTCCTTAACCTCCCAGCCTCGGCGTCCTCTTCTGTAAGATGGGCACCCCCGGGGCAGGGATTGCCACGCACCCGCCGCCCAGCTCCGAACCGCCCGCCTGCAGCGCCCTCCTGGCCTAACCCTCCAAGTTCAGAGGAAAATCGCAAAGCCTGCGTCACTCCCTGGGAGATTCCCTGCCGGTGTTGCTTCCACAGCCTGCCTTAAGGGAAAGCCCTCCGGGGTCTGGGCAACCCCAGCGATTCTGCGCCGGCGTCCTGAGGAAAGGGCCTTGAGCCACGGAATGAGAACTTCAGGTTAAACAGAAGGAACGTTCGCCCATGAGCCGTGCATCGCCCGAATTCAGCTCCTGTGGCTGCTATGACAAAGTGCCACAAATCTAGTGGCACACGGATGTGTTCCCTTACGTTTGCGGAGGTCACAGGTCTGAAATGGTGCCCACAGGGTGTGGGCAGGACCAGGCTCCATCCTGGAGGAATCTGCCTGCCTTTCCTGGCATCCAGAGGCCGCCCGTGTGCCTCGGTCTGAGCCCCTTCCCTGAGTCTTCGACGCCAGCAGTATCGGGTCGAGTCTTTCCTACGTGACGCCGCTCACTCTGAGTCTCTGGTCTCTTTTGCTTAAAACGATCCCTGTGGTTGCACTGCACCCACAAATAATCGGGGCGGCCCCCCATCCCCAGGGCAGCTGGCGAGCAGGTGCAATTCCCCCTCAATTCAACCCCACCCCCCCACCATGTAACAAAACACACCCACAGGGTCCGGAGATCCAGACACGGACATCTTGGGAGAGCCCCGGTTCTGCCCGCCCGGCCCTCACACCTCCTCCCCGCCCTCTTCCCTTCCGTTGACAGAGACGGGGCTGGTTGATCAGAACCTACAAGGCCGGGCGCGGTGGCTCACGCCTGTAATCCTAGCACTCTGGGAGGCCAAGACGGGCGGATTACTCCAGGTCAGGAGTTTGAAACCAGCCTGAGCAAGAGCGAGACCTTGTCTCTACTATAAATAGAAAGAAATTAATTGGCCGACTAATATGTATAGAAAAAATCAGCCGGGCATGGTGGCGCATGCCTGTAGTCCCAGCTACTCGGGAGGCTGAGGCAGGAGGATCGCTTGAGCCCAGGAGTTTGAGGTTGCTGTGAGCTAGGCTGATGCCACAGCACTCACTCTAGACTGGGCAACAGAGTGAGACTCTGTCTCAAAAAAAAAAAAAAAAGAACCTGCAATTTCATCGGACCCCTTTGAAACATGATGCTTCTGCCGTCACCATGAATGGATAGGAGTTGGCCAATCAAAGTGGCACAATCTGCCGCCAGCCCTGCCTATCCGAGTAAACCCTGGGACTAGGTCGTCTGCGAAATGCTCACCCTGCAGGCACCGCAGGGTTTTGGTGTCGTCCCAGCCAAGGACAGACGTTTGTGGATGCCATGCTTCCCTCGCATTCTGGGCACCTAAGTGACTCCACTGGCTACATGGGCCCCTCCCAACCCTCCATCTGGGACCACAGTTGACAGTAAGACATCTCTCTGGTCAGTTCTGGGGGGACTTTTTGTCTAGGCACCCAGCTGTCCCATGTGGACGTTTGTCCCCACTTGATTTGGAGTCACTGGGCCATCCCTCCTTCAGTTACTTTCTGAGTCTGCACAGGGCACCCTTATTCCTTGCAAGGAAGGGGACGCTTGCTCCACCGGGGTGCCCCTCGCTGCTGCCCCAGCTCAGAAAGAAACTCACGGCCAGGAAATAAAGGGGAGATCGATACAGGTGGGGACAGAGGGGAGGGCGGGGCTGTGTGACCAGGGCGAAGTCCCTGCTCTCCCACCAACTGGAGACAGAGCGGGGACAAGCCACGCCAAGCCCTGCGAGGCTTCATTTCGTCTAATCTAAACGAAGGTGTGAGGCCAGATTGACTCTAGGGTTTCTGAAAACCCTCCCGAGCAAACGGTTTCGGTTCCCAGCCTGGAGCAGCTCCAAGAGTCCCAAGAGCACTGGGGGCTCGGACGTGGGTTCAGGAAAGTGACGGGGGACGAGGAGGAGGTTCAGCCAGGAACAGAGAGGACGGTCGGGCCCCGAGACGGTCCTGGGGGCCTCGGCCCATCTACTTCGGGTCCCGTTAGTGACAGTGACTTACCTTTCATTGGCTCACCCCGGGCGGAAGCCCGCCTCCCTGAGTCCCTGCCAGAGCTTTGCAGAGGCGCTGGGGCACCCGCATGTGTGCCCAAGACACAGAGGGGTGGTTTTCTGGTCCCCACTGTTTTGGTCCCATTGGGCTGGTCCAGGACGCCTGCCGGGACACAGGGCACTGTCACCACTTGCAGGGTGCTGCTGTCCCTGCCGCCGCAGACGAGATAGAGGCCTCCCAAGGCCACAGGGCTGCTGGTTTTCGGCAGGGCAGTGGAGGGGCGAGCCTGTCTCCCCACTGCGTGTGTGCGTGTTACTCCCAAGACGCAGCCCAGGCCTTGCTCCCCGTGATGACTATGTGTTAGTTGTAAGGCTGGTGGCGGGCCCCTCCTTTCCCTAGATCAAAAAGAAAAGGCTCATGAGATCAGACCCACCAAGGACAAAACTGCCAGGCCCCGCTGAGAGGATCCACATCCAGATGTCCCCCTGGATAAGAACGTCTGGGCTCTTGGATTCCACAAATACCTCCAGCCCCTCCTAAAATCCCCAGCTCTTCCCGCCAAAAGTCCCTAGCCAGGCTCAAAGGGTATAAAAGGCTCAGCCCCTTCAAACAGCGGCGACTTCTGGGGTCCCCCTCTCTCGGGGCCCCAGAACCTCGTCCAGGAGTGTACAATAAAGCCACGTGGTTTGGCCCCCACTCTCTGTCTGTCTGTCTTTTCACCACCGCCAAAAAAACCTTACATTAGTATAAACCATTCTTCCCATTTTTATGCAAAACTTTGTTGCTCTCCATGGCTCCCCTGACGAAGTCCAGCAGGGCCGAGCCGTGAGACAAACCCAGCAGCGGGCTGCGCCCAGGCCGCACTCGCAACTGCTCCTTCCCTGCTTCGATCAAAGCTCGGGTCCCGTCGGGTGTTTGCGCCTGCTTCCCTCTTTCCCCGAGACGAGCCCCTTCCCCGGAGGCTCACGGTCTCTGGCGAACACGGACTTGTGATCGGCCCACGCCGGCAGCCAACGGGCCCACTCGGACACATCCGAGCCAGGGCTGGGGGTCAGCTGGGAGTCCCTGCTCAGCCCGTGTGTGACAGCCTGCCGTGCTATGCTGCCCGGCCGTGATGAGGCCAGTAAGCAGAAGCTACAGAGAGACGCAGATTGTTTTCCTTATATGTTGAGCCAAAATCCATTAATAATAGATCTATTAGAAGTTTCTCAGGTGGCAGTGAGTGTCCTGTAATGTGAGCCCTGGGATGTCTCAAAGAAGATGCCCCAAGTGTCGCAGGTCCAGCCCCGGAAGTCTGTACATCCTGCCATCTTTCCCTGTAAGATGCTCGTTGGAAAAGCACCTCCTGAATTGTCCTTAAAAAAAAAGGGGGGTCCCAGGCTTAGCTGTCCACCCTGCTTCTCATTGCCCGTGGAGAATAACCACTGCATATTTTCCTCTTTGGAATCTGGATTTCAGGACCGAGACCCTCCTGGTCTGCAGATGAGAGACTGTTTGCGGTAGCAAGGGCCTTCTGCAACTTGCAAGGGTGTTTGCACGTGGTGGGGCCAAAGACCCTCTGGGGCGACAGCAAAGTGTGCGTTGGAGGAGCACTTTGGAGGGCCAAGTTCATCCAGGAGAAGAGATGATTCGGGCAGCACCGTTGCGACCCTCGGATGCGCTGGGGGCCGCGGGAAGCAGAAGCGCATCATGTGTTCAGTGCCGGGGGTAAAAGGCACATACATGCATGGGAGTCAGACACTTGAGCTGGAGCTGTGTGTTCCTCTCATGCAAATCATGGGGTTCTAGGCAAGGCGTGTAAACTGCCCCAGCCTCTACTTCCTCACCTGGGAAATGGGCCTCACAACTCACAGGTCACAAGGCGATTGCGACAGATTGAGGCAATGATGTGAGAGCACACTGTGAATGGCACGGTGGGGGCTTCGCCGGCCAAGCCGGGCTCTCCGCGTGCACCCTACTCAGCGCTGCACCCCAGAGCCCGGCACCCGCCTGCTGGACACGGCGCCGCGTTCAGCGAGTGGCCGCTGAGTGCACTTGAAGTCCCTCCGGGGGGCAGAAGGCGATCCGTAGTTTCAGGGGCTAAGGAAGCCAGACGGCTCTTCAACCTGGAGAAGTGCTAGCAGCCGGAGTGGGCCGCCAGGCTGACTCAGAGGCCCAGAGGCGTTCAATCCCAGAACCTCGCCCGGCCGCGGGGGCGCTCTAGAACGAACTCCAGAGCAGGGTGTGAGAAGTAGACAGCGGCAAAGCCACACCGCGGTGAGGACACGTCCCTGGAAATCTCCCTCACTCACCAGGCGGGAACCTGCCTCGCACACCTGCATCTCAGCACGCACGGTCCAAGCCCAGGCCTGGCCAGGATCACGAATTATATATGCCGTGCGCTTTGGGGGTGTGCGTGAATGACCGCGAATGTGGAAACCATGCCGTCTGCCTAGACCTCCAAATCCAACGTGCTGCGAGGTTGTGACTCTTCACTCCTGCGTTTGCAGCACAGCCGGCGAGCACCAGAGTCACTCATTCGCTCGACAAGCATGGCTCGAGCCCCTAATCCAGGACAGGCGCCACTCGGGGGTGGGGGCCATGTGGGGTAGTGGCTGAGACTGGGGGGGCGACAGCGGGAATAGGGAACAGCATCGGATGGAACAGACTGGCACGGCCTTAGGGACACGCATATCTATCAAGGACACGGCGTTATGTGGCAACCAAACAAATCCACTTATAACTACAAACTGGGGAAAGTGTCATGGAGGAAGAGTAAGGGGGACATTGAGGGACTGGACGGAGGACCACAGTCAAGAAAAGGCTTCTCCGGGGAGGTGACGTTAGACCCGAGACCTGGAGGCTGAGCTGGGGGGCCCAGAGGAAGAGGAGAGAGAAGTTGCCCCAGCGTTTAGGCAGAGCAGGAAAAGCGGCTGAAGTTAGTCCAAAGGCGTGTGCGGCTGGGAATCCCAACATTTAAACATGTTAAAGATCTTCTCTGTCTTATCCTGAGCGCAGGGGATAACCAGCCAAGGCTCTTCAGCAGAGAGCGAGGAAAACAGATTTGTGGCTTTAAAAGATCGCCGAGAAGAAGGGAGTGGACGGGACGAGAGCAGAAGCGTTTTGAAGCCCTGGTGGCTGTCTGGGCAGGAGGACAGTGGCGGCTTGCACAGGAGCAGGGTGGCAGCCCAGAGCTACTAACCAATATCGATTCCCTCTGAGCCACCGCTTGCAGGAAAAGGTGAGGGAGCCGGGGGGAGAAAACAATTCTGTGTGCTCAGGGAAAATTATGGGAATAAATTGAAAGCAATCCCAAAGTCTTACAGAGTCTGAAGACATATAATTAAAGTGAAACGATAGATCCTGAGCACAGATCGCTCGCACAGCCTCGGGCCACTACTTAAAGAAACAAGAATAGAGGGAGAAACACACCAATATGTTACAGCAGTTATGTCGGATTAAGGGTGCTCCTGCACTTCCATCTTTGTGCGTTCCCAAGTTTTCTGCCATGGTTCGTGTGTTTCTTCCATAATTAGGAAAGAAATGTCCGTATTATTAACTTTAAAAATAATGATACCGTGTTCTCACTGTCTGGGTGTGTCTTTCAGGGCAGGCGTGTGACCTTTCCATTGGGATCGTTGTCCTCCCTGGGCAGTGGGGGAGGGGCGGTCCCAAACAGCGGTGGCAGGCTGTCGCGCTCAGCTCGTCTCTGATCCTTAGGGTAAAACACATACCCGTCGTTGCTCTCTGCAGTGTCCCTGAAAACACGCGCGGCTCCTCTCTGCTCACCCCCTCCCAGAGACGCTGACCCACTGCCAGTCCCTGGCAAAAGGGCTCCCCGCCTGCTCCCCAAGACCTCGCCCAGGGCCCCCGAGTGCCCGTCCGTCGGACCAGGGAGAGATCCCCGACTCCACGAAGGCAACTGGATCTGGTCTCAGGCATCTGGACTGGATCCTAGACGAGGTCCCCGATCCTAGACGAGGACGTGCCTGTGCGGCACTGGGGCGCAGGTGATGTGTGGCAAGCCAAAGCCGCGAAGAAGCAAAACCTGAGGCTCGGCCCCGAGGAGGCCCGGAAGCAGGAGAGGCGGGGAGGAGGCGCTCGGCTGGGGGAAGGCAGAGCGAGCAGCCTGGGCGCTGCCTGCCCACTTCCCGCGCCCAGATGGTCTCTGTCTTTTCTTAGATGTCTGCGAGATGGACTGCTGTGTCCTTTCAAAAAAAAAAAAAATCCTGTTTACTTGAATTTGAGGAGTTTCTCTTCCTTATAACCAAAGAGCTTCGACGAAGACATTCTCCTTATGTTCTGCTAGCAGCCCACCTTTCGAATCATCGGCCAGCGGGTCACCCGGCATGCTGACCACCAAACCCGCGCCCGAGCCTGGAGAAGACGGTGGCCTGGGGTGTCTTCCCCGCCCGTGGATTTCCTTCCACCCAAAGGCACCCTCCGACCCGGCCAGGTGAAGCCGCGCTCCGGCTCAGACCTGGGGCCGCGTCCACGCGGCCTGCAAAGCTGACCGAAGCAGGAGCAAGCTGCCGCCCTGCTCGAAGGCCACGCTGCTTCTCCACCCAGAAACAGGCAACGCCCTGTGGCCTCATGAACTCCCCAGACGCAGAGGTTTGCCCCTGGAGAAGAGCCCCCCGCCCCTCCCTGGAGGGCCAGGGGCCTGGCAGCCACTGCCTCAAGCCCGAGGAGGAAGGGAGTTTGACAGCTCCAAGGTAAAGCCTCTTTTTATTAAGACAACACAGCAAACTTTTTTTCTAACCGCAGCTGACATCGCTCTGATAAATCACCATCGTGTCTTGTGGGATAAGAAAGCCAAAACACTGTCACATTTGATTTTGCTGGCTACGCGTGTCTCGAGAACAAATCATGTGTTTTTAATCAACAACACTTTGTTTTGCATTTCTCATACCCCAATACTCTTTAAATAGTCGCTTTTACCAGAGGGCTATTTTAAACCCAGGCCCTGCTTCTTTGCAGAGGACGTTAGGAAACAGAACACCATGTTACCGGCGGCTCTCGGGGCTTATCCCGGGCACTTTCTGCGCCGTGATCGTATGGGTTATGTCGCTCGTATCTGTCTGTCTCAGAGGGGGCTTTCCTCTTTCCTCTTTGGGAATTTAATTAGATGTCTTCCCAGAAAGTTGGCGTGTTTTTTTTTTTTTTTTTTTGGTTTCTCTAACAGGCAACCCGACGGGTTATGGGAAAACGGCAAATTCCCAGCCAAGGGAAACAGAGAGAGTCACATCTGGGACCAGGATTCCGAAGGAGGGAGAGAGGAGGTGGCAGAGGAGGGGGTCTGTCGGAGAGGAAAGGAGCAATAAAACAAGATTTCCGGAACGGCACATGTCGATGTCGGCGTGCAAACGGGCCCCCCGACGTTTTGGGGGCAGATGTGACGTGCTCCGGCCGAAAGCTCGCGTGGGGCTTATCCTGGGGTTTTCCGGGAATGGGCGGCACCTCCGGGCAAGAAGAAGCCGTGTGCCTGCAGGAAGCTGCACACAGGGGAAAGGGGGCCGCTGGCCTGACTGCCGGATGCCCAGGACCTCAACGGTGACGGGCAGGTGGGCTCGTCCCGCCCACACATCCGTGTCTACCGACACCCGGCTTTAGGAAGACGATAAAAAGGCACCGAGACTAGAAGATCCCAGTCTAGAGAAAAACTCTGTGCTGTCTCGCTGAACAGCCCACTTAAGCCCAGTTGCACGGTCCGACCAAACACGGGCACGGCCACCAGGCGGCTCCGGCTGTCAGCCCCCAGCCCTCAGCCCCACGGCAGAATTCTCTTCCCGGAGTGACCAGTGACACCCTGCAGCACAGATCACACCAGCGCTTTCTTCTTACACGGTGGTCCCGATTGTTCCTCTGCTGACCAGGTCATGCCACACGGCGCACGGGGTGGCCCCGGGCTGCCCCAGCCAGCCCTGCCGTGTGTCACTCTCCCTTCCGGGGTCTGAGCCGTAGCCTGACTGCAGGGGACCTTGAGTGTTCAGAGTTCATTCTCTAACTCCTTCATCAGCTGTGTGCGCTGGGTGTTCCTTTCTCGGTGTGCCGCACCACACGTTCATGAACTACGGTATCAGCATGCCACTGCTCCCCAGAAAACCCGTTCCCACCGTGTCCCCCGCATGAGCGCCTGCTCCCAAGCACCTTCTGAAACTGTGTTGGGAGCGGGCGGTAGCGTGTACACGTATATCTCCCCTCATTAAGGGGAGAGGGCCCTTCCAGGTGGGGAGCCGTCCGGAAGGCCCCTTCCCGTTTCTCGGAAGCCCCTGGCTCCGTGGTCGGCCCCGTCTCCCTCCAACAAACGCAACCTCGGTTCCCTGAGCCGGTGTTATCACCTGCTGGCTCGCAGCCGCACTGCTTTTGCTGCCGTTACCCTGCCCACCTGTGGGGTTCGTTGGGCCAGGTAAGCATACGGGGCTATGGATGAATCCAGGTGAGGGGTTCCTTTGCCAGTTGGGTGTCACAAACAGGCGTTGAACTCAAGGCCTGGGGCCCTAACGCTCTGTAGACGAGGCCTTCATTCGCTCCATCATCCTCGAGAATAAACGAGAGAGCCTGGAAGGCCAGTGAGATATTGGGGAACACCTGGCCGCTGCCTGTATGGGGATCCAAGACTCGATTCCGGAGGAGCCGCGCGTGTGTGTGTGTGTGTGTGTGTGTGTGTGTGTGTGCTGTGGGTGTACATGTGTTGTGTGTGTGTTGTGGGTGTGTGTTGTGGATGTGTGTGTTTGTGTGTGTTGTGGGTGTGTGTTGTGGGTGTGTGGTGTGTGTGTTGTGGGGGGATGTGTTGTGGGTGTTGTGTGTGTTGTGGGGGTGTGTTGTGGGGTGTGTGTAGTGTGTGCGTTGTGTGTTGTGGGGGTATGTGTGTTGTGGGGGTGTGTTGTGGGTGTATGTGTGTTGTGGGTGTGCGTTGTGGGTGTGTGTGTTGTAGGGGGGTGTTGTGTTTGTGTGTGTTGTGCGGGTGTGTGTGTATGGTGGGTGTATGTGTGTTGTGGGGGGGTGTTGTGTGTGTGTTGTGGGTGGGTGTGTGCTGTGGGCATGTGTGTTGTGGGGGTGTGTTGTGTGTGTGGTGTGTGTGCATTGTGGGTGTGTGTTGTAGGTGTGTGTGTTTTGTGTGTGTTGTGCAGGTGTGTGCTGTGGGTGTGTGTTGTGTGTGTGTTCTGTGTGTGTGTTGTGGGGGTGTGTTGTGGTGTGTGTGTTGTGGGGGTGTGTGTGTGTGCATTGTGGGTGTGTGTTGTAGGTGTGTGTGTGTTGTGTGGGTGTTGTGTGGGTGTGTGTGCATTGTGGGTGTGTGTTGTGTGTGTTGTTGTGTGTGTGTTGTGTGTGTGTTGTGTGTGTTGTGCGGGTGTGTGTGTGCATTGTGGGTGTGTGTTGTGTGTGTGTGTTGTGGGTGTGTGTTGTGTATGTGTTGTGTGTGTGTGTTGTGGGGGTGTGTTGTGTGTGTGTGTTGTGGGTGTGTGTGTTGTGTGTGTGTTGTGCGGGTGTGTGTGTGCATTGTGGGTGTGTGTTGTTGTGTGTGTGTGTTGTAGGTGTGTGTGTTGTGTGTGTGTTGTGCGGGTGTGTGTGTGCATTGTGGGTGTGTGTTGTGTGTGTGTTGTAGGTGTGTGTGTTGTGTGTGTTGTGAGGGTGTGTGTGTGCATTGTGGGTATGTGTTGTTGTGTGTGTGCTGTGTGTGTGTTGTGCGGGTGTGTGTGTGCATTGTGGGTGTGTGTTGTTGTGTGTGTGTGTTGTAGGTGTGTGTGTTGTGTGTGTGTTGTGCGGGTGTGTGTGTGCATTGTGGGTGTGTGTTGTGTGTGTGTTGTAGGTGTGTGTGTTGTGTGTGTTGTGAGGGTGTGTGTGTGCATTGTGGGTGTGTGTTGTGTGTGTGTGTTGTAGGTATGTGTGTTGTGCGTGTGTTGTGAGGGTGTGTGTGCATTGTGGATGTGTGTTGTTGTGTGTGTGTGTTGTAGGTGTGTGTGTTGTGTGTGTTGTGCGGGTGTGTGTGTGCATTGTGGGTGTGTGCTGTTGTGTGTGTGTGTTGTAGGTGTGTGTGTTGTGTGTGTGTTGTGAGGGTGTGTGTGTGCATTGTGGGTGTGTGTTGTTGTGTGTGTGTGTTGTAGGTGTGTGTGTTGTGTGTGTGTTGTGCCGGTGTGTGTGTGCATTGTGGGTGTGTGTTGTAGGTGTGTGTGTGTGTTGTGTGTGTGTTGTGCGGGTGTGTGTGTGCATTGTGGGTGTGTGTTGTGTGTGTGTGTGTTGTAGGTGTGTGTGTTGTGTGTGTGTTGTGCGGGTGTGTGTGTGCATTGTGGGTGTGTGTGTGTGCATTGTGGGTGTGTGTTGTTGTGTGTGTATGTGGTGTGTGTGTGTTGTGCGGGTGTGTGTGTGCATTGTGGGTGTGTGTTGTTGTGTGTGTGTGTGTTGTAGGTGTGTGTGTTGTGTGTGTGTTGTGTGGGTGTGTGTGTGTGCATTGTGGGTGTGTGTTGTTGTGTGTGTATGTGGTGTGTGTGTTGTGCGGGTGTGTGTGTGCATTGTGGGTGTGTGTGTGTGCATTGTGGGTGTGTGTTGTGTGTGTGTGTGTTGTAGGTGTGTGTGTTGTGTGTGTGTTGTGCGGGTGTGTGTGTGCATTGTGGGTGTGCAGTGGACTGCAGATTCCAGGCTTGCCACCTGGCAGGAGCGTCCTGAGCCAGCCTCAGCCGCCGCCACTTGCATTTCCTCCCTCGCCCGCGGCGCCGGTCTCCCACCCACGGCCACGGCCACGGCCAGGTGCAGGAGGGCCTGAGGCCGGGACAGTTAGGGACTTGCTCCGGAGTGTGGCCGCGGCCAGGTGCAGGAGGGCCTGAGGCCGGGACAGTTAGGGACTTGCTCCAGAGTGTGGCCGCGGCACAGCACTGCCACGCTTGTTGGACCAGAAGGCCTGCTCTGCCCACAGCTACTGACTCAGACTCTGCCTTCGTGAGATGCCCAGCTGATGCGTGTGGACATGGGTCTGACAGGCACAGTGTTCCGTAGTCACGGCTACACGTTAGGATCACCTAAGAACTCGCAGAACACCGTGGATGCCAAGATTTAACTTCACACCGATAGAATCAGAATTTCTAGGTGCGGGGCCCAGGCCTTGGAATTTTACCTATCCCTAATCATTTCAATGTACAGCCAGGGTTGAGACCATTGGCCTTAGAAGCATAAATCTTTTTTTAAACATCTATGCTTTTTGTTTTTGTTTTTTTTTCGAGACAGGCTCTCGCTCTGTTGCCCAGCCTGAAGTGCACTGATGTGATTGATCATAGCTCACCGCAACTCCTGGGCTCAAGAGATCCTCCTGCCTCAACCTCCTGAGTAGCTGGGACTGCAGGCAGGTCCCACCATGCCCGGCTAATATTTTTCTTTTTCTTTTTTGTAGAGACAAGATCTCACTGTGTTGCCCAGGCTGGTCTTGAACTCCTGGCCTCAAGCGATCCTCCCACCGCAGCCTCCCAAAGTGCTGGGATTACAGGCGTGAGCCACCACGCCTGGCCAGAAGAACAATCATTTATTGAGCACCTACTATGTGCCAGGCACGGATTAGGAGTTTTACAGAGGGCTTCTTTAGCCTCACCACAACCCTGGGAGGGTGAGCCCTGCTCTCTGTGCGTCAGGGATGGCAGGTCCCACGCCCCATGGGTCCTGGGCCAGCAGGCATTGGAACCCAGAGCCCAGGCTCCCGGCCCCAACCCTTGGGCTGTCACCAGTCGCAAATCCCCCACGTCTGGGGACTACTGACAAGCAGGGAAAACAGCCACGAAACTCCAGGAAGGCCCCGGCTGGAGGAATGAATGTTCCTCTTATAAACAAGCAAAACAGGCTGAAGTAGGAAGGAGAGTGCAAAAAAAAAAAAAAGTGCAAATTTGCGGAGAACACTGCCCGGTGGCCTCCCCGGAGAGGCCAGCCGCAGCAGCCCCCCGACCAAGAGACCCCCGCCACCTGGAGGGGGCATCTAGCGGCTCCCCCTGAGCCACAGCCGGAAGAGCCGGGCCGGCCAGGTGGAAGACTCCGGCTGGGTTTAACGGGACGTTTAGGAACAAAACGCGCTCATCAGTAAGCAGTAATGGCCAGGAGCTCCAAGCGGAGCAGGTTGCACGGGGGCCCCCCCTTTATCTGGCGCCCTCCGCGAGCAAACCCTGCTTGAAACGAAAACACCCCTGCTGCCAACACGGGCGTGCAAAGAGACCCGGGCTTGTGTGACATAAGCAGCCGTCCAAACGCCCGCTGCGGATGGAAGGCTACACGAGGATGCCCGGGGTGCTTTCCCAGGTCCCAGTGCATGTCACCCCCTCCCGAGAAGCCCGTGGGGCCCGTATTTTTCCTCATCTCGTTTCCGAAATCGATGCAGTGGCCGTACCCAGGTCACGCAGCCGGTCCCCGAGTTGAAGAGCCGGAATTTGAGCTCAGGCCGCTGGGTGCGAGACTGGCCCCCGTAGCTGTCTCCCAAAACCCACGCCGACCTCATTCCGCCAAAACCCCGATGCTGGCCGGGCGCGGTGGCTCACGCCTGTCATCCTAGCTCTCTGGGAGGCCGAGGCGGGCGGATTGCTCCAGGTCAGGAGTTCAAAACCAGCCTGAGCAAGAGCGAGACCCCGTCTCTACTATAATAGAAAGAAATTAATTGGCCAACTAATATATATAGAAAAAATTAGCCGGGCATGGTGGCGCATGCCTGTAGTCCCAGCTACTCGGGAGGCTGAGGCAGGAGGATCGCCTGAGCCCAGGAGTTTGAGGTTGCTGTGAGCTAGGCTGATGCCACGGCACTCACTCTAGCCTGGGCAACAAAGCGAGACTCTGTCTCAAAAAAAAAAAAAAAACCCGATGCTGCCAGAAGATGCACCCCTCGATTCTAGAACTCTCTGTGCCTCACCAGTCCTCGGAGCCCGTGTCCCGGATGGTTCCCACTCGCTTCTTTTCTGAGCCTCGAGGTGGCTGTGAGTAACGGTTTGGCAGCCCAAAAGGAGACCGTGCTTGGTGAAACTAGAAAAGTCTGCACGTAAGCACACACCCCAAACACACACGCGCACACACACACACACACACACACACACACGGAGGGCATTTCAATAGCGGCACGTTTTCAGGGTGATGTTTCAAGCCGCCCCGGAAAATTCTGGGTGGGGGTCACGGCAAAAGAGATCACAGACATTTCCAACATGGCTGCGGAGTCACAGAGTCACCACCGACTCGCAGAGGATTAAGGAATCCGAGAACAAATTAGCCTGGTGTAGACAGTGACTTAAGGAGAAGTCTGGGGAGGAGTCAGAGAAGCCAACAACTTTAAATCCTGTAAAGTTTTTTTAATCAAGTTACACTATTATTTGAAATTGGCGGAACACCAATGGATTTAGTCCAAAGACATAATTTATGAAATTTTTTTTTATTTTTTTATTTTTTTTTGGTTTTCTTTTTTAAGGGCATTAGGGTTTTAGTTCCTTTTTTCCTTCTTCTAGAGGTTTTTTTTTTTTTTTGGCAATATGTTGCTTTCTTTTCTCAAATCTGTTTCCATCCAACATGTATAAAATGGAGCCAGTTCCAGGGAGCCCTGCACCTCCCTTCTCCCCGCACCCCTAGAAAGAGCTCGCTCCCTGGCGGAACCAGCGGCCCCGCGGCCCCGCAGCACAGCCCGATTCTGTGCAAGCCGCTGTTTGCGTCCTCACCGTTCAGCTATTTCCTTGCAGAGAAAGAGAGCACAGCGTGGGGGACCCTCACTGTCGAGTCACCCCGAGATCATGAGCTTCCCCTCCACCCCACGCTCCCTCTCAAACCTCTCTCTCTGTCTGTCTCTCTCTGTCTCTGTCTCTCTCTGTCTCTCTGTCTCTCTCTCTCTCTCTCTCTGTCTCTCTCTCTCTCTCTGTCTCTCTCTGTCTCTCTCTGTCTCTCTCTCTCTCTCTCGGGCTCTGTCCCCACAAGCCTCAGGACTCCAGGAGCCTGTGGCCCCCTCCTGGCCTGCCCCACGCCCCCAGCGGCTCTGGGGGGGCGGCTCCCCTGGCCTCCCCCGCTTCCTTCCCAGGGAGCCCCAGCGAGGCCTGGGTGCCCCCAGAGCCCCACAGCCAGGCACCCCCTCCCACGGCCCTGAGAAGCCCTGCAGATCAAAGAGCTCCGCAGCAGCGGGGCCAGGTGTCCACCCTCCTCCACCAGCCGCGGTTAATCAGACCACCCGACTCCAAGGAGATCAAACCCGGCACCCCGCCAGCTGTGGGCGAGCAAGGCCTTCAAGTTGCCCTCATTAAATTCCCTCTCCCCCCTCTCCCCGCTGACTCCTGTCCCGTGACCACCAATCTCTCGGATCTTCCTGGCAGCATTCTCTGCCCTCTCTCCACCCGCCTTCCCACGCCTGCTTTCCTCCATTTCCTCTTCTCTGTCTGCCCTTTCTCCCGCGTGGCCCCAGGGCATGACCATCCCGCGCTCCCTGCAGCTCACTCACAGCTCGACCCGCCGCAGCCTCCCTCCTGGGCCTTCTGACTCGGCCTCCGGAAGTTCGGAGAAGGGCGACGTCTGGGGCGCCCCTGCCAGGCCGCGGGGGTGCCCGGCCACGCTGGTGTTCGGGGGCGGGCTTCCCCAGCCCTCAAGGCCAAGGACGAGTTCGCCAACACTGAGCTGGATTCGCACCCAGGCCTCCTGGCAGCAGTCTTAGGCCTCTCCGGCACCGGCAGCCCCTGCACACGCACACACACACATGCAAACACACACACATATGCACACACATGTACACACATGCACACATGCACACACATGCACACACGTGCACATGCACGTGCACATGCGCAGGCACATGCACACATGTACACACATGCACACACGCACACGCGTGCACATGCACACGCACACACATACACACATGCACACGTGCACATGCACACGCACACATGCACACGCGCACACATACACACAAGCACACGCACACACACCATTCCTGGGCTACTGTTCATCCCTTTCCTGTTATCCCGAGGCCCTGAGAAGGGGCGTCTCAATGCCCCGCTCATGGCCGGGCCGGCCAGCGCGTCCGCGCTGAGGCCCGGCCCGGCAGAAGAGCCAGCGTCCTCGAGAACGAACGCCAGGCAGTGCCCTGGAAGCCGGGAAACCGGGCAAAGCTCCTTCCTTCCCCGCGGTGGCTGCCCAGAGACTGGAAGGATGGCAGCGTTGGCTCCTGCCTGCAGTCGGCTGATGTGTTGAGAGTATTTACTCCAGTTGTCTGGGGCTTATTTTTATACACTTTTCCTTACAACAAACACTGGCAAAAAAAAAATAAAAAAATAAAAATGCAAATACAGGCTGCACAGGCTGCAGGGTACTGTCCTCTCCTTCTCAGCCTCACTATATATACATCCATGTATTTTTTAACTTGTTTTTCATTTCGGCGGTGCTCTGAGCGCACAGGCGTGAGAAAACACAGATGGATTGGAGCAGGCGGCGTCGAAACTGCGCACGGCAGACACTGCGCCCTGCTCGAGATTTTTCAGAAGTCTTGGAAGACCTCAGGATGCAGAGAAGGTTTTTGGTTTCGATTTGGGCTTTTTTTTTCTTTTTCCTCCTCCCCCCTTTCCTCCCTATATAGCTGGAATTCGCTCCTTGTTTCCTCTCTCGCTTCTATTTCTATACCCCCGAAGCACCTGCTGCTGCTGGGAACGCAGGGTGGCTTGGCCTCGGTGGCTGGGTCACCAAGGCTGCCCTGGGTTTGACCCCAGCTCTACCTGCGCGTGTGTCCCCAGCTCGGGGAGGAGAGCCATCCATCATCTCCCAGGCAGCGTGGCCCAAGGGGGCGGGAGGGTCAGGGCTGGTGAGCCGGTGGAGAGGAGGGGCAGGGGGAGGGGTCGCAAACTGTTGAGGTATCAGTGCGGGCTTGATGGATGGAGAGGTGTGAGGGGCGGGACGCCCTCCCGAGCCTCCACCAGGACAGAGCCTGCTCTCCGGTCTCCACCGGCTTCCTCCTGGGCCGCCCCCGCGGGCCCCTTCTCCCCGGCTTTCTTTTTCCTGCTGCTCCCAGCCATCCGTCAAGCCGTGGCCTGCAGCTGACCCTTGCAGAGCACAGCCAGCCCGGGAGAAGCATCTCTGGCTGAAAACCTCGCCGAGGGGTCTTGGGAACGGTGGCAGCCCCAGCCGTGGGTGACAGTGACCAGGTTTCTTCAGCGGTGTGCTCCTGTTTCTCTCCCCCGGCCCCAAACCCACTTCCGCCCCGGGTAGGCCCCGCAGGATCCAGCAGCCTACACAGCGCCGCTTCTTCTCGGCGCGGTCTGGCCTCGGGAAGGCAGGGACAGGGGTCAGGGAAGACACTGTGGCCTCCTCGCTAGAATCGACTGAGAAGTCCGGCAGATGCCCGTCGGCGGGATGAGCCGGAATGGGGAGGAGAAGCGCGAGCTTGGGAGGGGACGGACGCAGGGCTGGGCGGTGTCGAGCCGCCGGGGGGACCTGTCCGTCTCTTGCTGGGGCTCCTACTTCGGGACCACACAGGTTGCCCGTCACGCCACCGCCGCCGGGCACAATGGAGCAGATACGGGGACATGTCGGGGCAAACAGGGATGGAAGCCGTTTAATAGAATCACTATTAGGCCGCGAGTTAATGAATCACAACTGCAAGAAGTCATGATAATCCAGCAGGCATTATGACAGATTAGCTTCAAAGCTGCCATAAAAGTGCCATAATGCTTACCTAACGGCGTGATTAATTCTCCGGGTACATAATGGCTTCATGGGGAAGCGGGCACCAGCAGAGGCTGGATGGGAAGCCGAGCCGAGATCCCGGCACGCCCTGCCTGGCCCGTGTGGCTTCCGCTCTGCCCGCAGGCGACGGCCCCGCTGGCCTTCGGCAGGCAAGGCAGCAGCTCCAGCTGTCCCCAGGGCCGTCCCCCGCGGACCCCGGGAACCTCTCCCGCACCGAGCCCTTCACCGAGTGACCGCCGTCCCAAGGGACGAGGAAGTCACATCAGCCCAGCCCCCCAAGGCGGGAACCTCCGGTGACTAGCACTGGAGCCCGGTGACTAGCCCTGGAGCCCGTCCCCTGATCAAAGGACCCGGCGTGGCGGGGGCTGTCACTCTCTGGGAACTCTCTGGGCTCAGGCAGCCGGCGCCTGCCTCCTCGACCGCCAGACCTCCCTCAACGACACCTCACCTCGTTTGTGAATCACCCACTTTTGTTCCAGGCATGACGCAAACCTCTTTGCATGCATTGTTGCTTCAGCCGCTGCCCTCAGCAGTCCTCCCAGACAGTTGCCGCTGCGATCTTCACTTTACAGATAGGGAAACTGAGGCTTGGGGAGGCTGGGCAACTAGCCCACAGTCTAACTAGCGCATCCTCGCGGAACGTGGCAGTATCCCCCGGCTCCTCGCCTCCCCCTCAGCCCCCTTTCACCCTAATTCTACCAGTGCAGCCTCAGGGACACCAGCGTGCGGGGCACGGAGCATGACCCCCACCGGGAAGCCAGGTGTGCTGGGGGGCTCGCCCTGCCCCTGGCCGTGGGGAAACTGTGCCCCGGGAGGCGGGAGAGCCGGACTCCGTGGCTCCGGTCCTGGCGGTGTCACCTGGGCACAGAGCCACTCCAGGTGTCTGTTTCAGCTCCTCTTTTGGACAAAGGGAATAGTAATAATAATAATAACAATAACAATAATGAGCATCTTGCTTGCCCGGCGACAGGGAGCTGAGCTCAGACCCACCGTTCACGACTCTGGCCACAGACAGGCCTCTCTCCTGAAGCTGCCAGGCTCCGCTAAACAGGCTCCCACTGCACCCCCCCCCTTTTCCCATAAATATGGAGGCAATTAGCACGGAGCCAGGTCCAAAGGGAATTCTCAGAGCTGTGTTCATCTTCATAACGCCGAAGGAAGCCCCCCAGGAGGCCTGCGTCACTGCAGCGGCAGGCGGGCTGCTTCCGGTCTGATTCACTGGGGCCCCGAGAGGGACACGCAGCCCTCCCCCGCCCGGCCCGAGCACTCAGGCCCCACCGCACGGGGTGGAGGGAGGGGGTCCCTCCAGGGTGCCCCTGAAAAGCCAGGGAAACAGGAGACTCGGTGTCCTCTCCTGCACCAAACATGGAGAGACTCCAAACTCTCCCGGGCTCTGTGCTCCTTCTAAACCCCAGAATCGAGTGGCGGCGGACCCCGGCTCAATCAGCAAGCAGTGACTTCTGCGGGGCCCGAGCGAAAGGCCTAGAAGATCCACTCGCCCCCCCTCGGCAGCCCGGGACCCCAAAACGGGCACGTGCGTGCAGAACTGAGGGCCGCGTTGCCGGCTCTGGGTGGGATTTCAGCGGGCGCTGCTTTGTGGGGGCCCCACGTCCCTCGAAGCCCCCTTGTCCCGTCTGAGCTGACCGCCTGACCTTGCCCAGCAGACCCCATCACTCCAGTTAGAGTCACGAAGCCTCAGAGCTGCAAGAGATCCCAAAGGGATTTCCCCCACCGCTCCCCAAATCTACCCCCATCTGCTCCTGACGCCTCTGGAGTCAGATATATAGTTCCTATTTCAACACGCCGGGCCCCGTGAAGGCTCGATAAATGCTTATTGATGGTGGTGCCCGTGATGAATTAACAGCCGAAGCTATAAAATTAAAGTTTCACACAAGGAGAGACCCTGGTGAGAAAGAAACTGCCACATAAAGTTTAAAATTTGTCAGAGTGACACGTGTTCACACACACACACACGAGCCCGTGGCAGAGACAGGACGACCGTTCTCCATCTCACGTGTTGCAGGGAATCACATGGGATTCAAGACACGCCCTTCTAGAATATTCCTGCCTCTGTGCACGGCGTGCTCAGCCCCGCCGGCCACGGTGTGCCTGGGCCTGGACCCAGCGTCTCGCCCACCTTCCTCCCTGCTGGGACCGCGGCCGGCCGACACAATTCCTGCCCCGAGAAGCACAGTGGCCCCACCAGTGGCGGATGAGGGTCCCCGATGGGCTCCAGTACCTGCAGAAACACACGCAGTTCTGAGGACGCTAAGACTTCACAAAGGACCTGCAGCATGAAGGAGCATTTTCAGCAAGACCGTGAAAGCTGGCAGGAAAAGCTAGCACGTGCGGCAGCCATGGGGAAACTGAGGACTCGGAGGCCGAGTGGGTGCCGGCCCGTCACTCGGGCCGCCCGGCCCCGCCCCAGCGCGGCGTGTTTCTGTGCACGAACGCTTAGAGTGCAGGTCTTTTCTAGAACCAGCGGGCAGCTGACCTTTTCCCTCCTCTGGACTACCCGCTTCTCCTCTAACTGCAGCATGGCCACGAAGCTCGCTCGGTCCCCGTCAACCCCCGTCCCCCCTGACGCTTAGAGCGAGCCCGGGGGGGCTGCGAGGTCAGGCCTGACCCCCGACACACACCCACCGCAGCCACAGAGCTGGCGGGAGAGCACTCGGAAGGGGCCCGGCAATCCCCGGAGCCAAACCAGAGAAGACCCTCTACAGGCTGGTCGGGGTCGTGCTGCACTTAAGAAAATCTCAGGCAGCTCGGAAAGGAAGAAAGCAGAGGAGGCCTTCCATAAAACAGGTCGGACTGTGTGCTGAGCTTGTAAAGGGGAGCGAGCCTGTGTGAGTAGCTCCCTTCCCGTCGGAGCTGGTCCCCGGAGCCCGGCTTCGCGCAGGGCTGCAAGCGTTCTGGTGTGGTGTGTGCAGGGGCCGAGGAGGGCCGGGTGGGCACAGAGCCGAGGTAGAAAGGGCAAAGGCCAGGAGCACCAGAGAAAGAGCCTTGGGAGGACACGTCCACCCCACGAGTCCCGCTGCAGCACTTTGGACAACGTAGCGGGCGGTCCCCCGGGAGAGCCCTGCCTCCTCCCCGCCTCCCTGTGTTCCAGGCTCTTCTCCCTTTTCCAGCCCTCGTTCCCTGTCCAGGCTCCAGGAAGCCCCTGTTTGTCCACCGTGCTGGTGGGTGGCCAGGCCCCTTGGAATCAGAAGGCAGGGAGGGGAGAGAGAACCTACGGGCAACAGACGCCTAGTGGCATCGCCCCGTGCCAGGCACTCTGCCAGTTCGAGCCCTTCCCGAGGGAAGGTCACAGCCGTCCGTCCGTGGCAGGAGAACACCCACCGCCCACTTGGCAACGCCCGCCGGCCCCTGCCCCGCCCGGGCCCGCCTTCCTGGCAGCCGAACGCACCTCGTGATGCTGCTCTGATCGTCCGTGTGGGTTCCCGCCCAGACGGGGTGTCTGGTCTTGTCGTGGCCGGGGTCTTCTGCACAAGGGGGACCTGGTACACTTTTATAGGAACCCGGTGGTTCCCCGGGGCCAGACTGTAATGCTGTCCAGATGCAGAAAAACAGAAGGGCCATTCAGAAACAACCGAAATATCAACAGGCTTTGAAAGCGGTCTGTTAGCACTTGCCGTAAGCACAATAAACAAAACAATGAAGCCATCAGAAAGCACCGAGAGACAGCCAGGCTTTAGGAACTTGGCTTTGATGACTTAGAAAAGCAAAGGAAGGGGGCAGAGCCAGTTCCCACTTGGGCCGAGGCTTGTTTGTGCTGCTTATCTGAAGTCGGAGCTCTCAGTCCTCACCACGATGAAAGAACCTAGAGGTCTCTCCTTCGCAGCTGGCCCCTGGGCAGCCTTCTTCTGCACGTGGTCAGTTTCTGCACGCGGCCCACAAAACTCACTCTATAAAGCCACTTGTGTCCCTTGAAAGGCCCTTGTTCCCTCTGTTCCCAGCATGGGAAACCATGTGCCCGAGCCCTAACCCGGGTGGGCGGGAGGGGGGCTGGCGGGAGGGGGCCACCCTGGCGCACAGTCTCGATGGGAGCGAGACGCCCCGTCCCTGTGGGGCAGAGCCGCCGGTACACAGGTTGGCTCTGCCCGAGGCCCCGCTGCTGAGACGTTTGTCCCTCTTTGGAGGGAGCGGTGGGGGGGGGGAAGTGTCACCTGAGCACCTGGCAGGCGCCACCCAGTCTTCCAGTGTGAGTTGCGGAGCTGGGGCTGTGCTGTCCTCCCCCCCCCCGGGGGGGAAACGAGGCCGCCTGCGCACCCCAGCCACTCGAGGTTGTTTCCCACCGCCTCCACGGCTCCGGCTGGGCAAACCCCCGCGGCGGGTGCCGGCCAACACGTCTATCGAATTACCTGCGGCGATTTAAGTGAGCTTAGCTGGTGTGGGTGCAGCCCTCCTGCATCTTGACTCTCAGTCAAGCAAAATAGGGGATTAACCCAAGGCGGGTGGGGGTCAGGCATGCCTGTCTGCAGGGTACATGGGGTGCCAGAGCCCATGTTCCTCACAGCAGAGAAAGAACCTGGGGGGCCCCGAGACACAGGCTCTAGCACTGCCCTGCGGTGGACCCCTGGTCAGTGTCCTGCGTCCCCCTCCGCAAGCACACGCCACCCAGCTGGCCAGTCTGCCCCATGGGCAGGTGACTCAGGAGCTACTCCTTCCTCCCTTCCCAATTGAGAAAGGGGGAGGAAAAACCACAGGTGTCATTAGAACAAAGGCACTAAACATACCTAGACCAGGAACTCTCCGGTCTCCGCTCCAGGCCTGAAGCTCGCGGTCTACTCGGTCGGCCGTAATCCTCTTCCCTCGCAGCAAAAACGCGAGCAGAATCCGCCGGTTCTGTCCGGACCCGGCAGTCGCCTTGGCACAGATTGTTGCCGATTCAGCAACCATGGGTAAAAATTCCATGTGGCGATCGCTGTCCTTTAATTAACCTCAAACATCTGAACAGGTGGGAATACGCTTGGGACCAGAGCCTCAGTTTCCCCAAATGCCTTCCCATCCCTGGATACAGCCCCTGGCACTGAAGCCCACCCCTCCGCTCCCGCCTCTCGGGGGCCGGGGCCGCAAACCCAGGAGGCTCAGCCGTGGGTGCCTTCCAGAGCGGCCCCCTTTCCACTGATGGGCCTCCCGCGGTGTAGACAGGACGTGGGTTTTTGGAGTCAGGGAAACCTGTGACTCAGACCCCATCTGCAGCCCGTGCGAGCTGCTCGCCTAGTGGCAGCCGATGCGCTGACTGCCGTAAGGACCGAAGGCGGCCGTGTCTGGCGAGGACCCGTGCTCAGAGTGTGTGCAATAACCACGAGCCACCTCACCGTCACCTCCACCCACAGCAGCTGTCAATCAATCCATCAGCACCGAGGGTTTGTTGGATGCCGGCTCCGCGCCCAGCGCCGTGGGAGTTCAAAGGATACCGATGCCTATGCCAGGTCGCTGCCTTGAGGGAGCTCCCAGGACAGTGGAGAAAGTGGGCAGGTCATTTGAGCAGAGAGAGGAGATGCTTCAGCCGGAAACACAGAGGGATGTCACTGCAGGGTGCGGCGTGGGTCTTCACCGTCACCCACTGGGTACCCCGACTTCCTGGCTGGATGACCTTGATCAAGGACTTAGCCCCTTTCGGTCTTGGTTTCCCTGCCTGTAAAATGAGGAAGATAACATTTGCCTCATAGGACTTTTGCAAGGATTATATTAAAGTAAATCACTAAATTACATTAATAATTATTAAATTAAATGACTATGGCCCTTATCGGCTGTATAACCTCACATGTGAACTGTGGATAATAATTGACCTACCTCACAGGGATGTTGTGCAGATTAAATCTGTTGATACGCAAAAAGCTTTTCAAATAGGGTTATGTACATGTTAGCTATTAGTATCCTCTAGAATGTAAGCTCCCCGGGGGAAGGATTCGGGTGTGTTTTATGCACAGATACATTCCCAGTAGAACAGGGCCCGGTACATAGTACATAAATATTACTCGAGCGAATGAATGAATTGTTGAATGCTACAGAAGGACAGAGCCATTCCAGGAAGGCTTCCCGGAGGAGGTGAGGCAGAAAGGGGCGGATGGGGAAGGGCACAGGCAGGAGAGAGCACAATGTCACGGGAAACCTCGAGCAATCTAGGACTTGTAGAATAAAAGTCCAAGTCGGGCAGAGGCGGGAGATGGAGGCTCTCTCTCCCAGATGGTCCGGTGATTGAGCACAACCTAGAAAACGTATGCAAAAGAAATGCAAACATTTGAAACAAACGGCTTCCACCAGCCCCTCCGGAGGCCTCCAGGTCTCTGGGCCTGATCCAAGAGAGCTCCATAAATAGAGTTTCCCATGAGCCCGTCACCTCCGGGGAGCGCCCCGGCACATGGGACCCTAACAGCACGTGTCTGCAACATTTCCAGCCCACTCGGAGAGCCAGGCAGCCATGCCTGTGACCTCTGACCCCATCAATCCCTGCAGGGGCTGGGGAAGCATTTACATCTTCAAAGGCCCTGGTAAATGTTAGCCAGCAGCCCCCTCCCCGCCCCGGCCCCCACCACCTCCCCTCCGGGCCACCGGGGGTCAGGGGCTAGGGTCACACCTGGCCGGGCCCTGTGTCTCACCCACAGAGTCAGCCCTCCCTGCCGCACCCCTTCCCCTCCCCACACACACTGGGGCCTGGAGCCGGCAGAGGAGGGGGCCCGTGGGCAAGGCCCAGGACACCGTCCAAGGGGTCTTCAGACACACGGGCCCCAACGGCGGCCACCCCAGGTGAGTCCTGCGCTCTGCATCGGGACGGGGACAGGACAGGCCCCGAGACCGGGGCCAGCTCGAGTGGCTGCCCCATCAGGCAGATTTCAGCGACCTCTCCCTGACCCCAGCAAGCCCCAGTCCTCCCTGGGGTCTGCTGCAGGCGGGGAGACCTGCTGACTTTCACCGGGCTCCTGTGACATGGAGGCTAACGAGAGCCCGGGGAGGAGGTTCGCTGTCCGAGCGCAGGGCAGCTCTCCTGCCTCGACTGCTCCGGCCAGCCCCGGAGCCCCGGGCCAGAACGCGTGGGGACGGGGCGCCCGGCCCAGAGAGGAGAAGGGACGCCCAGGCCCCCGGGACCACCAACCACACTGGCCACTGCCAGGGGCCCCACCTCTCAGACGGCTCTCGGGACATTGCGGCCTCCGCCCACAGCCGTGAGCAGGGCTGCGCTGCCGTGGGACAGGTGGGCAGGTAAGAGTACCCCCCCAGAGGCAGGGCCTTGCCATGGCAGAGCTGGGACGAGAACCCCAAAGGTGGTGGCTCTGAGCTGCCACCCCAGTCCTGTGCCCCTCTGGCGACTGTCACCAGCCAGCACTGGCAGAAGGGGCTGGGAAAGAAGCCCGGTGGCCCCCCAGGCCAGGCCTTCCTGCCCTCGCCCCGTCCCTGCCCTGTGGCAGAGCCCCCGCACCCCTCCCCGCGGGGGGCAGGCACAGGCGGGCTCAGCAGAAGCAGGGCTGTCGCCTCGGCTGTGCACCAGTCGTGAGCTGTGTGGCCTGGGAAAACCACGCTCCCTCTCCGTGCCTCGGTTTCCCCACCTGCGGAACAGAGTGGGGAGAAGGTCTCTGCGATCCATTCCAGCTGCACCCTCTCTGACTCCAAGGTTTCACTGCCTCCAGCCGCTTCCACCCACGACCAACCCCCCCCCCCCCCCCCGAAACCCTGCCAGATTCTTCTGCTCTTACCACAGGACTTTATAGCCAGGGGGATCATCCTGCCTAATCCCTTTATTTAAAAAATGGGACAGCGATTCCAGCTCCAGCGACAACCTAGAGTGGGATGCCTGAGGGCAGCGCCAGGTCTGGGACCCAGGTCTCCCAGCACTTAGCTCTCTCTGCTGCGCCAGCGCTGGCTCCCAGCCCCGGGAAGCCGCCACCTCCAAGCTGCAGACCGCATTCTTTGCCTGTGCCCGGGACCTGCCCGCCCACCGCCTGTGCTCTAACTGCCCCCAGGGCCACCTCCCTGTTGAGCAGATGCGCTGGCCGTCCCCAGTGAGGCCGGGCTTAGTCGGGAGGGCTCTGCACAGCTCTCCCGACTCTCCCCTCCCCCCAGAGCACCCCCAGCCGCCTCCCCTGTCCTGCTTGTCACTTCAGCTCTCCCCCCACCACGGTGAGCGTGCCGCCTCCCTGCCTCCTGTGCACACAGGCCGCCTGTGCACTGGTTCAGGGCCGGGCGCGGCGCCTGGCACCTGACACCCTCACCAGCCACGTGGTCTGCCCCATGCCTCACTTTCCCCTTCTATAAAGGGAGTTGCTACCCCAGCCAGGCAGCGCCAGGACTACCTCTGTAAATGCATGCAATTCCTTAAAACGCCGCCTGGCATGTAAAATACGTGTGTGTGTGTGTGTGTGTGTGTGTTATGCTCCGTGTATGTAAGTTCCTCTGAGTGCAAATATAATGATGTGTTTCCTGGTAACTTCTAGAACTGTGGTGATGTGGGTCACAACAGAGGCATTCAGAACTAGATAAACAGGGGTGGTGCAACGCTGGGGTGAACTGGCTTGTGACCCGAATGTCACCCTTCAGAGTGGTCGGGGGACCTGGGAAAGGCACAGCCTCTCCATCCAGGGCCTTCCCCAAACCACGATGTTCCCCTTAAAAACCCTAACTGCACTTCCAGTCTCCTGCCACCAGCGGAGGCCCCAGATCCCGTGGGTTCTCCTGCCCCCTCCCTCCCCCCACAGACAAAAGGCTTGCAGGTGATTGATGGTGACAGTGACCTACCACTGACCCCTTGACCCGTCCACTGCCGCCCATGGGGCTCAGCCCGCAGCCAGCACCGCCGTTTGAAATGCAGACGCCCCCGCCTGGCGGGTTTTCTTCTGCGTGGGAAGTGGGGCCTTTGATGAGAGCCCCTGAGTTCTCCCGGGAGTCTGGGTCCTGGAATCGCTGCAGGCAGCAGCCCACCCACTCGGCTGCCTTGGGCTGGCTCGGGGCAGGAGGGGAGACGGATCTGGGTTCAAATCCTGCCTTTTGAGCCCGTTTGCAAATGCTGTATTCCTCCCAGAACCTCAGACTCTTTATTGTGAAGACAGGTCATGAGGCGTATCCCAGACAACCGCGGGAATGATTGAATTTGATAATATTAATACAAATATGCATTTGGCACCATAGTGGCACATCGTAATCACCCAGTGAATGCTAGCTAGCCACGGTGAGGAGGAAGAGGAGGAGGAAGAGGTTATATTAATAACAACGGGAAGGCAAAGGGGTGTCCGTGAGGACCAGCTTTGGCTCTATTCCATCCCCCTTCTTCCTCTTATAATGACCTCTTTGATCTTCCTTCCCCTAAAATGGGGACATCCCAAGCATCGTCCTTTTTCCTTTTATATACACATACACACACATGCACACACATGCTGACACACACATGCGCACACATGCACACATATGCACATGCACACATGCATGTTTATATACATATGTACATGCACATGTGCACGTGCACGTACGCATGCATGTTTATATACATATGTGCACGCACATGTGCACACATATGTGCTCGCACGCACACATACACACACACCATCCTATCCACAGCTTTTTATTTAGCTTTCCCTCCGCCCAGAGCTGCTCTCGCTGACTCTCCGGGATAAGCCAGCCCATGGGCCCGTCTCCTTCTTGCTTCTCAGCACCGTTGGTCATTCAGGGTGTTTGCTGACTGGGCTCCCGTCCCCTACAGCTGAGCTGCCAGGGACTTGCTCTCCTTACAAAAAAAAATAAATAAAAAAAATAAATCTGTTTCCACTAAACCACTGAGCATGTCACATGTCATCATTTTAAAGCCACTTATTTACTCATTTTCTTCAGTTTATTTGCCTAGTCCTCAAAAGACATTTGGTTGATGTGACTTCCCGCAACTGCACATTGGGGCCGGGCTCGGAAGCATCAAGCCCCATGTGCTGGGAGACCCACCGCGGCCGGGCCACCGCCGGCTCGACACGGGCAGCACACGGAAAGCACGCGCAGCCCGCCGGGCCCCGCAACTCTAAGCAGACCTCGGTGAAGCGTGGCCGCCAAGGGCGGCTACCTGGAGAGGGGCCTGCATGGAGGTCTGAGGCTGGCTGCAGCCAACACAGCCGAGGAAGGCTCCGGCACCACGCGGGGACCCGAGGAGGACAGTCAGAGACACCAGCGTCATCATTCGTCATTTGCCCGAGGCCACTTACAGTGGGTGACGCTGTGCTTCCGAAGAGGGGCGGGTGACTGGGGCGAGCAGGACAGTAGAAGGGGTGCTTGCTTTGACAGAAAAGGTCTGGCCTCCCTCGAGGTTCCAGCCCTGCAGGCCATGCCTCTCTTCCCTCCCTGCCTCCCTCCCTCTCTCCCTCTCTCTCTCTCTTCCCTCCCTGCCTCCCTCCCTCTCTCTCTCTCTCTTCCTTCCCTGCCTCCCTCCCTCTCTTCCTCTCTCTTCCCTCCCTCTCTCCTGTCTCTCCTCTCCTCTCTTCCTCTCTCTTGGTATCTCTTTTTCCTCTCTCCTTTTCCCTCTTTCTCCTTCTCCCCCCCCTCAACCTCACTGCTGGGGACTTCAGTGACGGCAGAAAGCAGACTTCCTGTCCTCCGAATTGCAGGGGAATGCGGTCTGTTGGTGGGGCAGATGAGAGCCCCGAGGGGTGGGGAAAGAAAATGGCAACGCTGGGACAAGACGCCCTGTTCAGAGAGAGTCAACAAACACCTCCGAGACCAGGCCAGCCCTGGAGAGGCGAAGGCAGCAGCGAAGAAGAGATTTTTTTCCAGGCCTGGATTCCAGGAAGCTCGTGGGACAAAGAGAGTTTCCCTGCAAGAGCCCCCTGGGTGTGACCTTCTCCGCCTCCTGTTCCTACATGCCAGGGTGCTGGGGCCGGGCGACAGGGGCTTGGCCGGGAGGGGCTGTGGCGAGCTGGGAGAACAGATGGGCGTCAGACGCATCTAGCCCCCTTGGGCAGAGGGACGGGAAGAGGGGCAGAGGGAGCTTTCCTGTTGCAGGAGCCGCTGAGTTAAATTACAGGGGCTGGGAGGGGTGATTAACGGCCCGCATGGTTTTCTGCTTCCCAGCCATTACTCACTCCAAACCCGGGGCTTCTCGGTTACACAGGCCCGCGCAGGCCGACCATTTTTTCCATTGACTGAAAACACATTCTGACTGAAAACAAACTTTGGATCCCCGAGGCTTGGCAGGCCCTGGGTCCTTCTCCATATTTAATCAACGGGAAGCTAAACACTTTCAATCTGTGATGGCTCATTTGGACGGGGTCTCGGGGCTTTTGCTCCGTGCCAGATATAATAACTCTCCTCTCTCTTTTCTAAGGCCTATTTTATAATTTTGCTGTTTTTCAATGTCAAGCCCGTCTTTTGAAGAATTTTTATTGGATTTCCTGCTAGACTTCAACGAGGATTTTTCTTGCTTTGGCAGAAATATCAAGCAGAACAGGGGAAAAAAACTCAATCGTCATCTTGGAAAGTCGGGGGGCGGGAGGGGGGCGCCTTTGTCTGTTTGCACACGAGCAGGGCTCTGCAAGGCCGGAGCCCTCGTTGCCGGCTTCGGGGTGGGGGGGCCTCTAACTTCGGAGTCGTGGGTGGAGATTGACGTGGCGAGGCAGATGGATGTGGGAAGGGAGAGGAAGTGGGAGAGGATGGGAGAGGAGAGGCGTGGGGGGGGTGCTGGGGAAGGGAGGATTCTACTTGAGCCCGAGGGCAGGAGCCACGGCCCCTTCAGGGACAAGCCGCAGTGCCACCAGGCATGCCTGTTCACGGGCACTGCTGGGGCACCGAGAGACGGGGAGACAGCGCCCACTCGGGGGGCAGCGGGCAGACTGTCACCCAATAGCACAGGCCCCTGGGAGCTGGCGAAACCCCGAGAAGAGGCAGAAGGGCCACGTCTCGGGGGCTCCCACCCCACCAGCCACAGCCGTGTCCCTGCGCCTGCTCAAGGCAGTGTTAAAATCTTTCCTGTTTCTTCACAGAGATTATTCCCCAGAGGAAGCAGCTTGCCAGTGAGTGACAGCTTTTGTTTGCCCATGTTTTCCTCTCTTCCAAGACTCGACTTTCAAAATATACCAGGACGTTCCTCGTTCGACTTTCTTTTCTTTCTCGGGAGGGGCGGGAGTCTCTGCACGGTGGCATCCGCGGAACGGAAGTGGTTCCTCGGACCACTGGGGACAGAGGGGCCGAGAAACACCCCTCCCCCCCACGACTCCCCTTTTCTGTTTTATTTTCCTGTTTTGCCTTTCTGTTTTCATGCTGCGATGTTGCATAACCACACTTCGCACCTCCTTGGCCACTTCCCGCCTACCACCCTCGGCTTCACAGCGAGCACAACTTCTCGGCATGCCATCTCAGCTTTCTGTTCCCACAACCAGCCTTCGGGATAGACCTCGGGGCAGGTGCTGGAATTGCCATCTTAGAGGTGAGTGACCAAGACTCACGGGACAGGTGACCGGCCCACGCCTGGTGGGCAGGGAGTGGCCAAACCACGGTGTGAACCAAGCTGAGCTGCTTTTTCTACGAGATGCCCGATGTCTGCTGCAGGGAGCTCCCTGGCCCCTTCAGCAAGGCCCCTCCCCGTGGGGGGCGGAGGTCCCCAACGTGGATCCCCTGGAGCAGAAGACACTGAGACTGAGACATGGTGGCAACTCTCACCGCATCCACCAGTTGCAGAATGAGTTCTCTTCAGGCCAGACCACCGCCGGGCCAGGCTCCCGAGACACCTAAGCCACTGCTCATCCCTTCCGCCTCCGGTCGTGAAAAGCACTGAGACAGACCAGACCCACAGAAGAACTCCGGGAACCCCCCACGCAGGGCCCAGTCCTGGGCTGGGGTATTGAAGGATTCGGTGCAAGGAAAAGATGCCGTCCCCGCTCTGGAGGGGTTTGCAGTCTAGACGAGGAGGTGAGACCACTAGGTAGGGAATCCCGGAGTGTCGTAAGTGCAGCCTAAGAGATCGGCCGTCTACACCCCTGCCCTTCCAGTGAGGACACGGGACGGATCAGGAAGCCCGGCAGGGATGGGGCGATGCAGAACAGCATCCAACTTCGTGCTGACGGGTGAGGCCAGTGGCTGCAAGCCGGTCAGAGAAGCACACCTGCCCGGGGACAGGTTCAAGGAGAAATTAAAACTCGCAGCCTGTTGGGCGGCCCTTCCAACAGTCTGGAAAGCAGAGCCGCGGCCCGAAGCCAGGCGCACGGGCCTCTCAAGAAACAAGGCCTGATGCCGAGGAAAGTGGTCAAATGTGTATATTCCACAACGACAGGGTACGTCATGAATATTCATGAAACGGGGAAATCGCCGGCATTTGTGATGGGCTTTCATCCCTCCCCTTCCATTCCGTCATGGCGGGGAACTCAGTTTTAGGTATTTATGGCCTCCCCTTGGCCAAGAGGGGTCCAATCAGTTAGCAGGGGGTATAGGATTTTTTTTTTTAATTTCTTTTCTTTTTTTTTTTTTTTTTTTGAGACAGAGTCTCACTTTGTTGCCCAGGCTAGAGTGAGTGCCGTGGCGTCAGCCTAGCTCACAGCAACCTCAAACTCCTGGGCTCAAGCAATCCTCCTGCCTCAGCCTCCCAAGTAGCTGGGACTACAGGCATGCACCACCGTGCCTGGATATTTTTTTTTCTATACATGTATTAGTTGGCCAATTAATTTATTTCTATTTACAGTAGAGACGGGGTCTCGCTCTTGCTCAGGCTGGTTTCGATCTCCTGACCTCGAGCAATCCGCCCGCCTCGGCTACCAGAGTGAGGATTTTATTTTCAGTTCACACACCCATCCAGGTTGACCCTACTGAAGGGGGGAGACAGCGGTCCGGACACGTGCCAGGCTCTGAGGCCAGGCCGTGTGGCAACCGCTGCGGGTTCAGCCGGCCCAGCACCCTGGGGTCACCCTGCCCCCCAAACACTCCTCTCGCTGCTGCAGCCACCACTCCGTGGTCCGCAAAAGCTCCTGACTCCCGGACGCTCAGCCTGAATGGGCACCTGGGGCAGAATGTTCTCCGACCCTCGGGGATCCCAAGGGCAGGAACGCTGGGAAGGGGACCCCCCCACCCCCCTGTCCCTGGCCCCCTGCAGCACCCCTGTGGCTTGAGCACCTCTGTCAACCTTTGCCCTTGTTTCACTTTGTGCCTCAACTTACCCATTTTAGCCCTGCCCTCTTCCTTCTTAACCGAGACTGGGGCAAGGACAAACCAGAACCTCCACGTCTCAGAGAACGGGGCGTGTCACAGCTAATACTCAGTGGTGACCACAATTATGTCATTGTTGCTCTGCCCCCGAAAACAAAGCCGTCTGCCCTCGTGAACAGCCCTTTGTTCTCCTAAGAGCTCCCAACCGGAAGGGGAAACACATCCTCCCAAGGCTACCTACGAGCCTATGTCAGCAGCCCAGCCCTTCATCTTCCTCCCCTAAAGCAACACTCCCACTGCCCTGAACCTCAAGGCCCCAGGTTCCGAGAAAGGCCAAAAACACTCTTCTGGACTTGCTTTCCTCAAGGAAGGCAGCCCAGCCCATCCGCCTGGGAACCAGCAAGGGAACCAGGAAGGCAGCTTGCCCCCCCAGCCAGGTGGCCCCAGCCACCCCGCCCCGCCCTGGCATCCCTTCGGTTTGCAGCGTCTTCTTCCCGCCTTTCTTTGTTCCTCACCTCCTTCCTCTGCCATTTGAGGTTAAGAAGCATGCCACGGCTTTCCATAAATTACTTGGCAAGAGCGCATGACAAAAACAAAATGTAATTCAGATTAAAGTCACCCTCCAGCTGAAATGATAGTTTATGAAATAAATGGCAATGCTGCCCATCAACCTTGCTGGCAACCGGGTCCTCTCATATTAATCTTTCTCGGGGTGATTTAGGATCCACCTGGGTCCTCTGAGAAGATTCTCCCATCATTTCCTCCCCATCTCTCTGGATCAGGCCGCTGGGCTTGGCGCAGTTGACAAATTCCCCAAGTAATCCCTCAAAAGATTGGAGAAATGCTCTGAACGCTCCATTAAATTTATTTTCCATGCTTTAAGAGACCCAAAACTATGTCCAATAAATAAGCGTTCCCTGTGATTTACTGAAATGCTCCTCTGATTTAAAGTTATAGGGGGAAAAATATGGAGCCCTTGGGAGCCCAGGACCAGCCTTGCAAGTGAGACCAGATGTGAGATTTCTGCCCGGGGAGGGGAGCGGAGGGGAAAAACACAGCCCAACTGGTGGAGTTGCGAAAGTGACAATGTCTGAACCCCGGTCCTCGGCTTTAACATAAAAGGTCCCCAGGTGAGCATTCTTTCTCGCAGAATTTATTGTGGTTGTAGTTGGAGGGGGAACCATCAAAAGACTAATTCTGGCCCTTGTTTTGCAGAGCTCTTTTGATAAATATGATACTTAGAAATATGCCTCCCACTAGACAGAAAAGCCATATAGTTAAAATGAAGTAATCTGTCAGTAAACTCACTCGAATCAAAGCCAAATGAAACCTGTAAAAGGAGAAGGGGAAAAACTCCACTTAGAAACGCCGGGAGTCGAGCAGGGGAGAAGGTGGAGCTTAAGAATTGTCCTTTATTCAGATATTTTTATCTGCAGAGTTAAAAGCGGAGATTTATTTTTAAAGGGGGCTATTTATGTTCCAATCTCCAACAGATGGGTCTGTGTTCCTGCCTCTCGCATGCAGCTCGGGCTCGGCGAAAACAGCTTCTCTGCTGAGCTGAAACTTACCCAAAAGAAGGAGGAATAAAAAGTTTTGGAAGCAAATGTAACCTTTGGAGCTGCTTGGTAAATACAGGATCTGTTTACTACAGAGGCCCAGATGTGCAAAACCAGGAAACAAACAGGAAGAGGCAGACAAGAGCAGTTGTGATGACTAAGCTGGAAATGTACATGCATTATACATATATGGCATGTGTGTGTGCATGCGTGCATGTGCATGCGTGTGCGTGCATGTGTGTGCGTGCACATGCATGTGTGTGCGCCGTGTACTGATTCTCACAGGGCTGGAGAGCTTAGGCCAAGAAAGCTCCCAATGGGGAAGTGACATCGTCAATGGGTTGTCCCAAATAGTCCTATGTTTGGAGGCCACTTCTCTAATGGTCTATTTCTACCTGATAAATCACCTGTTTGGAAAGATGCCTTTCTAGGCTGGGTGTGGTGGCTCAAGCCTGTCATCTTAGCACCATCAGAGGCAGGAGGATCACTTGAGGCCAGGAATTCGAGACCAGCCTGAGCAAGAGTGAGACCGCATCTCTACAAAAAATACAAAAACTAGCTGGGCATGGTGGTGCATAACTGTAGTCCCAGCTACTCGGGAGGCTGAGGCAGGAGGATCACTTGAGCCCAGGAGTTTGAGGTTGCTGTGAGCTAGGCTGACGCCACGACACTCTAGCCTGGGTGACAGACTGAGCTGCTATCTCCAAAACAAACAAAAAAGATGCCTTTGTCATGTTAGCAATAGAAAATATCTAGAGTGGATCCTCGGTTGAAATTACCCCGAAGGTGTTCCTTGCTCGTCTCTACTCTGTACCTGCACCAAGAGAAGCCAAACTACAAGGCGTGGCCAGCGACCGGGCAAGCCACTCTGGAACCACGGGGCTCCCGAGCCCTCCAGAGTAGCCCAGCCATCCCGGGGACAAAGCCGCCCTCCTCGCTGGGGAGCAGGCGCCGGGCTGCGCGGCTCCCACGGGCCTCTTCCCAGGAAGAGCCTGTCTCGGTTGCGCCTGCCTCCAGGATCCCCACTCCTGCGTCCACAACAGTCAGCCTGGACAGTGGGGCGTCCCCACCACATCCTGGGGGGGGGGGCGGCAGAGGCACGAAGGCCTCCCTGCCCTTCATCCTGCGTCCGTCCATCCGTCCGCATCTGCCCCACCTGTGGTGTTGCAGCAACGTGTACAGCTAGTGCTACAGCTCTTGACCGGGGAAAAAACCGAGCGGCACACACAGTCGGAGAATATCGGAGAACAGCCTTTATTCTTCCACAGCAGGCTCAGCCCAGCAAGCGATACAGCTCCTTTCCCGTCTTCTGATCTTCCTTGTGCTCCTCCTGCTTTTATACCCTTAGTAGGACTTGAAAAGCGTCCAATCAACTACAAGCTTTAACATCCAATCAGCAACGAGCTTTAACATCCACCTGATGACAGGAGGCGGCTGAGCAGCGGGCACAGGCCGGACAGCGGACGCCAGTGTGCGGGGCCAGAGGCAGTGGCAGGTGGGCCCCTGGGGGTCCCCGGTGGCACACGGTAGGGCCCCGGCCCCAGGCGGCACACGGCCGCGTCCCGGGGCCTGACATTTTCCACATCAGTGGGACAGAAAGAGGAAGACCCCTGGGTGCGTCCATGCAGCCTCAGGCAAACGACAGCTGCTGGCGCCCCCTCCCTCCCCGGCGTTTGTGCCCGAGTGAGTCGAACCTAAATGAACACGGGGGAGAGGGAAGGCTGAGGAGGGGCCTCGGGAAGGGCGCTAAACAGCAGACGACCCCGGATCTACTCTGGCTCCGCGGTCAGGCTCCCGTGAGACCCAGGCTAGCGGCTTCACCAATGGGAGCCCCCATGTCTTCATCTCTGTGATGAAGGGTTGAACTGAACAGCCTCCTCCTCCTCCTCCTCCTCCTCCTCCTCCTCTTCCTCCAACTCCCAGAGACACCCCCTCCCCAGGCCCGAAGCCTCCCTCCCTCCCTCCGCGCCCCCGGGCTGCTCTGGACGGAGCTGCAGGGTGTGGAGTTTGAGCAGCACCTGTGTTTACACTGTACAATCTGCAGTTTACTGTAATAAAATCATTTAATACAGTCATAATTTTTTTGGCAAGGGGTTGTGTTTATGGTGAGCAAGACAGAGAGGGGATGATTGACTACGTCTGATTGAAACGGTAAATCAAAAACAAAGGCGGGAGGACATGAAGGGCACAAAGCCACAGGCAAATCCAATTTAAGTCTCAAGTTGGGTGTCTTTGTGGGCGCAACGGGGTCTGCTGGGTGAGCAGGGGCGGGGTGGGGGTGGGGGGGAGTCCCCGCTGGGGGAGGCACCGGATCCAACAGCTCACCCAGCAGGGCTGTCCTCCCGGGGCGGAGAAGTAAGGAAATACATGGTTTTGCCAGAACTAGTTTCCTTGGGCCTCCATCTTCAAAAGGATCCAGAAGAAGGGCTTAGGAATAAAGACGTGTGTGTGTGTGTGTGTGTGTGTGTGTGTGTGTGTGTGTGCACGCAAACAAATACACCTAGGTAGAATTTTGAGCAAGATCTAGAGGGACTTCCCAGAATCAAAACTATACCCCAACTACAGTGCCTGCAACTCCACCCCTAGCAAAGTTCACTTAAGGTCGCAAACACGTCTGACCTTGCACGGGACGTCCCTCCACCACTGAGCACCTGCTGCATGCTCGCCCGGCGCCAGGGCGGAAAGGTTATAAAGGAGTGTTCGCGCCACAAACGCTGAGTGAGCGCCTGCTCTGGGCCAGGTGCAGTCCTGGGCTCCAGGGACAGGACGGCGAAGAAAGAATCCCAGAACTGGGGGGCCGTGGGGATGGGTTGGGTGGACTCAAGACCAAACTCGCTTATTTCACGACCTGGCTTAGGGTGTGGTGTGGTAGAGACGACTACTGACCACGGAAGATTCCCGCCCACCCCGTAACACAGAGGGGTGTCATTTCTGGGGGATGGCTGCCCGGCCTGCAGTTTTCAGCCCCCACAGCCCAGCCCACCCCACCCCACGTGTCCACGCCAGCTCACCTGACTGGTTCTCCCCAGCGGAGCCTGAGCGAGAGGGTCGCGTGTCACGCCCAGACCAACGCGGTGTTGGGCACCCAGTGCGCTGCCTGCCCCTCCGCAGAGAGGGAGCTCGGAAGCCACGTGGTAAAGACGGTGGCGTCCCAAAGTGAAAGGAGCTAATCAAGGAGCCGCCCAACCAGAGACAACCTCAGCAGATTTTTCATGAGTGGAAAAAAACCACACTGGTTTTTTTGCATTGAGGCCGCAAGATTGCGGCACTGTTGGTTACACTGCTGTGGCGGGTAGTCTGTCTTACTACAGCTGGTTACTACTGCAGGCGGAGGACTCAGTTTCTAGACATTCCTATCGTAGACCAGGCTTCCCGGAGCACAGAGTCTGGGGCAGAGAGTCCCGGCGGGAGCTGTACGGAGGGGTGGCCTTGAGACCCACACCCGGGATGGAGGGAGGGCTGGGGAGGGGCAGGGCTGCAGTCACACTGGGGGCCAGCGCCGCGGGGCGCTCCGAAGCCAGGGGGCCTTCAGCAACAGCTTGCACTAAGACAAGGGCCCAGGCGTCCACGCCCCCGACCGACCAGTCATCGGATGCAAGCTGCCCCCGAGGAGGGGGCGGAACCCGTGGGGAAGCAGCTCCCGGAGCAGGAACCAGCCACGAGCCGTCTACGGCGGAGGGCGAGGAGCTCCCAGCCAGTCCGGAAGGGGCCCGTGGAGGGCAGAACACGGCGGCCGCCGTCCACCCACGGCGCCTCCAGGGTTTGCTTACACGTATAAATCATGCCATCTCGGAGCTGCTCCTGCAGGATTCCGGTTGGTCTCCCCTCCTAGGGAAATCAAAGTCCAGCCCCCACGGCTCCCAATGACGTGCACCATGTCCCTCCTCCACTGCTCACTCTACACTCACCCCCGCCCCACCCCACCCCCTCCGCTGCTGCTGGCCTGGGTGGCTTACTTGGTGGGGTGACCCAGGCCCCCGCCTTTGAGGGCCCTGGGTCCCTGGTCGCCATGCCCTTCTCGGGATATGGCTGCCGCACTTGTCCATTTCCCGTCAAAATTGGACAGGGGGGATGCAAGAGACACCCCAGTGACGATCTGCCGCGGGGAGATCTTACAGGCGAAAATGGCAAACTCGTGCCCAGAATATATACCAGTGCCGGACGAAAAGATGGCCACGCCTCTCGGGGTAGAAGAGGTAAGAAGGAATCGACCTGTCGCCTGTGGCTGGTGGCCTCCCGGAGGGACGGGCACGTCGTGTCGGGCTCCTCCCAGCGGTCAGTGTGGACTTTGCACAGCAGCAGTCGCAAGACCAGCCTCAGCGGGCCACACTCAGCCTCTGTCTCTGCCACCGCGGCAGCTCAGTTTATGTCCCCTCGTGCTGGCGCAGGGCGAAGGCAGGGAGCCACCCTGCCCTCTCGGCTGAGTGCTTCTCCCGTGCTGCACACTGTCTTTGACGTGAGGCCCAGGGTGACAGGTGACACTGGTTGTCCACTCCCACGGGTCTAGACACACATCTCTTCCACCAGGACCACCTGTCCCTCATCTTCCGGCATTTCTCCTTCTAGGCCTGCGACCAGCCTGCCCCGCCCTTCACCCAGCAGCGGTCAACATTCCCGCCATCGACCCCCTTCCCTTGCCACACGGAAGTCTCGCCCAGAGCTCCGCCCACTGCGGGGCGCTGGAGGTCAGCTGCCACGAACTCTGGGCTTGCACCCCACCCCCGTCAAGTTAACCCAACTGTGAGCCAAGCTCGGCTTTCTCCCCTGTCAGCAGGCCACGGAACGGCCCTCCCCATGTCCCACCGTGTGGCCACAGGGGAGAGCAGAGGGAGGGTCACCTGTGCAACACCAGCAGCTGGCCCGGTGCCCGAGCACCTGCCCGAGCAGCTTAGCCCCGTGCACCGGCACTGTGGCTCACACGCGTGTCCCACCCTTCCAACCCCGCCTTGCTGCTGGGCTCCTCCAGCCTTTGCCGTGGCTTGTCCCACAGAACCTCGCTTCTCGCTTCTCGTTTCTCCCGACTCTTTCCAGCCTTTTGATCCATTCTTTCATTGCCTATCACGGAAGTTCTGGAATTTCTACGTCTCTCAGTGCGGGCCTTCATTTCTCCAAGTTTCCAAGAATCACGCAAGCGGCATGCTAGCGCTGTCTTCCAGGGCCCTTGTCATGTGGTTCAATTATGAATAAGAGAGGAATGCTCCCATAGCAAAAAAGAAAAAAACAAAAGACGAAGAAGAAGAAAAGAAAAGAAAGACAACACACTCTCGTTCCTCATGTTCTATAGCCCTTGGTCCAGAATACGCCCCGGTCCCTAGAGGCGCGAGTCAGAGAGGTCTCGTGGCTCCCGTGGGGTACAACGCCTGTCCTCCCCTCTCCCGCAGCCCGGGGGCCGGCCATGGTGCCCTAGCCTCGCTCCAGAACCCTAGTGCTCCACGCTGGGAATCTCCTGCTGGGGAAAGGCAACTTTCCCCTTCCCGGGTCCCTCTAACAGCATGCAGGGCACGTGCCCAGGAAGCTGGGACTCTTGCACCCTGGACCTTCTGCGGAGCCATTTCCCGCTCAGGCTCTGCTCAAAGCGGGATGCCCTTCCGGGTCGCCAGGTAAGCGGATCAGAGCTGCGTTCTCAAGTACGAAACGCACTGACTCCGGAACCCTGCAGGGCCCGCTAAGCGTTGTCCTTATGTCACGGGGCAGAGATGGGGAGATGCACTAGTTCGTCCTGCACATGGAGGGCATGCCCCAGCGTGTGCCCCAGACCACTGGGCCCCTAGAAACCTCACTGACATGGAGGGCTCTTGAGTATCTGTAGGGTTTATCTGTCACCGTCTATCGCGCATGCGTCTCACCAACTTCTCCGCACACCTGCCGCTGCTTGTTCACCCCGGTGTCATTATCAGAATGCCGTCAACGCAGTGCGTGATAAAGTCATCGATACAGTGACATTCTGTGGAATGGCCAGATGGCCCGGGTCCCCTCGGACTATATTATGACAGAGGCAGAAAAGTTAACCCAGCCCTAGGCCAAGACATAAATGCACACCGTGACCCCTCCCACGTGGATGCAGCTGTCCGGCCCCCCTTCGCAGGTAGGCTGAGTGAGACGCACGCAGCAGCTGGTGGCCGTGCACCAGGCCACGCTGGCCGGTCTGGCAAAGCGACTGCAGTCGGGGCTCCCACCTGGTTTGGAGCTCCAGGTCCCATCTGGGTTTCGTGGGGAATGGTGACTTAAATGAGGCTAGGATGAAGACAATGACCCCTGAATCCTTTAAAAATGGCGCTTACATCTGCCACTTCCCTCCCTGCAGGGTGCAATGCCGTTTTTAGTTGCTATTTTGGCCAGGAGGTAGGGGGAGGATTCAGAGGGGCCGTTCCCATCCATTCGCCCTCACCCTACGTGCTAAGGAGCCACAGGTGTGGTCCCGCCAACTACGAAACCTACTCCAATTATCCACCCAGAGACCCTGGAAATGACCGTGGTGGCTCTGAGGGCCCACAGGACCCAGCATGAGCCAGACTTAGCCAGAGAGACCAGAGTGGTTCTTCAGTGCCTATGTCACTACTATCGTCTCCGACCTTGCGTCCCGAAATCCTTGCCAGGTCCGAGCATTCCCTTTTCCCCTTACTTAAGTAAGGGCACTCAAGTAAGTGGCCATATGTCCCCTTCTGGGGAAGGACTGAAGAAATCTTTGCCATTATATATTTGCTGTGACATTATAGGATCCTTTCTGCAGGAGGCTTGACCTCTTCTTCCTTCAACAGGTCCCGCATCTAAATACCGGCTCGGGTCTAGAAACTGGGCGAGGAATCACAACTCTTTATTAGGGCACCTGTGTGCTCAGTCTCCTGGGCATTCATCCTTAATTTATTTTGGTTGTTTGCATTGAGCAATGCCTGTGTTTGCTGTCCCTCTATCCTGCCCTTGGGGACCGTGCTCTCTAAGCATGTTCATAGCTCTCTGCAGGTCAGGGCCCTCTGGCCACCACCCTGACCTTGCACCTCTTGACAACTGTGCCTACCTTGCTTCTTACAATTAAGTGACATCACCTGGCCTCTCTTATTTGGGGATTCTACCATCCGTGTTGCGGTGATGAACTGAAATTCTGCAACAGCATCTCCTGTCGTCTGCCCTGGCCACAGGATACAGCCAGCGTGAGCTTCTCCACTAGGGGAAGGATTTAGTCCTCATCCCCTTGGTAAGTGGGGTGGGGCGGGGGTGGGGAAAGAGTCCTTAGACTCCTCAGGAACAGTCAGTGGTGGGTTTTCCAGCTGTCCACAGTAGATCCACTCTAGCACGCCGACTCTTTCGAGCCTTTGATCCATTCTTTCGTTGCCTGTCGTGGAAGCTCTGGAACTTCTACTTCTCTTAGTGTGGGCCTTCATTTCTCCAAGTTTCCAAGAATGACGCAAGCAGCGTGCTAGCGCTGCCTTCCAGGGCGCTTGTCATGTGGTTCAATTATGAAAAAGAGAGCAATGCTCCCATAGCAAAAAAGAAAAAAAAAAAAAAGAAGAAGAAGAAGAAGAAGAAAAGAAAGACATGTTCTACACCCCTTGGTCCAGAATACTCCCCACCCCAGGAGGTACGTGTCAGTGAGGTCTCCTGGCTCCTGTCGGGTACAAAAGCCTGTCCTCCTTCGAAGACCCAGCACTTTTCCGACCAGATTACGCTGTGACCGATCCCATGTCGTTGGGCTGGCGGCCAGGAGAGGAAGCGCAGTTAAACACAGAGGGGGATACGCCCTGTCTTGCAAAGCAGAGGCCCCTGTTGTCTTCAAGGCACGGGGCTGTGGCCGTTGACGGGGAGCGCTGGGCTGCACCTGCAGGCCCGGAGGACGCAGGGCAATCTGGAGGTCCAGTATTTTTAGTGTGTCAACCCAGATGTCCCCACTCCAAGCCTCACAGCCCAGGTGTCCCCAGTTGGGGCTGTACCTGGGCTTGGCTGGGGTTCTCTGGAGTCCCGCTACCCTCATGATGAGTCCCGGGCCGGATCCACGCCTTTCTCTGCCCTCCGGCTTCACGCCATAAGAGCCTCTTTTCCTGCTTCCAAGCAGGCCCTCGGTGTGGAGCTGGCTACAGTTAATATGAATAATTATCCTCGGGCTTCACTGTCTTTCTCCACGGCGTCAGCAGCTACGTGTCCTCAATCTGTGTGAGTCCTACCACCCCAAACCCCTCAAACACCTGAGACACTACATAGCACCTGCCAGGACGTTCCCTCCCACCGATACCCGTCCCACCCCCCACCAGGGAAAGCTTCGCGCGTGGGCTGCGGCGGCCCGCCGGGTTCACCAGCACTTCCCCTGCCCCAGGGACGGGGCCTCGGTGCTCGCAGGCTGGCGGCTGATCCAGCCCTCGGATCCCCCTCTCTTCCCAAATTTAGGTCCATTCCCCAGAAAGAGGAACTTGGACACCGTCTGTCTGCAGGTGTCTTACTGAGAAGTGTTCTTGAGAAGGGGTGAAGGGAGCAGGACTGGTTAGAAGTCGGAGTTCGGTGGCAGGGCAGCGGCAACGGCGGCCTTGGCCAATCCCACAGAGAGTTCCGGGGCTGGGGTGACCTTCAGGGACATCCCACATTGAGACAGGGGACCAGAGCCTCATATGCCACCTGGCCCCGCCAGCCCCTGGATGCCAGCTACCCTGGGGGGGAGGGATGACAACCTCGGGTGAGGCACCTCCCTCCGGTGCCAGCAACGCCTGGGGGGACCGAGCCATGTGCCATCAGCAGCCGGGGAAATGGGAGCCTTTGTGCCCAGGGGCATCCGGGCCCTTCACAGTGACATTTAACTACGGCCCTCAAACTTGCAAAATTGTAAAAGTTTGTGAAACTTCCATAGAAAACTTTTGGCCCGTGTCCCCAAGCAACGGTGTGTGACACCTGAACAAGGAGAGGTCGGTTCACAGACCACGTTGACTCACGTGGGCCATCGCCTCCTGGACATGATTGCCATGTGGAAGGGGTCAGGGGTGCATGCTTCACGCCACTTTCCACGTTGCTATAGACTGAATGTTTGTGCCCCCCCCAAAAAAAAAAAACTCATGCATTGAAACCTAATCCCCAGCCTGATGGCAAAGCTGCACCGGACAGTGAATCTGTGGGCACCTTGATCTTGGACTCCCCCGCCTCCAGGACTGCGAGAAACCAATGTCTATAGTTTAAGCCACCCAGTCCATGGCATTTTTGTTATAGCAGCACTGACAGACCGAGCCACGTGCACAGCACATTTGTCCGTGGAAACGATGCTTTCTCACTGGCTCTCAACCTCAAATCAGCACCTAAGCTGGTGTGGTCAGATATTTACCAAACATTTGCAGAGCATTTTTAAAATATGTCCATCTGCCCAGCTGCCCATCCACCATGGAGCAAGGCAGGGAATCAGAAGAGCCGCTAGGAGAAATGTCGTCGTTGGGTGAACAAGTCACTCTTGCAATACGCATGCACCCCTACACTCCACATCAGAAGCGAGAGGAGGGTGTGCCCTGGATAGGAAGAGAGAGGATTGTACTTGTTGAGTGTCTTTTATGTGACAAGCGCTATACTATATTAGGCCCTTTAAATACACTATTTCAGACCAGGCCTGGTGGTTCATGCCTGTAACCCCAGCACTTTGGGAGACTGAGACAGGAGGATCACTTGAGGCCAGGAGTTCAAGTCCAACCTCAGCAACATAGTGAGCTCCCATCTCTGCAAGAATACAAAAATTAGCTAGGAGTGATGGCGTATACCTGCAGTCCCAGCTACTCGGGAGGCTGAGGCAGGAGGATCGCTTGAACCCAGGAGTTTGAGGTTGCTGTGAGCTAGGCTGGCGCCACGGCACTCTAGCCCAGATGACAGAGCAAGACCCTGTCTCAAAAATAAAATAAATATACTATTTCAGTCAAACTGCACAACTTCATTAAGAAGGCATGACCTTTCTGAGGCAGAGAAAACTAAGGCTCAGAGTAGCTAATGACTTTGTCCAAGGTCGCAGGCTAGTAAGCAGAAGGGCTGACGTTGAATGCAGGTCTGTCTTACTCTGAAGCCCATTCTCTGTCCTCATGCAAAATTCCCCAGACAGCTGCACTCTTTAGCAGTAACTGCTATTGCCTCCATTCTCCCCACGCCTGGGCTCCAGGAAGCCACCCTGAGCCACCTGGGATGGGTGCAGAGCTGTCCATAGCAGCTGAGGTGCACTTCTAGTTTCTTTCTGCTTTAAAGGGGAAATTCTTCATTAGTTATCCAATTATATTTGCAGTAAAAAAAAAAAAAAAAAGGCTGAGAGCTCCACAAAATCCCAAAATAGCCCCTACAGTAACTGAAGTGTAAGACCCAGAGTTTTCTAACGCTATAGACCAGAGGACTCAAGCACGCTGAACTTGAAGAGTCCCAAAGCAGAATGGCCTTCCAGATAACAGGAAAGTCTCTTTCATTAAGAAATGTAACTTTTTATTAAGTTGCCTGCAATTTCCACACATACTCTTATATATCCTTAAATAGGGGCGAAAAATTATAGAACATTAATTAATGTTTGTTTTACAGTAACGACTCCCAGGGCTGCTGAGCCAACTGCTCCCAGGCTGCTGTGTGTTGGAGCTCCCGTGTCAACTCTTTATAGTTTTTCTGCCACCAACCCCCCCCCCCACTTAATGTTGGTCACTTCTCCCTGCTGTCCGTGGCTCTGTCTGTACCAGCCTCTAATTTGCTATTTCTAAATACAATGGGCTTGAAAACAAAACAAGCAGCTGTACTTTGTGTTAGAGAATCACTACCAGATTCCAGCAAGGGTCTGAGGGTCCCTTCTTTAACAAATCACAAAGCTTAAGTGCATTTATTCACTCAACGCTAGTTTATCAAGCGCGTGCTATGTGCCACTATGTGATGGGACACAGCAGGAAACAAAATACACATAAAATCCCTTCCTTCACAGACTGTACATTCTGCTGGGACCAAGGAGAATTGGAGGCATGTATTACAATACATATATAAAGGCTATTTTTGCTAATTTACTAGCTTAGCTCCCTGCTGTGTTCCGCGTGGGTGGGGCTGGGAGTTGGGTTCCTCACCGGCGGTAGTTACTGCCCCTCCAGCAGAAAGGACATCTTTTCTGCGGTACTATTAATGACACTAAGCTGATAGAGAATTGTTCGTTCTGTAATTCTGACACACCGTGGATTAAATAGGCTTTAGTGGGCTGGCCTGAGAACCCCAGCCACCATCTGTACCTCTGTTTCTACAGGAAAATATATTCCAAGTTCCAGACAACTGACTTCCAACTGAACTTTTGGAACAGAGCTCATTTGTAAGCTTAGGACTGCCTGTGTTTCTCTGTAATGCTCCAGGTGACCAGGGAGTATTTTACCTGAGGGTTAGAAACAAGATGACTGGGTGGTAGCCAGCCCCCGCTTACTCCACTCGGTGCCTTGGGTGAGTAGCTGGTTCTCTCTGAGCTTCAGTTCAGAGATTGTGTTAGGTGTTCTGCCGTTCAAACAAATTTTTTTTTTGAAGAACACTATTTAAAAGAGTCAATATATACTTCTCAGGCCGGGCGCGGTGGCTCACCCCTGTGATCCTAGCACTCTGAGAGGCCGAGGCGGGTGGATTGCTGGAGGTCAGGAGTTCAAACCCAGCCTGAACAAGAGCGAGACCCCGTCTCTACTATAAATAGAAAGAAATTAATTGGCCAACTAATATATATAGAAAAAATTAGCCAGGCATGGTGGCGCATGCCTGTAGTCCCAGCTACTGGGGAGGCTAAGGCAGAAGGATCGCTTGAGCCCAGGAGTTTGAGGTTGCTGTGAGCGAGGCTGACGCCACAGCACTCACTCTAGCCTGGGCAACAAAGCGAGACTCGGTCTCAAAAAAAATACACACTTCTCAGATGAATGAATAAATAAGTAAATAAAATGAGTGAACGAGGAAACTTCCCTGAGGGTCCCAATGCACCTTGGGTGGTGTTGGGAAATGGACATTTGATCCAGGTCTGTTTTCTCTTTCTCACCTCAGCTTCTGACCCAAAGTTCAAACATGAGTGAAAAAAACCACGAGATCGTCCTCACTCCTGGGGATCCCAGCTGAGGATCTGGGCTTCGGCAGGACCGGAAAGAAGGGGTTGCTGGCACGAGTCGGCCTGACGGATGATCGGGGCTGGGAGAGGGTGGCCGGACCGGGCGGCGCTTGGTTGAAGAGGAAGAGAAAGTGGCACTTGAGCAGATCAACCCAGAAACTAGCTTCACAAACAATCGCTCCGCCTCCCCTCAGGGCCAAGCCCGTTCCATCCTGTCCTGTAAGGAAGGCTGCATTCTTCCCCCCACTTCCGGGGAGGGGGCTCCAGGCATGGGGCACTTCAACACCCAGCTGCCACCACAGCCCCCAACCTGCATCTCAAGGTCACATCCTGCTAGGGTGGTCTTTTTGTTGTTGTTGTTGTTGAGACAGAGTCTCACTGTTTCCCAGGCTAGAGTGAGTGCCATAGCGTCAGCCTAGCTCACAGCAACCTCAAACTCCTGGGCTCAAGCAATCCTCCTGCCTCAGCCTCCCGAGTAGCTGGGACTACAGGCATGCGCCAAGCATGCCCGGCTCATTTTTTCTATATATTTTTAGTTGGCCAATTAATTTCTTTCTATTTATAGTAGAGACGGGGTCTCGCTCTTGCTCAGGCTGGTTTCGAACTCCTGACCTGGAGCAATCCGCCCGCCTCGGCCTCCCAGAGTGCTGGGATCACTGGCGTGAGCCACCACACCTGACCCATAGGGTGGTCTTCCTCCCAGGTCCCTCCTCTCCAGAAACCCCCACCTCCACCACTGCCCACCTTCGCTCCTGCCCGCCCTTCCCCAAGGAAGGGTGCTGGGGGGAAAGGCCGAGCCCCAAAGTCTCCCCTCGTGCAGACAGCATTAATGGGAAACTCGGAGAGGAAACTCCAGGAGACCCGCGGGCTGTCACCACCAGCGCGGGGAGGGAAGATTTATGTGGAAGACCAGGATGTGAACAGAGCCATGAATCATCCTTTGCGGCCAAGGTAAATTGGATGCAGAAACGCGGGCGCCAGGGAGGCAGGAACCGGGCTTGGCTGCGACCCTCACAGCACCTGGGGCCAGAGACGCTCCCTTCAATTCCTCAAACTACAAAACCGTGCTGGCCCTGCGACTCTCCTAGGCTTTCTCGAATAAGAAAAACTGATGTGTGGGCTGAGTACTTCTTGTGCCCGGCGTCTTGTCACATTAACTCATTTAGCCTTCCAGAACCATGTAAGGTCAGTACTATAACTCTCCCCATGTCAGGGAGGAGTAAACTGAGGCACGAAGAGGGTGAGTGACTTGTCCAAGGTCACGCGGCTAAGAAGTAGCCGAGCGGAGAGGAGCGTGTTTTCCTCCACACGACACGCTGCACACACTGCAGCACACGGGTACACAGGACGCCTGGGAGTGAGGGACGGTGGCACGTCCGTCCCCGCTCCCTAGAAAAGGACACTTCCAAGCTCCCCCAAGTGACACCTGCCAGCGTCAAGAGTAAGACCACAGGGACTTTCATAAACAGGAAACTGGCCCCTCAAGGTCACACCAAAGGGACTCAATCCTTTCCTGGGTTCCCGGCAGCCCAGACAAGGTTCCAAGTGTTCCAAGGTCCCAAGCCCAACAGTGTTCTGACTGGTTTTTTTTTGTCTTTAAAGTTTTCAGGGGTAACCACTGTAAAAACTGTGGTGCGTTTCCTTCCTCCTTTTTCTATGCACCCGTAAATAGAGCCATGGATCTGTAGAGATGCATTTTTATAGCCCGCCTTATTCACTTGACGTTACCTCGTGACCATTTTCCTTCTCTCTGGCAGGGGCGAGATGCGGCAGTTCAGAGCAGAGGCCGAACCGCCAGGAGCCTGGGTTCAAGGCTTTGCTCCACCACCCTGCGACCTGCCTGTCCATTCGCTGGGCCTTGGCAGTTCTGTTCAATGTTGGTTTGTTTTCAATTCTTTTGCAACTCTTTGGAGGTGTGAGTGACAGATTGGACTGGTATAATGGTATAAAATATGCTTTTGAAAATTGACAAGTAAGGGGGAAGAAGCAGACATCCACACTGCCTTTCCTGTGTGGACTGTATGTCAAGCTATTGACACGCTTCTTTTTTTTTTTTTTAATAATTGAGACGGGGTCTTGCTGTGTTGCCCAGGCCAGAGTGCAGCGGCTCTTAAACAGGCGAGAGCCCACCACCGAGCGACTCGGGAGTTTTGACCTGCTCCGTTTCCTACCTGGGCTGGGTCACACCTCCTAAGACAACCTGGTGGTGCCCCACTCCGGGGAGGTCACCATATTGATGTCGCGAGCTTAGCCCAGACACCTGATCGGCATTAGCGCACGGCAGCCCAGAGCTCCTGGGCTCAAGCGATCCCCCTGCCTCAGCCTCCCGAGTAGCTGGGACCACAGGTGCCACCATGTCCTGCAAAAGATCTTCTTTATAGAAGAATTTCAACTGTAAGTACAGAACGGATGATAAAATTGGAAAGTCACCATTTGGCAACTCCTATTCCAGTGCATTTAATAACATGTTCCCCACGTGCGCCCTGACTCTGAGCGGAAGTACATCTCTACCAACAGTCTGTCCCCATGACTGGGGCGACTTAGAATTTCTCTCTAACGTCCCTCACTTCCTTCCGAACCTTCGCCAGCAGCTCTTGAAGTCCGTGTTGCTGCCGGCCTGTCCCAGACGATCTAGGCTCTTTCTCTCATGCTCTCAAAATCCTTTCACTGCCTGGTCCCAAAGCCACCCCCTACAGTTTAGGTTTTGCTACAGCCGCACCCCACTTTCCGGGTGACAAAATCCGCATTCGTTTTCTCTGTTCGAGAAACCACTACAAAGTTAGCAGCTTCAGACAACACCCACTGATCATCTCACAGGCCCGTGGGTCAGAAGTCCGGCATGGTGTGGCCGGGCTTCCTGCTCGGGCTGCCCCACGTCTGAAACCAAGGCGCTGGCCGGCTGGCTGGGTGGCTGCCTTCTCATCTGGAGCTCGAGTCCTCTTCCAAGCTCATGCCTGTATTGGCAGGATCGAGCTCCTTGCGGTTGTAGGACTCGAGTCCCTGTTTCCTTCCTGGCTGCTGGCCAGGGACAGCTCTCGGGTCCTGGCCCCAGGGCCACCTCCACCTCAACAACAGAGAACCTTCTCACACTCCAAGCCTCTCCGATGTCCCTTTCTTTCCCAGCAGCTGGAGGGAATACTCAGCTTTTCAGGGGCCCTCAGGATTAGGTTAGGCCCAGCTAAATAAGTTCCCAATTTTAAGGTCTTCTTACTGATAACCTTAGTTACACTGCAAACTCTTCTGCCACATGCCACGACACGCTCACAGGGGTAACGTCGGGGTGGGTGGGGGTCATGGGAGCCTTGCCGATGACACCCCCCCGACAGAAGGGCCACCCACCCTTCCGAGACGGCCCCTCCTCCGTGTAATGTTCCAGCTTCTTCCCACCATCCTGTCCCCCATTTCCTGGACAAGGAGGTTTCCATCTTGGGTTTGGGAGGGTTGTTTTCCTTCCTTGTTCGTTTGGAGGAAAAAAAGGAATTTACCAACAAGGGGGAAATATTTTCCTCTAAATTTTTCATATTCCCTTTGGCCTCCTTCTATGATGGGGCTCGGAGAAGCGGCAGGAGGCAGCCCCCCCTGGTCTGAGCCACCAGGCGCGGTGGCTGAGAGCTGCTCTGAAGCCAGATCGATCGGGTGTGAACCCCAGCTCTGCTGGTGGCCAGCGTGGCTTCGGACAAGTTGTTTATCTTTCTTGTGCCTCGGTCTCCTAGTTTATAACATGGGGATAATAGCAGTCCCCGAGACACAGGGCTTTTGTGAGGCATGGGTTAGTGGATATCCACGAGGTCTTTAGAACCGTGCCTGGCACATGGTCAGCGCTAAGTAAGTGTCACCTGTTAACATCCGTAAACGTGAGCAATAATGGCGGGCACGTTATCGGGTTGTTATGGACATTAAACGAGCTCCTCTACTGAAATACTCACTTCAGCCCCGAGCCGGGCACAGGGTAAATGTTCACTGACGAGAGCTGCTGGGAAGCTGACCTGAGGGCTTCAGGGCCGGTGGACCAGCGCAGACAGCCCTTAGCATCTGGAAGCCAGAGAACCAGCAGGAAACCCGGCAAAGTCTCCCTGTTAGCCCCAAGGTCAAGTCCAGACACCTTAGGGCCGGGGTCCTCAAGCTACGGCCCGTGGGCCACATGCGCCCCGCCGAGGACATTTATCCGGCCCGCAGGGTGTTTCTGCCGCCGCTGCCTGTCCTGCTTAGCTGCCGACTGGTCCCGGGCCCACAGCGCGCACGTGTGGGATGTGCCCCGCGCTCTCCAACGGTCTGGGGGACAGTGAGCCAGCCCCCCTGTTTGAAAAGTTTGAGGACCCCTGCGGGAGTTGTGGAAGGCAGCGTGGAATCTACACCAGGTCTCTTCCAACCCTTCACGTTCTCTGCTCGCTCCCATTGGAGTCTTCCTGTGGCCACTTGACTGTCATCTGGAGGCTGCTCAGGTTCCAGCCTGCCTGTCCCGTGCACCCTCTGCCGGGGAGGGGCGCTCTCCCTCCCTCCCCAGCCCTGACCTTGGCCCCATTCCTTGTCACCAGTCAGAGGCAGATGGAAAGGAACTTCCTCCAGGAGGTCACCCTTGGCCACACACACACACACACACACACACACACACACACACACACGACACGCACACGCCCTTCCAGGCACGCTGTCCCTGCTTAGGTCTGCCTGGAGCCCCATCTCCTCCCCCATCAACACCCTCAAACCTCAAACTTCTCCCTCCCCGGCCGTCAGCCTGCACTGCAACAGTCCGCTCTATGAGGACGAGCTGGAGGCCTCGGACCCCAGCACGTACCTTAGTCCTTCTTTGCCGAAGGACAGGAAGGACGTTAGCATGAGCCTCAGAAGACGGGGTTCCGGTCCCGGGCTGGACTCTCCCTGGCTGTGTTCTGTGGGCCGGCCATTCCCCTTTCCAGGCCTCGGCGGCTGCATCTGAGAAAGAAAGATTTGGACTTTGTGGTCACTAACGCCATGGCCTGGGGCGCCAGGGTCTACCTGGAGTGCGACCAATAGCCCCCGAGCCGCTGCTCTGCCTTGGCCCCGACGTGACACGGGATCACTTATTTTCGTGATCCCCTGTGTTATGTGTGTGCACATGTGCATTTGTGTGTGTGTGCGTTGTGTGTTATGTGTGTACGTATGTATGTATGCATGTGTGGCCTAAGAAAGGTGGGCGGCACTTCTGCCCAGCGCCCCCAGACCCGGCGTGCTCTGTGCTCACCCGGGGTTCATTTAAGAACTTCCGTGTCCAGACCTGACCAGGGAAGTCATGGGGTCGTAAAAAGCGGCAGGCTTGTCCCAAGCGGTCTAAAAGGAACCGGGGGCGGGGACAGGGACCACAGGGAGAGCTGGCAGAGGGAGGACAGGAAAAGGTGCCCGGGCGCTGAAGGTAGGGTGTGCCGTGTGTTGACCGGGACAGGGCAGGCTCCACGGGGACGCGCCCCCTCCCCAGAAGCCTGGCTCCAGCAATGCAGACATTTCGCATGCTAAATATCAAAAAGGTTCTCGGTAACGAATGTACTTCCTGGCAGCGCTCAGATCTGCCTCCTTTGCCTGCGAGAGGGCTTCAGAGCCCACGGGGTGCTGGGGTGAAGTGGGCGCTTGTGTGAAGGTTACTTGCGGGGCGACAGGGCCCCTGGCTGCCGCGTGCAGCACCCCATGGAGAAGGCTCCAGTCCCCGCACCCCCTCCTGCGCCCCAGGAGCCCCGGCCACACGCTGGTGGGACTGGTTCTGCAGGAATCTGTGAAACCTTAGTCCCCGGCAGGGTGGGATGCCCCACCCCCCTGTTCTTTTCCCACTCCTTTGCAGAAGCAAGGCCTCCTCCGTTACACATATTGATTCTGACAGCTCAAATTAATATGTCAGATGCTGTGATCCTCGCTGGCGACAGGCCTTTTGACCCTATCAGTGCAATCTGCTTCCCTGATTGAAAATCTCTGTGCCTCAAATTGATTCAGAGTTTTATAAACATCCTGCAGCCACGATCCAAGGAAGCCACCGGTGAACAACCTGGGAGAACTTAATTTGCCTGCCTCTGCCCGGGCCCCCGCAACCGTGGGGGCAGCAAGGCACGGCACGCCAAGGGATTAAAAGGAAAGCCTAACCTGGCCGGCTGAGAGTTCAGGGGATGCCCAACTGAGCTGTGCACACACACACACACACACACACACACACACCCCGCCTGCACCCTACAATGCTATTGGAGTGGCATGATGGGAAGGGGCCTATTAGGCACCAGAAAGCTTGGGTTGTCTGGCTCTGCCACCCACTTGCTGTGTAACCTTGGAAAAGTGTCTTAACCTCTCTGAGACTTGGTTTTCTCTTTATAAAATGACAATAATAATAGCCACTCTGCTTAATTCAACAGGACTGCGGTAAGGATGAAGTGAGATGCGTTCTCAAAGCTCTGATGAAATGCAGGGAATTGTGACTGGTCATTATAATGCACGGAGGAGACGGATGAACAAAATGTTGGTCATCATAGATGCTGAGAGTTGAGTACATGGAGATTCACTTTGCTCTTCTCTCTCATTTCCTGTATGTTTGCAATCTTCCAAAGTTAATTTTTTAAACAATATACATCAAGCCATAAAGTCCATCAGCCTTACAAGTGTGTATGTATGTGTATGTGTGTATGTGAGTATGTACATGTGTATGTACACGTGTATGTGTATTGTGTTGTGTGTATATGTGTGCATGCATGTGTATGTTGTGCATGTGTGTATGTGTGTGGGTGTGCTGTGTGTGTGTGCAGATGTGTTCTGTGTGTGCACATGTGCATTTGTGTGTATGTGTGTTATATGTGCATGTATGTATGCATGTGTGTGCTGTGTGTAGGTGTGTTATATGTGTGTGCTTGTGTGTGCACATGCGCACGTGTGTATGTGTGTGTATGTGTGTTGTGTGTATGTACATGTGTATGTAGGTGTGTGCGCATAGGTGTGTGTGTATATGTGTGTGTGTGTGCGTGTGTATGTAGGTGTGTGTTGTGTGTATGTGTGTGTTGTGTGTATGTTCATGTGTATATACGTATGTGTTGTGTGCATAGGTGTGTGTGTATGTGTGTTGTGTGTATGTGCGTGTGTATGTAGGTGTGTGTTGTGTGCGTGTGTGTATGTGTATGTATTATGTGTGTATTTGCGTATGTGTGTAGGTGTGTGTTGTGTGTATGCGTGTGTGTAGGTGTGTGTTGTGTGTATGTGTTGTGTGTATGTGCGTGTGTATGTAGGTGTGTGTTGTGTGTGTGTGTTGTGTGTATTTGCGTATGTGTGTAGGTGTGTGTTGTGTGTGTGTAGGTGTGTGTGTGTAGGTGTGTGTTGTGTGTGTGTGTTGTGTGTATGTGCGTGTGTATGTATGTGTGTGCTGTGTGCGTAGGTGCGTCTGTGTACCCCCCACACGAGAAGGGACAGTTCCCTGCGCAGGGCCACAGCGAGAAGAGGCAGGCTCTGCTCGGCGCAGGGACGGCCTGGCGGGGGCAGTGACGGGGTGCGGGGGCGTGGGGAGGGTCAGAGGGCACTTTCTCGGTGGGGGTGATGAGGAAGGGGCGAGGAGGGGGAGGAAGAGGCGAGGAGGGGAGGGAGGCCGGGACTCTGCGTGCAGCGAGAGGCAGCGAGACCCCAGCCCCGGGCACGCCTGCAGCAGCCCACTCTGGGCCCGGACCCGTCTCCACCCACAAGGGGCAGCGTGCCGATCTCAGCTCCTCACGGTGGGGCCGACGGCCAAGAACGGCCTGAGTCGGCCCCTGCCCCCTGAGGCAGGCACCCCCTGGCCGGCCACCTCCCTGAGCTCCGGCAGCCGGACGCAGCCTCCCCCGCCCGCTGCTTCCCAGCTGGGGCCTCCCTGAGCGCGGGCGCGGGCACTGCCTGCTCACCACAGGCTGTCTCCGAAGCCGCACGCGGTCGCGCCCCCACTGCCACCTGTCTGGCGGCCCTCGTGCCCCAGCCCTCCCTACCTGGCCCAGGTGTGCTCGGCCTGGGGCCTGAGATCCCGGCCCCCACTCAGCCAGTCGAGTGACCCAGTGACCAGGGCCAGCTCCTTAATCTTACTGCGGGCTCGGAGTCCTCATCTAAAAAACAGAGATAATACCCGCATTTACCCCCCAGGCTGTGCTGAGGGTCAGCCGAGCTGAGGTGGGTGTCTGACACACCGCATTCGTAATAAACAAACGCCCTGCGTGTCTGTCAGCTGCCGTCATCGCCTTCGTCCCTGTCACCACCGGCTAGGAACCTTTGCTTCTGCTTCCGAAAAAGAAAACCGATCTTCTCCTTCCCTCCGTCCGAGCTGAGCTGACTCACCTGTTCGTTTCCCAGGCGGTCTGCTCTGAGCATCCAAATCATTTCTCCAGACCGAACTAGGATTGTTCTTTCTCGAACTCTCTCCCTCCCTCCGGGGGCAGACCAACATCCGCTCGTGATGCCCCCTGCCCCTCAGGATGTCGGACTCCCCCCTGCAAGACCAACCCACAAAGCATGCTTCCTTCACCCGAGAGCCTGCCCTGGAGCGGCCGTGAGTCACAAAGTGCTTTGCTCACGGGGCCGCGAATCCTTGACGGGGCCGGGGTGGGAAGGGGCTCGCCCACCACCCTCGCTTCCCCTCTCGCAGCGGGACTCCTGGCCTCCCGCTTCAAATGCTACAGAGTTGCAAAACAACAGCAGAACCAGCAAACGTGGAGCCCCGAGTTCTTGACAGTGCCTGGGTCTTGGTCATCTCCAGCCTGGCGCCGTTCGTGGACCCCGATTCTCACTTTCATCACCGTGTTGATGGCGCTGTCTGCTGAGCGCCGACCCGGCCAGTGCGAGGAACCCCTCCACCAGATCATCCAACCTTCACGGCGGCGACCTTGGCAGCTAGGAAGATTGTTGTCCCCATTTTAGAGGTGGGAAAACTGAGGAGCCCAAAACATAAGAAACTACCCTGACATCCTACCAGGCGTGTCTGCCTCCTGCAGCTACACTCCGGACCGTGAATCATCGCCTGTCCCCACCCATCCCACTCCCACCCGGCGCGTCCGTGCATGTCCTGGCCCCTCAAAATAGACCGTGATTCTAGAGAAAAGAGCCTGTGTCATCTTTATTAATATTCTCCATGCCTCCCCTCTCTCCCCTCAAAAAATAATCATAGTAGCTTTCCTAGCCCTGAGCAAGAATGGGCACTTGTTAAATATCTGCTGGATTGAATTAAACTCATCAAAAACACAGCCCTTTTCCAGCCCACGGTCTTTCTCATCACCATAGGCAAACACTTCACGAGGCGTCTACACTGTGCTAGGTTTGGGGAAGAAATCCACAGATATATAAGTTCTGGCAGATCTGGAAAGGGCTTCCAGCTATTGCTTCCGGGAAGGGAGGAGAGGGAGGAATTTGCTGGGCACCCCTGGGAAGTTTTGCAAAACTGCCTTTTCTCCCCTCCCATCTCGCACACACCCATGTGCACTCCTGAAATATCCTGCATTCAGATAAGGTGTTCCAGCCATAAATCTGCCATGGTGGGGCAGGAGGTTTTATTTAGCAATTGCAGAGCGGCTGTTGCTCAGCAGTTATCAATTCAAGGAGGGAGGGTGCAGCTTACCTATCTCCCTTCTTCACCTGTCAGGACCGGAGGCAGCTGACCTACCTTTCAGGTTCCACGTGGCTGAGGCCTTGCTGAGACGGGGCTGGCCCCGGGGCTAGGCAAGGTGTTTCCAGACAGAAGTGGGGCTGGGCGCCCTGCTCGGATGCAAGGAAGGGTGGTGTGGCTTCCAGAAGAACCCACCCCAGGAGCAGGGAATTCTCCTTTCCCCCTCGGATCCCTGAGAGAAAGGGGCTCACCTTGCCCCAGAAACCAGAAACCTGGTCCTTCCCGGCGGCTCAGGATCAGAAGCATTTTCGCCCTGTGAATTCCTGAGAGAGGGAGAGCAGTTTTCCAGCGTTCCAAACAACAGAATCAGAGAGTCATTGTCATGGGGACTAACCTGTGCATATCAGCACAAAGTTCGCAAAATACCCGCTGTCCATTATCTCCTTAGCTATTATTTCACAATGCAACTGGGTCAGCAGGGCAAAGCGACTTGCACGAGACCACACAATTCGTTATTGACGTATATTGGTTGGGTCATCCGAGATTGCCGATAAAGATGGGCCACCTCTGGTCTTCTCCCTGTGGCTTGAGAGGGCAAAGGGAGGCTTTGACAGGTGCCTTGACCTAGCAAAGCCCTCCAGGACCACAAACAGTGGCAGATCCATAGGTCCCTTACTGGCCTTGGGGAGGGGAGAGTAATAGCCCCACCTCGCACTGTCTTTATCCTGCATTGCTCTCTGTCCCCCAGGACCGACGGGGAGTGACCAGGAAGGAAGAGTGAAGCTGCGATGCCACTTGCCACCCCAGCCCAGTGACAGCCGTCCCCTGGGAGGCAGTGTTGGAATCCTTCTCCCTGCAGAGACTGCACCCCATCTCCTACCTCCTCCAGGCTGAGGTCCTACATGGCCATCTCTGCCCTGACCTTGCCCCCAGGCTCCAGATCCCTTCTCTAGAGTCAGGAGGAAATTTACACGTGGCTCCTTGTGGTCTGCAGGCTTAAAACCAAAGCTGTTCCGTTCCCCTTATGGTCCTACTGTGTCATTTCTAAATCCTTTCTGCCTCTTTGCATTTCCAATCAGCAAAAGTCCCATCTACACGTTTTATCACGGCTCAGTCTCATCGTGTTCCACCAAAGGCTCAAAGTGACCTCCAGGAAGAGCACTGTTGTTCCCCCCCATGGGCAGAAGCAGGGGGACCCAGCACAAGGCTGGAACAGTGTCACTGTCACTTCCCTGCACACAGCCTAACACAGCAGGGCCCAGAAACTCTCCCTGCACCGGGCACTTGGGACTTAAGACTAGTTATTCATGCTGGTCTGCCTTCTAGTGTCCTCCAGCTACGGGGAAAGAAACCAGAGAACAACAGAAGGGACAGGTGTTTTGTTTAGGAGCCACCTTCACTCTGTCTGGCCGCTTTCCATTTTTAAACCTATCTGCTGGTTTTCCATTTTTAAACCAGTCTGACTCCATCCATCCTCCCAGCCTTAATTCCTGACAGCTCCTGACAAACACACGCTGAACTGTGGATACAGAGATCTTGGCCCGGAGTGGTTGAATTCGGGAAGCAGCGCCTGCCCTTATTGCCCACACAATTCCAGGGGGTGAGAATCGAGCCCCCCCCCCCCCCGCCACGCCACGTTGCCTCTTCTCACAGGTGCTAGAAATTCCAGGGACAGGGAAAAAATGCCCAGCTCTGTATAACTGGGGATGAGGCATCAAAAGCAAATACACCTGGGAGAACTAAATGTTGACTTAAATTCACACTAAGGTGTAAATGACTGCTAGCAGGTGCTTTCCTGAGAGCTGATTGATGCCAGGAAGCTCCTTCCCCAGGAAGAGAAGGGGCGCCCAGGGTCAGGCAGTCAAAGTGCTTTGGTGGAGAAAGCCCTGGGCTGGGAGATCTAGTCCCAGCTCTGTCTGCAATTTATCTGATGAATTTTTATAAAATATGCTCTGCCTCTTTGAGCCTCAAATTTACACATCTATAAAATGGGACGATTCAACTAAATGAGCTCTAAGGGCCTTTTAGGATCTGGCCAAATCGTGAACCAGTTGTGACACGGTTCTGCCTTCAGCCTGTTCGCTTTTGCATTCTCAACAAGGCACTGCGCTTATAACAAGGATTTGTCATGAATGTGCCTAAAAAGTTCCATTGTTCAGACCAAGAGTCGAACGATGCCTCCTAAAGAGACTTGAGAAGCCAAGGGCGTTACAAACCACAAGGAATAGAGAGAAACAGAGGCTGACCCTCAACGTGCTTAACACTCCTCCGGAACAACAGGGGCCGAGGCTGTCATTAAAGATGACGCAAGACCCTGCAATGGCACATATGAAACTACGGCAATCCCTCAGATTTGTGGAGGGACCTCCTGCCAGCCATCCTCCTTCCTGTCCCTTATCTACCTCTGATCCTCTCTGAAAGTGTGTGAAGGAGACAGGGCAAGAATTATCATCCCCATTTTACAGATTGAGAAACCAAGTCTTAGACGGAGAAACGGCAGCCAGGACTCACACTCAGATTAAGTGAGTCCCTGCGTCCTGTGTCCCCACCCCGAGGCCACCTCCCTTTTGTGTTTTCTACCTCTGGTACCAGTTCCAAAGGTGAGCGAGTGAAAGGCTGAGGGAGACACTGCACAGGGGAACCTGGGCGAGTGGCAGGGTGGGAGGCGGCTCAGCTAACCCCCATCAGCTCTGTCCCGGGAGCCACCAACCCCCCGACCACCGTCTGCTTCCTACCGCAGCCACCTGGCCGGGAAGGCGCAGGGTGGCCGTCCCCGGGGAGGTCCCTCGGCCCACTGCAGCAAGCCTCGAGGGGCTCGGCCTCCACCGCTCATTGCCCTGAGCCCCTGGCAGCCAAGGCTGGCCTTGCTCTGCGATAATTACAAAGCCCAGCGACTTCTGCTCCTGACTAATCAAGCAAGTGGGACAAAGATAAGGAACAATCCCAACCAGGAAAGGGGGCTGGAGGTAGAGAGAGAGAAAGAAAAATAAAAGAGAGAGAGAGAGAGAAAGAGAGAAAGAAGGGAAGCCGCCTTAATGGTAGGGTAATTGCCCTGTTTGGGATTACAATCTGCCAGCATTTCACTAAACTTTATGACACATGATGACAAGTTAATAAGCCACATCCCTCACCGTGTTCGTTAAACAGATGCCCCAGCCTCCTTGAGCAGGGAGGACACCCCAGAGCCGAAAAAGAGGGGGCAGGCCAAGAAAAACCCAGCAAGGTGTGGGAGAAGCCAGCCAAGAAGGTGGGGAAACTGGTTATTTCTGTTGTCAAAATGGCCCCAGCAATAAATCACCATCAATAATACTGTCATCTATCAAAGAGGAGCTCTGGTTGCCAAGGCCTTTGAAGTGGCAGCACCTATAATTTCCCACCTATAAAAGGTACCTTTGTGCGTATGTCAGCCGCAGACTGACTGACAGGAGCAGGAGTTCATACCGTCTCCACGCCCATCCCAACCGGGAGCCTGGGGCACGGCGCTCTCCCCGCCCCCCTCCCCCTCCCCTTCCCCTAGGAAGGCCCCAGCTTCACTCACCTGTCCCGCCAGGAAAGGCAGCAGGGACCGGCCTGGGGGGCAGGAACCTTCGGTGCCAGGAGAGGGTTCGAGTCCAGGCAAATCTGGGAACTTCCAGCCCTACCCGCCAGCTAGCCACCACCGGGCTGGGGACAGACAGCTTCCAGCTTCCCTTTGCTCGAGTCCCCAAGAACTGAGGACCGGGGCAGCTGGAGGGCTGTCCAGCCCTAAACATTTAGGGGCATTTATGGGAATGTCCCTAAAAGGGGGGAACCTCCCCAGACACAGATAGATGGTCATGGAACCTGCACCTTCGTCGAGCTCCCCAGGAAGTGAGTTTCCACGGAAGTCCAAGAAGCCCTGGCCCCTGGTCCCTTTCTGTCCCCCAGACCAGGGGTCTAGGAGCCGGGTCAAGGCCTCTCCAGGTGGCAGGAGGGAGACTGAATGGGGCCTGTCCACGCTGCCCGGGCTGCCGCAACACGGCACCGTAGACAGTGCGGCTTCAGCAACAGAAATGGGTCATCTGATCGTTCTGGAGGCTCAAAGTCCAAGATGGAGGTGCCAGCAGGGTTGGTTTCTTCTGGGGCTGGTCTGCTTGGCTCTTTTTTTTTTTTTTTTTTTTTGAGACAGAGTCTCGCTTTGTTGCCCCAGCTAGAGTGAGTGCCGTGGCGTCAGCCTAGCTCACAGCAACCTCAAACTCCTGGGCTTAAGCGATCCTCCTGCCTCAGCCTCCCGAGTAGCTGGGACTACAGGCATGCACCACCACGCCCGGCTAGTTTTTTCTATGTATATTAGTTGGCCAATTAATTTCTTTCTATTTATAGTAGAGACAGGGTCTTGCTCTTGCTCAGGCTGGTTTTGAACTCCTGACCTGGAGCAGTCGCCCGCCTCGGCCTCCCAGAGTGCCAGGATTACAGGCGTGAGCCACTGCACCCAGCCTATATATTTTTAATTGGCCAATTAATTTCTTTCTATTTTTAGTAGAGACAGGGTCTCACTCTTGTTCAGGCTGGTTTCGAACCCCTGAGCTCGAGTATATTTTTCTGTATATTTTCAGTTGGCCAATTAATTTTATTTCTATTTATAGTAGAGACGGGGTCTCGCTCTTGCTCAGGCTGGTTCCGAACTCCTGACCTCGAGCAATCCGCCCGCCTGGGCCTCCCAGAGTGCTGGGATGACAGGCGTGAGCCACCTCGCCCGGCCTGCTTGGCTCTTGGGTGGCTGTCCTCTCCCTGCGTCTTCCCACAGCCCCTGAGCACGTCTGTGTCTGTCCTCCCTCTGCGTGAGGACTCCCGTCCTGTCGATGGGAGCCCACGCTGATGACTCCGTCTTAGCTCAGCCACCTCTGTAGAGGCCAAATGCAGTCACAGCCTGAGGTCCTGGGGGTTGGGACTTCAGCACACGAATTTCGAGGGGACACAACCCAGCCCCCAACGGAGCCCCAGAGCGCAGCCCGGGACGCGCCCCGGCCACATGGAACAAGGGCCCTAGAAGCCACCAATGTGCTGGCGGCATCTGAAACTCCCCCGTCCCAGTTCCTGGGGTCAATCTCTTCCGAACTGACGAAACCCAGGCCTCCCACCCCCGAGTCCCCTGAAGACGAGAAGCAGGCCGAGCGCCCACGCCCCCGCCAAGCCGGGAGGGTCCTGCCTGGTCCCGCCTCCCAGCAAGGTCCCTGCGAGTGTCACTCAGGCCGAGAATCTGGAAGGACCTCTAGAAGTGAACATCTCTCACGCGTGTCCCGAGTGACGGCCCCAGCACCGGCGGGTACCGCTTCACGGGCGCAACCCCGTGTGGGGTGGGGGCGCTTTCGGAAACCATCGGGTGATTGGCTGCAGGTCAGCAGCCAGCAAGGGCCCAGGCCGGCCTGAAACCCAGGCCTCTGTGACTCCACATCCTGTGTCCTCGCCCGGCTGCTCTCCTGTCCCCGCGCGGCACACGGGACCCAAGCTCTCGAAGTCTGAGCGGCCGCCGCTGCCCTTGAACACCTGCGGCCGCTGGGAGCTGGGGGCTAGACTGGACCATTCCGGGGAGGATTTAAAGCTATCTTATCTGCGGGGCATTGTTCCGAGACCACGCTCATGTATCTTTATGTGTTTTATACAAGCGCTTGCGTGTAGTTCACGGAGGGCGAGGCTTGCGTGCATTTGGGGTGTGGATCCGCTCGGGCTGGCGTTCCCGAGGGTCTGAGGTCCCAGGGTCTCTGCTGATGCCACCCCCTCACCCCCCAGCCCGGGCTTCCGTCTCCTTGTGAGCAAGTGGAGGGGGTACGCGAGGTCATCTCTACAACCCCTTCCTTCACCAGCCGCGTTGATTCCGGGGGAGCCCTGAACAGGAGGGAGTGCGGTGACAGTCCCTGCATGGTCCCTGCACCCTTGAAAATGCCACGCTCAGCCCCAAGCCTGTATATTTTCAGTTGGCCAATTAATTTTATTTCTATTTATAGTAGAGACGGGGTCTCGCTCAGGCTGGTTCCGAACTCCTGACCTCGAGCAATCCGCCCGCCTGGGCCTCCCAGAGTGCTGGGATGACAGGCGTGAGCCACCTCGCCCGGCCTGCTTGGCTCTTGGGTGGCTGTCCTCTCCCTGCGTCTTCCCACAGCCCCTGAGCACGTCTGTGTCTGTCCTCCCTCTGCGTGAGGACTCCCGTGTCCCGGCAAACAGAGGGGCTCCAGGACCTCCCGTCCCTCCCTCCCCTTCTCCTTGCGCACACTGCAGAAGGGTGAGGAGGGCCTTCTGGATGTTTCCGTGAGGTCCCAGTGCTTCCTGAGGCCCCCCCCCAGCCCCCCGTGCCGGATGGGAGCTGGGAGAACGGTTTCCTGGTCTGGCCGTCCCATAACCGCCAGCCGTGTGGCTGCGGGGTGCACCCTTCCACCCGCCAGGCCTGGTGAGTTTCTTCTGGAAAATGAGGGGTCTGGGCTCAAGGGCTGCTGAGGGCCGGGCGGGGCTTGCGACTCTGAGAGTCTGCACCCTGCCCCCGTCCACCCACCTGCGGGGCGCCATAAAGCACCTGGCACGCCGGTGAAGGCACACAACCTCTGCACGCACACGCATGCACACGTGCACACACGCGCGCACACGCCCGTGCACGCACACGCTCATGCACGCACATGCGCCCAGAGAGGCCACGGTCGCAGCCCCGCCCTCGCCTCCCCCACACACACAATGCTGCTCGCCTCCCAGGCGGCTCCCAGGAATGGAATGGCCTGGCAGTGGCTCCTGAGAGGACAGCTTCTTGGCAGAGGTGGGAGTGGGTGGAGTGGAGCAAAGTTTTCCCTTTGAGGCCCAAAGGGCTGTCAACCCTCCTCAGCTGCCCCGGGGCCTGACAGCCGGGAGATTTACGACCCCCAGGCGGCTTTGATCCAGGCCTCCGATAACCATCAGGAACGGCTGGCCCCTGAGCCTGGAGGGGGAGGTTCCCGGTGGGTCGGAAGGAATGCTGCGCCTTCTGCAGGAGGACAGGCAGGAGGGTGCCTAGCGGCAGGCAGGTAGCAGAGTCCCGGCCATCGGCCCGTCTTCTGGGCAGAGGGACACAGAGGCAGGCGGCCGAGGCCCCTGAAACCAGCGGCAACGCTGTTCAGAGAGACACAGCTCCTGCCAAAGGTCAAATCAGGGAAGGGGCGGGCGGGCTGGGCCAGGCCTCAGAAGGTCCCCGGACACTGTTGCCCGTGTTTCTCTAAAGCCTGGACCAGCCAGAGCAGAGAGAGCTGGGAGAGGAAGGTCGCGCCCATGGTGCTGTTGTCTCAGTGGCCACGGGCGTGGCTGGCTGCACGGCTGCATTTCATCCCTGACTGCAGGGAGCAGGGGCAGCAGGCCGGGAGGGTCCCCACGTGGTCACGGACCCCTCTGGGCTCTCCCCCACCCCCACCCCTCGGCCCTCCGCTGGGCCCCTGGGGATGTCAGGGAGGCCGCACACCCTCGCAGAATGTCCCCAGTCCGTGCGATCGAAGAGAGATCCCAGAAACAGCTACGTCCAAGGCGAAGGAGAGTCCCCTCTGGACCCCACCCCAGGGTCTTCTCGAGGCAGGTCCAACAGGCAGGGTGCCCGCCCTCCGGGGTCCGAGCGTCCTGGCGACAGCGGGAGGCGGCGCACGGACGTCTAAAAGGGACGGCCGAGCAGACCCTCGGCTATTCATCGCGCCCGGCCGGCCAGTCTGCGGCCACGCACGCAGGAATAAACACACATTTGCTGAGCACCGAATTGGGCCTGATGACCCCGGCCTGTCTCACGGGGTCATCTTGAGAAATAGCTGATGTCAGGCGATGAGCGTGAGCAGCTGTTCTCCATTTGCACTCAACATGAGAAAGGGCCTTAAATTACAGCGGGAGGGATTAAGGTTAAACATTAGGAACAGCTTCCTGGCCGGGAGGGCTGCAAAACCAGCACTGTGTTACCGAGGGATTACCGCAGACATTCCTTCCTTAGTGGGGCTTTAAGGAGGAAGGAGGCCGGGGACCTGAGGGGAGGCTGTATCAGGGACTTTGTTGGGGCGTCTGGTCCACCCTCCTGCAGGCAAGGGCTGGGAGGAAACGCCACCAGGCAAGGCCCCTCCAGGCCCACGGGCGCCTCTTGCAGTTCTCAGTAACTGCGAATGCTGCAAAGCTCCCCAGACCCCTGCCCGGTAAACAGAGAGAGGCCAGAGCCATCGGCAAGACCCCCTTTGGGCCTGCTTTCCAGCTTTCGCAAGCAGTGGTCCACCGCAGAGATAAGACGGGGAGGTGTGATTCCCACGCCCACTGGAGACCACTTCCCAGCGAGCACCAGGAGGAGCCTCCCCCCACTCCCCTGCTGCAGGACAGAGCCATTTCCTCAAAGTCAAGCACCTGCCGTTCCTCGGGCCACTGGGTCTTTCAGGACAGCGGGAGTGAACCGGGAAATAGTAAGATCGTGCATCTTACCGCCAGGGAACAATCCGCCCATTTCACAGATGGAGAGATGGGGGCCTCCCCGCGGTTCCTGTGTATGGGGGGGCCTGGAAAACTCCGGTGTCCCCAGACGAGTGACCTCAAGCAAGTCATTGCACAACCTCCGGCCCATCTATGAGCCTGACACGCGGGCACTGTCCTCAGCTGCAGAGCCACCGCTCTGGATGCCGTCACTCTCACTGTCTAGACCCTTCTGTTGGTCCAGCTGCCTTAAACAGTCCTCTAACTCGGAAGAGATTCCTCTAAATCCTCAGATTAACAGAAAAGCAAATAAATAAATAAATAATAATTAAAAAAAACAGAAAAGCAAAACCTCTGATCTCTGAGGATCGTGGAAGGTGTATCATTCGTCTCAGTCATCGTCGCATCCAAGTCCACTCACTTTGCAGATGAGAAGACTGAGGGTGTCCACGGGCACCAGAGAGACACAGCGGAGGCCACGCAGAGGTGGGGGGAGAGGGGGCAATGCTGAGCAGAGGTGGGGGGACAGGGCAATGCTGAGCAGAGGTGGGGGGCGGGAGCAATGCCAATCAGAGGGGGGACGGGGCAATGCCAACCAGAGGTGGGGGGGCAATGGTGTGCAGGGGGGGATGGGACAATGCCAACCAGAGGTGGGGGGGCGAGGCAATGCCAAGCAGGAGTAGGGGGGAGAGGGGAATGCCTGCGGGGGGTGGGGGGCGGGGCAATGCCGAGCAGAGGCTCTGCTGAGCCCTCAGTGCTGGGGGAGGCTGGCCTGCTCCGGCCCAGGGCCTGACTCTCAGTGCATTACCTTGACATTCTAGGTACCACTATCCCTCTTTGGCCTCCAGTTTCCGTGGTCTTCAGTGACCTGGTCCGGGGTCAGCACCCAGAGGGCCTCAGAGAGCCATTCTTGGCCACCGTGGTAGATTAATAGATAGATAGAGCGCTGTGGAGACTTTCAGGCATCAAGGTGGGCAGAGGTTGTTCTAGGGTGAGGACTTCCCAGCCCTCCTTCTGTGTCCCTCCTGTCTCTCACCACCTCCAGCCCCTCCCCACACCGCCCCTGTCTCTAAGGTCGATTCCCACCCAAGGCTAGAGCAACTGGAAGAACCGCAAGGACACTTGGTGAGCACCTCTTGTTTGCGAGGCTCTATGTGAGCAAATATTATCTGATTTGACCCCCAAAACCATCATGCCAGATAGTTATCATTCCCCACCTTTTGCAGATAAGGAAACGGAACCAAAGAGGTTAACCATGAGTAGCAAAAGGGGCAGGTCTGGGAGTTAAATCCGGGCCTCTGAGGCTCCAAAGCCCGTCCTGTCCTCCTATCCTGGGGCAGCCGCCCCCGACCCAGACCTGGGACTCCATCGTTCTTCCGAATATTTGTGACATTGTTGTCTGGTCCTCATGCCATCGCCCTCGCCTCGTCCCCAGGCCTGGGTCCTCTCCTTGGTGACATCCTATGCCCCCTGGGACCGGCAGAGTCCCCCTCCCTGCTCCCCAGGTCCCGGGGCTCCGTGGCGACAGCAGACAGCCCTGCAGTCACTTGCCGCCCTGGACTTCCGAGCTTCCAGACTCTCCATCACAGTGAGCCCATCCAGAGCGCGTGACCACTCACCACGTTACCTGTCACTACATCCTCGGGGCTGTGTGACACGCCCACAGAAAGAAAGGGACTCCTTACGGGACCTAGGCATGTCACCTGACTGTTGCTGCACTGTGCCAGAGACCCCCTAGTCGTGGCCCAGATGAAGACGCAGCACCAGGTCTCCCGGAAACACCTCCGGACAGGGCCGGGGAGGCAGAGCTGCTGAGAGACCGGACTCTAGGGACAGACTGACCAGCTAGGAGCCCCCATCCCCCGGGCACGCTCCTTATCTACACCTTAGTTTCCCCATCTGTAAAATGAGACCGTGAGTACCTACCTCTTATGAGAATTAAATGAGCTACTATTTTGTCAGCAAATAGAACAAAGCCTACAACACCCATGTTATTAAACAAAAGTGGATGCCTCAAGTTTGAAATCACAGGCCAGGAAACCCGTCCCAGGCTCAGGGAATCTTAAGGTTGGCAGGAGCCACCCTCCTCCCAGTGCAATAGCTTTTACTACCTCAGCACCCAAGGGCGAGTGTGCAGTCTCTGGAATACCAGTAAGGACAGGGAGTTCACAACCTTACAGGTAGACTATCTCAGTGTGAAACAATTTAAACAACTTTTTTTAACCTTGAGCAAAAAAGCAGCCTGCCTGGAGCTTCTGCCTGCTGTTCCGAGTCCTGGTCTCCGAAGCTGCTCTCTTCTGGGGGATAGCCCAGCCCTGCCCTCCCTTCTCACCCTGCTTTGGGCACTCCTCCACCATGCTCCGTGATTGGGCGAGGTTTCCGTGCTGGTAGGTAATGCAAACCAGCCCCGGCATTCCTCCCTGCTCCCCACACCTTCCATCTCCGGAGCCCCCAGGCCAGCATACCAGCACGCACCCGGTGCTCCCAGCTCGGCTCAGCCAGGCAGGGGCGGGCCAGGGCCAAGTGCTGGTGCCCGGGGACAAAGCGGGGGGTGTGGGCTCTAGGAAAAGCCTCCAAGCTCTGTCCAAAGACAGAGAAGGGAGAGGCTCTTCCAGAATCTGCCTTAACACAGGGGACTAGATAGGTGAGGGGGAGCTGGGAGGCACCAGGGAGTCTCTCGGCCCTTTTAAGGGCTTGAGCGTTTGCGTTACTCAAAAAAAGATTTTGGCATCACAGGACTCTTAAATAAACTCCCCCTACCTTGCAGCTTGCCTAGAAGAACTGAAAAGGAGAAGATAAGTAATATTAATTTTAGGGCTCACCACGGGCTAGGTACTGTCCTTAACTGTTGACCTAAAGGAATTTTATTTAATCCTCACGGACAATGCTGTGAGATAGATACCTTCATCTCCATTTGCAGATAAGGAAGTCGGGATTCAGAGAGGTGAAGCAGCATGCCCAGAGGCACACAGCCCGGAAGTGGCAGGGTCAGAAATCAAACTCAGGTCTGGCTTAGAGCTAAATCCTTGCGCTGTGTGACTAGACCACACTGCCTCCCAGATATTACTCCAGTGCAGAGAGCCTCTGCCTCAGGCTAGAAAAAGCTTCTCTTTCTCTCGGGTGTTCACACACTCACGCGCACACTCGTGCACACACATGTTCACACATGCGCACACAGTCATGCATACACATGCACACACATGCTTGCACACACTCATGCACACACTTGTGCACACACATGCATGTGCACAGTCATGCACACACTCGTGCACACACATGCATGTGCACAGTCATGCACACACATGCTTGCACACACTCATGCACACACATGCTTGTTCACAGTCGTCATGCACACACATGCATGTACACAGTCATGCACACACATGCATGCACATACACTCATGCACACACATGCACACACATGTTTGTACACAGTTATGCACACTCATGCACACACATGCATGTATACAATCATGCACACACCTGCTTGCACACACTCATGCACACACAGTCATGCACACACACTCATGCACACACACATGCACACCCATAGGCTCACAGAGCCTAACCAGGACCCAGAAGACCCAGCGGACTCTGGGATCCTGGATCCTGAAATCAGATCACCTGTTTCAAACACTGGCTCAGCTTCTCATTCGCTTGTCCACCCCTGACCCTCAGTTTCCTCATCTGTAAAATGAGCAGCACCTACCTGAGTGTGGGGAATGGTGAAATGAGTTACTGTTTGTAACGCGCTTAGAACAGCGAGCACGTGTCATGCAGCAGGACAGCGGCCCAGAGAGGACACCCTCAGTGAAGGCAGGAAGGGGAGCCCTCTGTCCTGCCTGCTCCTGCCACTCACTATGAGGCAGGACAAGGAAGGGCAAAGGAAAGATACCTTCACAGCGACAAAGTGAGAAGTAAGCAAAGTCCTGAGGGCAACCCCCTCACCATAGGCTGGGGCTCCCCATGCCCAGAGCCACTGCTCTATCATACACCGCCATTCCCCCACTCAGAGTAGGAAATGCAGCTTTTACACTGGGCTCCCCCTCACTCACCCATCAGCCCGGGAAGAGACAGAGAGAGACAGAGACAGACAGAGAGAGACCCCACCAGCATGCAGCAAGTGCTGGATTTTCCCTCTTGTTAGACATTTGGGGACCCACTGATTTATTAGCAAACACCTGGATTCCTGATTTCCTCCCTGCTGTAGAAAGGACTGACAACTCACATGATCAATCCGTGAGCACCTGCCGTGGCCTAGGTCCCTAGGGAGATACAAAGATGAATCAGATATAGCCCCTTCCCTTTAAATCAGATATAGCCCCTACTGTCAAGGTGAGGAGACAGAGAGTAAACAAATAACTCTAATATACAGCAGATGTGGTCATTGCTAGATGAAAAGATTCAAGGAAAATGCCACAGAAGCCCAGGAAACAGAAATGTGGTGAGAAGGCTGAGAAGTGTACGTTTGCCTTCTTGAAAGTGATTGGGCATATGCATCAAAAACCTCAAAACATGTTCCACTTCTAAGGGTCTATTCTGAGGACGTAATCAGAGGCATGCATGAAGATTTCTGTGCAAAGACATATTTATGTTGTTTATAATAGAAAGACCTGGGAACAGAGCGCGTGTATATTAAGCACATTATATGTGAAAAGGTGTAGAGGAGTGGAAAGTCTTTCAAGGAGAAAGAAGAGGATATGTATGCAGAGATGTTGTGGCAATAGCAGCAACTTAAAGGACTAAAAGAAGGTTAGTGGGGCTGGATGAGAGAGGGAGAGAGAGAGGTGTGAGCAGAGACCATAGAACAAGATGGAGACCAAGCCATGCAGATCTTGCGGGCTGCAGTTAGGGTTCTGTTGTCCACTCTAAGGGCCATGGGAAGGAAGCCTTCGCCATATCTTTTGCAAGGGGGGAGGCGTCATCAGATCTGTGTTTCCAAAAGAACCTCTGGTGGCCCCGTGGAAAATGCACACTAGGTGACAAGCACCCATCGAAGTGTTTTACATGTATTTGTTTATTTAATACTCTACCCCTGATGAGATAGGGAAGCTGAGACTCAGAGAAGTGAGGTTACTTCCCTGAGGTTGCACAGCCAGCAGGAAGTGAAGCCGGGCAGTCTGCCCCAAAGAACTTTACCACTTTGCTATGATCGAAGAGAGAGAAGAGTGTAGATGTGGACAGACCGGTTAGGAGCCGCTGAAGTGACTCGGTGGGAGAGGATGGAAGCTTAGGGAGAAGTGGACTGTCATGAGGAGGAAGGCAAAGTCAGTAGGACTGGTCACAGTTAAGGGTGGTCAAAGGTGAGGAAAGGGGAAGGAAGGGCCAAGAGTAGTCCCCAGGCCTCTGGCTTGCAATTCTCTGATTTGGAGAAATCAGAAGAATGTTAAACACATAGACACACACGCCATGTACACACAGGAGACATAGGGTCGTGTGAGCATATACAGGGCAGAGAGTGAGGGAGAGAGAGAGAGAAAGAGAGAGAGAGAGAGAGAGAGAGCAAGAAGGAAAAGAAGCCAGGCGCGGTGGCTCACGCCTGTCATCCTAGCACTCTGGGAGGCCGAGGCTGGAGGATCGCTCGAGGTCAGGAGTTGAAATAAGCCTGAGCAAGAGCGAGACCCCGTCTCTACTATAAATAGAAAGAAATTAATTGGCCAACTAATATATAGAGAAAAAATGAGCCGGGCATGGTGGCGCATGCCTGTAATCCCAGCTACTTAGGAGGCTGAGGCAGGAGGATCGCTTGAGCCCAGGAGTTTGAGGTTGCTGTGAGCTAGGCTGATGCCATGGCACTCACTCTAGCCTTGGCAACAAAGCAAGACTCTGTCTCAAAAAAAAAAAAAAAAAAAAGGAAAAGAAAGATAACAATCTCAATAGATGCAGAAAAAGCTTCCAACAAAATCCAGTACCCTTTCATGATAAAAACAATAAACCAGGCATAGAAGGAATACATCTCAAAATTATAAAAGCCATATATGACAAACCCATAGCCAACATGATACTGAATGGGAAAAAGTTGAAAACATTTCCCCTGAGAACTGGAACAAGACAAGGGTGCCCGCCATCATCACTTCTATTCAACATGGTACTGAAAGTCCTAGCCAGAGCAATCAGGCAAGAAAAAGAAATAAAGAGCATCCAAATAGGGAAAGAGAAGGTCAAACTATCCCTATCTGCTGATGATATGATCTTGTATCTAGAAAACCCTAAATATACCACCAAAATACTCCTAGAATTGATAAATAAATTCAGCAAAGTCCCACAAAATCAATGTATACACAAATCAGTAACATGTCTATATACTAATGACAGTCAAGCTGAGAGTCAAATCAAAAACTCGGAGCTACAAAGAAAATAAAATACTGAGGAACATACTTAACCAAGGAAGTGAAAAATCTCTACAAGGAGAACTACAAAACACTGATGAAAGAACTCATAGATGACAAAAATAAATGGAAAAACATCCCATGTTTATGGATTGGTAGAATCAACATCATTAAAATGTCCATAAAGTGATTTACAGATTCAATATAATCCCCATTAAAATACCAACATCATATTTCACATATTTAGAAAAAAATAACTCTAAGCTTCATTTGGCACAAAAAAGAGCCCAAATAGCCAAAGCAATCTTAAGCAAAAAGAACAAATCTACAAGTATCACAATACAACAAGGCTATAGTAACCAGCAATATGGTACTGGTATAAAAGTAGAGACATAGACCAATGGAACAGCCAGAAATAAAACCATCTAACTACAACCAACAGATCTTCAACAAAGCGGACAATAACATACACTGGGGAAAGGAAGCCCTATTCAATAAATGGTGCTGGGAAAATCGGATAGCCACATGCAGAAGACTGAAACAGGACCTCTATTTTTCGCTATATACAAAAATTAATTCAAGGTATGAAAGACTTAAATGTAAAGCATGAAACCACAGAAATTCTAGGAGAAAACATAGAAAAAAACTCTTCTAGACATTGGCCTAGGGCTAGGCAAAAAAATTATGACTAAGACCCCAAAGGCAAATACAACAAAAACAAAAATAAATAAATAGGACTTACTTAAATTAAAAAGCTTCTTCACAGCAAAGGAAATAATTAACAGAGTAAATAGACAACCTGCAGAATGGGAGAAAATATTTGCAAACTATATATCCGACAAAGGGCTAATATCCAGAATCTACAAAGAACTCAAACAAATCAGCAAGAAACAACCCAATCGAAAAGCGGGCAAAAGACATGAACAGAAGTTTTTCAAAAGAAAATAGTCAAATGGTCAAAAAACATATGAAAAATTTTTCAACATCACTAATCATCAGGGAAATGCAAATTAAAACCACAAGGAAATACCACCTTACGCCTATCGGAATGGTAATTATTAAAAAGTCACGGCCGGGCGCGGTGGCTCACGCCTGTAATCCTAGCACTTTGGGAGGCCGAGGCGGGCGGATCGCTCAAGGTCAGGAGTTCAAAACCAGCCTGAGCGAGACCCCGTCTCTACCATAAAAATAGAAAGAAATTAATTGGCCAACTAATATATATATATATACATAAAAATCAGCTGGGCATGGTGGCTCGTGCCTGTAGTCCCAGCTACTCGGGAGGCTGAGGCAGGAGGATCGCTTGAGCCCAGGAGTTTGAGGTTGCTGTGAGCTAGGCTGACGCCACGGCACTCACTCTGGCCTGGGCAAAAAAAAAAAAGCGAGACTCTGTCTCAAAAATAAATAAATAAATAAATAAATAAATAAATAAATAAATAAATAAATAAAAATTAAAAAAATTAATAAAAAGTCAAAAAACAACAGATTCTAGTGTGGATGCGGAGAAAAAGGAACACTTATACACTGTTGGTGGGACTACAAATTAGTATAACCTCTGTGAAACAGTATGGAGACTCTTCAGAGAAATGAAAATAGATTTACCATTCAATCCAGCAATTCCCACTACTGGAAAAGATGTCATTTTATCAAAAAGACACCAGCACCCAAATGTTTATCAGAGCACAATTCACAGTTGCAGAGATGTGGAATCAACCCAAGTGCCCATAAACTCATGAGTGGGTAAAGAAAATGTGAGGTGGTGGGGTGTACACACACACACACACACACACACACACGGCCCACACACCATGGAGTACTACTCAGCTATAAAAAAGGAATGAAATAACATCTTTTACAGCAACTTAGATGGCACCAGAGACCATTATCCTAAGCGAAGTATATCTCAGGAATAGAAAAACAAGCATCAAATGTTCTCACTAATAAGTGGGAGCTAAACAAAGGGACAAGGAGATGTCTAGGACATTGGAAACCCAGACAGAGGGAGGGTGGGGGGAGGGATAAAAACTTGCCTATCAGGCACAAATGAACACCAGACCGTGACCAGCACACTGAAACCCTCAACTCCAACATTATTCAATGCATCCATGTAACAAAAACATTTGTACCCCCTTAATACTTTGAAATTTTAACAAAGATGAAAAAACAATATTATATATTTTTATGGCTCTAAACCCATGTCATAAATATACATAAACTTGCTTGGGAATGATTAAAATCAAATTCAAAAGAGTAATGAACCGGGGCAGTGAGGCGAATGATATCAAGAACCCAATTCACAGTGCAATATACTATTTCTTAAGTGGCTGGTGTGTGCATAGATGTTCATTATGTCATTAGCTATGTGCTTCTGTACGACTGGAATATTTTATATAAAAATAGGGATAATAAAAGCACCTGCATAATTACAAAAAAAGGAGAAAGGGAAGACAACAAAAGAAAAATGGCGGGTATCTTTGAGTAGTAGGATGGTGGGCTAGTTTTATTTCTTCTTTACACGTGTATAAATCTTCTAAATTCCTTACAGCAGGCCTACATTATTTCTGCAATCGGAGCAAAATTAGTTATTATACCTCCAGATTATGCGTCACTGGCCTTGGTGTGCTGCCCACGTGCACCCCTCCACCCACCTCCACCCGTGGGGCATTGTCCGTGGGCACGTTCATGCCATCAAGCGTGTGACCAAAGGGTGTCAATCTTGGGCAAGAAATGACAGCTTCCCTGAGGCCTCCCTGGCTGGCCACCCACCCTGCTCTCCGGAGGGGCCTGAAGCCCGAGGCTAGCTGTGTCTGAGACAGAAGTCTCAGCGGGGAATCCCAGACCTGTCTGGGAGATCTTGGCTTCCCGCAGAGGAGGGAGTAGCACAAGTCCAGCAGGATCTAGAACAGGGGTCCTCAAACTTTTTAAACAGGGGGCCAGTTCACTGTCCCTCAGACCATTGGAGGACAGGACTATAGTTTAAAAAAAAAAAAAAACCATGAACAAATTCCTATGCACACTGCACATATCTTATTTTGAAGTTAAAAAAAAAAAACGGGCATAAAACACCCGCATGTGGCCCGCGGGCCGTGGTTTGAGGACGCCTGGTCTAGACGCATCCACCCATTGGCAGTCAGGAGCCTGGGTGGGCTCAGCCGGGTGTGAGCTGGGAGGGGAAGTGGAGCGACCCCCCTGTGAAACTGGTGGGCGGGACGGTGCTGAGGAGTTGGGGGCTCCAGGTGACCCCGAGGAAGACGTCTCTCTGCCTGGCAGGGGCTATGCGCCGTACCAGCTGCCTTCCCTGCCTTCGGGGGGACTCCTTGTGGTCTCTAGAAAGAACCACGGCGGCTGCAGAGTCAGCACACTTTAGTTCAAGCTCCGTTACATGTTAAGAAATGGTGACCGTGACAGCCGTCTCCCAGGGTAACTGGGAGATCCAAGCCCTGAGTGGGCACCATGGTGGCTGGCACACAGATCACACAGCAGAGGGTTGTCCCTGCGGGACTTGCTGCGGGCAATGCCTTCCCATCGCGTGTTTCCAAATCCGAAGGACAAACACACGCACCACATGCATAGGCGTCAATATTCACTTGGCACATTTTTTTAATATTTTTTTTTATTTTACTTATTTATTTTAAAGACAGAGGTCTCGCTATGCTGCCCAAGCTAGACTCGAACTCCTGGGCTCCGGGGATCCTCCCACCTCAGCATCCTGCGTAGCGGGGACCACAGGTGGGCACCACCGCGCCCGGCAACGTTCACGTCTATCCATCACAACCACTCATGTGCACACTTGCATGCGTGACCTGTTTACTCGCAAACATCCTCGCAGACACATTTGGCTGATGATCGAAACTTAGCACAATCTGCAGCTTAAGAAGGGCCTTTCACCTGGACCTCATCTGTCGTGATTATCAAGAGCGACCTGGACAGGTAGATAAGCCAGTTGTCGCTGTCCAGCTCTCACGGGCGATAAAACCGAGCTGGGTGTGTCCAGAGTCTCCCCCAACACACACGGCGAGTCGTGGGCGGTGGCCGGCTCACACCCGGTTCTACGGCACACGCGTGTGGGTCTCCGCTCGGCCGCGCGTGCGCCCACGACGCGTGAAGGTACGCTCGTGTCTCCTAAGCAGCAAACCCACGTTTCTCGGCTCCACAAAAGGATGGCTGGACTGAGCTCATCAGCGGGAGCAGCTGCGAATGGCGCTGAGCGTCAAATAGAGAAGTGCCCCTCCGCCACCAAGCGGGGGGGCTCAGTCCACTCTTCCGGACCCCCAGCCTTTACTTGGGACGTTCTTTCCACCGAGGCACCGTCCCAGAGTCCCCTCCTCTCATTACTCCAGCCCACGCCCTGTCTCCCTCCTCCCGTGTCCCATGACAGAGTCAGTTCCTCACAGTGTGGCCCCTGGTGGTTCTCCAGTTCTTTGCCTGTGTGGGCCAGGGCTGCGCAGTCGGCCAAACATGGGCTGGAGTCCGGTCTCCACCTCTTCCTAGCTGTGTGGCCCCGGATACGTTACTTAACCTCTCTGGGCCTTCCTCTCTTTGCCCGGAGAAGGAGGATAATGATAGTACACACCTCGTAGCGACGAGAAGTATATGTAAAGGAACAGTGCAGTGCGTGGCCGGGCACCGTGGCTCACACTTGTAATCCCAGGACTTTGGACAGCCAAGGTGAGAGGATCACTTGAGCCCAGGGATTCAGAGAGACCAGCCTGGGCAACACAGCGAGACCCCATCTCTACAAAAAAAAAAATAGAAAAATCAGCCGGGCATGGTGGCGCATGCCTGTAGTCCCAGCTACTCGGGAGGCTGAGGCAGGAGGATCGCTAGAGCCCAGGGAGTTGAGGCTGAAGTGAGCTATGATCACACCACTGCACTCTAGCCAGGCAACAAAGTTAGACCCTGTCAAAAAAAAAAAAAAAGTGCCTGACACAGAGTAAATGCTCAGTAAATATCAACTATGAATGCAGTTTTATGTTCCCAGACAACGGGAGCGCATTGAGAATGGAATATGTTCCTCCTGGTGCCTGCTCGAGGGCCGAGCTCAGCACAGCCCTGGGCACAGCCGAGTTGTCTGCGGCTGCGGAGAGGCGAGCTCCAGCTCCATCGCCAGCTTAGGTGGACCCTTTCGCCTTTCTGGCCGCAGTTCTCTGCTCTGCTGGGGCGGAGTCAGGCCCCTCACCCAAAGCCCGGGGCGGTTGGTGACCACGCTCGCAGCAGCAGTGGCCAAGGGCATGGTCATGTGCACTGGGGGGGGGGGGGCTGTTCAGACCCAGCTCGGACCCTGGCTCCGCCCTGAGGGGGTCACGCGTCTCCCCCAAGCATCAGTCTCCGCGTCGATGAAGCGAGGTGACCACGCCCATCCCCATCACTGTCACAACAACTCGGCGCCGTTCAGGTGCAAACGCCTGGCACCCACGAACAGGCAACAGTCGGCCCTGGTGGCAGAGGCCGTTGTTATTCTGGTGATGATGATTATTACCATTAACCCCGAGAGTGAAGGAAGAAGAAGAAGGTATAGAGAATTCGAACCGCAACAGCTATGACAGAAGTGACTTGGGAGAAGAGACGGGCAGGAAAAATTGGGGAAATCACACATTCGACAGAGCCCAGAGTCTCTTTTCTCTCTAATACTCCCCCTAGCACAGAAGGAAGCTGAGCGGCGTGTCCCCTGCCGTCCGTGGACCGGAAGCCCCACAGCGCTTTGGCTCTGGCTTGTCCACTCAGGCCCAGGGTGGCACCTACGAGGCAGGTCCCTGTTGGGGCTGAAATCGGAGCCGCCCTGCCCTGGGGACCTCTCCGCCTGCCAGGGCTCCTCTCCGCCCGCAGGAGCCAGCGGGTTCCTGGGCTGAAGCGGGCAGCTGGGCTTGCCCAAGAGCTGTCCCCCCAGCCAGGAGGCCCAGGGCACCACGGTGACCCTCCAGCGGGAGGGCTGAAGTGGAGGAGAGAGGAGAAAGAGTCTCTTGGGGACCAGGAGAAGAGTCGGTGGCATTAAACCCTTTCCCCAGCTCAGAGAAGCTCAGAAGCCTGCCCTGCCCCCACCCTCCCCTGAGGCCACGCACCTGGCTACCTGCCAGCCCTCAAGTGTCGCCTTTAGTCTGGGGAACTCAGCAGCTCCACGGTTCTGACCTTCCTGCCAGGGCCACGACAAACACCTGTCACGAGCATGAGTGCTAATGACAGGCCCAAGCGAGTGGCATTAAGGCTAACACCTGCATCAGCGCCATGCCCCTGGAAGGTCGCAGTGCTGGTCTGAGCAGCGGGGACAGGGGGAGGACGAGGGGCGAGGACTAGCTGCCATCCAGTCTAAGCTGGTGGCTCTGGCTTGTGCTGAGGCTCTCCCCTGTCATCCCTGGGATTGAAGGAGCTCAGGGAACTTTCCACTCCCTCGCCCTGGAGCAGAAGGAAGAGCAGGCACAGGAAGATACTCTTGCCTTAGGGTGGCCCTGGTGACTTGCTGTTGGGAAGGTGGGCTCTCCCGCACCTGCAGGAGGCGGGACTTGTTGATGCCCACCCCTTAGCTCCTGGAAATGTCCTTCTCCTGTCAGCTGTGAACTAAGCCCCGGGTCACAGCGTGAGGTCGAAGGCGGCAGCCTCAGCTCGGCTGCCAGGGCCAGCCTGCCCCTGCCGTCTCTCCGGCAAACCTCTCCTGGGCTTCTCCCTGCCCAGCTTGAGGACTTCTACCCGCACTGCAGCACCCTGCCCTTGCTGCCCTCAGGGAGCCCGCCTGGCTCCGTGCCCGGACTTTGAGATAGCTCGCCACTGCGGGACGACAGGAGAGATTTGAGCGACAGTCTTGCCCCAAGACAGAAATCATCCCCCAATGCAAGTCTGAGACTAAACAGGAGAAAATGCAACGGGTAATGCTGATAAATGCCACGTGCCTCCGAGGTTCTTTAGAAGGAACAAGGCATGGTCATCTTCCTTCTGGTCATTTAACAGTTGAGAAAAATCCAGGAAGGGTCCGTTTTGAGCTAGACACTGAGCTCATTGCTGGGAGGCAAAGGACACAGTGTCCCCAACGGGAACTAAGACATAGGGTGAGGTGGGCAGGCGAAGAGGTGTGTATTTAAGCGGCCCCAGGACAAAGGTAGCAGTGAGAGAGCGAGGGTGGGACCATGACTTCTGGAGGGAGGCAGGAAGGCTTCCTGGAGGGGGTGGCATTCGAACCTTGAAGGGTGAGCAGATTTCCATGCAAAGCCGTGGGGACAGCACATTCCCCTGGAAACAACAGAGCCTGCGGGGACTCTGGAAAAAGGTATGGAAAAAGGTATGAAAAAATGATGGGAAAAGGTATGGAAAAAGGATGGGAAAAGGTATGGAAAAAGGTATGGAAAAAGGATAGAAAAAGGTATAGAAAAAGGTATGACAGGGTGCTCCTGACAGCAGCACGCCCCATGGCCCAGGCAATGACCGAAATGTCAGGAGGAATTTATATACAAGGATAGCTGCTCCATTTCAAGAAATTGGAACAGGTGTCGCAGGGGGAAAAAAAAATCCTGATGCTGATTTTTTAGGGGTCTGTGCATGTGATGCATGGTGGGTGGTGTTATTATTGTAAAAGGATGTCAGGAATAAACCACAGGCCTCCCCGCAGATGCCACGGCCAGATGGGAAGACTGGCAGTGTCTCGACCTCACTTGCACTCTGCGACCCAGAATTCTCCCAAGCCCGGCTCCAGAGAGCCCCGACAGCAAGTGCTCTGCAGGCTAAACAGAGGGGAAACGGCACGGCCCCGCCCTGAACGTAACCGGCACCCTTCGTCTCCCACCAGGGCGGTTTTATTATTCATCGTCTCACCGGGCCTCCAGCTCATCTCAGGAGGCCATTTCCCAGATGGGGGAAACTGAGACAGCAGCCACACAGCTTAGATCAAAGCCGAAGCCAAGGTAGTAGGGATGGTAGCAGGGAACATTCATTGCACCCTGGCTAAGCGCTAGGTACGCGCCACGGCTATTATCTCACTAATCCTCACGTTATTATAACCTCCATTTTACACGTGGGAAGACTCAGAGAGGTCGAGGTTATTGCTCAAAGTCACACAGCCAGGGAAAGGGTTGGGACAACTCTCAAACCAGCCTTTTTTGACCCAAGACACCAAGAGCAGTTTGTTTTTTGGTTTTTGTTTTTTGTTTTTGAGACAGAGTCTCGCTTTGTTGCCCAGGCTAGAGTGAGTGCCGTGGCATAAGCCTAGCTCACAGCAACCTCAAACTCCTGGGCTCAAGCGATCCTCCTGCCTCAGCCTCCCGAGTAGCTGGGACTACAGGCATGCGCCACCATGCCCGGCTAATTTTTTCTATATATATTAGTTGGCGAATTAATTTCTTTCTATTTATAGTAGAGACGGGGTCTCGCTCTTGCTCAGGCTGGTTTCGAACTCCTGATCTCGAGTGATTCGCCCGCCTCGGCCTCCCAGAGTGCTAAGGATGACAGGCGTGAGCCACCGCGCCCGGCCTTCCAAGAGCAGTTTTTAACCTGTGATGTCCCAAGGTGCGAAAGGGCTTACCGGCCAGGATCGGGCTGTAGCTGCCAGGGAGGGAGATCACCCCCCCTCCCAGCGAGGGCTGCAGGGGCGGGGGGAGAACCCAGCGCACTTCAGAGATGACCTTCCGTCTTTCTTCCAGCCGGGAGACAGCCCGGGGCTGACCCTGCACCAGCCAGGAGGGGATTCCAGAGCGGGGAGAGCAATGAGAGAAGAGAAAGGGAAGCAAGGAAACCTCCTCCGCCACCTAACGCAGGTAGCCGCGGAGGAAGCAAGGCCGGCAGCCGTGTACCCCTCGGTCCGTATTTCACAGGGGGGACGATAGCAGTTGGACACGTCACTCCCGAAAACCTGAGATTCAGAGCAATTTTAGATGAACTTTCAGAATGATGAAACAGACGGCCATGTCCGTGCGACACACCGAATAAATCACACCAAAATGATAGCTGTAATTCCCCAAAGTACACAGAGAATTGATTTTCCCGTGACACTTACCATGATGAACGGGCACACCCGGGACGGGCCGTCGCGAGTGGCTGCTGCTTAACCCCTCCCTGCCGGCCTGCGGGGCCTCCCGGCCGCTCGGGCGTCCTGGCAGGGAGCCTGCTCCTGTCGCCTGGCCAGGCCTGGCCCTGCCCCGGGGTCCGTGTGAGGCGGGCGCCCCGGAAGCTTCCAAAGCACTGGGGGGGCCCAGACCAAGCTCCTGCCCAAAACCGAAAAGGGCCTCGCTGGCCAGCTGTGCCCAGCGTAGGCAGGCAAGACCGGTGTTTTCCGCTGACCGCCTACTTAGTCTCCGCCGTTAATTGCCTGCACGCCCCGCGTCATTTCCCGCGCCCCTTTCAGGCGAATTCTCTGAGGCCCAGAGAGGCCACGTTACCCGGAGATTTGGATGGAGTCTTGGTGACTCCCAGTTGGCTTCTCTTCCCAACGTGTTCTGCTGCTGCCTGTGCTGCTCAGAGCCTCCTGCGCACCCTGGGCCGGAATTCATTCGTTCACTCATCCATTCATTCCTTCACTCATCCATTCCTTCACTCATCCATTCATTCGTTCACTCATCCATTCATTCGTTTATTCATTCATCCATTCATTCATTCACTCATTCATCCATTCACTCATTCACTCATCCATTCATTCCTTCACTCATCCATTCATTCCTTCACTCATCCATTCATTCCTTCACTCATCCATTCATTCCTTCACTCATCCATTCATTCGTTCATTCATTCATCCATTCCATTCGTTCATTCATTCATCCATTCACTCGTTCACTCATCCATTCATCCTTCACTCATCCATTCATTCCTTCACTCATCCATTCCTGCACTCACTCGGGGTCCAGCAGGTTCGGACTGAGCTCCTGTGAGATGTCAGACACTGGGATGGAGGTGCTATTTCCGCCGCACGGAGCTCTCCGCAGGTGCAGGGAGGCAGGGAGAGGCAGGGCAGACCGGCACATAAGGAGGGAGCCGTCGCACGGGTGGTTCAGCCCTTCACGGGCACGTGTGGTGCCCCCGAAGGGCACGGGAAGGTGAGCTGCCCGGATCAGGAAGAGCAGGGAAGTCTCCCCTGAGGGAGGGACCACTGAGCTCAGAGCTCAAGGACAAGGTGGTCCCAGCCAGGAGAAAGGACGACGGTGCAGTGGGGACAGGCCGGGGCAGCGGGTGGCAGAGGCGGCCGGGAGGGCTGAGCCGCCGGTGGAGGGGCCGGTGGAGGGGCGGGTGTCCGCCGCAGGTGGGAAGCCAGCGCAAAGGCCAAGCGGGACAGACCGGCCAGGGTTGTGTTTGAAGAGCTCACTCCAGCGCGACGCGGGGACGGCAGGGACCGGCCATCGGGTGGTGCAGGGGCCATGCTTGCTCTCGGGCTGGAGGCCGAGAAGGCAGAAGACGCTCCGCCTCACAGGAGTCTTCGCCCCCACCAGCGAAGGTGCGCCGCACTGCGCGCTGTGAGGCTGTTCCAAGACGAGGGACGAAGAGCAGGTAGAAGGCGCCCCAGTATCGAAATAAGCTATAAAACTCAACTCGGGACAAAATCAAAGAGTTTCTTTTTTTTTTTTTTTTTTAAAGACAGAGTCTCACTCTGTCGCCCAGGCTAGAGTGAGTGCCGTGGCGTCAGCCTAGCTCACAGCAACCTCAAACTCCTGGGCTCAAGCGATCCTCCTGCCTCAGCCTCCCGAGTAGCTGGGACTACAGGCATGCGCCACCATGCTCGGCTAATTTTTTCTATATATATCGGTTGGCCAATTAATTTCTTTCTATTTATAGTAGAGACGGGGTCTCGCTCTTGCTCAGGCTGGTTTGGAACTCCTGACCTCGAGCAATCCGCCCGCCTCGGCCTCCCAGAGTGCTAGGATTACAGGCGTGAGCCACCGCGCCCAGCCAAGAGTTTCTAAAAATAAAAATAAATGATATTTCAGAGTGAATGTCATAAAGTCTTTAGATCTATATTACCTATTCGCTATTTCTTTTCATCAGCAGGTTTTTTGTTTTTTGGGTTTTTGTGTGTGTGTGTCTGTCTGTTTTGTTTTTGGGTTTTGTCTATTGTTTCCTTAATAGCTCGTGTGAGCCCAGTTCTACTTGGGCAAAAGCCATAACTTCTCGGAAGGAACTTCAGTCTTTCCTTCTGCTCTAAAATCTCATGATCCTCTGACAGACAGAGATTCTGTGACACACACATTTGTCTCAGGCAGTGAACTCGGGTCAAATCCAAGCTCTGGGAATTTATAGAGTCCAACTTCAGAGAGAAGGTAACAGGACAGGCTTCCTAGCCCCCAGGTTCCCCAAACACAAGCTCTCTGGACTCCAGGAGTCTGGCAGAGGGGAGAAGACATATTTTAAAGCAAACACTCCTTAAAACTTGCCCCATATTAGCAAAGACAAGGAGTAATGGGACAGTGATCAGAAACCCAAAATTAGGCCGGGCGCTGTGGCTCACGCCTGTAATCCTAGCTCTTGGGAGGCCGAGGCGGGCGGATTGCTCAAGGTCAGGAGTTCAAAACCAGCCTGAGCAAGAGCGAGACCCCGTCTCTACTATAAATAGAAAGAAATTAATTGGCCAACTAATATATATATAAAAAAAAAATTAGCCGGGCATGGTGGCGCATGCCTGTAGTCCCAGCTACCCGGGAGGCTGAGGCAGAAGGATCACTCGAGCCCAGGAGTTTGAGGTTGCTGTGAGCTAGGCTGATGCCACGGCACTCACTCTAGCCTGGGCAACAAAGTGAGACTCTGTCTCAAAAAAAAAAAAAAAAAAAAGAAACCCAAAATTGTTAAAGGACAAAAAGCAGGAATCAGGTAATCACCCTATTAAGTTTATTCTCTGCTGAATTAAAGACATGCAGTGAAAATAGTTTTCATAATGTTGCCCTCCTGCCCCAAATGAGTTTAAAGTGTGACGATTAACCACAGTGACCATAGTATAGCTTAGCAAATCTAGATACAAGCTCCTACCAGATGCCTTTAAAACAGTAAGTTCCAAACTTAAGCCGTAAAGGATACAAGCACATTTAAAGGGGAAAAAAATTACACCATTCCCCAGGGGGTTGACTTAAATTATTTTACAGTAAAGTTAATACATAACAAATACTAATCTAAGCATAAATCCATATGCTTCTAGCTCTCGTGCAAATATAAAATAAAAACAAATCGACAGAATAAATGCAATTAAAGCTACCAAACCAATAAAATTCAAATTAACAACATTAATTTACCATGATGGATAATGAAGCTTTGTAGAACCGAAGTCTCTGGTGTTGGGCTTACCAACAGACAGAGATCATTGTTTTGGGTTTTTTCTCATTGTCATCTCAATTCTTTTGACTTTAACATGATGGACCATCATTTAATGCAGAGGTCAGCAAACATTTTCTGTAAAAGGGCAGACTGTAAATATTTTAGGCTCTGCAGACCTTCCCATCTCTGTCACCAACTACTCAACTCTGTTGTTGTAGCATGAAATCATCTATAGACAATACGTAAACAGAGGGGCCTGGCTGTGTGCCAATAAAACTTTATTTACTAAAACAGGTGCCAGGCAAGATTTGGCCCAAGAGCCATAGTTTGCTGACTCCTGATTCAATCCATCATCTTTATTATGTCATCATTGGGCCTTTTGACTTTGAACAACAAATTTCACTTTTAACCATTGATATGTCATTTTTATGGACCAGTCAATTCAATAACTCACTCCAAAATTCAACCTTGAAAAATAAATTTAACAGAAAATGTTCCTTGCCTGTGTCCCACTCAGTCACCGCTAAGGAACTTGTACAGATTATCAACAGATATCTGCACTGCCATGTTGCTCGTAGCCAAGTTTGTCAATAAACTATTCACAATAGGCAAGATACGATCAATCTAAGCGCCCATCAGTGGGTGAATGGACAAAGCCAGTGTGGTGCGTACACACAATGGAATGTCACTCGGCCACAAAAAGAATGAAATTCTGCCAGGTGCAACGGGGATGCAGCTGGAGGACATGAAGTTACATGAAATAAGCCAGGCACAGAAAGACAAATATGGCATGTTGTCACTCATACGTGGTAGCTAAAATGTGGATCTCGTGGAGGGGAGAGGAGAACGGGAGTTACAGAGGCTGGGAAGGGAAGGGGGGGCGGTGATGAAGAGAAGTTGGTTAAGGGGTACAAAGATACAGTTAGGTAGAAGGAATAAGTCCTGCTATTCGATATACAGTAAGGAAACTATGGTTAACAATAATTTATTATATATTTCAAACTAGCCAGAAGAATGGTAATGTTCTCAGCACAAAGACAAGTGTTTGAGGTGTACAAGTACACAGATTTGATCATTCACAATTGTACACAGGTATCAAAATATCATATGTACCCCCAAAATATGTACAACTATTATATAGAAATAAAAAAAATTTTAAAAGAACTTGTGCAAATTGATGTAAAAAAAGACAGAGTCTGAGCAATACGCCCACTCAGAGAGGGAAACTGGGTGTCTACAGGCCCCTGGGGCACACGGCCGCTCAATCCCTTCATTTCTTGTCCCTATTGGAACTACCCATGGGACAATACATGGCCACACCCTTTTACCCTTATTGGACATGGACATATTATTGAACATGGTCAGCCTCTGTGACTTTCTCTTCTTTTATTATTCATCCATTCAAACAAGAGCAACAAAAGAAACACACAGTTATTGAGTGCTTACAACATGTCAGGCACTGTTCTGGACGCTTGAGATTTTAAGTGAAAACAACAGTCAAAAAGCCCCAGGGTCACAGACCTTATATTCAGATTGGGAGGGGTTGTGGGCGGAGCCAGATGGTAAAAGTAGAAATAGCATATTAGGCCAGGTGCGGTGGCTCACACCTGTAATCACAGCACTTTGGGAGGCCAAGCAAGAAGATCACTTGAGGCCAAGAGTTCAAGACCAGCCTGAGCAACAGAGCCAGAGCCCATCTCTACAAAAAAAAAATTTTTTTTTAATTAGCCCAATGTGGTGGTGTGTGCCTATAATCCCAGCTACTCAGGAGGCTGAGGCAGGAGGATCGCTTGAGCTCAAGAGTTTGAAGCTGCTGCGAGCTATCATGGCACCACGGCACTCCAGCCCGGGGCAACAGAGCGAGACCGTGTCTCAAAAAAAAACATAAAATAGCATATTAATAAATAAATTATATTATTTTAATAAACATAAGCGAAGGTCTGTGTTAAAGAACTTAAGAAACCAAAAATCGTAATCTCACGAAATGATCTCCAATTGTGAACCATCGTCCCAAAGAGAAGCGTTAGGTTTTCATCCCACGGAAGAATTGATAAGAATTCAACAATGGCAGAGGAAATGCTGGTTTGGGTTTGCCGCTACAGCAGGTCAACGCAGCAGAGGCTTGCTCACCAACACACCAGACGGGGCTGCTATCACGTGGGCAGATCGTGGGTGCCCATGTGGTCTGAGCACGGTGGCACTGCTGGTGCATCCACACGACCAGGAGCGTGCTGGCATTGCCATTTGGATTGCCTCGTTTCTGTCGCCGCCCTACCTGGATGGCGGGGAAGACTGCAGCCAGCTTCGGAAGGCCCCGGACAGGTCCCATCTCTGCCGCCCACTAGCATGGGTGAGTCAGCCGTCCTGTTTGCGTCTTGGTTTCCCCATAGGTAACTCTGGAATATCACTAATGCCTTCTCCGTATCCCTCATAAAATCCCTAAGAGAACCAGATGATGGAATTATGAAAGAGTTTGGAAATTGACCTAAGAGTTGGCCTTCCACCTCCCTAGAAAACACTGGGGGCCTCTCGCAAGGGGATTTGTGCTGATATTTGACATAGCCACAGGGTCCTGAGACCACTGGGCCTGGCAACCTGCGCTAGGTTCCCACCTCTGGCCACCCCTGTATCCATACAGGAGTTCTAAAAACGTAGGGTGGTTGTATTACTATAATTGCTATTATTACATTATTATTGTTGCAACGTGTTGGGAAAAGCTAGCAACGGCCACATTTCCAGGGCGTTCGCACAGCTGAATCCTCTTAACAAAGGGCAGACCCTTATCTCTGCCCACATTCATCTTAACTTCGTGAACATAATTAGTTGCCAAGCCTAAAGATTTTTTTTTTCTCTTTTATTTTTTTCTGGCAAAAAAAATCTCTAACCTTTTACAGACTAACAATATATATTATTGCTATTCTCTTTTTGCTTCAGCTGGTTTCAAAAATCTGCTCCCCAAGCCTCGCTTGTATTGTATTTTCTTCGGGGCCTTGGGGAGGAGAAAAAGGGGAACAAGATTTCGTGGCTCTGCGACCACATTCCCGAGGGTCAAGACGTGGAATCTGAACGGATGTTCACGCGGGCTGGATGTGGATGGGCGAGAGGAGGTAACTTCCCAGGAGCTCTCGGGTCCTGCTCCACACACACCCCCGTCCTGTGCAGGGGGCCCCCCACTCTGTCCCTACTCTGAGAGCCCAGAATCAGGGCAGACTTCGTGTCATTGTGTCATGATAAATCACACTGTCCTGCAAGCACAGCAGCGTCAACCAGGCGGGTTTACTGAGCTTCCACTACGGAACAATCACTGTGATATACACCTGTAAACACAGACTTGCACCACGTCTCTCTCTCTCTCTCTCTCTCTCTCTCTCTCTCTCTCTCTCTCTCTCTCTCTCTCTCTCTCTGTCTCTCTCTCTCTCTCTCTCCGACTGGCTCTGACCACAGAGCAGCAGTTCTCCGCCGAGCTCCTAGCTCACACGCACCTGAGGCTGTGGCCCGAAGGTTTACAGAGCCCACTAATAAAGCGGTTCCCAAGAGGAATAAAACATCATCCCCCGCCTTCCCCTCCCCCAGCCACCAGGGCACCCCGCTCCCAGGAGGCCAGCACGAGCCAGGCTGCCCCACAAAAACAGCTCCCCTAAGATGACCACATTTTCAATTTGCAATTTGATTTTTTTTTTCTTTAATATACGTGTTGTGTGCTTTTCCCTTTGTCAAAAGAGCACAAGCCTTTCATTTTGCCTTTTATTTGTCTTGCGGCCGGTACAGTGAAAATGTATTGGCTTTTCAGTTAGTGATTACACATCATCACATACCCAATTTATAACACCATGCCCCAAAGAACAGATGTAATAAAGCAAGGGCAGGAAGTAGCAACCTTATAAAACAGAGCTGCCGACTCAAAGGTCTTTGCATGTGTGCAGGAAAGAAAACAGTGCCGGCTCCGGGCCTGGGAACTGGTATTTTGCAGATGTTCCAGACACGGTGGGCGGGTGCGTGGGACAGAGGTGGAAAAACCAGGAGATCCAGTTTCCTGGCCCAGGGACCCAAGCCCTGTGGCCACGGGCTATGCAATGCAGAGAGGGACAATGTTATCTCTGCATTTAGCCTCCAGGAAACTGTCCATGCACTCCAAGCCAAAAGAGATCCAGGACCAGTTCCTGAAGGTAAGGAACCCTTGGCGGGGAGACCCAGTCACCTTTCTAGGGGCTTGGGGTTCTACTCCGTCATTGCAAGAAGCTCCCTGGGACTAGGGTCTCTGATGGCCACCTGCTACTGAGACCTCCCCCGGGTCCTCCTCGGAGTGCCCCAGACTGCAGAAAAGATCTCCCTCAGACACCCCAGCAAATATCTTCTTGGTTCCATGACCATATGAACCAAAATTATGTCAGTTTCCTCTGCTTTTCCCCTTCCTTGATAAAGGTAGGTAATGAAATGTGGAGTTAATGAAATGTATCTGTATGCCTGTACTGTGTCTGTATGCCTGTACTGTGTCTGTATGCCTGTACTGTGTCTGTATGCCTGTACTGTATCTGTATGCCTGTACTGTGTCTGTATGCCTGTACTGTATCTGTATGCCTGTACTGTGTCTGTATGCCTGTACTGTGTCTGTATGCCTGTACTGTATCTCTATGCCTGTACTGTGTCTGTATGCCTGTACTGTGTCTGTATGCCTGTATTGTATTTCTATGCCTGTACTGTATCTGTATGCCTGTACTGTGTCTGTATGCCTGTACTGTGTCTGTATGCCTGTACTGTATCTGTATGCCTGTACTGTATCTGTATGCCTGTACTGTGTCTGTATGCCTGTATTGTATTTCTATGCCTCTACTGTATCTGTATGCCTGTACTGTATCTGTATGCCTGTACTGTGTCTGTATGCCTGTATTGTATTTCTATGCCTGTACTGTATCTGTATGCCTGTACTGTGTCTGTATGCCTGTACTGTGTCTGTATGCCTGTACTGTGTCTGTATGCCTGTACTGTGTCTGTATGCCTGTACTGTATCTGTATGCCTGTATTGTGTCTGTATGCCTTTATTGTGTCTGTATGCCTGTACTGTGTCTGTATGCCTGTACTATATCTGTATGCCTGTACTGTGTCTGTATGCCTGTACTGTGTCTGTATGCCTGTACTGTATCTGTATGCCTGTACTGTGTCTGTATGCCTGTACTGTGTCTGTATGCCTGTACTGTGTCTGTATGCCTGTACTGTGTCTGTATGCCTGTACTGTATCTGTATGCCTGTATTGTGTCTGTATGCCTGTACTGTGTCTGTATGCCTGTACTGTGTCTGTATGCCTGTACTGTATCTGTATGCCTGTATTGTGTCTGTATGCCTGTACTGTGTCTGTATGCCTGTATTGTGTCTGTATGCCTGTACTGTATCTGTATGCCTGTACTGTGTCTGTATGCCTGTACTGTGTCTGTATGCCTGTACTGTGTCTGTATGCCTGTACTGTATCTGTATGCCTGTACTGTGTCTGTATGCCTGTACTGTGTCTGTATGCCTGTACTGTATCTGTATGCCTGTACTGTGTCTGTATGCCTGTACTGTGTCTGTATGCCTGTACTGTATCTGTATGCCTGTATTGTGTCTGTATGCCTTTATTGTGTCTGTATGCCTGTACTGTGTCTGTATGCCTGTACTATATCTGTATGCCTGTACTGTGTCTGTATGCCTGTACTGTGTCTGTATGCCTGTACTGTATCTGTATGCCTGTATTGTGTCTGTATGCCTGTACTGTGTCTGTATGCCTGTATTGTGTCTGTATGCCTGTACTGTATCTGTATGCCTGTATTGTGTCTGTATGCCTGTACTGTGTCTGTATGCCTGTACTGTGTCTGTATGCCTGTACTGTATCTGTATACCTGTACTGTGTCTGTATGCCTGTACTGTGTCTATATGCCTGTACTGTGTCTGTATGCCTGTACTGTATCTGTATGCCTGTACTGTGTCTGTATGCCTGTACTGTGTCTGTATGCCTGTACTGTATCTGTATGCCTGTACTGTATCTGTATGCCTGTATTGTGCCTGTATGCCTGTACTGTATCTGTATGCCTGTATTGTGTCTGTATGCCTGTATTGTGTCTGTATGCCTGTACTGTATCTGTATACCTGTATTGTGTCTGTATGCCTGTACTGTGTCTATATGCCTGTATTGTGTCTGTATGCCTTTATTGTGTCTGTATGCCTGTACTGTGTCTGTATGCCTGTACTGTATCTGTATGGCTGTACTGTATCTGTATGCCTGTACTATATCTCTATGCCTGTACTATATGTGTATGTCTGTACTGTGTCTGTATGCCTGTACTATATCTGTATGCCTGTATTGTATCTGTATGCCTGTACTGTGTCTGTATGCCTGTATTGTGTCTGTATGCCTGTACTGTATCTATATACCTGTATTGTGTCTGTATGCCTGTACTGTATCTATATGCCTGTACTGTGTCTGTATGCCTGTACTGTATTTATATGCCTATACTGTGTCTGTATGCCTGTACTGTGTCTGTATGCCTGTACTGTATCTGTATGCCTGTACTGTATCTGTATGCCTGTACTGTATTTATATGCCTGTACTGTGTCTGTATGCCTGTACTGTGTCTGTATGCCTGTACTGTATCTGTATGCCTGTACTGTGTCTGTATGCCTGTACTGTATTTATATGCCTATACTGTGTCTGTATGCCTGTACTGTGTCTGTATGCCTGTACTGTATCTGTATGCCTGTACTGTATCTGTATGCCTGTACTGTGTCTGTATGCCTGTACTGTATTTATATGCCTATACTGTGTCTGTATGCCTGTACTGTGTCTGTATGCCTGTACTGTATCTGTATGCCTGTACTGTGTCTGTATGCCTGTACTGTATTTATATGCCTGTACTGTGTCTGTATGCCTGTACTGTATTTATATGCCTGTACTGTGTCTGTATGCCTGTACTGTGTCTGTATGCCTGTACTGTGTCTGTATGCCTGTATTGTGTCTGTATGCCTGTATTGTATTTCTATGCCTGTACTGTATCTGTATGGCTGTACTGTGTCTGTATGCCTGTACTGTATCTGTATGCCTGTACTGTATCTGTATGCCTGTACTGTATTTATATGCCTGTACTGTGTCTGTATGCCTGTACTGTGTCTGTATGCCTGTACTGTATCTGTATGCCTGTACTGTGTCTGTATGCCTGTACTGTATTTATATGCCTGTACTGTATTTATATGCCTATACTGTGTCTGTATGCCTGTACTGTGTCTGTATGCCTGTACTGTATCTGTATGCCTGTACTGTGTCTGTATGCCTGTACTGTATCTGTATGCCTGTACTGTATCTGTATGCCTGTACTGTATCTGTATGCCTGTACTGTGTCTGTATGCCTGTACTGTGTCTGTATGCCTGTACTGTATCTGTATGCCTGTACTGTGTCTGTATGCCTGGGGCAAACCAGAAACAGTCTTTGTCAAAGGAAGGGCCTTCGTTTGGGGCTCAGACAATGAGGTGCGTCCACCTAGAGTGAAAGGGCCCCGTCCTGGCACAGTGCCACCAGGGGCTTCTTCCCTCACACGGGGTGGTCTCAGGCCTGACCTCTGCAGCAAGGCTTGGCCTCCAGTTGTCCCGGGGCTGAGACTGGTCTGGCTCAGGCATCGGACCCTGCGCCCTGCCTGTGAACTGTGTGCCAGTCCTCCCGGGACAAAGTCAAGGAGACACGACAGAACGCAGCCCTGTGAACCACCTGCTCTCCTTCCCGTTGTCTGCAGAGCGACCTTCACCTTGATCTCAGCCGGAACTCGGGTGGTTTCCCAACCCCACAGCTGCCAGAACATGGGGTCCCTGGGCCTCGTGTCTCTCTCTCCTGGCCACTCCTTGTGCCGCTGCCTCCCAGCTCCGTTTCCAGGACCAGGGAGGTCCTCATGGTCTTATCCACCAACCAGGCCCTGCACTCAGGAGGGTGCCCAGCCCTGCAGCGCCCTGTGCACACACTCTCCCAGACACGCACACACTTGTACTCACACAGGCTCACATGCATGTACTCACCCATGCTCACATATATACTCACACAGGCTCACACATATATACTCTCCCATGTTCGCACATATGTACTCACCTGTGCTCACACATATGTACTCACCTGTGCTCACACATACATACTTAGCCAGGCTCACACATCTACTCACCCATGCATACATATATGTAGTAACCATGCTCCCACATGTGTACTCACCTATGCTCACACATATGTACTCACACATGCTCACACATATGTACTCACCCATGCTCACACACACACACCCATGCTCACACACGTACTATTCACCCATGCTCACACATATACTCACCCATGCGTACATATATGTAGTAACCATGCTCACACATATGTACTCACACATGCTCACACATATGTACTCACACATGCTCACACATATGTACTCACACATGCTCACACATATGTACTCACACATGCTCACACACATACTATTCACCCATGCTCACACATACACTCACCCATGCTCACACTCACACATGCACACCCACATAGAGATTCCTATTCCAACTGCTCCATCCATGCTGATCTCAGAATTTGAACACACTACCACTTCATCATTGCCTAATTGTTTTGTGTTTATTAACCTCCTGCATCTCCCCCAGCTCCGCCCCTAAACTCCGTGAGGGCGAGCCAGACGCCTAGGTAGGCTTCCTCCATCCCTCTCCACAGCACTTAGCAAAGGGCCAGACCTAAGGCAAGGGCTCAGCAACATTTTGGATGCACTGAGCCGAGGGGGACCTTGGAGATCACCAAGTCTCTATTTTACCCACTCCAAACTAGATGCACCGATTGACCGATCGATTGACTGATGCATTGATTGACTGACGGCCTCGTTGACTGGCAGCGTTGGAAAGCCAGTCTGTGGGACTCTGGGGGTCATGCCGTGGTTGCCACCGTGAACTTGGCACTTTGGCGAAATGCCGGGATCTGGGGCCCTGACACAGGACACCCCATTCTGGGGAAATGACTGAGCATCACGGTGGTCAGAGCTGTGACCTGGCCTCAGGCCAACCCGGGTTCCAAGGCTGGCTCCACCACCGACTCGCTTTGTGACCACTAGCAAGTCCCTCTGCTCCTCGGTCCCAGCCTAAGGTGGGGCGTTAGCAGGCTGTACTCACAGAGTAGCAGCGAACATTAGAGACGGTGTGGGTGGAGCATTCGGCACACCGCCCGGCATAGACCCCACACGTGATTATTGTCACCAGAATTACACAGTAAAAAGAAGGGGCGGTTTTGGGTCCTGGACCTGCCATCGTTGCCTGTGAATATCACTTTACCTCCAAGCTGGCTTCTCTGCCTGTGTTCTCTTGGGGTTAGTTTGCTTTCGTATTGATAAAATGAAGACCATAAAAAGCCCACTTCCCAGGCCGGGCGCAGTGGCTCACGCCCGTCATCCTAGCACTCTGGGAGGCCGAGCCGGGCGGATTGCTCGAGGTCAGGAGTTCGAAACCAGCCTGAGCAAGAGTGAGACCCCGTCTCTACTATAAATAGAAAGAAATTAATTGGCCAACTAATATATATAGAAAAAATGAGCCGGGCGTGGTGGCACATGCCTGTAGTCCCAGCTACTCAGGAGGCTGAGGCAGGAGGATGGCTTGAGCCCAGGAGTTTGAGGCTGCAGTGAGCTAGGCTGGCGCCAGGGCACTCACTCTAGCCTGGGCAACAGAGTGAGACTCTGTCTCAAAAAAAAAAAAAAAAAAAAAGCCCACTTCCTGGAGCAGCTGAGAAGGTCGCCTAAAACGTTAGCTCGGCAGCACCCAGCGCCACACACTCACGTGTGGGCACACCAGCTGCCCCTCCGAGCTCCCAAAGCACTTTGCAGGGCTGCTGCTCCCGGCCCCACACCCCCTATAACCCAGATCCCCGCCCGGCTCTGTGATTCCAGAGCCGATTCCCATCCTCTGTCTCGCCGTGGAAAGATGGCACCGTCGCTGTCCCCACACCTCCTGAACGAGGCCCCAGGGGCGGTGGCACCGTGACAGCAAGGACAGCCGCAGCAGCCCCCGCTCCCCGGGGGGGGGGGTGCAGACGCCCTCGGCCTTGCAGGGCCAGGCGTTCGGTACTAAGAACTGGGGCTCGGTGGCTCTTTCCTAGGGATGTGTAAACACTGAGATCCCTGCATGAAAAAATTCCACATCTGTTTCCCAGTTGATGTTACATATTATTATACAATTCATTCCCCATGTCATTGGAGACCTCTTTAATGACATCGTCTTAAATGACTCCATAAATATCCCTTCATTTAGAGACCACTAATTGATTTAACCATTCTCCTACTCTTGGCCATTTTGCTCGTGACCAATTTTTAACCCCAACGACCTTAGAAGTCCCGGGCAGTACAGTCTGGAAGTCACTGGTCTAGACCAGAGGGGAGAAACCTGCAGCCCGCTGGCCCCATGCGTCTCCTCCTCCCTGCCCCGGCTTCACGGTGGGGCCGAGATGCAATGGCAGCATCGGCGATCAGAAAGCTGCCTCTGTGTTGCCTCTTTGCTAAAAAAAAAAACAACACCCAGAGCGAACAGCTGAACGTCTAAAGCGCGGCGTTGTTATTCTCACAGACAGCGTTCCAGTCAATCGGGTAGGTGATCTAAATTATAGGGGAATCCGTTTTTACTAGACCTCTATAAAGTTTATTGAATGAAATGCAACCCATAAATATTTTCTTTTTATCTCACCTTTGATCTGGGCTATTTTAGTCTAGATTCTTTTGATTGCAAGGACAGAAACCCACTCGAAGTGGCTCCAATAAAAGGCGGGGTTATTGTGAAGACACACGGAGGTCTCAAAAGAAACCAGGAACACTGAATCAGAGTTTCTGCCCGAGAAGGGCAGAAGCGGGGACTTGCTCGCTGGCTCTCTTTCACACGACTTCTCTGCTCTTCTCCGGTTCCCCGCGCCCTCCTCCCTGTCCTGACTGGCTTCCCTGAGTCTCAGTCCCTGTACATTCAGCAAGCACATTGACCCAAGTGGCACTTCTTGCCCCAACTCCACATGGCCTCTCAGCACAAGCGTCCACCCAGCAACTTCCTCCCGGTCCCTGGCTCTGGTTTCCCAAATACGGATTCTCATGCGCTTAGGTGAGCATCCTGGTCCCGTCCACACAAGCCTTTACTGTTCTCTGGCTGCCCCACAGGCAGGCCACTCCCGGCTCCATGTCAACGCTTGGTCCAATCAGCTGTGACAAGGGCAGGAAGGGTCACACAGGCCCTGCTCACTCAGCAAGACCATGGAGGACAGAAGGAAGATTCCCCGAGAAGGGAGTTTGGGCCAAGCAGGAGCCACTGTGTTTAATTCCTACACCAAGAGCTACAAGCAGTGTCACTGAGTCAGAGATTTTACTTCCAAAAAGGTGCTACAAACACAGTCTTCAGGAAAGTGCCCACTAATGCTCTCTCTCCCCATCATCGGGTGTACAAACAACATGGTTCCTGGAAGCCATAGGCCCTCTGTACGCTTAACTAAGGCCCTGTTCTAGTCAAGGACTTGAGCCTCCAGCAGGTTCTTCAACTCGGCCAGGGCCTGGTCTACCCGCGAGCTCAGGGAAGCTTTTGGAGCCTCTTGGGGTTGGAGCGAAGGTGTCCTGGCAGGCAGCTACTCCCCTGTGGCCTCCCAGATCAAAGTGCAGGTGTCTGCAGTCCCACTGCAGTGGGCTCAGCCCCCAAACAAAGATTTCATGAGCAGATCACACAAAAAAAATGTACCAGCCATAAGGGGAAATGTTGATACATTTCACTGTACTACAATTAGAACTTTGTTCATTATAATATACCTCAAGAGAGTGAAAAGGCAAGCCACAAAGTAGGAGAAGATATATAGCAACAAATACAGCCAACAAATATATTGTAATTAAGATACGGTAAGAACTTTTACAAACAACAACAACAACAAAAAAAAAAATGCAGTAGAAAAATGGCCAAAGACTTGAACAAGCACTTCACAGAAGAGGATATTAAAATGGTTTGTAAGTGTACAAAAATATGTTTAACCTCAGTGGCCATTGGGGAAATGCAAATGGAGAAAACAAAATGAGACATCACTATCCCCCACCAGAATGGCAAAATCAAAAAGATTGCCAATATCAGCTGTTGGGGAAGAGGAAAAGTAACAGAAACGCACCTCCGCGTGGGGGTGTAAACATATGCACCCGCGTTGCAAACCTGCTTGGCAATATCTTCCAAAGCTGAACCACACAGAAACCGTAGGACTCAGCAGTTCTATTCCTAGGTAGATGCCAAACAGAAATGCTTGCAACGCAAGCATTGCAACACGTGGGAGTGCCAAAAACTGGAAACAACCGAAATGTCCATCAACAGGAGAATGGACATGCTGGGATATAACCATCCCATGGGCTGTCCCGTAGCAAGGAGAATAAGTAAATGAACTGCTACTACATGCAACGACATGGGTGAAGCTCACAAGCAAAACAAGCCAAACACAAAAAAAGTGCATACTGTACGATTTCATGCATGTCGAGTTCAGAAATAGGCCAAACGAATCTACGGTGTCAGGACATAGGATTGTGGTCATTTTCGGGGAGTTGGCCAGGGAGCTGCAGGGAGAGGACAGAGAGGGGGTTCTGGGTTCTGGTAATGTCACAACTCTTATCTGGGTGGTGGTTACACAAGTGTGTTCAGCAAGCTGTACCTTTACGATTTGGGCAGTTTTCTGGTTGTACATTATATCACATCAACATATACATCAATTTTTAAATGTCTATTTTTTTGCAAGGGTCATTAAGATGCCATGGGATACAGATACCTATCCCCAAACATCATTATATTCCACGTCCATGTATAATTCCTGTAGAACAGAGAGGTTAAACAATTTCCCCAAAGTCATGCAGGTCGTCGTTAGTGGTGGGCCAAGTCTCCACCCAGCTTTTAGGACTCCAAGACAAGTTCTCTTTCTACTATGCTCTTTTGCTTCCATTTATATATCAAAGCCTCACCCATAACCACTACTCCTGGCAAGACTAATCAAATATGCCTCCCCCTCCCAGAAAAAAAAAAAAGGAAGAAAAAAATAGATGTTCAAGACATTTTTTAAGCCATGAACTAACCTTGATGTAATGACAGCGTTCTCCTGGGCATTAGCCAAACTCAGCACTCTCTCTCCTTGCATGTATAAGTCATTCCTGCAGAAACACCTCATCAAGAAGGCACCAAACCAAGGTGGCCCCCTTCTGCCAGCCCTCCCAGACAGCTGCTGGGAGGCTGACTTCATGTCTGATAACACAGCGTCGGCAAGGAGGCCCTGTCGCACTTCCCACAGTTGCTTTAAGGATCCATTTGGTTGAACCTAAAACAAAAAATAAGGGGAAAAAATATAAAATTGTACTAAATCCAGAAGATGGAGAGTCGTCGCACTGGATTGCACCTGGACTTTATGACCCTCTTGAGACCTCGGGTGTCTCGTGGGAAGGAAGAAGACAGAGGTTTGTCCTAGGAAGAGTCTCACACCACAGAATGTTAAAGTTGAAAGGGACTTTCAAGTTCAACTTCTGAGAGCAGAGAACAATAAAGACAACACTTGGAAACCATTTACAGGTTCCAAAGTCCTTTCGCCTTCCTCTAATTGGCCTCCCGGGCGACCATTTCGAGTAGGATATCATTATACCCCTTTTAGAGGCAAGGAAATGGAAACTCGGGCGACTTGCAGAGTCACCGAGCGACAGGCACCTGTCCCTGGTCCCAGGTTGGTTGAGCCTGAATTCCAAGCTCTTTCCAGCACACGGCACCCCAAACCACGCTCGGCTCACAGGGGACATCTGAAAGTCGTCGTTGCTACTTCTCGGGAAGCGTTGGGGTCAGAGACAAGTGGATTTCCGAGAAAACAGACTGTGAGATGTTTCGGCCCAAGACCGTGTCCGGCTCCGTGGTGACTGTCCGTGGACTTGCACAGGAGGTGCCCGAGGGTGCATTCAGGGCCTCGCTCAGTCAGCCCAAGTCTGCAAGGCGCAGCCACTTCAGAGCCCTCATCCGCTCTGGCCGGGACCCCGGCCGCACTCAGACAAAGGCACGACGCAGGGGGAGAGCCCGTGTGACCGTGATAAAGGACGCAGCCCTAACGCCCTTCCTGTTTCCCTCCGTAGACGACAATGCCCACCTCTTAGTGCTCAAACCAAGAGCAGCAGTCTGCAAAGCCCCGGCTGTGCCCCTCGGCTGACTTCTCGGGACGCCACAGCGCGCATGGGTTGGGCGATGAGACTCAGAGGAAGGGCGGTGAGCACACGCCACGAGCAGCTCCGGCGAAGGGACCAGAAGGTCCCACAAGCCCCCCGCTTCTCCCTCGGAGCACCCCGGAGGCCGCCCAGGCAACAGCCCACCAGGAAGAGCCTCACATGACAGTCCGCAGTCCCCGAGCCTCAGGTAGAGATTCCCTGCCCGGACCGATTTCTCCCTGCGGGGGAAGCGGGTGACCTGCAGCCCCTTAGGAGGCCCCGCACCTGCCCGCTCCACCCACTCCCTGGGGTGGCCGTGGGGGCCTGCGTGGCATCTAGAATATGCATCCATGTAAAAAAACCAGCTGCTTTTCAGCAGTGAGCGTTTCTCTTTGGAGTCTAGGCCCAGACAACAACGAGGGTGGAGGAGATTTCCTCTGTCTGCACAAAGGCGGAAGGAGAACTCAGAAAGAACGCTCCCCCTCCCGATCAGGGGCCTCGCTGGAGCCGCGACCTTCCTGTTTTCCGGGTGACCTTCCTCTGCACACGTGCGCTGATTTCTCCACTACCACTGTCTTCGCTGGGCCGGCTGGAAACGAGCCCTGGTTTAAATACCGCGCTGCCGCCTCTGCTGTAGAGCCTGTGCCCACAGAGCCACTCCGTGGGCACGGCCGGCCGGGCTGGGGGCAGTTTGGGGCCAGGAGCCAGGCCCCAAGTTGGCCGCGTACGGCCTTTTCCTCCCCGAGCTTCCTGAAGACCCGCTGACTGCGCCCCGGAGCCCAGGCTCTTCCTGCACGCGGCACGAGCCACACAGCGGCCCCGCGCAGGCCATGGGCCCCCCACGAGGGACGCGGCTGAGCCTGCAGCGGGGCCAGAGGCCTGGGCCGGGCCACAGAGCTTGGGCTCCAACCCGTCAAGAGCCTTTCCCTATAGCAACGTGACTGCGAGCTGGTGATGCCCCGCCCGCCGCGGCCTCTGCAATCAAAAGGAAGAAAAATATCCCGGCCTGGGAAAGCGATTGCCGAGGGCTAGAGCCCAGCACGGAACGGCAGACGCGCAGACATCCATCAGGAGCGAGTATCGACATTTATTGACTGTCTGCAGACAGAGGCGGCGTCGGGGGCTCCGGGGGTTACCGAGGATCAGCCTCCAAGGAAGGCCCGGAAATACTGCATTGCCTTTGCAGAACACGCTTCAAATCCTAGTCCCTGTCCAAGAGGGCTGCCCCTCGCAGGACAGCCGTCCCAGACACAGCAGAATAATCACATCGACCAAGAGACAAACAGATGCCATAATCAGGGAAGGGGCCCTTGGTCCGGAGGTTCTCAACCAAGGAAGTAACACCCTGTTATATTCGAGATTTATAAGGCCGCAGGACAGAGAGACAGAGTCATTGAGGCTGTCATTATCAAAAGGAGTTTTATTGTCTAGCTGGAGCTAGGGTCCCAGCCCCCAGAGTGCCAGCACAGTGGCCTCTTTTTCGAGCAGGGACCCCTGTTTGTGTGCTAGTCCCCTTTTTATAACTCAGTTGTTTACACGCTGGTCATGCATCCACCCCCACAGTGATTCTTATTTCATCCTGCCCCCGATAGGCTCCAACCTGTTCCGGGTCCTAGCTGAGAGACTCCGGTTTCCGAGTTCTTTGTCTTTCTCCTCTGCATCCCATAATGTACTCATAATGCTTTGCAGTTAGCAAGCAAGCAGTGAACAGAAGCTGGAAGGTGTCCGTTGTCCTTATAGCCCAGTGTCTTACAACCCCTCATGGGGCACTTGGAAACTCAGGGGGTGGGGGTTGGGTTGTTATAGTACCTGGGAGATGTACTGGCCTTGAGGGGACAGGCCCCAGGGATGCCAGGCCTCCTGCCACCCGGGAGACAGCCCTGGCAAAGAATTCCCCCAACCCAAATGCCAGCAGTGTCCTTGTTGGAAAAACCACATACCTGCCATCACCCAGCTTTAATTCTCAGCCTGATTTTGTCTCATCAGCCTTGAATAAATTTCATGTTCTCGTGCAATGCCCTTTGGTTTTGGGGGACTCATTAGCACGCATGGGAGGGCATTGTGCTGGTGGGCAGGGAAGCAGTGTGGCCCAGTGGTTACGAGCCTGGACTCTGCTTAGCAACCCCTGCCCCTGGTGGCGGTGGTCAGTCCCCCCCTGCTCGTGTGGGTAACGATTTGCTCTCCCTCGTGGAGCTGTGGCGAAGGTGCAGTGAGAACATGTACTTACGGGCCATGCCCAGAACTACAGGGATGTTTGCAATTTGAGAAATTTTTGTCCAGGAATTTGGATACAAATTTTTCAACAGCAGACACGATGTAGAGCAGTGGAATGAAGGCTGGGGTTTAGAATGCTGAGCTTGTAGCCCCGGATCTGCTTTTTCTTAACCACGAAGCCTGAGACCAATCGGCTGACCCGAGCCCCATCTTCTCGCGCTTGAAAACGTTAATATTAACAACAAATCCCTCGCAGGGCGAGCATGGGGATTGACTGAAAAGAGGAAGCTTAAGTGGTTTCACTGTTGTGATGAGCAGCACAAATGTGAACTACTCTCCGCGCGGAGCCACCTAAAACCAGAGCGCCGTGAGGATGACGTCATTTCCTCTGTGAGTAAAAGTAATCAACACAATCACACACAGAAGGGTGTCCAACCTCACTAATAATAAAAGATGCATATTAAAAAACATCAAGAGACCATTCTTCACTTAACATTGGCAAAGATTCAAAAGACAGATAAAGCTCAGTAGTAGGGAGGGAAACAGGCTCTGTGGGTGGGAATATTAATTGATACAATATTTCTAGAGGACAATATAGCAAGCTATACCCAAAAAGGCACATATATGTGGCATACAAATATATATTACACACATATATAGAAAGAAAATAATTCGTGCTTACCAAAAGACCATAGAAAAATGTTTATTGCAACATTCTTTACAACGGATAAAAACTGGAAATATTCTAAATGTTCTTTAATTGGGGATTGATAAATAAATAAATAATGCCACATTTATACACTGGAATATATGCAGTCATTGCAAAACATAAGCTAGAGCTAAGTGTAGTCTCATGGAAAGATGTTTGAATTAAATTACTGAGTGGTAAATAGCAAGTTATTAGGCAGTACGATGGTATCATCTCACTGTAGCAAGAAAAAGATAACAAATATTTTATAGATATATTTCAAAAGTCTTATGGAATATACACCAGACTCTTAAGCACCAGTTGAGTGGTTATCCCCGGGGAAAAGACTAGGAGTTTGGGAGAGAAAAGATTTTCATTTTACATTTAGAGTTACATTATAGCTAGGAGTACATTCTAGCTGAATGCCCAATGGCCAAGTGTTAAAATTCAGCCAAAGAGGAGGCCAAAGCCCATGCGTGACTTTATATAAAATGCTATGATTACAATTTTGTATTAAAGCTATAGCAAAATTTTAAAGGCTGGCATGGGGTGCAGAAACAGTTTTTCCAGACTGTCAGCTTAAAGGGACAGTCCTGTACCCTTCTACCATCCGTTGTGTCACTGAGACTTGATCCCTTCCAACCAAGGTAGTTGAGAAGCAAGATTATTTTGATACTTTTCTCTAAAAGTGTCTTTTTTCTTCATGTTTATATTCTCTTTCATGTCTGAATCAAGGAGCATTTATCACAGATGTTGTATGTGATTTCGGAGTATTTCCTCCTTTTGAAATTTTAAGGTGGCAAAGTTGACATTCTGTCTTTTTTCATCCTCACAAGATGTGAAGGATTCTCAAATGAGACTTTTTCTTGAAAGATTCCTGGCCTAAGCAGAATTAAATATTTAACACTTAAAAACAGTTCTGAAAGGTTTTATTTAATGTCGTGAGCACTGTTACAATAAATAAATCTATAAAAATGAGATCCAGTGACATAATCTAATCTACTTTTTATCTTATTATTTTTTAGGTTTTTATAATATTTTGGATTCTCTAACAGGATATAAGGACATAATGTTTTCCCTAAAGTTGTCTAGCCAACATACTCTTCTACCACTCATGTTAAGTATCAACTATTCCCCTATTTAACTATTGAAAGTTGGTAATGGTTCTTATGCATAAAATTAACTCTCACAATCACAGTTACTGCAGCACTTTAGTCTTGCAATAATAAATGCACATTGTAACTTCAACTGATAGATAGCATTTCAACGTATAAAGTACAAAAGAGATTCCCACTCTGAGTCACATCTAGAAGGATTGCCTCTATCTCAAAATGAATGTTGTGATATTAATCAATCCAAACCCCATGCTCTGTATCACCACTGTTGTTGCAATGCTTGGATACAATGCGATCACACGATCCCTGACCACACTCAAGTCCAGTGACGCCATAAATGGTGTTGAAGTCAGGATAAACTATCCAACCTTCCAAAGGCCAAGCCCAGAGCTGAAGCCACATGGCAGATTTGGGCCACCATCCAAGGCCAAGGCAGACCTTTGGTATATCTCTAACTTATTCTTTTTCTTTTTTTGAGACAGAGTCTCGTTTTGTTGCCCAAGCTAGAGTGAGTGCCGTGGCGTCAGCCTAGCTCACAGCAACCTCAATCTCCTGGGCCCAAGCGATCCTCCTGCCTCAGCCTCCCGAGTAGCTGGGAGTACAGGCATGCGCCACCATGCCCGGCTGATTTTTTTCTATATATATTAGTTGGCCAATTAATTTCTTTCTATTTATAGTAGAGACGGGGTCTCACTCTTGCTCAGGCTGGTTTCGAACTCCTGACCTCGAGCCATCCCCCTACCTTGGCCTCCCAGAGAGCTAGGATTACAGGTGTGAGCCACCACGCCCGGTGCCTCTAACTTATTCTTGTCTACATTGTTTAATTTTTATTTTTTACAAAAAGCATGGATTTTTTTACAATTTTACAGGTGAGGATACTGAGGTACAGGTTGCCCAAGGACATGCGATTGCATTCAGAGGGGAGCTCCAGTCCCACTCTCAAGATGACACTTTGTATTTCAGTGACAGTCTCACGTTATTATTTTTATTAAAATCACACACACACACACACACAAAATAAAAAATAATAATAAAAAAACTAGTACCTATCCCTGAAAAAAAAATGTATGGTGAAGACATTGGATTGACTCTCTAGATAGTTCCCAACATTTTTGAAGAGGGGTTGGTTTACGATTATTATTTGCGTGTGGCTCACACGGTCTCAGAGCTTGCAGGCCCTGCGGAGATCAACACCACCCACTCAGAGGTTTATCACGGAATCAGCCATGTCCCCGACGTCCCCTCACTGCAAACCGTTCTCCAACGAGCTCCCAAAGGCAGCCACCTCCGACACAGATCTGACCACGTCCAGCCCCCCGTGCAGAACTTTCCGTGACTGTCCTTCACTTGCAGGGTAAACTCTTACTCCTTGGGGCAGCGTTTAACGTCTCCCAAAATCTGGCTGTGCTCTCCCTGCTCCGTCTCGTCTCAGGCCTCGCTGGCAAACCAAGCTCCTGGCGTCCCCGACTCCGCTCACCCTCCCCTGCGTCGAAACCACTCTTTCTGGTGAACTTGCACTTGCCCTTCAAGGCCCAGCATAATGTCTCCCTTCAGTGACGTCCTCCTCCTCCTCCTCCTCCTCCTCCACGCCACAGAGGACTCCATCCATCCTCTGTCTACAGCGTCGACAGAGGTGGCCCCCTCGCCGATCTGCAAACTCCCTGAAAAATCTGCAGGCTTGCAAATTTGCAGGGACCTTGTCGTGGTCGTCTTTAATCCCCAGCCCCCTGCACGGTTCACAGGTACAGACCGAGGGCCGCTCTGGGGGTCAGGAGAGGCAGGCTCTGAGCTGTCCGTCCCTCCACGCAGATTCCGAGGGACAGCGTGTGGGTAAGAGGGGACGGTTTACGCTGCCAGGAAGAGTCTGAAAACCACTGCGTCAGACCACGAGGCCACCTGTGGCCAGCAGGCCGCATCTCAGAAGGCCACCCATAACGTGACACTGCCACTGAAATAAGGAGTGTCGGCTCGAGAGTGGGACTGGAGCTCCCCTCTGAATGCAATCGCATGTCCCTGGGCAACCTGTACCTCAGTATCCCCACGTGCAAAGCAAGGGCCAATGCCCGCCCTGTGTGTGCCCGGGAGGCGGGGAAGGAGGCTGAGCTGTAACAGATAGAAAGCAAAGCCTGTACAGTGCATTTATCCGACATTTACGGAGGGACGATTTGACTCATGTTATACCTTGTGTCACTTCCACCCAGATTGAGACCTAGAACCACTTCCAGGCCCCAGCTGCGGTCCCCAGTCCCCGGGGCCTCACACCAATACCGGTCAGTGGCATGCTGGGAAATAGGGCGTCAGAGCTCCCCCACCCCCACCTTGTCCCTGGTCCGTGGAAGGGGGGGCTGCACAAGTAAGCAAAGTTTCATCTTTATTTATGGCCACATCCCCGGCGCTAGCCTGAGCTCTGCCTCCCCACCCACCACCCCGCCCCCATCCATGGAAAAATTGTCTTCCGTGAAACTGGTCCTTCATGCCAAAAGTGTTGGGGACCGCTGCACAGGACTTCCTCATGTCCCTTCCCACTTGCAACCTTCCCCCGCGGTAAGCACTCTTCTGACTGCTTTCCTGTGGATTCGTTTCCACTCCCTTTAGACTGCGTATAAGCTGAATCCTAGCATGGGTGTTCTTTCGTTTCTGGCTTCTGTCACTGAACATAACGTCTAAAATCTCACCCATGCTGCGGTGTGTTTTGTTTACTTGTTGTTTAGCCAAATAAAATGCCAGAGAAGGAAATAATTTACAAAGGGTAAAATCCAAAAATATATAAAGTGTAGTGTTTTTGTATTTTTCATGTTTATTTTTTATGTTAATAGATTTAGGGGATACAAGTTGAATTTTGTCACACGTTTTATACTAAATAGCCGTGGAGTCTGGGCTTTTGGTGTGCCCACCACCTGAGTAGTGTGCACGGCACCCCATAGGTCATCAAAAGTATGTAAAGTGTAGTGTCATTGGCTGAGTCTCAGGCAGTCTGCAGACTGCAAGCTCCCTGAGAGTAAAAACGATGCCTAATTCATTTTTGTATTCCAGCCCTTAAAATTAGGCCTAGCTCAGAATAGGGGGCTCAACAAACTTCTGTGGAATTGAAAATTATTATTGGTAGACCAACTGGCTCTTTTTGTAGCCTGCTTTTTTTTTTTTTTTTTTTTTTTTTTTTTTTTTTTACCCAAAGCCTAATTGGCCTCTGCCTACCTCCCCAGCCCACACCTGCCCTGCTCAACCCTGTCCTTTGTCTGTCCCTGTTCGCAGCTGGGTCGCTTCCTTCTCCAGACCCTGGACTGACTCACGGCATGGACAGAAGGGAGCCGGGAGAGGGCAGGGCGGAATGGCTTAACAGCCTGGACAGAGAACTGCCAGGAGAGGATCCTTCCCAGGCCAGGAAAATGCTGGAAGCAGCATACCTAGACCCAAGCGTCAGGCAGGGAAACAGAGGCGTGCCCAGCAGGGTCCCAGGCGTGGGCTCCAAACCCGGGAACCCCCTGGTTTCAATCCGAGGCCCCTGACCTTCCGTCCTCGATGTGCACGGTGGCCAAGTTCACAGCTCACCCCAGCTGTCTGGGCACACTGTCACTCCAGCTGGTACTGAGCAATGGATTCCTGTTGCCAAGATATGGATTTGGTTTTAATAACAGTTAGTGCAAACACTGTAAATTTACTGCTGCAAGAGAGAGTTTTTGAAAACGTCCACTCTGGCTATAATTTTTCAGCCGCGCCAGCTGTTTGTGCTCAGCTCATACCTGACATGGTGCTTTGAAATAGCAATCACTGTATTTATAAGAAGGCAAGGACTCATAAATATGTCACGAGCGGAATATACAACGCCATATTTCACCATTTTCTATTTTAAAATTGTGAGTTATGGCTGCAGAAATGCACGCCCATTAAAGGTGATATGATGTATTTTCTGCCCTGTTCAGGAGTCCATCCATCATCAAGACAATAAAGAAAACCGCACTTACTTTTTTCCTGTCGTCTGTAATTTATGATCCCCAAAAAGCTGTAACCTTTTGGCAGGCTTTGCAGAAACCACTGCACTGTTAGCAACTAAATAACCTTTTATAAGGTTTTAAATGTGTTGCTACAGTCTCAATGCACTTGCCGTATTGATCCAGAAGATCTTGGGGGGAAAAAAAAAGGTAGGGGGAGGAATGGAAGAAGATGATCTATAACAAGATCGATAACGGCGTATAGATTGTTGAAAGATGCTTCTAATGATTTTTGCCAGCCGTCATCTTTCAGCACGCCACGCCCTATCTCTTAGGCTTCGGTCTGGGCTCAGAATTGATTGAGTTTGCTTTCCAACTGCCTCGCTCCCTCCCTCGCTCCCTCCCGTCCAGCAGCCAGAAGAACAATTGGCTGTCACAGACTATTTGCAGAAAAGCTCTGGGAATCACAGAGCTGGAAGGTACCTTCCAGACAGTCTCAGCGTACAGATATGGGGAAACTGAGGCTGTGGCTTGCCCAAGGTCGAACAGCCATTTGGGAGGAGCAGAGCCCCATCGGGATGCCTGGTTTTCTGTCCGCTCTTGTTCCAGCTCTACCACGCCGCTTCCCAGGTGTGCCCCAGAGAAGGAGGGCGTGGAGGGAGCAGGTGAACGCAGGTTTCCGATGAGCTGTGCAGACCCAATCCAGCTGCCTGGCAACAAGGTGCAGCAGAAAGGTAATGAGCTTGGGAATCGCAGATCAGGACCGAGCCCCGACTCCACGTCTCACTCCCTCGGGCAGGTACACTAAGCTCTCTGGGGCTCTGCTCCTCTCCTGTGAGAAGGCAGTCATGATTTACCTGGGAAGGTGGGAAGATTAGATCTGGTGTCTGTGAGACTCCAACATCAAAGCCCGGCGTGCGTGCAGCTGGTGAACGAGAAAAGCAGTGGCTGCTGCCACGCCCCGCCCAGCAGCCGCCTCCCATGCCCGGAACTTTCTGGGCTCTCTTTCCTCTCCCTTTGCCCTCCCTGCCTTAACCTCCAGGAGGATGGCCTCGGAAACGTTCAGGGACGAGCCAGCATGGAGGAAAGCAGGATACTCTCTCCAAGCACAAAACCTTTGGTGCAGGGACGCTTCCTCGACCAGGGCAGATGAGAGCAGCTGGGGCGAGCAGGAGCTTTTCCTCTAAGCGTGAGCTGAGCCAGGCTCCCAGAGCACGGCCCGGGCCTGTGCCGTCTCCCTTAGAGGTGCCCCCGGGAGGCCGGGTGCAGCTGAGCTTTGAACACGACACACATTCTTGGTAGGGATAATTTGCAGGTTAAAAAAAAAACGTCCACGGTGGACACGTCTCAGCACGGGCGTGGTCAGCGGACGTTCCTACACGACAACGCTGCGTTCTCAACCCAGTGCTCGCAGCCCCGCAACCCTGCTGCCCTGGGAGCAGAGGCACGGGGTCCACAAACGGCGGACCACGGCCTGCAGGACAAATCCGACCACGGCCTGCTTTTGTAAACAAAGTGTCACTAGAGCACAGCCACGCCCATTCAATTACGCCGTTGTCTGGGGCTGCTTTCTTGGCACAACAGTGCAGCTGAGCCGTTCCGAGAGGGGACAGCAGGCACGGCACACACCTGGAATGCGTGCCAACCTGCCCTTTCCGAAAAGGTTTCCAGTTCCTGTTCTAGACTCCACCCCACGGTGCCACAGGACAGGGAGACTCTCAGCAGGGGGTCACCAATAGTTAGTATACATCTGGGAGGCCGGGGCGTGGGGGTGGGGGGATTGCTTAAGGTCAGGAGTTCGAGACCAGCCTCATCAAGAGCGAGACCCCGTCTCTACTATGAATAGAAAGAAATTAATTGGCCAACTAATATATATAAAGAAAAAACTAGCCGGGCATGGTGGCGCATGCCTGTAGTCCCAGCTACTTGGGAGGCTGAGGCAGCAGGATCGCTTGAGCCCAGGAGTTTGAGGTTGCTGTGAGCTAGGCTGATGCCACAGCACTCTAGCCGGGGCAACAGAGTGAGACTCTGTCTCAAAAATAATAATAATAATAATAGTTAGTATACATATAGCTATTCGGTGTTTACCAAGTGCTTTCATGAACCTGATCTTGAGAAAATCCCCCAGCAACCCTGTGTGATGGGGATTCTTATTTTTCCTGTTTCACAGAGGACCATAGCGGGCCCCAGGAAAGCAAAATAATTTGCCCAGGACCATGCAGAGGGGCAGCCCCGGGCTGGGAGCCAAGCCGAACCAGGGGATCCAGGAGCATAACCGTCCCCACCACTCCCCACCACCATGCCCCTCAAGTGCCACCCCTCACCAGCCAGTGACCTTGAGAAGGTCACTCAGCCTTTCTGGACCTTTGGGGTCCTCAAATCCAAAATGAGGAGTCACTAAGTGGGGACTCACTGAAACACCTGTTTTGAAAGATGCTAGGGGACTCCGAGAGCAAAACCCACACAGCACAAAGCACCCGATGAAACACTTCCTGGGTCATAAACCCCATCCCCCCGCACCCCATCGGGCGTCTGTCCCACCCGCGGCCAGGCCCGAGGAGAAGCTCACGTGAGGCAGGCCTGTGGGTGGGAGGAAAGGGAGCGAGGAGGAACCCACTCTGGGGACTGTCCCCCCTAGAGGCCACCAAGCGCCCCTGGACCCCGACAATCCCAGCAGACCACGGAGATGTTCACAGCAGGCCGAGGCGGCCTCCGTGGAGACAGCCGTCTGCGAGGCCAGGGAAGGTCCCCCTGCCTCTGCGTGCCGGTCCCCTCACCTGTCCGGGCGGGGCGGGCAGGTAGACGCAGGAGCGAGGGAGCTCAGCCCTTTGCCGCACGTCCTGCCATCTCTCCGCGTCAAAGTCGCCGTCTCTTTCTCTCCTTCCCTGCGCTCTCCGAGAGCACCCCCCCAAATCATCATTAACATTATAAGTGAAAACGAGAGGCAAGTTATTAAATGTAAAATATGCAAAGTTCCTCCCAGAGCTCGCCGGGCAGTTCATAAACGCGTCGGCTCGATGCTGCCTGCGGACAAAGCGCCCCCAGCCCGTGCGCTAATTGAAGCCCTTAACGAAGTGGAGGAGAGAGGTGATTATGGGGGCGCCTCTCCTGCCTGCGGGGGGCGGGGGGGGGTAATGGGGAGAGCAGCCCTCGACCAAGACGGAGGCCACGGTCCCCATCGTGTCCCCACGGCCACCCACACCAGGGGCCTGGAGGTCCCCAAAGAGGGAACACCCTCACGGCTCACAGCCCCACTCTGCTCCCGGCTCTCGGGGGTCTCCACCTGGAGTCCGGTTCAAGAGCCAAGAGGAGACCCCCCCATGCCCACCTCGAGAGATCAGGACCGGATCTAGAGAGGGCTTTGGCTTTAGGGTGACGAGAGGGATTCTGGCTCTCCGAAGCCCTTGTCCTCAACGCCCGGGCTGAGTAGAGACAACCCAGGTGTCTACCAACAGGCGAGCGCATAAACAAACCGTGACGCACACGCGATCGGGTGGAACTCAGGCATGAGGAGGAATGAAGTGCTGAAGCTACAGCGAGGATGCAGCCTGGAAACATCAGGCCAAGTGACAGAAGCCAGGCACAAAAGGCCACATAGCGTAGGGTTCCCTTCCTATGAGACATCCAGAATAGGTAAGTCCGAAGAGACGGAATGTAGATTAGTGGTTGTCAGGAGCGAGGAGGAAGGGGAGGACCTGCTTCTTGCCTGCAGGGTTTTATTTTGGGGTGGTGGAAATGCTTTGGAGAGGGCCGGGTGTGGTGGCTCACACCTGTGATCCTAGTACCCTGGGAGGCCGAGGAGGGAGGATGGCTTGAGGCCAGGGGTTTGAGACCAGCCTGAGCAAGAGCGAGATCATCTCCAATAAAAATACAAAAATTAGCCGCGTCCTGGCCACACCTGTAGTCTCATCTACTCGGGAGGCCGAGCCAGGAGGATCGCAGGAGCCCAGGAATTTGAGGTTGCTGTGAGCTATGATGATGCCACCTGCCCTCCTGCCCAGCTGACAGAACAAGACTGTTTCCAAACAAAAAAAATGTTTCGGAGGCAGACAGAGTGGTGCTGCGCAGCATCGTGAATGAGTACACGCCGCGGAATCGGTCACTTGAAGAGCCTTACTTTCATGTTATGTGAATTTCACCTCGATTTCTTGAAATGGAAAGAAAAAACAAAACCTAGGCTGAGTTTTATTTGACCTCTCCACACCCCTGGAGTTGGGCTCCTTTTTCGGGGCTTCTGATTTTTCCATCAGGAAACTCAGCCAAGACCTGGCTCTGTGGCCCTGACTCCCCCCAGAGACCCGTGGGCCTCTGGCTTCTGCCATCCAAGCGTTAAAAAGAGCTGCCAGCCTTTCGCCCGGCTGGGGGCGTGGGCAGGAGCAAGGGGGCCCTGGGAGAGAGGTCAGTGCAGCGGAGCAAAGAGCCTGCAGTCAAAGGAACTTTATTGCCATCCTGGTTCCCCCACGGCCTGGCTGTGACATCTTGAATAAGCCCCTTAAATCATCCTGTCCTCAGTTTCCTCATCCATAAAACGGGGATGCTGATATGAGCCTCACCCTCTTTACGGACTTATTGTAAGCGTCAAATGCGATGTGTATATGTTCCTTATCGATAACTCCTCAGAAACCAGTGTGTCAACCAATGAGCATTTATTAAGGAACTGCGAAATTCCGGGCAGCTGTTAACTAACGTGTTAACTAGCCTGTTAACTAATGCAGGAGATTGGAAACTGGGTGGGGTAGGTAGAGAGTAGCTCTGAGAGACAGTCCCTGCCCTCCCTATAGGACACAGTTGAAAGCACCAGAAACCACTAGAAAGCCAAGAGCCGTGGTCTACAATCGGTACTGGTGCATTGATGGAGGGGTGAAACTGAGAGTTTTGAACACCAAAAGCCCAGGACCCCATGTAGGAGTCACACTCTGGCTGGGTGATTTGGGGGTCACTTAAATATTTTGGCTTTGGTGTCCTCCTTGTTTTTCAGATGAGACAGAGCAAAAGTCCTCGAAGACTCTTTCTAGCTTTAAGAGTCTGACATTAGCCAAGTTAAAAGGCAAAAGACAGCCGGGCGTGGTGGCTCACGCCTGTAATCCTAGCACTTTGGGAGGCCGAGGCGGGTGGATTGCTCAAGGTCAGGAGTTCGAAACCAGCCTGAGCAAGAGCGAGACCCCGTCTCTACTATAAATAGAAATAAATTAATTGACCAATTAAAAATATATATACAAAAAATTAGCCGGGCATGGTGGCGCGTGCCTGTAGTCCCAGCTACTCGGGAGGCTGAGGCAGGAGGATCACTGAGCCCCAGAGATTGAGGTTGCTGTGAGCCAGGCTGACGCCACGGCACTCACTCTAGCCTGGGCAACAAAGTGAGACTCTGTCTCAAAAAAAAAAAAAAAAAAAAGGCAAAAGACAAAGCAGGAAAAAATATATATTTTTATATATTATTATTATATTATATTATAAAATATATGTATATATATTATAATATATATATTTTTTTGAGACAGGGTCTCCCTCTGTCACCTGGGCTAGAGTACAGTGGCGGCATCCTAGCTCACTGCAGCCTTGAACCCCTGGGCTCAAGTGATCGGCCAGGATGGCTTTCTGCTAAATAAGTCAGAAGATGAACGCTCCTGACATGTAAGGGGGAAATCAACAGGAAAAAGATGACTGACCCAAGAGGAAAAAATATATATATACAAAGAACATAGAATTTTGTACAAAGATTTTCCCTCTGATTATAATAAATAAAAATCAAAAACAATATAAGCCCAAAGCAGTAAGAACAGTTTTCATTTTAATCATGGTCCCGTTACTTTGCATAGTTATTGATAATTATATTCTCCATGGCATTTAATGATAAAAGAAAACGTTCACAACCAAAGAGGGAAAAAGAATGAAAACTCATGATTCCAGTTATATCTTGGGTTTTTTTCCTAAAACAGTGACAGCCCCATAAAGAGATAATACACAGGTAAGAATGAACAACGGGCTAGAAGGATCCACACCAAAGAGTTACCAGTAGTTATCTCTGAATGTGGATTAATAATTTTATTTCTCCTTTATACTTTTATGTTTTCCTGAATTTCTTCAATGGGTACATTACTTTCTAATTTAGAAGAAAATACACTTAATCTGCAACACGAAAGGAAAGCAAATTCAGAGTTTTACATTCAGCTTCATTAAAATTTAATACCAGCACCCAAATGATAAAACCGTCACTAAAACACATTTCCAAAGGTTATTAAAAACGACCTTTATTTTTCTGGGGCTGTTTATAACAGCACCTATCTCACTTCCCAGTCGGTCGGCCCACCTCTATTCTCAACTGCACATAAAGTTCCTTGGGGACAGCAATCCAGGCATTATCTAGGCACAGCACCAAGTACCATAATAGGCGCTTGATAAATGTTTGTCAAATAAACGGTTGGTACGAACTGAGAGATCATTGGTCTGGAAGAAATTGGGCGAGAGGGTGGAGAGAGGAGGAGGCCTTGCAGGGTGTTTATAAATCGGTGCATCTGCGCAGTGAACCTGCTAGTCCCGGCGCGGTGCTGGACGCAGAGATTACCAAGCCGGGTGTGACGCCGGGCCTGGCTGAGAGGCGTGACAGCCAGGGACGGAGACAGACGTGTGCAAAAAAAGGATGGAAGTAAAATAATAAAGCAAGAGCAGGGGGCACAAAGGAAGAAGCCGCCCATTCCGAGGGCTCAGAGAGCAGCAGGAGAAGCAGCAGAGAGGGACAGGCGTCGGGGACAGCCTCACTGCAGAGGCCAGGATGCGGGAGAGGCTGGGAGACGGCACCCCGAGGATGCCCCACGACTCCGCCACCCGCTTCCTCGCACCCGCGTCCACACGCAGCGCACAGGTGGGACGCCCAGGACCCGGAAGCATGCACGGAGCCCGGCTGGGCTCCAGAGGGCCCTCGCCCTCGTGCCCAGTGTCTCGAGCCCCTGCGCCCGACTCAGCAGGAAGCACAGGTCCAGCTCTGCCAGGGAAGTTGTGTTAGCCTTGAGAAGACGCCCGCATCACAGCGCCCTCCCCGCGTGTGACCACAGATGGCCGGAAGACAGGTAGACGGAGGAGCTGCTTTCTCACGTTTGGCTCCCCGGTCTTAAATGGGATTGCCCTGCCTGGCGGGCTGGTGAGCTTCCCCCAAGGACTGCCCTGAAAGCATATTCTGTCTATTGGATACAGAAAGGAGGGCTTTTGGTTTTGTTTTTGTTTTTCAAGACAGCGTCTTGTGCCGTTGCCCAGGCTAGAGTGCAATGTCATCTTTATAGCTCACTGCAGCTTCAAACTCCTGGGCTCAAGCGATCCTCCTGCCTCAGCCTCCCGAGTTGCCGGGACTACAGGCGCATATCCCCATACCTGGCTAATTTTTCTGGGTGTTTTTTGTTTTTTGGTTTTTTTTTTTTTTAGAGCCAGGGTTCTCACTCTTGCTCAGGCTGATCTTGAACACCTGGCCTCAAGCGATCCTCCCACCTCGGCTTCCCAAAGTGCTAGGATTACAGGTGTGAGCCACCGCACCTGGCCAAGAAGGAATTTAATTTTTATCCATCCAGGAAATAACAGTACCTACCTTAGAGTCCTTGCCGGCTCTGATCTGGAGTGCGTTATTCGAAATGTAAATTAATGTCATCTCCAAGCTGGGTCCCCCGCCCCCCCGCAAGGTGGCGAAATGTGGACCCCAGCCTAGAAGTCAAGCAGGGCTCTGTGTTAGGCAGTGGGACCTGCGGTGCTGACTGGCTGGCCCCCTGCCGTCAACCTCAGGAGAGAAAGCACGCGGTTGGGAACAGAGCTTGTGACCTCGGACGCCTCCCCGAGTAGCCCTGGACGGCAGAGAGCCCTGGCCGGGTGGGTCCCAGAGGTGTGTCTTCATCCCCTCTGCAGGACACGTGCCTGGTCCCTCTGGTCATTCTTCACACTGTTGCTGAGTGTCTGCCACACGCCTAACTCCAGGGGAGGTGCTGGTGGCAGAGCGTGACCTCCGAAGGTAGAGCAATCTTAGACCCGGCCTACAGCATCTTCCCGCCACGGGCCGCCCCCGCCCCACCCAGGGCGGACACCAGAGACCTGCCCATTGTCAAGCCCAGAGATGACACTCATCGCCCTTGCCACCTGCCCTTCTGCTGACGTCAGCACTCTTGACATTTCACTCCTTTTTCTATGCTCTTCCCTGGCTTGCTGCAGAATCCAAGCTTCTCGGCATAAAAGAATCTTTTGTGGTCCAGCTCCGGCCAGCCTCCCCGGATCTGTCTCCCCCCGGCTCTCCCAGGACGTGGGCAGCACCCTCCAAACACCACGCCGCCTCTCACCGCGAGCCGTGCCCACGCCCCTCCGCTGCGACGGGTTCTCCCACCCGCCACCCACGTGGTGGAGCCCTCAGTGGCTACTTCCTCCCTGCGGTGGCCCCTGGCTTCCTCCAGAGTCACCTACCCCCCCACCCCCCCACCCCCGCCCCGGGCCACCTCCTCTCCCTGCGCCCATTGTCACTACCATGCTTGGATTGTGACTGCTCACGTTCCTGTCTCACCCACCTGGCTCTAGACTTTTTTTTTCTTTGAGACAGAGTCTCGCTCTGTTGCCCAGGCTAGAGTGAGTGCCGTGGCGTCAGCCTGGCTCACAGCAACCTCAATCTCCTGGGCTCAAGCGATCCTCCTGCCTCAGCCTCCCGAGTAGCTGGGACTACAGGCATGCGCCACCATGCCCGGCTAATTTTTTTTTTCTGTATATATTAGTTGGCCAATTAATTTCTTTCTATTTTTAGTAGAGACGGGGGTCTCGCTCTTGCTCAGGCTGGTTTCAAACTCCTGACCTCGAGCGATCCGCCCGCCTCGGCCTCCCAGAGTGCTAGGATGACAGGCGTGAGCCACCGCGCCCGGCCCCGGCTCTAGACGTCCTGAAGGTGGAGACCGGGTCTTCCTGTGCAGCTCCGGCTCCACGCACAGGGCCTCGCACTTCACGCGACTTTGAAAACTAGGCATTGCGCCAGACGAGGGAGCTTCCTGTGTTAGTGGGATGCGGGAGGCAGGATGATGGATGCCTGCCCCCAAAGCGGTCCCTGGCCTGATCTCGGGAACCTGTGTGTCTCTCTGCCAAAGGCAAAGGGAATTAAGGTCGCAGATGTGATTAAGGTGAAGGCCGTCGGGATGGGGGATTATCCCGGATTGTCCAGGTGGGCACCATCTGGCATAGGAATCCTTAGCGGTGGTGAGCTTTCCCCAGGTGTGGTCGGAGAGACGCCACGGTGGAGGAAGAACCGAGGGCATGCACTGCTGCTGGCTGTGAAGATGGAGGCAGGGGCCGCAAGCCGGGGGATGTGGGCCGCCTTCGGAAGCCGGAAAAGCCAAGGAAACGGCCTCTACCCTGGAGCCTCTGGAAGGGGCACAGCCCTGCTCCCAGCACGGTTCCAGCCCGGCCAGACCCATGCTGGACGTCGGACCTGCAGGACCGTAGAATAAATCTACGTTGTTTGAAGCCACTGATTTTGTAACAGTTTGATACAGTAACAAAAGAAATGTCAATACAGAAAATAAAAAAAAAAAAGGAGTTAATACAAAAATAAAATAATGCAAAAGAAAAAGTGTCCAGTACCATCAAAGAGCTGTATGTAATTGGGTTTGGGTGAGGTTTGGTGAAGGGACGGGGAATTTTCAGCTGAGGGACTGGGCTACGCTTTCTGGGAAAGATGACACTAGAGCTGGTTTCAGAAGATAATCGACATCAGACGCGAGGAAATGGGGCTCCGCGTCTGCAGTGGGAGGAAGAAGCCGGGAGAAAGCGCCGCGGGCAGAGGTCCTAAGAGCAGGCGGGGGCTGGGCTGGCTGGTGTCTCCCGGGAATGGAAGGTGCAGGGGGTGGGACACCAGAGGGTGGCACCTCTGTGGGTCGGGCCCCTCTGACCCTGCCCAGCTGAGGGACACCAGGTTCCTGGGGAAGGCTGGCACACCCCAGCCCTGCGTCTGACCTCACAGTTGGGGCTCCAGTTCTCTCCCTTGTCCAGACAGACATGAATTCCCTGAGAACTTCCGACCCGGCACCGGGAGCCCCTGACCAGGCTCTGCCGCCCGTCGGCATTTATATCCCGGCAGGGGAGACGAGACTTACCCACGGGAAATAGAGAACCAAATAAGACAACCTGCAGCGTAAGAAGTAACTCGAATAGCACCAAGTGCCAAACGTGCCTTCCAAGTGACCCACGCAACGAGAGGCCAGAAGGGAAAAGAAGACATCCTTGCTGGCTGGGATTTTTGGAGGGACAGATTCATGGAGTGGTGAACTTGATCCACGCTCTGAGAGAGCGGAAGTCTCTATTAAAAGAAGGTGGCCGGACACAGTGGCTCACGCCTGTGATCCTAGCACTCTGGGAGGCCAAGGTGGCAGATTGCTCGAGGTCAGGAGTTCGAAACCAGCCTGAGCAAGAGCGAGACCCCCGTCTCTACTATAAATAGAAAGAAATTAATTGGCCAACTAAAAATATATATAGAAAAAATTAGCCGGGCATGGTGGTGCATGCCTGTAGTCCCAGCTACTCGGGAGGCTGAGGCAGGAGGATTGCTTGAGCCCAGGAGTTTGAGGTTGCTGTGAGCGAGGCTGACGCCACGGCACTCACTCTAGCCTGGACAACAAAGTGAGACTCTGTCTCAAAAAAAAAAAAAAACAGGTGTACAGCAGAGAAACATGAAGCTTTTCTCGCTTCTTTGGTGCTTAAAAAAGAACAGCGTTAAATCAGAATGTTCCAGAAGAAGGTAAAACCTCGAACCCTGAGTAGAGGCCAGACGACTGGAGACAGGAACACGGGCTTTTCAGAAGAGTCAAGGGAATGGGGGCGGGGAGGGCGGAAGAGAAATGGACGAGCCCGGTGCATAATGTTATGTTTTAAACCGCATGCCTTTTCCCAGACTAGGTTATTAAATTAATTCAGAACTTATGCTCACACTTAAAAGATTTCTGTCATATTTTATGAACACGATGATCTCAGAGTCATTTGCACTGGAAATGTGTCATATTAAATCAGGGGCACTAATAAACTTTATTACTTAAACTCCACATGGATCAGACGTGGCAGATAAACCATTCTACTTTTGCACTCATCTTCACACCCTTGAAATACGGCCCCTCCTATGGGAAAACGTAAATAAACCTGATAGTATTCCCTCTGCCCCGGCCGTAAACGGACCTGTCTGGGCTGGAGGCGACACCTGCCTGTGCCACTCTCCCACACCAGAGCTCCATGTGGGAGCGAGAAGGTTTGACCCAGGCAAAGAGATTGCTCGGGGACTTTAAAACGCTTCGACTGCTACGGCTTCATCACCTTCCATTCACTCGGACATGGCCTTTACACGGGACTGCGGGTGACAGCTGAGAATTGTTTTACAGGTACGAGAAGTGGCACGAGAAGTCCCGGATGGTGAGTTATGAGACCTGAGTTCTGGTTCTGCTACCAGCTGGCTCTGTGGTCTGAGCACAGATCAGACGGCGAGTGTAATAGAAAAGGCCTAGGCATTGGGGTCGGAGGTTTTATTTCCATTTAACAGCTGCTCCTTGAGAGCCTGACACCATCCAAGCCCTCGGTGAGGGTCTGGAAGATACAACAAGGAGGAGAAAGAATTCAACCAGAAATCCCAACAGGGCTATTTGGGAAACCAAGTTGCATTATTATAAAATATGTATAGGTCTGTACCATTTTATAGATTTTAAAACATTTGGTGATTTTTTTTTTTTTTCACATAAAAAATGTCTGAGGGTGGCCAAGAGAATTAAGAAGAGTGAGGATGGACTCGCCTCACCGGTATTAAACACAAAGCCAATGTATTCAGGACGGTGTGTTGTTAGCAATCTCGTAAGCGAATATACAAACTTTCAACCAGCAGCCCAGTGGGCGTGGGAGTTGGGGTCAAAAGAAGCGAGGTTATTGGAGGTCTATGTCCGGAGCGTGTGGCCGTCCCAGGGGTCCTTGCCGAGGCAGGTAGCGGGTGGCTACCTGTCCTCACACTTAAAGGATGAAAGCCTCACACTTGGAAGTCTTTTCTCTGAAAAAAGTTACACCAAAGAGGTTCTGAACTCAGGGAAAGGGGTTCCCCAGAGGACAGAAGGTAGGCAAAGAATAAAAATGGGGGAATTCGATGAAAGTCTCCTCCTTACATGGAGACCCATGACACCATGGCCCCTTCCTGCTCTGTTTGTAGAATGCCAGACACCGAGTGCACCGACCCCCACCACAGCCACAATGCTCAAGCGTGAGATCACGTGGTGCTTCTCTGGTGGGGAAAAAAGGACCCCAACATACTGACACGAGAGGGACACAGTGAAAAGTGCCCCTGGTGACCTGGGCTCCCACGGCAAGACCCCTCCCCCTGCACACAAAATAGCCAGGGACCATCAGATGGTGAAGAAATCCTTCTAGTAGAAGATACAATCGAAAACAAACACAAGTGGCCAGGCGAGGTGGCTCACACCTATAATCCTAGCACTCTGGGAGGTCAGGAGTTCCCACAAGAACAGGGATTTGGAAGGAAAATAGACACAGCAATAATATCCTCAGAGAGATAAGACGATTTCTCATCCATGAAACAGAAGTAAAATGCTATTCAAAAGGCCCAACTTGAAAACAAGGGAGAGCTCTTAGAAACTAAAACTGATAACAAAAATAACATGATTCGAAGAGATTAAAATTAAAAGTTAAGGAAATCACCTATAAATTAGAACTAAATGGCAACAAAATACAAAAGAGAAGTAGGAAAGACATAAAAATCTGGTGTAAACACAAAGAGCGAAAATTGGAAGCATAAGAATTTTAGCCAGGTGTGGTGGCTCACGCCTGTAATCCCCGCACTTTTGGAGCCAAGGCAGCAGGATCGCTTGAGCTCAGGAGTTCAAGACCAGCCTGAGCAAGAGCGAGACCCCGCCTCTACCAAAAATAGAAAAATTAGCCGGACAAGGTAGCGCACCTGTAGTCCCAGCTACCTGGGAGGCTGAGGCAGGAGGATCGCTTGAGCCCAGGAGTTTGAGGTTGCAGTGAGCTGTGATGATGCCACTGCACTCCAGCCTGGGGCAACAGAAGGAGACCCTATCTCAAAAAAAAAAAAAAAAAAAAAAAGAGAGAGAAACAAAACAGAAAATAACGTGTGCTGGTGAGGATATGGAGAAATGGGAACCCTGGTGCCTTGCTAATGGGAATGTAAAATGACACAGCTGCCATGGGAAATGGTGTAGCAGTTCCTCAAAAAATTAAATATAGAATCACCCTGTGCTCCAGCAATTCCACTTCTAGGTATATACCCAGAAAAAGTGAAAGCAGAGACTCGAACAAATATTTGTATGCCCATGTACATAGCAGCATTATTCACTAAAGCTGAAAAGTGGAAGCAACCCAAGTGACCATCGACAGACGGATGGGTAAACAGAGCATGGTATATCCATACATGGGACGCTAGTGAGCACCCAAAAGGAGCAAACTACTGTTACCTGCAACAATATGGATGGAACTCAAAAAAGTATGCTAAGTGCAAGAAACCACGCATAAAAGAGTAAATATTACAAGATTCCAATTATATTTATTTCTAAAGAGGGCAAATTGATATGGACAGAAAGCAGATCAGTGGCTCCCTGGGACTCAGGGTGCTGGGCCTGGAGACTCACAGTGAGTTGGGACCTTTTGGGCTGACACCAACGTCCTATTATAAAATGATCGTAGTGATGGTTGCACAACTGTACCAATTTACTAAACTCATCCAACTGTACACTGAAAACGGGTGAATTTTATGGTATGTCAATTATAACTCAATAAAGTTGTTTTTTTTTTAAAAAAAAAAAAAGGTGGCTAGAATTTGTTATTCTTTCCAGCACTTACTGTATTACCTAAGAGATTCGTTCTGAAATTCTGAAAGTGAGCAGAGAGGGGCTGCGTGGGCGAGGCAGGCACAATGGAAAAGATCAAATTGCCCACTGAAATGCTTTCTGACACCCAGAAGAAAGCACTGCAGGCTTTGGGGGCTGCTCTGTCACTACCCAAGGAGGGGTAGGGCCAGGTGGAACCTCGGGCCCTCCCCATGCAGTGGGAACGCGATGGGCAGCAACGCCCGCCCATCAGGGGCAACCCACAGGTGCTGTTTCTCAGCATCCCCTCGAGACATCAGAACGCTGGTGCAAGGTGAAGCCAGCTCTGGGGAAAAGGATGGTGTTTATCCTCACTGTGCCGCTGCCAATTTGCAGCGCACAGAAGAAGGGAGTCATTTCCATAAAGCGATTAGAGAAAAGTGTGTGTGTGTGTGTGTGTGTGTGTGTGTGTGTGCACGTGCTCAAGTGTGCACACAGTTAAACCCCTGTGCAGGCCTATTTGTATGTGGGGGGGAGGGGGGGAGTGGGGGTAGGAAGACACAAAAATATAAGGTTTCATCACAATTATATTGCACATTTTTAATTATAGGGAAAGATAAGCAGGCAATACAACTCAAATGCTATTCCTGGTTGGCTGTTAATTTTTTTTTTTTTTTTTTTGAGACAGAGTCTCGCTTTGTTGCCCAGGCTAGAGTGAGTGCCGTGGCGTTAGCCTAGCTCACAGCAACCTCAAACTCCTGGGCTCAAGCAATCCTTCTGTCTCAGCCTCCCAAGTAGCTGGGACTACAGGCATGAGCCACCATGCCTGGCTAATTTTTTCTATATATATTAGTTGGCCAATTAATTTCTTTATATTTATAGTAGAGACGGGGTCTCGCTCTTGCTCAGGCTGGTTTCGAACTCCTGACCTCGAGCAATCCGCCCACCTCGGCCTCCCAGAGAGCTAGGATTACAGGCATGAGCCACCGCGCCCAGCCAATTTTTAAACTAGAAAATGAATGTTTCTTAAAAGAAAAAGAAAAAAAAAAACTTCCTTTATTACATAGTTTGGCCCACGTGCAAATAGGCAGACAGAATCTGTACACGTGAAGAGAAATGCTTAATTCAAGCTTTTGTGTGACGAAATTAATTTTAATATAAATAAGATTTTAGAGGGATAGACAATCCAGAATGTTAATTTCAAATTTTGCTCTGTTATTGAAAGAGCTATTAGAAAACAAGGAAACAAATTAAAAACACTTTCATTGGGTGAAAACAAAAACTTTTATTAGCTTCTTTGGTTTGGAAATCAACATTCCTTAACACAGCCAGAGCAGCGTGGTGCTGTGGTCCTTTGTATGCAAGAAGATGAGGACACCTCAGGTGGCAGAGGTAAACTTCTCTGTCCAGGTGAAACTCCTAAACAGCAAGGTCCCAAAGACAATTCTTTTGCCTGTATGTCCAGAATGGACAGTTCCATATCAGATTAGCCAAGTATTTATAGAATTTCCGCTTTCCCATTACGCTTTACAGACAAAACAAAGGGTGTAATTCGTTTGTATGGAAAAAGTTCATTGAAGACAAACACAGTTTTGAAGTCAAATGCCACTTACAGGCTATCAACCTACGTGTGTATCAGTTTATGTGCATTTAAGTAATGGAGAGTAATTCCCCTCTCTCTCACGGTTGTCTGGAGTTGAATGGTGTGATGTCTGGTGAGGCACTTGCCATAAATAAGACACTGCATACATGGCAGATCTTTTCTAACCCGTTCCACATCTCGCCGATTGTCCGCCACCTGTGCAAAAGTGCACACACACACACACACACACACACACACTTTGTAAGTCTTACTCTGAGAATCTTTGCTGACATATTCCACGGAAAAATTAAGAGGAACCATTTTCAAGAAGAAATGTCCAGGCCGGGCGCGGTGGCTCACGCCTGTAATCCTAGCTCTCTGGGAGGCCGAGGCGGGCGGATTGCTCAAGGTCAGGAGTTCAAAACCAGCCTGAGCAAGAGCGAGACCCCGTCTCTACTATAAATAGAAAGAAACTAATTGGCCAACTGATATATATATATAAAATTAGCCGGGCATGGTGGCGCATGCCTGTAGTCCCAGCTACTCGGGAGGCTGAGACAGAAGGATCGCTCGAGCCCAGGAGTTTGAGGTTGCTGTGAGCTAGGCTGACGCCACGGCACTCACTCTAGCCTGGGCAACAAAGCGAGACTCTGTCTCAAAAAAAAAAAGAAATGTCCAACAAATGCCCAAGAAGACTATGAAGGTCGTTTCTGCTCCCAGAAAAGAAGAGCTGGATACTGGAAAGAGCAAAGGACACCTTATTCCCCTGCCCTCCTCCCCCCACCACCCCCCGTTCTGGCAGGAACAGAATTAGAGGATGCCAGAGCACCCAAATCTGGCGAGGAATCTGCTGAGTGAAAGGCAGAGCCTGGTGAACTTGGCTGATTGTGAGGTCAAGGTTGCGCACTCAAGCCCCATAAGAAGATTGCTCCTGGCAACAGCCATCCCCTGGCCCGGGTCCATTCGTGGACGTTTCTCATTGGATGGAGCAGCTTTGTTGGGGGGGGGGGGGGTGGGGTGGGGAGAGGAAAGATTAAATGCAATCTGCATCATAAAAATAATAATTTTTTAAGACTGAAAACACTGTTCTTCTTGACGGTGGGGCCAGATGCCCTTTTCAAAGAACAGCACCTGAGAGAGGCCGAGCAGAAGCAGAGATCCTGAGTTAGGGAGAACTGCATTACTTAGGGAAAACATCCAGTTGCTACAACAAAAGCCAAAACAATAGCGGCTCAGACATGATAGTTTATTTCTCTCTCACATAAGAATTCAAGTATAAATAATCCAGGGCAACAGGGCCGCTCCACAATACTAGGAACCCGGGTTCCTCCTAGCATGCAGCTCTGACAGCCTGGGCATGTGGTTTCCATTTTGCACTCTAAGGTGGCTGCCGTGGCTACACCAAGACGCCTACCACCCAGCCGGGGGCCAGGAAAGAGCAAAGCAAGGCCCCTTCCCCTTTGTTTAAAGGTACAACTGGAAAGTGGCACACATTACTGAGGCTGGCATCCCAGTGGCTGGAACCCGGTAACAGGAAAGGAGACACCTAGCTGCAAGGGACGCTGGGAAATGTAGTCTTTCTACTGGGTGGCTGTTTGCCTAGCAAAATCAAGGTGGGGTATAGGTTTCCTAGAATTGCCATAACAAAGTCCTGCAAGCTGGGTGGCTTTAAACAACAGATATTTATTCTCCCACGGTTCAAGAAGCCAGAAGTCTGAAACGAAGGTGTGGGCAGAGTTAGTTCCTTCCCGGGGCTCCGAGGGAGAAACGGTCCCCTGCCTCCTTCCCAGCTTCTGGTGGCAGCTGGCAGTCCTTGGGCGTCCCTTGACTCGCAGCTGCGTCACTACGATCTCTGCCTCCGTTGTCACATGGCCTCTGTGCCTCTGCATACAAATATTCTTTTCCTTTCTCATACCAAGACAGCAGCCATTGGATTTAGCAACCCGGGGGGTTCCAATCTAGTTAATAGTATGACCTCATCTTAAATTTGAATATAGCTACAAAGATCCTATCTCCAGATCAGGTCAAACTTACAGGTACGAGGGGTTGGGACTTGGACCTGTCTTTGAAGGAGACACAATTCAACCCACAACCCAAGGGGTTGCTGCTCAGGGAAAGAAGAAGAGGAGAATGAATATTAAAGAACAACAGCACCCTTGCCACAGGGCACCAGGAAATCCGCCCCGGAGAACAGCCAGCCCTACGCCAGAGCTCACACCCCTGCTCAGTCACCCACAAGGGAGCCTGACCGACCTCCCTCCTCTGCAAACCCTTCATCCTCTAGGCATGGCACACGTCTGGTGTCCCCAACACGCATCTGTTCTGTGGGTCCGCGCCGTGGGATGTCCTCCCGTGCTCGTCCCCTCAGCCACGCCCCAACGGCTTCAGGGACTGGCGTTCCCTCTGCCCCCCCACAGGGGCTGACAGCTGCCACCCTGTGACTTTTATGGAGCGTAGGCAGGCACTTGCCTTCATGGGTGGGCCCTTTTCTCTATGAACAAAAAACAATAATTACTTGGATTTTTATTTAAGTGTTTCTATTATGCTGGGCACAGTGGCACATGCCTGTAGTCCCGGCCACTGGAGAGCCTGAGGAGAGAAGATCCCTTGAGCCCAGGAGTTTGGGTCCAGCCTGGGCAACGCAGCAAGACCCTGTTTCTAAATAAATAAATAGATAAGTGTTTATATTTAAAGTGCATTTCATGACTGCACTGTTATAAAGATGAATGTATTAATGTTATATACAAAAACATTTTCTTCAACCTAAAAGATTTTTATTTTTTCCCTCATCATTTTAAAGACATTAAAACAATTTCACAGGTCCTTGAAAGCATGGCGGGCACTGAGCACTGTCCTGCCTGCTTACTGGGTAGGTCGGCCCTGCTGAGGAGGACGCAGAAAGGGGGAACAGGAAGAACGCCAGCCCCGCATGTGACCACAGACTTCCAGTCGGACGTGGGCAGTGCCATCCCCCGCCCCCAAGAGACTGAGCCGCCTTTGTGCTCTCTCACCACGGCCCAGGAACACGCAACGGGGCACCAAACAGCCCGCTGTTAGGGCGGGAAAGGCGGCCTCCCCTCAGAACCATGAAACAATGTCCCTCACCCCGACCGACCTTGTTCCCACCATTGGTGTCAAACCCAACGTGACCCAAAAGAGCGGCCGCCCACACCACATGGCGGATACACAACCTTTATCAAAGGGGGAGAGAAACCTCCCGTCCTTCAGCACGCGTGACCTGTTCGATACTTTACCGCAAATCTGACTAGTCCCCAAGTACACCTCATCCCAAACTGGTCTTCCTTTCTGTATAAACCACATAGATTTCAAATCTACTATTTCCCGACGAGTTTAGCTTCAGTTCATAGACTAATCTGTAGGACACGTTGGCCCAGGGTGGCCAACTCATCCTAGTTTGCCCAGAACTTTCCTCGTTTGGGCAATGAAAGTCTTGCCTCCCAGAAAGACTCCTTCTTCAGTCCTGAGCAAACCAGGGCAGTTGGTCAACCTGTAGTGACATCTAAGTTCCGTCATCCTCTTCTGAATGTTATATGTTTAGACCAACAAGACGAGAATCACTGAGAAATTTTTTTTAAAGTAGTAATTGTTCTGGAAAGTTCCAGCAGGGTCCAATGCTACAGCTCAGCAAGACGCTAAATGTGGGCAGACCAGGCCCCCCGGCTCTCCTGGCAACTTTAGTGTGGGAGGGAATAGCTGCGAGCCAGCTGCCTCTCTCCCGGGCTTCCAGGAATGGTCTCTTTCATAAATATTCTAGAAGAATTGCCAAAGGAAAAAAGGGATTTGGACAGTGGTTCTCAAACCACAGTGCACTTAAGGAAAACCTGAGCAACTTGTTAAAAACAGGCATTTCTGGGGCCAGAAAGTTTAGCTTGGGAGAGTCCAAGGCACACTCTTGTTAGCAAGTACCCTGGGTGACCTCCAGGCACGGCGGTGGCGGACCACGCTTTTCAAAGCTCTGGATTAGGGGGACAGCTGTGAAGCTCGCTTCCCGTCCTGTCGTGGGTAAAGCAGGACAAAGTTTACAGGAAAAGAAGAGGTGACCAAGTGCAGTCATGAAGAGGGAAGCAATTAGTGTCAGGACTCCCGTTATCTCAAAAGCACTTTCTTATAAATCTTGAGACTGTTGGAACATCTAAAGCAAAGCCTATCTGGGGAGATCAGGATAACCGTGGTCTACGTACACACGCTGTTGGCACACAGATCTCTGCAGCGGTGGTGCGCACATAGATCACAGCTCACGTGACACAGCAGCCATTAAAGTGCCGGGAATGTAACAGGCACTGATAAGTGTTTATCCATATACGCGTCACGGATGTCATGGCGGGGTGTTTAACATGTATGTTAACACGTCAGTTAATGTCCTGTGGATGTGAAATCTGAGATGGGCATAAGATAGCCAAATACAGATGACAGACAGACGGCTGGAGAGGAGCCTACAGCTCTGGGATTCGGTCAGGGATCAGGTTAGGACTAGAGATGCAGGTTTAGGGAGATATCTGCATACAGATAACTTATCTGCATACAGATAAGTGTATAACAGGCTCCAGGACATCAGTAAAACACAAGCCACGGGGCCGGGCTTTCGTGCCAAGTCAAGGTCACAGGCCTCATGACCTCACAAGCATGCAAGGCTATATCCATAAACAGAAATTAGAATATCTTTGTTCATGAGCTCAGGATACAGCTCAAAGGCCATGTGAAGAAGTCCTTTGCTTCTGGAGGTAAAAACCCTAAATCAAGTTATCCCTCAGTGCAGGAAGCCATAGGCCCCAGGCAGAGAAGAGCTCAGTCATGCCCCACAGACATGAACAGGAAAGAAATTCCCCGCAGATAACATCCCCAGGGGAAGGTGCACTCAGGCCCAAATCACAAACTATATGAGGAAATCCAAAACCAGAGCAGGCAGTTTACAAACCCCACTATTCCCCTACCCCACCTCATCCCAGAAAAGAAAGAAAGAAAGAAAGAAAGAAAGAAAGAAAGAAAGAAAGAAAGAAAGAAAGAAAGAAAGAAAGAAAGAAAGAAAGAAAGAAAGAAAGAAAGAAAGAAAGAAAGAAAGAAAAGAAGAAGAAGAAGAAGGAGGAGGAGGAGGAGGAGGAGGAGGAGGAGGAGGAGGAGGAGGAGGAGGAGGAGGAGGAGGAGGGAAGGAAGGAAGGAAGGAAGGAAGGAAGGAAGGAAGGAAGGAAGGAAGGAAGGAAGGAAGGAAGGAAGGAAGGAAGGAAGGAAGGAAGGAAGGAAGGAAGGAAGGAAAGAAAGAAAGAAAGAAAGAAAGAAAGAAAGAAAGAAAGAAAGAAAGAAAGAAAGAAAGAAAGAAAGAAAGAAATCAAAGCTGCAGAGGGAGAAATAACTGAGCAATCTGAAAGGGACTTTGAAACCAGCACAGTTGGAAATAGAAATCACTTAGGAGTTTTGAAAAAAGGCGGGACATGCTGAAATTGCTGTTTTAGAATGATTAGCATGGCAATAACATGCAGAATTAATTGGAGAGGAGCAGGTCTGGAGGCAACAAGACCAGTCAGGCAGCTTCGCACTGTCCACCTTCAGCAATTGTCCCCTCCTCTCCTGAACGCCCATAAAATGTAACTGGCACACCTCTTATGACCTTGTGACCTCACCACTTTATTCTTTGTTTTATAGTTGCTTTCACATATATGAACCATAAAAAGGAACTTGTTGAACTCAAGGCTCCTTGTCGCAGTGTGTCTGTGTAGGCAGACAGAGGATAGATTTTTCTGTGTTTAACACAGTGCTGGATGCCGGGCACGTGCGTGGTGTTCTGAAAATGTTTCGTAAGTAAATTAACCAACCAGTGAACAAGAGTATGTAAGAAACTGATTGGTCATAACCTTGGTCTGTGGGCCTCTAGCTTGAGCTACAGCACAAAACCAAAGTAATGGCCCGTCATCAGTCCATCTCCCCGGGAGCCTGGTAGTCTCCCTAAACCGGTTCTCTTCTTGTTGTCCTATGTGTGCATCATCTGCCGATACATTTAAAAGTCAGCTGAATTCCAGGACAGCTTTAAGCCCTGCAGCACGGATGAGAAGCTTTTGTTATATATGAATTTCCCTGGTGCAAATTGCTATATAATCTGTCTTCCTCTTCAAACTGACTGGCAATCCACAGCATTTGACCAATATGTTAGAGCAGACCTCACTCTACATCTGACTTCCCTACTCCTAACTGGGCAGAACCCTTCCCCTCCCTCTTTGAGGAACAAGCCCTAATGTAATGACCGGGCCTTGGGAAACAGCAATACCGATAACGCACTTACATGGAGATGACAATGATGACAAGGACACAAAGCTGTCCTTTATGGAACATCGATCTTTGCCAGGCGTTCTCCTAGCCCTCTTCAGGAGACTATAAGCCCACACAGGCACCAGCTTCCTGTGTTTTGACTCCAATCCCACTCCTGGCGTCGAGGGAAATCTACTCCCGGTCTTAGCCTGTTGCCTCCATTTCACTCTATAAGGAATGGGCTGATTCAGTCTACCTCCTAATCTTTGCAGCCCCAAGGAGAGACCAGCTACCCCCCCACCACGGCCAAAGCAACTGCAAACAAACAGCTCTGAAATTTTAATGGGCTTCTCTGGGTGCACAGAGTAAGGCCATGATGGAGAAGTCACATTCAAAGCACATTCTAGTACTTACGCCATTGAAATGGTCCGTTGCCAGCGTGATCCAAACACACCGTACTGGGCCTGCTTCCTAGGCCCAAAATAACTACAGAATTAATTATCTGAAATGCTTTCAAGAAGCTTAAGATGAACTGTTTTCTTTAAAATGGCCCTGCAGACCACACGGCCATCAACCAGACAACAGAGCCATAAACCGTGGTCCATTCACACCATGGAATATTACAAAGTAGTAAAGAGAGATGAATTACAGCTACTTGCAACGACGTGGATGAAGCTTGGAAACATAACGTTGGGTGAAAGAGCAAATCCTAGAAATCTACCTACAAATATACGGTAATTCTTAAAGATGTCTGCAAATTCTTTGACACCACGCGACCTTTCCAAAGGCAGAGACTAATTTTCCTCCTCTTGAATGGGAGCCAGATTTAGTGACTAATTTCTAGTGAATATGGCAACAGTGATGTGTGACTTCCAAGACTAAATCAAAAAAAGATGTTGCCACTCTGCTTTTCTCGCTGGTATCATTTGTTCTGGAAAAACCAACCACCAATCATAAGGGCATTCAAGCAGTGTGTGGAGAAGCCCACGTGGGGAGGAGTTTAGCCTTCCTGCCAGTTTCCAATAACAACTTGGGCCATCCTAGAAGAAGATCCTGCAGTCCTAGTGAAGTCTTCAGATGACTGCAGCCCCTACGAACATTCTGACCTCAACCTCATGAAAAAAATCCCAAACCAGAACCATATAGCTGAGCCACTTCCAAGTACATGATCCACAAAAAGTTCTGAGATAAATATTTATTGGCTGAAGCCACCAAGTTTGGTGGACATTTGTTGTTCAGCAACACAAAACTAATACACATTATGATACCATTTCTTATAAATCTCGAAATCAAGAAAATTGCTTATACAAACATAGACATGTGATAAAACTGTTTTTTAAGCATGGGAATATCAGGCAAACCCTTTCACTCCACTGATGATAATGACTATAATGTTTAGATTAAACACATAAAACATTACCAAGAAGAGGAGGCCTGGAGGGGAAAAAAAAATCACATAAAACAATTGTGCAAAAGAATCGGAGAGCAACAGAGTCTGGCAGGGTTGGCGGGGCAAGAGCACATGGAAAAGGGAAGTGAGGTAAGCCATCCATTTGGCTCTGACTTTTCCTTTAGGTCCTGGCATTTCATGATGTGAAGCGACGACTGTTGAGGGCAGAGCAGCAGCGGGGTTTGCAGAAGGATAGGGCAGCCGAGGTTGAAGTTCAAGGGCCATCGATGTGGAAGGGGCCTGGTACATACTTCAGGATTTTAGTTGAGACCCCAGAAGAGCCTGGTCCCTAGAAGTGAGTTATGCTCTAAGAGTAAGGAGAACTATCCCCTAGGAATCGTGGAACAGGGACCATTATGAATAGCCCAACCCTAACAAAGCTCCTAGTTCCATCCTCAATTGTATAACAATAATAATAAAATACCTTGGCCAGATGCGGTGGCTCACGCCTGTCATCCTAGCACTCTGGGAGGCCGAGGCGGGCGGATTACTCGAGGTCAGGAGTTCGAAACCAGCCTGAGCAAGAGCAAGACCCCGTCTCTACCATAAATAGAAAGAAATTAATTGGCCAACTAATATATATATAGAAAAAATTAGCCGGGCATGGTGGTGCATGCCTGTAGTCCCAGCTAGTCGGGAGGCTGAGGCAGAAGGATTGCTTGAGTCCAGGAGTTTGAGGTTGCTGTGAACTAGGCTGACGCCACGGCACTCACTCTAGCCTGGGCAACAAAGCGAGACTCTGTCTCAAAAAAAAAAAAAAAATAATAATAATAATAATAATAATAAAATACCTTATCTTCCTGTCATAAGAAAATTAAATAATCTTTGAAGAAAGATAACATAATCAGAGACTACAATTTTTCATGCACGATGTCTAGATTTCAATTGAAAATTACCAGGTATACCAAGAAATAAGATCAAATGACTAAAAACCAAGAAGGGGGGAAATGCTAGAAAAAACGGTGACGGTAGAGATTAGAGTTATCAAACAGAGACTTTAAAATAACTATTATTAATATGTTCAAGAAAATAAAGGAAAGGGTAAAGAATTTTACCAAAGAGTCAATGGAAATCCTAGAACTAAAACAATAAAATTACTGAAATTAAGAATTTAATAGAGGGGTTCAAACGCAGATTAAACATAGCCAAGAGAGGACAGCAAAGCACAGAGACAAAAGAATGAAAAATTATGGGGAAAAAAGAGCATAAGCAACATAGAGAGATGGTAAAAAAAACATCTCACAGCTTTGTAACTGGGTCCCAGATGCAAAGGAGAGAGAGAATGGGGTAGAAGCAATTTTTAAAGAAATACTGGCAGACAAGTTTTCAAAAATGGTGAAATACAATTAAAAGAAAAAAAAAAAAAAAAAGGCCGGGCGTGGTGGCTCACGCCTGTAATCCTAGCACTCTGGGAGGCCGAGGCGGGTGGATTGCTCGAGGTCAGGAGTTCGAAACCAGCCTGAGCGAGACCCCGTCTCTACTACAAATATAGAAAGAAATTAATTGGCAATTAAAATTAAAAAAAAGAAAAAAAATGGTGAAAGACATCAAGCTACAGAGTAAAGAATTTCTACAAACATCAGGCAAAACAAATACAAAAAAAAAACACCACACCTAGATATATCGCAGAAAAACTGCTAAAAACAAAACAAACAAGCAAAAGCAAAGAAAAAAATCCTAAAAGCAAGGAAAGTTGGAAAAGACACAATAAAACTGATAGCTAAGCAATTTTTTAAAACAAAAACCAGAAGATAGCGAAAGAAAATTGTTAAAGTGCTAAAAAGAAATAATTGCCAACTTAAAATTCTATACTCTGTGAAAATATCCTTCAAAAATGAAGGCATAGTAAAGACATTTTCAGGCAAACAAAAACAGAGAATTTATCACTTGCATATCTGCATTAAAAGACTAGGACTTTTCCAGGAAGAAAATAATCCCAGATAAAAACACAGTCATGCAAAAAGGAATCATCAGCACCAAAAAGGCAAAATTTATGGACAAATTTAAATTAATGCTTACCATGTAAAACAATAATACTAATGTCTTACGGTTTTCAAAACATACAGAGAATTAAATATATGTTAACAGCAGCACAAGAGGCAGGAGGAGGGTAAATGGAGTTAAAGTGCTGTAAGGTTCTTGTATCTACCAGGACATGATATAAGTATCTGCAGGGTTTGGTTCCAGGACCTCCCTCAGAGACCAAAATCCACAGATGCTCAAGTCCCTTGTATAAAATAGCATAGCATTTGCATATCACCTATGCACATCCTCTTGTACACTTTAAATCATCTCTAGATTATTTATAATGCCTAATATAAATGCTATGTAAATAGTTGTCATGTTGTATTATTTAGGGGTAATGACAAGGTAAAAAAAAAAGTCTGTACGTGTTCAGTACAGATGCAACCATACATTTTTTTTCTTCTGAATATTTTTGATCCCAGGTTGGTTGAATCTACAGACATGGAACCCGTGGACACAGAGGGCCAACTATACTAATTTAAGGTACATTATAATAAAATAATGATACTTGTTGCAATCTCTAGAGTAATCATTGTGTTCCATTTGGCAGTACATACACTAAAATTGGAATGATACAGAGAAGGTTAGCATGGCCCCTGAGCAAAGACGACATGCAAATTCTAGGGTAATCACTAAAGAAAATAAAAGAAGTTTACAATTAACAAGCTTGCAGAGGAGGGAAATGGAATAAGTTTTTTAAATGCATGATTTAAAACAAGGAAAGAAAGGAGAACAAAATTAACAAAAAGAAACACATGGAACTAATAGAAAATAAATGGCAAGATGATAGGTCTAAATTGTAAATATCACTAATCACTGTAAATAGGAATGGTCCAAAGACTCCCAACTAAAAGACAAAGATTATAAGACTGGATAAAAATAAGCAAAACCTTGAGGACGTTGGTATTTTGAGACAGGAGTCTGCCAAGCTCCTCATTTGCTGGCAAATCAATAAACTCCTGTTTCCATCTCCTCGAAATAAATAAATAAATGGAACCTTATATATAAGGATACAGAAAGAAAAGTTATGTGATAGTTTTAAAACACAGGCACAAATTTTTTGGTAATTCTTTCGTTAGGAAATGGGGTCTACTCCCCACCCCAATCTGTGCAGGGTTGTGGTTCCTTCAACCAACAGAATATGGCAGAAGCAACACTGTGACTTTTCTTTCTTTTTTTTTTTTTTTTTGAGACAGAGTCTCACTCTGTTGTCCTGGCTAGAATGCCAGCCTAGCTCACAGCAACCTCAAATTGCTGGGCTCAAGCGATCCTCCTGCCTTGGCCTCCCAAGTAGCTGGGACTACAGGCATGCGCCACCATGCCCAGCTAATTTTTTCTATATATTTTTAGTTGGCCAATGAATTTGTTTCTATTTTTAGTAGAGACAGGGTCTTGCTCTTGCTCAGGCTGGTTTCGAACTCCTGACCTTGAGCGGTCCTCCCACCTCGGCCTCCCAGAGAGCTAGGATTACAGGTGTGAGCCACTGCGTCCAGTCAACACTGTGACTTTGGAGGCTAGGTCATAAAAGTCCATGCAATTTGTGCTTTGTTTGGTGAAATAGTCACTCTTGGAGCTCTGAGCCACACTGTAAGAAGTCTGACCCAAGGCTGCCATGTTATTAAAAAAAAAAAAGCTCAGGCTACCTGGAGAAGCCACGTGCACTACAGTCTCAAGTTATCCAGTCCAGGTAGCCAATATGGAGTGAAGAAGTCTCCTCCAATCATTCAGGTCTTTCCAACCAAGACTCCAAACAACGCAGAGCAGAGATAAGGCATCCTTGCTGTGCTATGCCTTGTCCAAATTCTTGACTCACAAAACCTATGAGGAAAATAAAATGATTGTTGGTTTATGCCACTAAGCTTTGGGATGGTTTGTTATGCAAAAACAGATAACTAGAAAAGGTTGAAAATAAAGCATAGAAAAAGATACACCAAGCAAATGTTAATTAAAAGAAAGCTGGTGTAGCTAGACAAGTATCAGACAAAGTAAACTTCAGGGCAAGCAGTTTTACAGAATAATATTTCCTGATGATAAAAGGGACAATTCAATAGGAAAACAGCAATTCTAACTTTATATACACATAACATAGCCTCAAAAATATATAAAGCAAAAACCAATAGAACTAAGGGAGAAAAATTCAGATCCGAAAGAATAGTTGGAGATTTTAACATGCCCAAGTAAATTCTAAAGTATTGAATAATTCAGAATATATTCTCTGATGACAGTGAAATTGAGCAAGAAGTCCAAAAGATAACTAGGAAATTCCCAGACGTTTGGAAATTAAGGAGTATACTTTTCTAAATAACACCTGGGTCAAAGTAAAAAAAAATATCACATTAAAATATCAAGCTTCTAGTCAACAAAAGAATGCCATTAATAAAGAGAAAAGAAAATCACAGAGTGAGAGAAGATATGTGCTGTACATATATATGGAGGCTAGAAAACTTTTTGGACTGAATGGCAGCGAAAATAATATACCAAAAGTTGTTGGATGCAACTAAAACAGAGATAAAGGGAAATGCATGGCCCACCACACCTACCAAAATGGCTAAAAAAAGCTTTATAACTAACAATACCAAGTGTTGGCAATGATGTGGAGCAACTAGAACGTTCACAACGGTAAGCGTGGATAGTAAATTCGTCCAGCTGCTTTCAAAAACTGCTTGGGGCCGGGCGCGGTGGCTCACGCCTGTAATCCTAGCTCTCTGGGAGGCCGAGGCGGGCGGATTGCTCGAGGTCGGGAGTCCAAAACCAGCCTGAGCAAGAGTAAGACCCCGTCTCTACTGTAAAAAAATAAAAAGAAATTAATTGGCCAACTAACATATATAAAAAATTAGCCGGGCATGGTGGCGCATGCCTGTAGTCCCAGCTACTCGGGAGGCTGAGGCAGGAGGATGGCTTGAGCCCAGGAGTTTGAGGTTGCTGTGAGCTAGGCTGACGCCACAGCACTCACTCTAGCCTGGGCAACAAAGCGAGACTCTGTCTCAAAAAAAAAGCAAACTGCTTGGAAGTACTACTATAACATGCACACAACTGGTGGCATAACTATTACACTCCTGTCATTCTCAACAAAAATAAGTACATGTGTGTACCAAGAGACGTGGACAGTAGAGATCATGGCAGCTTTATTTATAATAGCCAGAAAATGGACACAACACAAACGTCCATTAACAGAAGAATGAATGAATAAACTGTGTGGCTTATCACACAATGGAATACCACTTAACCAGGAAAAAGAATGAACTAAGGATATGTACAACAACATGGAATCTTGCAGATACACTGCTGACTGGAAGACAAGAGTACATTCTTAATAATTCCATAACTATAGTGACATAAACCAGAACAGCAGTTACCTTGGGATGGAAGATTGACCAGCAAGGGGCATCCAGAGATGCTTCTGGAATACCAATAACATTCCATTCCATCCAACTCTGGTTACATAAGTGTATGCTGTGTAAAAATTAATCAAGCTATACACATAAGATTTGTGCATTTTATTATTATGATATGTATTTTAATTTTTATGAAGTTTTTTTTAAAAAAAAAGGAAAGGGATACTAAACACAAAATTCAGGAAGGTGATCGCTTCTGGAGAAAGACCAGGAGATGGGACAAGGAAGGGGGCATGGGGGGGGTGGGATCTGAATTTACATATGCAATGCCTATGCCCTTTTATAGGCATCTAATAGCACATTGCATGCTAATAGACATATTATTTTAGCAGAAACAAATTCTTCAAATATTTAGGACCCATGTATGAACTCGGGAGGGATTTTTAAAGTAAAATTAATATAAATAACTCTCACTGGTGTTTAAATACAAGAAGACAACTGCATTCATTTAATAAGGGCCCTCCTAGCATCATGCTGATTGTGTCTTCAAGAGACCACTTTGCATGAGGCAGGGTAATAATAATGACAGGCATTATTGAGTGCACACTATCTGTCGGGCGCTGTTGTGAACGCTTTACATGCGTTTAATTGTCATAGAACCCTATGAGGCCCGTGCTGTTATCACCCCAATTTAACAGATGGGGAAACACACACAGGGAGTTCAAGTGATTTGCCCCTGGCCTCGCAGCAGGCGAGCAGGGGAGCCGGCATTTGCAGCCTGCTATTGAATTGCAGCCTGGGCTCGCTCCACCTCTGCACAGCTCTGCCTCTTCTAAGGAGCCCGGCTTCCAGTTCTGGGATCTGTCCGCCGCATCGCTGGCCTCTGAACAGGCCTGACATGGAGTTCCAGAGCGTCAGGGGCACCTGCCTTACAGAGGGGGGTGTTGTGATGTGTCCGTAATCACAACGACAATGAATTACGCTGTCGTTACTGCCAATAACAATAAACGTGCAGCCCACACTGCACTATATATTACAGTGTATAATAAAAAGTTGCTGTGAACAGTTAACATGCGTCTTAATTCCAACCCCTCACTAAGAAGTAACCTGGATAAACTGCCTTCTCTCTCTGGACTCTCTCCCACCCTTTCCAGGCTTAGGATACCTAACATTTTATAAATGCATTGGATTTAGTCATGATCTGTGTCTTTTTTTTTTCCCCCTCCAGGAGGATAAAATTTGTTTCTGATTCTTCTTTACCTCTTCCTGGTGCATGTGACTTAGACGTCGAAGGTGCTGAGCCGATATCTGTCCCCTGGGTGCCCACGTGACAGCCGAACAAAGATGAAGCCAAAGACCCACGTTCTTGGTAAAGGCTCCCACGAGTGCCTTGACCTTGCCCATCACATTGCCCATCACACCGTCGTATGCCCGGGACGGAGAAAAGGGCCTGTGAGTTGCAAGTGCTCACTAAATACCAGATTTGGGGGTGGATGAGTGAGAGTAGGAGTGGCAGACAACGCTGGTAGCCAGCTGGCCCGGGAGACAACCCTTGCCAGCAAGCCCCAGGAGCCGCGGTGGTGGTGGCCTGTCTGTGTCATTTGCAGCGAGCAGCTCTTACCATTCATGACGAAGAACAGGGACCAGTGCAAAGGTCTCGAGTATCTTCAAGAATTTTCTTTGTGTGTCTAGTAAGAGTTCAGCCAGCAGAAGAAGTTCCCGCCCTCGGTTTCCCCTGCTCCAGTCCCAGCTCCTGTTTTCCTTGGAGAATTATTTCTCCAGGGATGGGGAAGGCATGTGATGGCCCTTTTTAAATGTGGGACATCACGAGTGAGAGCGAGCTGCGCCTTGGGGCACCCCTGGAACCGCCTTTTGGGGAAAGACTCTCTTTCCCTTAAAAAGCATGCCTTGTTCTTGCAAGCAGGATGCTGGGCCTCCCTCCTGCCCCCTCCTCCTCTCCACCCTGCACCCCCCAGCCCACCCCTCCTGCAGCCTGAACTTCAGGCTGTCCTGACTCCCTACTCCCACCGTGTCCCCACCCCCAGTCTGTGGTGGGGACAGTCAGAAGCTTGATCTCAGGGGCAGAAAGAATCTACAGGCCAACCCGCAGGTGGCCTGGAACAAAGTGTCCCTTGGGGACTCGCTCTGCAGAGTATTGGGAACCTGACCGCCGGGTCCCGGGTGTCTGTTCACTTCCTGTGACTGCAGAGAACCGAGCTCTGGCCACCGCCCCGCGGACGTGCGACGCGGGGCACCGCTTAGCAAAGCCCCAGCGCCCCCGCGGCTCCACAGCTTCACTGCCCTGGCGAAGGGGCGGCGGGGGCGGGCAGCGGCCTGTCCTGGTCGCCGTGTGACCCTGAGACTCGGAACCTAGTGTCGGGGAGGTTGCATTCAGAGACCTGCGTGTCTTCCGGAAGCATCTGTCCATTCCCAGCGCTCCGAGTGAGTTCTCATGGCACCTGCCTCGACCACTGTCCTCCTCCCTCCCACCTATTTCTGTCTTGGCTTCTTTCCCGTCCCTGCCGCTCCTCCGTTTCTCCCTGTTCCGGCCCCAGGGCGGCTCTGCCTGCGGAGGGCCCCGTCCCCCGACGGCTCCGGCCCGGCCTCCCGGCCTCCCGGCCTCCCGGCCTCCCGGCCTCCGCCCTCGCCCGCGGCCCCCGGGAAAGGCCCGCGCGCAGGTGGCGCGGCCGCTTTCATCCCGGCCCAGGTGGCCGCGATCCAGGGCGGGATTTGCGCGGCCCTGACCCTGAGCCGTCAGGAAGGGACAGCCTGATTAATGGGGTGGGCGGGCCGCGGTCGCAATCGTTTGTTTGATGTGACAGCCTGATGGGCGTTGATTTACTTACAGACTGATGGGCTTTTAATTGAGCACCTCCAAACCAGTCACTTCAAAGGCAGGGAGCTGACAAGGGCCCCTCGCGCGGAGGGTGCGGGTGACTGACAGGCCCCGCCGCCGCCGCTGCGCCGGGATTGGCGCGCCCGCCCGCCTCGGCCAGCAGCTCGCTCCGCCGCGGGACCGGCCTTTGTCTGCTGCCCAGGCCGGCAGGCCCGGCTCCCGGAGGGGAGGAAGTGAGCGCGGGGGGCCCCGAGACTGGGCCGCCGAGGGGACCCCGGGAGGCGGGGGAGACGCGCCCCGACGTGCAGACCTCCCCGCCGCCCCCTCCCGTGGGCCCGCGCGCTCCTCCTCCTCCTCCTCCTTTACCTTCCCACTCTCAGCCTTCTTCCTCCTCCTCCTCCTCTCCTCCTCCTCCTCCCCTCCTCCTCCTCCTCCTCCCCTCCTCCTCCTCCTCTCCTCCTCCTCCTCCCCTCCTCCTCCTCCTCCTCCCCTCCTCCTCCTCCTCTCCTCCTCCTCCTTTACCTTCCCACTCTCAGCCTTCTTCCTCCTCCTCCCCTCCTCCTCCTCCTCCTCCTCTCCTCCTCCTTTACCTTCCCACTCTCAGCCTTCTTCCTCCTCCTCCTCTCCTCCTCCTCCCCCTCCTCCTCCTTTACCTTCCCATTCTCAGACTTCTTCCTCCTCCTCCTCCTCTCCTCCTCCTCTCCTCCTCCTCCTCCCCTCCTCCTCCTCCCCTCCTCCTTCTCCTCCTCCTTCTCTTCCTCCTTCTCCTCCTCCTCCTCTCCTCCTCTTCCTCCATCTCCTTCTCCTCCTCCTCCTCTTCCTCCTCCTCCTCCTCTCCTCCTCCTCCTCCTCTCCTCCTCCTCCTCCTCCTCCTCCTCCTCCTCCTCCTCCTCTCCTCCTCCTCTCCTCCTCCTCCTTCTCCTCCTCCTCCTCTCCTCCTCCTCCTTCTCCTCCTCCTCCTCTCCTCCTCCTCCTCCTCCTCCTCCTCCTTCTCCTCCTCCTCCTCTCCTCCTCCTCCTTCTCCTCCTCCTCCTCTCCTCCTCCTCCTTCTCCTCCTCCTCCTCTCCTCCTCTTCCTCCATCTCCTTCTCCTCCTTCTCCTCTTCCTCCTCTTCCTCCTCCTCTCCTCCTCCAGCTTTACCTTCCCTCTCTCAGGCTTCTTCCATCTCCCCCTCTCTCTCCTCCCACGTCCTCCTTTCCTCTCCCAGGAAAGGCCAGAGACAGCGGCGGAGTCCCTCCTGGTGTCCCCGGAGCACCAGGGCGCCTTGGACCTGCAGGCCAGGCCTCCTCCTGGTGGCCCGCTCCGTCCTGCTGGCCACACCGAAAGGAACCTCCCTGCCTACGGCCAGGGACTCGGGTTCACTGGCGTTTCTGCCCCGTTCCTGTTTGGTCTAGAAGATGCTTCCGTAATACAGGCTTTCTCCTGTTTGAAATTGCAGACAGTGCCCTTTATCAGGGAGGGTCTGCCACTGCGGATTTGGTTGGGTCCGAGTCCTGATTTATTGGCCGCCAAACTTCCCTTATTCGTGGAAAAAGACACGTGGACAGCTCATTGCAGTGTCACTCCTTCCCTAGGCTAGGAGCCTGTCCCATGGTCCCCATCCGCAGGGTAGAGTCCCCGAACTCTGGAGGAGGGCCTCTCTAGAGCGGCCCCCAAACTTCCTCACTTTGTCACCGAAGTGGGGAGCATTTCAGTCTAAGTCAGGCCCCTTTAGTGACTGCCTGAGCCTGGGCGAGTTCTGTTTCCTGCCTGTTCCTCTTTTATGCCCTGTAGTAACTTGCCCAAGCACACACACAGCCAGTACCTGGCTAGGAACACCACGGTAATAGCTCACATTTGCATGGCATTATTTCATTTGGAAGGTACTTTCACATGTATTATTTTAATTGACCGTTCAACAACTGTGTGAGGTAAGTGTTCTGTTGTTACGCCCATTAGACAGATGGTAAAATTAAGGCTCACAGGATAATGTGCTCCCAAGAGGCAAAACTGGGTCTCAAACTCAGGGATTCTCCCTCCAACTCATTCCCACTGCTTTTTCCACCACCCCTCACTACATCGCAAAAACCATCATCTTGTTCCTTTGGAAGCTGCATTTTTTTTATTTTTTTTATTTATTTATTTTTACTCCAAACAAGTGGTTTGTTCCTGTTTCCCTTCCTCTTTTCCCCTTTTTTAGGTCCTTGCCTGACTTACCACCCTCCTGGCTGGGGTGTCCAAGGTCAGAGCCTGCAGCCCTAACCTGGGCGGCTAGACTTCTCTCCCTTTGCCTCTGTGGCGAGAGTCACTTCCAAATCCTGTCTGACAGCACGATGCCCCCTCAGAAGCTGCTGCCCCAGCTTTCCTCTGCCACCCATGTAAGCAATGGCCACAGGTAGGCACCTGTGCTATTGGTCCACTAAAGTTGCTATCACTTGGGGACCCACCGGCCAGACTCCTCCCTGAGCCAAGAAAACATGCACCTCTCCTGATCCGCCAGAGGGTATTTTCTGCTACAGGGCTAAGCCCTGGGGCTGAGGCTTGAGAAAAATTAATCATCTCTCCCTCCTCTGCCTCTGTGCCTTGCATGGCATAGCATTTCCACTGACCCACTTACTGACCTGAGATATTATGACTTGTTTACATGTGGGTGTTCACACTGGAGTCCAGTCCTTTAGGGCGAGTGCATATCCTTTTATCTTACACCCCCAGAACCCAGAAGTGAAAGCTTTGCTAAAGTGTTTGCCGCTGAAATTTCTGTTGAAAGGCAGCAGAGTCTAATGGTAGAGTCTAAATAAGCCTAGGATCGCATCCCAGCTCCACTGCTTGCCCACGATAGCCCAGAGACGAGTCATTTAACATTTCTATGCCTCAGTCTCCTCATCTGTAAAATGGAACGAAAATGGTGCCTACCTTATAAAATATTGGGAAGCTGTAATGAGTTAATAACACATTTCATCTAATCCACAATGCGCTGTTATTTTAGAAGAAAGAAAGAAAAAATGCTGCTAAATAATGTGACAATGACTTTTTAAATCAGTGTCAGAGATGTCAAAAATGTGGGGAAGATTCACCTTAGACTTGAATTAAAGGTGTCTCTGTGAAACACTTGGAACAGCAGCGGGCACACGGTGAGACCTACTGTCATCCTTGCATTCTCGCAAGAGCCCGACGATGAGTGAGTTCACCCTCATTTTGCAGACGAGGAAACAGAAACTCAGGGAGATGCAGTAGCTTGAGTGAGCCCACAGAGCCAGTGAGTCCTCGGCAGGCATTTAAACCTGCCTTTGAGGTGCAATAATCTATAGTTATTGCAATAGCTGGCAGCCGCCCACCAAGCTACCAGGGAGTTGGGAAGCTGGGTTTTGTTCTCAATTGCATTAGCTTTCCTTAATCTGAGTTTTTTTTTTTTTTCCCCCTCTGGTATAATTACTCTCCTTCTTCCTCCCCCTCCTCCTTTGTACTTGGCTCTGATCTTTTTACTTTGCTGTTAATGGCTTCGGGTTTTACTGTATCTGCGTTTTGAATGGTAAGCAACCTCAAATCTTTTATGGCGGTAGGAAGGGTATAAATAAATATAAAGGCAAAAAATTGGCTTTTAAAGATGACATATAGCGAGAAAAAAAGGAGAGAGAACAGGCCGCAATCACGGTGCAGACATGCAGGCTCCACGCTGCCCAGCACGCGCTCCCCCCACCCCGCCCCCCTGCAACACCCGCTCCCCGGCCCCCTCCACCCCTCCACAGAGAACCTCTGACGCTAAGTGCCCTGATAAAAGTGCAGGAAGTGCCACTTGCCCCTCAAGCTGGTCTTCCACCACACCAGACCCTTTCCCATGACCCCCTGAGACGCTATGGGGCGGAGGGGAATTTGGGAGTGGGGAGTCTGGGGGGCAGACAGTTAACTCTTCTAGAACCTTCTCTGGCTCTACTTGGCACCCCCCCCCCAAAAAAAGAAGCATCTACTTATTTCCAGCTCACTGTTGCAATGAGTCTGAGGCGAGGGAGGGAATCCTGTTGGCTCCAAATGGAACCCATGTGAAAGGTATTGTCACCTTTTTGACATCAGAAAGGAAGTCTCCAGAACAGACTTTACTTGGGATTTTGTAGCCGTCTCCCCGCTGCTCTAGTGGTGTTCTTGGCTGTCACAGGCCACAGAAAGATGCCACTCTGCGGCGTCACTCCCCCTCCGTGACGAGCTTCAGTACCCTTCCACTTCCACCAGGCTTGCCCTGTTCGTGCTGGGGGACGATGACTGAAATATGGCGCGGTCCTGCTGAGTTTTTCCTCCCAGGTAGGGAGGCCATGGGCCGGCTAGAGGGTTGCATTCGAGACTTTGCCTGGGTCGGTCAGGTTGAGATCAGGGATGACTAGGGTTCAGGAAGCGTTTCCAGAAATCCTCTCTCTCGACCCTGCCACGCGGTCTGAAACCTGCTGAGTGAGCGGCTGGGTAAGGAAGAAGGCTTATAAAGGGCAGTTGCTTCCAGGAGTCTTGCCACAGCAAGGAGGGAGGGCGTGCCGCCCCTCCGGCCCCCCTGGAAGGGAGCCTCCTGTTCTTCCAGTCCTGCATAAAACTGCACTCTAGGCTCAGATCCATCAGAAAGATCTATCGGGCAAAGGGGGCGAGAGATGAAAATGGGTGTTCAGCTCTCCGTTCACCTGCATGTAGTTCATCTCTTAAGGCTTCCAAGAAAGCAGCCGCACTCCAAATCCCTTCCGATGCCGTCTGCATCTGAGCCTCCTGTGAGATAATCCTCTTAATGGAATATTTAAGAAATCGGATATAAATCACCACCTTTTATCTCACGTGCAGGTTCATATACCATAGGACGCCTTGTGTATAAGTCTGTCTACATACAGATGGCTGCAGGTGCCTTTTTGACTGGATGTTGCCATGTTTTTAGGCCTGATACGTTTTTCAATATCGAAATCTATTTTTTTCTTTTTCTGGAGATATGGGTGCAAAAATATAAATTTTAGAGATCAGAGCCCAGAAAATAGATGTACCTAGAGACGTTTCAACACATATCCCTCTGGAAACCTTTTCTTTTTTTTTTTTGTCATTTGCAACCCATGAAAACGCCTATTGTTATGACACACTCATAAATAACTTGATTTTGGCATATGCTTTCATACCAAACAGAAAATGAATAAATTAAATTTGATTTACAACCTTTTTCATTTTTATTAGCACTGTTCTGAAGAGTTTATGTAAGGGACCTGCCAGAGCAGTTATGCCAAATGTTTTAAAGCATTGGTATTGATATTATATAAATTAAGGTGTTTTAATTTGCATTCTTTAATTAACTAAATACTGGCAGAAAAATAAAACACAAGGGCAGCCCTGACTTATTGCCTCTATTAAACTGCTGACATCTCCAAAAAGATGCTGTGTGTAATCCAATTCACGCAGGGGGTGGGCGGGGGAAATTAACACTCTTATTTGGCAAAACATATTGGGGTTTAAGAAACCAATATCCTGCTTTGCTTGCAAAGCAGTAAGGGGGGGGTGTATTCTTAAGAAGGTCTGATTCCCCATTCCCAAGGAAGAAGTTGACCAAATGCTTTAACTCTATCCTGCCCAGGCTCCTGGACACGGGGCCCTGGAGACCTAAGCTGGAGGTCGTTGCCACCCAGGGCTGAATCCTGCCAATCTGGAAAGAGATGGGCTGGTTGAATTAATCAAGCAGATCCCCATGTCAGCACGATCATACTCTAGACCAAGGAGAGGATTCATCGAAAACCCTTCCCTGGACCTGGCTGCTTCTGGTTCCTCCTCTCCGTCACCCCTGGGCCTCCAAACCATGAAAAAAAAAAAAAAAAGGTTTCTTAAAAAACGTGCCCCTTTCCAAACCCTGGGTCCTATCACCACCTCTAGAGACTTTTATTTTTCTTTTTTGGAAACAAGGTCTCACTCTGTCACCTGGGCTGGAGTGCAATGGCCCATTCACAGCTCACTGCAACCTCCAACTCCTCAGTCCTCAACCCAAGCCATCCTCCTGCCTCAGCCTCTTGAGTCGCTGGGACTACCGGAGCGTGCCACCACGCTCGGCTAATTTTCAATTTTTTTGTAGAGCTGGGGTCTTGCTATGTTGCCCAGGTTGGTCTCAAACTTCTGGCCTCCAGAGATCCTCTTCCTGCCTTGCCCTCCCAAACTGTGGGGTTACAGGCACTCGGGGCCCAGAAACTTCTTTTTAGTTCACCATCGCAGAGGAGACAGCAGCCTCTTTCCAGACGAAGTGCGTTCTTTCTTTTCTCTACTTGCCTTCATTTGTCCTTGGTTTTTGCTCGCTGTTTTTCCTGTCCTGTGGGAGCAGAGTCAACTCTGGTAAGTTTTCATCTTCCTTAATTTTCCCTCCAGACTTCTGGGGAGGAGCAGCTATCAGGAGATTCCAATTTCCGGTTGTTGAGATTTCTCTTCGAGCGCTGAGTTTTGCTTCCCTGGACCCAGAGCTCTCCGCCATCCACCCGTAGGACAGCCTTTGCTGTTCCCCTGCCACTCTGCGGGCGCCTCTTGCGTTCTTAGCCACGTCCGGGAAGTATCTCGTCAGGGGCAGGGATTGACCAGAGACGTCACACAGGTGACAGGGTAACGTGGGGCTGGGCACAGAGCTCGCCGCCCCTGGCACCCACAGCCCTCCTCACTGTCACTTGTCGTTGCCCCTTGGGAGACAGCCCCCCATGAGACGTGGTTCAAAGGGTCCGGCCAAGCCCGATCGTCCGGGGTCTCTGAGTCCTGTCATTACCCAATATCCCCACCCCCAGCTTTCTCCCCGGACGGACCATTTTCTTTATTTGCTCAGGGAAGAAAGGACTCGTTCCAACTTTTAATAAGGAAAACACTGTTCTCCCCTTGCCAGCTTCCTATCCCCTTCCCTGCCTCAAAAAAATAAAAATAAAAATAAAAAAATCTCACTTTCTTGTCGTCTCCCATCTTGCAGCTCTGTCAGTTGTTTTAAAACAACTGTTTTAAAACATGTCTCCTGTCATAAATAAAGTCGTCATTATGCCTCTTGACTGCAGTGGTGAAAAATTCACTCAGCTTCGAGAGAGGACAGAGACCCGGGGGAGCCGGTTCGGGCCGGACGTGGGATGAGAAGAAACACAAGGTAAAGGGACACGTTCTGCTCGTGGTTTTTGCCTCCTGGAGCTTTTCTGGTTCTGGTTGTTTGGGGGATTTTTGTTGCGGTTTTTGTTTTTTGGTTTTTTTTTTAAATGATTTGTACATTGGTTTATTTTTATTTATTTATTTATTTATTTTTTTGAGACAGAGTCTCCCCTTGTTGCCCGCAGGCTAGAGTGAGTGCCGTGGCGTCAGCCTAGCTCACAGCAACCTCAAACTCCTGGGCCCAAGGGATCCTCCTGCCTCAGCCTCCCGAGTAGCTGGGACTATAGGCATGCACCACCATGCCCGGCTGATTTTTTCTATATATATTAGTTGGCCAATTAATTTCTTTCTATTTATAGTAGAGACGGGGTCTCCTCTTGTTCAGGCTGGTTTCGAACTCCTGACCTCGAGCAATCTGCCCGCCTCGGCCTCCCAGAGTGCTAGGATTACAGGCGTGAGCCACCGCGCCCGCCCGGCCTACATTGGTTTATTTATTTAAAGAAATTAATAAGAAAAACAAAGACAGCCTGGCAGAAGGGGCTGGTGTTGAAGTTGTCAATGTCAGGCCTTGGGAGACAGAGCAGGGGTGCCCAGGACGCCAGACGAAAGTCCCTCAGCGCCTGGGGCAGGGCAGTGAGAGAGATCTGCCCAGCAGGAATTGGAATTCTTTTTTTTTTTTTTTTTTTTTTTTTTTTTTTTTGAGACAGAGTCTCACTTTGTTGCTCAGGCTAGAGTGAGTGCCGTGGCGTCAGCCTAGCTCACAGCAACCTCAAACTCCTGGGCTCAAGCGATCCTCCTGCCTCAGCCTCCCGAGTAGCTGGGACTACAGGCATGTGCCACCATGCCCGGCTAATTTTATATATATATATATCAGTTGGCCAATTAATTTCTTTCTATTTATAGTAGAGACGGGGTCTCGCTCTTGCTCAGGCTGGTTTTGAACTCCTGACCTTGAGCAATCCGCCCGCCTCGGCCTCCCAAGAGCTAGGATTACAGGCGTGAGCCACAGCACCCGGCCAGGAATTGGAATTCTTGCTAGAAGTTTCCTTTAGACATCCTGGAATTTCCATTTACCCTGAATCACAAGCCCATCAAGACTCTGGCTATTCCTGATCCTTCTTCCAAGGGTCATGGGGTCAAGGGCACTAACCAAGAGTAAGCTTTGATGCCACGGCCCAGGGAGGCCCCAGCCCAAGCTGTGAGTCCTTTTGAGGAGAAGCTGGGGGAACCAGAATGCCTGGGGAGTAGGATGCTCAGCTTCACTTTTTTGCTTTTGGGTAAATGGTTGATGAAACAGAAAATCCTTGTGGTCTCAACCTTTATTGAGACATCGTACTGATGCACCCTTTGTACCTTTGAATCTTGCAGGTGATACCTATTCAAAAAATAAATAAAAATAAGGACAGGTGGAGTATGGTGGCTTACACCTGTAATCCCAGCACTTTGGGAGGCCAAGGCTGGAGGATTGCTTGAGCCAAGGAGTTTGAAACCAGCCTGAGCAATATACCAAGACCCCATCTCTACAAAAAATTTTAAAAAGTAACCAGGTATAGTGGCATGCCTGAAGTCCCAGCTACTCAGGAGGCTGAGGCAGGAGGATCGGTTGAGCTCAGGAGTTTGAGGTTGCTGTGAGCTGTGATGATGCCACCGCACTCTAGCCAGAGTGACACAGTGAGACCCTGTCTCAAAATAAAATAAAATAAAATAAAATAAAATAAAATAAAATAAGGACAAAATAAAGATGAATTTCCTCCCTTGATGAGTACTCTACTAACAATAAGTATTTATTTCATGCTTTTATGTCTCCCGTGCTTCCCAGTTTTCATTCTGGAAATTCACAGTTAGGAATGGAGGTGAAGCTTTACTGACACCACAAAAACTATTTTATATATTGTCTTTGAAGCAATCTTTGCCTTGTTCAAGAGCATGAACCAAAAAGTGTCTAGAGTTTTGTTAACGCTCACTTACTGGAACTCCTGCTGTGTTAAAATATATATGTGTCAATATCCTGGATTCTTTCAGGCCAGATTTGACTTGTGCCTCTACTCCCTCTTCTTATCTCACTCAGTGAGCGAGAGGATGGGAAGAGGAGAAGGAGCACATGAAAAGCATGATGTTTTCTTACACCCAAAGACGGAAATGGAGCCAATTCTTCTATGGGTCTTCATAGTTCTCCAAATGAATGTGACCAGAAGGTCCCGGAGGTATTTCCCATGAACCCCCAGCTGAATTTGAAACCCAGTTCAAGGCTATCCTACCAACTTTCTTAAAGAGGGCTTGTTTTGAATGCCTGTAGCTTTTGACCCAGCAATTTCACGCCTAGGAATTTACCTTGTCATTGTGGTAGCACACACTGAGAATGAAAGACATATATATATATATATATAGTATATGTCATATATACATATTACATGTGTTATATATATTATATAGAGAGAGTGTGTGTGTGTGTTATTCACTGCAAGAGCAAAAGCTTAGAAACCATCTAATGTCTTTCAGGAAGGGCCTAAATTAACTGTGGAACATCCATGTAACAATACTATGACACTGGAAAAAATAAATAAAACACAGAAACTCAATGTGCAGTCTCCAAAATATGTTAATTTTTTAAAGAGCAGAAAAGTTTGTATACTATGTTACCATTCGTGTATGAAAGGGAGATAGAATATGCACATATGCATTTGCTAATACCTGAACAAAATATCTCTGGAAGGACAGACAAAACAAACACAGCACTGATGCACTGGGAAGGGAAATGAGATCCATGGCTGGAAAGAGGATTTTTTTTTTTTAATTCACTGTACATTCTCATTGCTTTGGAATTTGGTACCATGGGAATGCACTTCATCATTCATAAATAAATGCATTTTTCAACGAAATAAAAATAATTTAAAATCACTTTTAAAGGGGGCTTATTATGCAAATCCCCACTCTGAGTGGGGCCGCTATACTCTTGGCCTTCAGTTTGCTGGGCCCTCCCCCCACACACACCCCTGCTCCTCTGAGCAGAAGCTGGCAGAGAGCCACTGAAATAAACATGCCTCGAAATTTTTCTAACATATTGGAATTTGGTTTTATCAAATACAACTTGTGATAATCGAGCCACGGCCTGAGCAGCTCTCCCTTTTCTTTTTTTTCTTTTTTTGTTTTTGTTGTTTTTTTTTTTTGAGACAGAGTCTCACTCTGTTGCCCAGGCTAGAGTGAGTGCCGTGGCGTCAGCCTAGCTCACAGCAACCTCAAATTCCTGGGCTCAAGCGATCCTCCTGCCTCAGCCTCCCGAGTAGCTGGGACTACAGGCATGCGCCACCATGCCCGGCTAATTTTTTCTATATATATTAGTTGGCCAATTAATTTCTTTCTATTTATGGTAGAGACGGGGTCTCGCTCTTGTTCAGGCTGGTTTCGAACTCCTGACCTCAAGCAATCCACCCGCCTCGGCCTCCCAGAGCCCTTTTCTTAAACTGTGTTCTTTGAAATGAGTGTGAAGCTGCACATCCCAGCTGGTTGGGAGCCCAGCCTAGAGAGGAGCAGAGCCTGGGTGCGTTTAGAGGCTCGCTCCCCAGGGGGACATTCATGGAGACCCCATCACCTTCACTGCTGAGGACCACCGTAAGGGTGAGAGGCAGGTGTGATGCCTGCCTATACACCTGAGCTGCTCAGCCAGCCAGCCACCAGGGTCTTCTAGAAGGCCTGGGGTTCCCATCAGCTCCGTGGGTGGCAGCTCAGCACAGCAGGGGAAATGGGGGGACAGGAGGCCATTGGGGGAACATGGCCCCCTGCTACCCATTTCGGGAGCCTTTCACCCTAGTACTGCATTCCTCTTACACTAGATGAGAGAAGGTGCAGGAACACACCTAGACCGGCATCTGTGCCTAGAGAAGGCAGACACCACCATTAACCTCCGTTAACTTTGATCCAATGCACCTGAGAACAGTGGGTAACAGAACTACCGGGTACGAAGCAGGACTTAAGTTAGGGCCTCCTGACTTCCCCCACCCCAGTCTTCAAAAGAAGTGCCCAGATGCCCAAAGGAGAGGGCTGTTCTGCCGTCCAGGACTTGCAGACCAGAGAGACGAGGAGAGGGGCTGGGTCTTTACCCACCGTGGGTCTGCCTGCCAACTGGTCCATAAACAGTAACTGAATGAATCGTTGATTGAATTAACCAGGTCAACCCATTCGATTATCTGAATGAATAAAAGTTCCCCTCGTGTCCTTTTCTGCCTCAGTTTCCTCTCTACCATAGTTCTCATTTCTCAGGATGAAAGTTAAATCCTAATGGAGAAGTCCAGCCCTCTGGAAAATGATTGAAGTCATTCGTCTCCACTTCCTCCTGCTGCTCTCTCCCTGCTTCGAGCCTCCCTCTCCTTTTGCCCTGGTCTTGGTGGAGCAGCCCAGGAACCAACCATCTGGATTTGGATCCCGGACCTGCCACCTTCCAGCTGTGTACCTCCAGTAAGTTGCTTAACCTCTCTGGGCCTCGGCACCTCACCTACGAAACAGGCATACTGAGAAGTACCCGAGTTATGACATATAAGGTGCTCAGAACAGTGTATGGCAAGGGATAAGTCCTCCAAAAATGTTATCATTACCCAGGGTGGGTCACTGGGTCTGCTAATGACAATTGAGGTGTTGGCCAGATAACAAGGGTGTGATGCCTCCCAACTGGTATTTGCAACTTAAAAGAGGAATCTCTAAGAAACTCCAAGGCCCAGAGGAACAAAGTAGTCAAGGGTGAATGCCCAGGGCTAGGGTCAATGTATCCGAGCAGGCAGGCAAAGGAAGGAGAACTTCAAAAGCACACCTACTCTCATTCCCCTTGGCCAGGGCCTGCCTATCTCCCCAGGGGCTGATAGGAGATAAATGAAACCACCTCTTCAAAGCAGCTGCTCAAGGACCCGGATCAAACACTGGCTTGCAGATAAGCTTCAGTCTACATTTCCTTTTGTCCCTTCCTTCCCACCACTGCACGAAAGGAAATTCTTGGGGGAGGAAAAGGAGTTAGTTAATTCTCCCTTCTTTTATCAAAAGGAGCTAGCTCCCCTGTCCACACAGCTATGGGGCAACAGACCAAGCACCAGGGCAGGGGTCGAAAAGGCCTCTTGCTCTGTGCCCGCCCTGCCAGCCGTTTGCTATGCGACACACTCTCCCTTAAGCTCTCAGAGCCCATTTCTGCATCTGTCAAACAAGGCTAAGAACACCTGCCCAAAACAACTCAGAAAATTATTGTGAGATGATGGGTGCAAAAATGCACGTGGAAAAACGTATTTTAACATGCTTATACAGTCAACATTTTGAAAAAAAATACATTCATCCTCCTTAAATCGTTGGAGAATACAGTAAGGGGTGATATAAATAAATAGCCCTATATATATATATAATATGTAAAATTCCTATTCGTTCATCAACAAACATTCACTGGGCACCAATTGCATTGACCTGCCTGAATTCACCAACCCCCCCCCAACCCTACCACCTCTTCTTACCAGCTAGGGCATCGGGCAAGTCACTTAAACTCTCTATGCCTGTGAAATGGGGGTCATAGGACCCACTTCATAGGGTTTCTGTAAGGATTAAATGAGATAATGCACCCAAAGTGCTTGAGCACTGTTCTAAGCACTCGGAGCAACACTCAGTGTTGGCTGCTGCCATGGTGGTTCAACGCTCCGCTAGGCAGTAAGAATACAAGGAGGTTGAGAACAACACAGCAGCGTTCACAGCCCAGTGGGAGAGCAGACAAGGAAACAAACACCAGCAAATACCACGCAATCAGTAGGACAGGAGAACACAATAGGAAGTGGGAGAGCAGAGAAGGGCGAGCTCCTTGGGTCACTTGCAAAGCAGGCCGTCCTCCCTCTAGCCTGTTTGTTCCCACTGGTCCTGGGTGTCCCTCTCTCGTGCCCCAGGCTGTGTCTGAAGCCCAGGGATGGGACAGATGGCAGAGGAACGGCCTCGCAGTGCCCAGAGTGCAGCGCTGCTAGACTAGGGCTCTTGGCCAAGGCAATAATGGCCAGCCGCTGAAAGATCCTAAGCGCCAGGGAGGAAAACCAAGCTCTCCAGGAGGCAGACCTTAAAAAAAAAAAAAAAAGGTAAATAGTTACCCAGTGAGATATTATTTCATGTTGTTGCCATTAGGGTTTGAGTGTTGTGCTGAAAGGCTGCCATGCAGGCAATGCTGCCTCAAGACGGGCACCTCACATTAGCCCCACGCAGCAAACCCACCACTTCTAGGTCTTAAGGTATCCCCCACCCCCAGTAGCGAGTTTTATGTAAATTGAAACAGTGGGGCTGGGGGGAATCTATAAACAGTCGCTGTTACCTACAGGATTTTCTTGATGGCTTGGGGAGGGGGGGACAGACTGGAGGCTGAGCGAGGGTTACTGTCATTGCTGTAGGTTTCTGGGGCAAGGTGGCTCTTCTGGTGGTGACCGCCAGTGCTGAGATCTTCTGGATTCAGTCGCTGGCGTGACTGTGCCTGCAGACACAGATGGTGCCATCAGTGGCTGCCAGCATTTACCTGGGACTTTCTCCGTGGCAAGCGCAAAGCAGGCGACGTGAATCATCTGCTTTTGGTCTCCCCGCTCTGAGCTGGTCACGCTTACATTTTACACAGGGGGAAACCGACGCTTAGGAAGGTTGACTTGCCCGGGGTCACCATACCCGCGTGGTCCGGAGATCTGACTCCAAGAGAGAACTCAGCCTGTCCCTGGTAGCCTCTTTCTCTTCGGCTTTAACTGGAGATGACACGCATAAGTGTCGTTCTTCACCGCAGTGTCATGGGGGCATTCTCGGGCAGCCCCACTTCCCTGTCCCGTTTTAATGGTGGCTACTCGTTCCCAGGGCAATCTGAGAAGGGCGTGGATACAGGAAGGCTCCTTGACCACACATCGGCCACTTCTTTGCAAGGGGAGGGAGGACTTGTGCCATATGCCCTGTACAGCGATGTCTTATGTCTCCAACCACCCCCCTGGCTCGATGTACTGGCTGGCCACAGGTGTTCCCCAATAAACACGGCCCATCCGAACCCTGAGCCAGATCCTCTCCCAGGTGGCAGGCAAGCCCTTCCTCTGGAACTGCACTTGCTTTCAGGCCACCAGGGCCGCATTTAGGGCTCTGTGTAGGTTAGCGGTTCAGCTAAGTGAACGTCAAATGCCGATGGTAATAGCCATCTAGTAGTGTTTTACTTAGGCCTCTGGCCTGGCCAGGTATGGTTTTCCATTTTCTCTCCTAAGGCGATCGGATGGATCCAGCCAAAGAAACCCTGCTGCCCTTACCAGCAGGCAGGCCAAACAGAGTCCCTCCTCCCTTGTGTACTCCCCAAAGCCAGTGAGTCCTGCCCACCTTCCAGGTGGAGAGGAACAGGCCTGGCCAACACTGCAGTGCTGTCTGACACCTGCCCCTATCAGTGGTCACTGCTGGGAGCTCAGGGAGGGAGGGGTTTTTAAAGGGACAAAACAGTATTACCAGGCAAATGCCCCACCCCCATGCCAGCCTGACTGCCTGTCCTCACCTCCTCTTTTCCTTTCTTTCATTGACATCTCTCCCCTCCTCTTTTCTTCTCCAAATAAAGAGTGAATATTCTATCATCCTCCTTTCTCCTTCCAGTTCTCCTTTCCTTCCAAATTCTTAAATGCCTCTTCTCGCTCTCTCCCTCCCTCCCCTTTTCCTCTGGACTTTAGGTGCCATTAATCATTTCCAACACACATGTGCTAGGGCCCTAGAAGGATGCCTGGGCTGGCTCTCACAGCTGGGCTGGTCACAGTGACCAGGGAGCCTTTCATCTTTCACTGCCTCCTAGGTCTCCCTCTGCCCAGCTCCTCCCCCTCCCAGCGCCTACCAAGGCCAGCCCTCCTGCACCCTGGCCTCCTCTGCACAGCAGCCTCCTGAAGGCCAGATGGCCTTGGAGGTGGAAGCCACCTGCAGTGGACTTTTAAAGGTGGTGTTGGCAGTGACAACAATATCAATGCACAGAGGCCTGCATGAGCTAAGGGGGGGGGGTAGCGCCAGCCAAGATCAAATAAATGGGACTACCCCCTCCCCCTCCATCCCTGTACCCGTCTTGCTGCGGAAACACCTCTCTATCAGAGCATCCCTTGCCATTCGGTCTAACCTGATTTTTACCAAAATTAAAACTGGAGGAAAGTTTAATTACAGCCTGTGTAATTCCTAAGAGTTCTAGCCCTACTACCCAAAAACCAGCGTGAATCCCGGGCGTAGGTTTAGTTCAGCGTGTGATTGACAAGGCCTGGGAGTGGTGCCTGCCGTCTTCTCTGCTGACCACGACAAAGGCTCGTGACTGTTATTTCGGACAGTTATTTTCTTCTGTTGGAAGAACCCCTCTTAAATCACCTATCTCCATCGTGGCTTCTCATGTTTTTTGAAGGAATCAGTCAGCGTGGCAGCGTCAGGAACCGGTAGTCCCAGAGCAACGCGCCCCGGGGGACAGGCCTGACAACCTGGGTGACGTCTTGGGACTGGAGCGAGGCAGCGACACCAGCGCGCCTCGGCTGGCCGCCGAGAGCACGGAGACCTGGGGTCCCCGGAGGCCGGCGCCCAAAGAACCAGCTTCGCCAGGAACTTTGATGTCAGGACTGGGACTACGTAAAATCTCTGCCAAGGGCGAAGCCGCTGATGCACACGTCATCCAGAAAGCGCGAGGACTCAGGGAAGGCCTTGTTTTTAATGAAAAGTTTTTATCCTGAAATTTCCCTGGGGAAAGCTGGTGCATTTTCCTCCCCCCCACCCCCCGCGAGGAGAAGGACGAAGGCGGGTATCTCTGGAGTTCAAGGCGACATACGGCACATACAGATCTGCCCTCCTCTGGGATACCGGCGTCTCGTGATCCCAGGTCCCCCCCCCTCCCCAAAATAGCAGCTAGGCATAGTACGGCGAGGGAAGTTTACGCCTTTAAACAGGACACGATGAGAAACCCGAAACACCCAAGCAGCGAACCTATAAATCAGTGCGCGGGCACAGAGCGCCAGGCGCGCCAGGGCGGCGCGCACAGCCGGGGGACCGCGCTTCGCTGCGACCGTCTCACCCCGGAAGGGAGTCAAACTTGCAGGCTGCGCACTGGGCAGGCTCAAAGTAGTTGGAGCTGCTTACGCCCGTCCGGGGCCAGCGGGCGCTCCGAGGCTCGGGCGCTTCCAAGTGAACACACCCGGGAGAGGCCAGCTGGGGGAAGGAGCGGGGCCGGAGCGCAGGGCGAGGCGCGCGGGAGAAGGACCGGGGCTCCCCAGGTGCGGCCCACCCCCCCACCCGGCGGCCTCTGGGAGAGGCCTGGACTCCGCAGCACCCAAGCCGGCGCCGCGCGCTGCCTCCCACCCCTACCCAACCCCGGACGCACTCTGCCAGCGGAGTGACAGCCCCCGCCAGCGCCACCCCCAGGGGCGGGAAGGCAGAGAGGAGAGCGCGCGGCAGGAAAGCCAGCTGAGGGCAGGGCGCGAGGCCCTGGGTGCAGGAGAAGTCCCGTCCTCCGCGGGCCCCCGAGGCGGACGGGCGCAGTCGGGGTGGGGGACGAGCGCGGCGAGCGGCGAAGGCCCCGGCGGCGGCGCGCGGGCGCGGCCCCTTTAAGACTCTGCCCTCCCCCGGCGGCGCCGGCCTCCGCCCGCGCTGTCCCCGCCCCGGGGTCCCGGCGCGCGCTGCGATTGGGCGGGCGCGGCGATCCCTTTGAAGTGTGGCCGCCCGGCCGGCTATTTGACGCGCGGCTCGCGGGCGGCGGAGGTTTTTGTGTTGCTCGCCCGGCCGGCGGCGGCGGTGGAGGAGGGGCGGCGGCGCGGAGGCGCACTGCTGCTCGGACCGGCGCTGCGGCGCGAGCCCACCCGCCCGGAGCCCGCCGCCCGGGCCGCCCTGCCTCCCCGCCCCCGCGCGCCGCCTCCTCCAAATGAGCGGTTCGCCCGCTGGATCTAACCCAAGGACACCCGAGAGCAGCGGCAGCGGCAGCGGCGGCGGCGGGAAGAGGCCGGCCGTGCCGGCGGCGGTGTCCCTCCTGCCCCCGGCGGACCCCCTGCGCCAGGCGAACCGGCTCCCGATCAGGGTCCTGAAGATGCTGAGCGCTCACACCGGCCACCTCCTGCACCCGGAGTACCTGCAGCCGCTGTCCTCCACCCCTGTCAGCCCCATCGAGGTCAGTCCCCTCCTGCCCGCCCCTCGCCCGCCGCCGGGCCCGGGACCCGCGCCCCGCTCCCCGCGCCCCGCAGCGCCCCGGCCTGGCCGCGCCGGCGGGCCGAGCGCGCGGGGATGGAAAAGAGGGGTCGGAGCCCTCCAGGTCCTCCGCGCGCCCCCGTGGAAGGCGCTCCTTCCCCGCTCGCCGTCCGGGGCTGCGTGCTTTCTCTCGGATCGGGTTTGCTCCCGTAGCCCCCGCCGGGTCCTCTGCTCCTGCCCCGGCACCCGCTCTCCAGCCCAGAGGCGACCTCTCCCGGGCCTTCCCCGCCCCCACCCCGGTTTGTTCTCTTTGAACGCGGGGCGCCCGGTCCCCCTCCGCCTGGGTCCCACCGGGTCAGGGCGCTCTCCGCCCGGGCACTCCCGACCCCGGGTCGTTCTTCCTCCCACTTCCCCGGTGCCCTCCCCGGAGGGAGGGGCACCTGAGCGAGCGCCAGCGACCGCCCCTCCCTGAGACTCCTGCTCCCCGCGCCTACTCCGCGGCGCCGTCGCCAGAAACCTGTCCCGGGCGAAGTTCCCCCAAACTGGAGGAATAAGTTTCTTCCTGGGCCCAGAGGAGGGGGTCTTAGAGCGAAGGGGACAGTCACAGCCCCAACCCCAGAGAAATGGCTTCTCCCGCGGTGGACCTGGGCGATCCCCTGCCACCGCCCGGTTCCCCGGGGCCCGTGGCGCGCTCCGGTCCGCCCAGCTGCCCGGCAGGGCCGCCCTCGCCCTCGGCCCCTGGCCCCAAGGCCCTGCCCGCCCCGTCGCGCCGCCCACGCGCCAGCGCCTCCCGCGTCACCCCGCTCCCCGCGCGCCCCCGCGCGCTCGTGGGTCTGTCCGCCTCACCCCTCCCTCCCCTTGCCGCTGTCTCCCACAGCTGGACGCCAAGAAGAGCCCACTGGCGCTGCTGGCCCAGACCTGCTCGCAGATTGGCAAGCCGGACCCGCCGCCCTCCTCCAAGCTCAACTCGGTGGCGGCGGCGGCCAACGGGCTGGGCGCGGACAAGGACCCCGGCCGCTCCGCCCCGGGCGCCGCCTCCGCGTCTGCGGCGCTCAAGCAGCTGGGGGACTCCCCCGCCGAGGACAAGTCCAGCTTCAAGCCCTACTCCAAGGGCTCCGGGGGCGGCGACTCCCGCAAAGACGGCGGCTCCTCCTCCGTGTCCTCCACCTCCTCGTCGTCGTCCTCGCCCCCCGGAGACAAGGCGGGCTTCAGGGTCCCCAGCGCCGCCTGCCCGCCCTTTCCCCCGCATGGAGCGCCAGTCTCCGCGTCGTCTTCCTCGTCCTCGCCCGGCGGCTCCCGCGGCGGCTCCCCGCACCACTCTGACTGCAAGGCCGGCGGCGGCGGGGAGCTGGACAAGAAAGACCAGGAGCCCAAGCCCAGCCCGGAGCCCGCGCCCGTGAGCCGCGGCGGCGAGCCGGGCGCCCTGGGCGGCGCCGAGACCGGGGCCTCGGGGCGCAAGTCGGAGCCGCCGTCCGCTCTGGTGGGGGCCGGCCACGTGGCGCCGGTGTCGCCCTACAAGCCGGGCCACTCGGTGTTCCCGCTGCCGCCCTCCGGCATCGGCTACCATGGCTCCATCGTGGGCGCCTACGCCGGCTACCCGTCCCAGTTCGTGCCTGGCCTGGATCCCAGCAAGTCCAGCCTCGTGGGCGGCCAGCTGTCGGGGGGCCTGGGCCTGCCGCCCGGCAAGCCGCCCAGCTCCAGCCCGCTCACCGGGGCCTCCCCGCCCTCCTTCCTGCAGGGATTATGCCGCGACCCCTACTGCCTGGGGGGCTACCACAGCGCCTCGCACCTGGGCGGCTCCAGCTGCTCCACCTGCAGCGCGCACGACCCGGCCGCGCCCAGCCTGAAGGCGGGGGGCTACCCCCTGGTGTACCCCGGGCACCCGCTGCAGCCCGGCGCGCTCTCGTCCAGCGCAGCGCAGGCCGCGCTGCCCGGCCACCCGCTGTACACCTACGGCTTCATGCTGCAGAACGAGCCGCTGCCGCACAGCTGCAACTGGGTGGCGGCCAGCGGGCCGTGCGACAAGCGCTTCGCCACCTCGGAGGAGCTGCTCAGCCACCTACGGACCCACACGGCCCTGCCCGGCGCCGAGAAACTTCTGGCCGCCTACCCCGGGGCCTCGGGCCTGGGCAGCGCCGCCGCCGCCGCCGCGGCCGCCGCCTCCTGCCACCTCCACCTGCCCCCGCCCGCCGCCCCCGGCAGCCCCGGGTCGCTGTCCTTGCGGAGTCCACACACTTTGGGGCTAAGCCGGTACCACCCCTACGGCAAGAGCCACTTATCCACAGCAGGGGGCCTGGCCGTGCCGTCCCTCCCCACAGCCGGACCCTACTACTCGCCATACGCGCTGTACGGACAGAGACTAGCCTCAGCCTCGGCGCTCGGATACCAGTAACTACAGCCCTTCCTCCAACCGCCTGTCCCCAGCCGCTGTCGCCGCTGCAGCCTCCACTACTGCTCGTCCCCGCCGGGAACCCCGCCCAGACCCTCCCCAGCGGGACTGTGTATTTATTTACTGTAATGTTAGCTTACAAGCTGGGAATATAAGTGCATTAACGGCCCACACGAGTCGATGGTATGCAAAAAGTCTGTGTCTCCCCCAAATAATAATATTAATCACACAAATAACTACATGATCCCTGCCCCTCTTTTTTTCTTTTTTTTTTCCTTAGGTATAAGTTTTAAATTTTTATTCTTTCTCTCTTTTTTTTTTTTTTTTTTTTTAGGGAGAGGAAGGAGAGTAGGGCACCTGGGTTCTTCTGTTTTGATTTCGCTCCCTGGGAAGTTTCTTGCATGAGTCTTAACTGTTAAAACTACATTTCCCCTCTCTCTCTTTCCCCTCATTCCCTCTTGTTTCCTTCCATTCGGGGTTCTGATTTTTCCTTTGTACAAGTAACAGACAGGAGATTTTTTTTTTTTTTGGCAACACATTTTGGGGAGCGGAGGGGGCGTGCTGAGGGCTGTTGGACTGGGAACTCTGCGACTCCTCCCTAACAACGACCCTCTCCTCTTAGGGTCCTGGGTCTGGGCCCTGGCCCCCCAAATTAGGCTTTGCTCCCCCCTACCTTGCTCTGAGCGCGGAGAGCCCTGACCCCAGCAGGTGCCCCCTGTAGCGGGGCCCAGGTGGCCTCCGCCCAGAGCCTTTGCGTCCACTGTGTCCTTCCGGACCCCCTCCCGGCCCTGGCGCCCGGCGGCCCCCGCCTGCTGGCGGGGCACCTCCTAGGGCCCGGCTTTTACCCAGTTTAAAAGTCCTAGAAGGGCCCCCTCTGGCGCTGGCGTGCAGCTCTGCTCCTTAACATTTTGCGAAAGTGCTTTACTGAAGTCATTGTTTTTCCTCTCCCTGACTGGGGCGATGACCCCTCCCCTGGCGGTAGGGGCGGGGTCGCTGATTCTCGCTAGAACCCCCCAAAGCGACGTCGGCGGGCGTCACAACCTTGCTAGCTCTGCTGGGGGGAGGTGGGGGCGTCGGGGCGCGCGCGCCCCCGCCGGACCCGGTAGAGCCCCCCGAGTCGGCCGTGGGCCCCCGCAGGGACTGGGGTGCGAGGCCCGGCCCGGGTCTCCTGCCCGCACCCCCCCCCCGGGCGGGGCCCGTTCGGGGCGAATAGAGCTCTCCCTTGGTAAGACTTATTTTGTTAATAAATGGAATACTTGGCTATATTCACACCGTGGTGTTTGTCTCTTGCATCACCCACGTCCGAGCACCTGAGCAGATGCCCTTCTTTTACGCTCGTTTGGAACGCCTCCTGGCTTCCTTCTGTGACTTCCGCTCAAGGACGAGTTTAATAAATGCCTTTCCTCCAGCAATGGGGGGAGGAAACAAAACTCCCGCCAACGCATTACGAATAACATAAAACCACTTTTATTTCTTTTTTTTTTTTCTTTTTTTCCCTGCTTGGTTGTTTAGCTCCCAGCCTCACTTCAAAGGCCTGGACGCTCCCTGGGGCCAGGGTGGAGGGCGTGTGTGCAAGCGGATTTCGCTCCGAGCCCGGGTCCGGGGTGCGCGGGGGCCGAGGAGGGGAGCAGCCCCCGGGCTCCCGCGGAGACTCGCCGCCGCGCCGTCCGGGCCCGCGGGCCGAGACCGCGTGCCTTTGGCGCCACCTGGTGGCGGAAAGGCGCGCGACGTGCGGCGAGAGGTCGCCGCCGGCTCCAGCCCCGACGGCGCCTCCGCGCGTCCCGCCCGCTAAATGCAGAGGGTTTCCACTTGCTGGGATTCTTTTGAGGGGCGCGTGGTTCCTCTCTTTCCTGACCAAAGGGTAAATGCACCTGCTGAGAAGGTCGCTTCTCACGACTTGCGGGCTGGGTCCCCTCAGCCAGCGCTGGGGTGTCGACCTGCTTGTCTGCACCCCTGCAACTTTTGGGAGCGGGGTTTGGGGTTTCGCTGAGAAGGCGTGGCTGTCGCTCAGGACCTTGACGCCGCTCTTGGTCCCGCGGAGCCGGGCTCCTAGGCCGGGCTTGTCTGTTTTCTGGACCTTGCACGGCCCACACAGGCTTCTGCGCCCTCGGGCAGTCGAGGGTGGGTGCTGTCTACTGGGGTGCTGGCCAGGACACCTGCCCACTGCGCGAGTGTGCGAGGCCGGAGGAGAGGACGCCCACGGGCGCCCCTGAGCCCTCCTGCTCAGTGCCGGCTGCTGTCCCCACCGCGCCCGCCGAGGCCCGGGCGCTCCAGCTGCGGTGCCCGACGCGGGGCTGGCGCTTCGCTCTCCGCGCACGCGGCAGGACGTGCGGGCCCTCGGCGTCCTGGCTGCGCCCCTGTCCGTGGCTCCGCGTGGCCGGGGGTCTGCTGTGCTGTGCTGCTGCGTTTCTTCTGAGAGCAGCGTGACTTGGTAGGTCGTTGGTGCTCTGCAAACTGAGTGCTTCCGAGCCATCTGCGGCCAGAGGTCAAGTGTGCGGAGGTGGGGCGCCTTCTCTGCCCACGCGCACTCAGTTCTCCAGAAAGCTCCGAAGGCAGAAGCGCTGGCCGGGGCCTTCCCTGGGGCCTCGACGGGACTCCAGCGAGAACTGTGTGTGCGCGCTCCTCCGCCCAGACCTCCGGATCTGGGCAAAACCCCTTCCTGGTCAGGAGAACACCAGGACCCCCTCACAAGGTCAGTGCAGCCGCCGTGGGGCCCCGTGCGTGCCCGGGACTGGGAGCCTGGGCTGCTGGCGTCGTCCCGGCACAGGAAGGACCCGAGTCGGGCGGGACAGGGTGGGCTGGACCGTCGCCCAGAGACCGGCCCGGGGTCTTCCCGCCGGGCAGTCAGCATTACCTGATGTCTCGGTGTTCAAATAGGCCCAGATCCTTAAAAAAAACATGAGATGTGGCCAGTCGTTGCTTTATTTTTTTTCTTTTTCTCTGTCGTGTTTGCTGTGTATTGGTATTCTCTTTCTCCCCAGTCCCCTCTTTCCTTCAGAGACCCTCGTTTTCAAAGCCTGCTACGGCCGGCAGAAATTGCTCCCTCTGCAGGGACACCTGGACTTACCTTTCTCACACTTCAGGGCAGACCTCGCTGCCCAGGGACCCGAGGGAGAGACGCAACCTCCCACAACTAGCCAATTCTCCATAGACCAAAAGAAACTTTTCCAGTAGCTGTTTGGCGTACGCCTTAGGTTAGAGTTTGCCCCATAAAACGTTTTGGCTGCCTTTGGAGACTCAGGAGGTCACCATTGGGCCTGGTTGGTCACCGTTGGGCCTGGTTGGAATAGGCTGTCCCTAACTACCATCTCAACCCCCAAGGTTCAGGTCATGTAATCCAGAGTGTCTAGCTCGCACCCTGAAATGACTGCTCTCCCCACAGGCCGTTGGTGACATTCCTAAGAAATGTGCCTCTTTTAACTAGCTGGTGGGGAGTTTGTCATGCTTAATAGCTTAATCCCATTAAAGTAGCCATTTTAATAGAAATGATACTCCTCCCACCAACTGCTTATTTGCATAATCAATTTATAGAGCAACTGTGTCTTTGGGGATCACTCCACCTTCTCTTTCTCCAACTCCTTCTCTTCCCAGCTCTCCTCTCTATCCTGATCTCTCCCAAGCACCAGAAATGAGGCCCGTATTTCCAGAGCACCAGGAAGGGGGGAAGCCGCAGAGCTGGAACTTGAGGCACTGGACGTTCCTGGCTCAGGGTCATATTTTCGCACCTCCTGCCCGGTTATTTTTGTGGCCTTGTGGCAGCAGAGAGAGAGGGGGGGGGGTGGAGGAGGACGAGGAGGAGGAGGAAGGGAAAGTTTCACCCTCAGATATAGGTTTGACTCAAACGAAATGGTGTGGTGTTAAGCGTTTAACTTCCCAAGTATCCACCCACAAACCCATCTCCTTAAGACATTCCCAGCCCAAGCGGGAGGTGTGGACCCTTCCCCATCCTTCTGCAGCCATAATTGCCTTGCCCTGCCTAGTGTACTGTGGCTGTATCTCTCAATCCACGAGCTAACTCTCTCCTGATGCACGTCTGGGTTATGGCGGAATTCGTCTTGTGATAATCCTGTGGGCTCTGCACTTTATTAATCATTCTGCAGGGGAAGCTGCACTCCAGTTTTCTGTTTGATTTGATTTCATTCATCCTGTCTTTCTGCAAAATAGATGGCTGAGTGCATCCGATAATGTATGGTTTAATTTGGAGCACTATGGGTTTGAATTACCATTTTCATAATGTGCTGTGCATTAATGTGTTACATCATTTATAAAGAGGAATGTGCCGGGGTTTCAAACTTTCTCCCGAAAGCCAAAGTCACCTAAAGGAAACAAAGCCAAATCACTTCAACCCATCTTCTTACCTCCCTGCCAGAGAAACTCCTGCCTCCCCAAGCCCAGTTAAATCTGCCAAAGCTCATAAAACCCAACATGAGGCTTTTGTGTTCGAAGAATGCAGGTGGGTGTCGAGGTTTGAGGGGAGCTTGCACATGGCTTCCCGGAGCCGGGAGCCGTCAATGGCAGTACAAAGCTCCCCTCATTATTGCATAACAACAGCTTTGCAGCCAACCCGTTTTCGATTTTTTTTTTTTTTTTTTTACTGGAGACCTCCAGTGGATGGCTGTCCTTCGACCCTAATCCCAGCACACACACACACCCCCAATGGCTGTAATAACACCAGCTGTCTGTTACTCAAACTCTGACTGAGAAGGAAAAAGCACTGATTATCCAAATACAGTCATTAAAGGGGAAATGTGTTTTTAGGACTGTCAGAGTGATTAATGAGGGCTAGCCGTCTTTGCAAATGCACTTGTTTAGTCTAACTGGCAGCTTCTATTTTCCTATTGATTTATTGCAGCCGTTGCCGGGCCTTGGTGTGTGCGAAGTCAGGGCACTTCACAACTGAGCCCTGTTTAAACAGGAAAAGCATGCACCATTTTGTCCGGGAGGGAGGGAGCAGCCTAAAGTCTCTCCCTTCAGTTCAGTCTCCAGGGGCCCAAGGCAACAAAGAAGACATTAAAAACCTGCAGCCCAGAGAGGGAAGGAAACTGCCTCCCCTGGGTCGTCCCTGGTCACTCGGTTCCAAGGTCAGTGGAGACGCAAGATGGCCCGGGACAAAGCCTGCCCTATTGTGACACTCAGCATGCCCACATTTTCTCTTCAGTCCTCCAAACCAGCTGTCAGCCGCTGAGTCCAAGTACAGGAAAGGCCCCCAGCAGAGGGAGAGGCCCCGGAGGGAACCGATGGGGTGAGACAAGGCGGGGAAACAGGGAAAAGCAACCCCTATAGCCCAGGGGTGGGAGCAGAGGGGGCTGGAGGGGGATAAATTGAAAGAGACCAACAGCTGGCTTCAAGTTTTTGTTTCCAGTAGAGATGGGGGTCTCGCTGTGTTGCCCAGGCTGGTCTCACACTCCTGGCCTCAAGCTGCCCTCCTCCCAGAATGCCAGGATTACAGGCGTGAGCCAGGGCACCCAGCGAGTTTCAACTTTTACAAAGAGGGTGGGGCGATCTCTTTAATCAATACTGATAGCTACTTCTGTTCCACATGGACATTTTAAGTTTTGCCAAAGGATATCTCTAAGTGACCAAAATAGAGAAATGACATCTTGAGAATAGAATCCCGAGTATTTTGGGATTTTAGTTCCAGGTGGCCAATAATCAAAAGCAAAGGGAATTTACGGAATTCTTCTTAAGTGCCGGGCGCAATGCTGGGTGCTATAAGATGCGGAGGAAAACACAGACAAACTTAACTGCCTGGTTGAGTCGGGAGAGACAAGGGAGATGTCGAGAGACAGGGAGCAGCATAGCGCCATACGTAACCGAGTTTCTATCGATCTGGGAAGGCGCTAAGTCATTCTGTGCAGACGGCGGGGTAGAGGACAGGCTATAACAAGGTGCTAATTGTGCAGATCAAATGGTCCAGCCGCGGGAGCTGCAGGAGGGAGAGCTCAGTGGGGCAAATGTAGGGACCCTGAGGCCCCCAGGTCCTCCCAGGCCCTTCCTCCTTTAATGGCTAAAAGAAGGATGTGGACCCATGGCCAGGAATGTCCCTTTCCAGAGCCTGTGAAGGACCAGGCTGGAGGGACCTACACACAACACATCTGAGTCCTCCTCCACCTACTTTCTCCCTGCTCAGTCTCACCTTCTACGCAGCGTTCCAGGCAAGGAAAGGGTTGGGGTCTCTTCCTAAATGACGTTCCCTTCCAATGTCCCCAAGGTGGTGGCATATCACCAGCATTATCGACGCTTGCTACAGCAAGGAAAGTTGTTGCCAGATTCGGATCACAGATGAACTGGGTCGCCCTCTTCCTTGAGAGATAAGAAGTTGAACCCGCTAGAAAAGAGGAAAAGAAAGTGACCGTATTTTATAAACTTGGGATGTAGACAAACGGCGTAAGTGTGCTTTGGTGGCTTTGGGACTATGCTGGAAAGTCCAGAAGGTCTAGTCATCATGTGTCTAGTAGAAAGAGCATTGAAAGGAGAGCTGGAGAACCTAGATTTTGTTCCGGTTTTAAAACCTAATTGCTGTGTGGCTTTGAGCAAGTCACTTAGTCTCTCTGAGCCTGTTCTCCCATTTCTGAAACGAAGTTGTTGGGCCCGACAATCTTTAAGCCCTTTCTAACTGGACTATTTTATGAGCTTATAAAGCACTTAAAGAGTGAAGCATTATGATGGTCAGTTGGTTAGATGCTCCGTCACTGGCCCTCATTAACTGCAGTTTTAGAGTTCCTGAATAGCAAATAAGTATCAGAACAGCAAATATGGAAGATCCAGAAAAAGAAGCTTCATGACTTCAACTCAGTAACGGGGAGTGGGTAGCTGGTGCACCACAGAATATTGTCACGTGGAAATTTTCACCCAGAGAACTGACTCCAGCAAAGTGAATCATTAAAATTTTTTTGATTCGAGAACATGCTGCGTACAGGATGATGCAGGGATTGGGGGTGCTTAAGTGGGTTCGAATTTATTTAAAATAATTTTGAGTATTCTGTGAGGTCCAACCCAGGTCTATAAAAAGAATCAGATATTTCTCGGTCTACAGCCAATTGCTTTGGGAAGCTGGGACTGGCAGGAGAAAAAAAAAAAAACGGAAAGCGGATAAAAGTCAAACCATGGTGGGGGGAACCTTTGCTCGGAGTGGGCAGTGGGCATTCTGTGTCTCTCTGGAACATAAAATAAAATGATCCTTCTGCAGTCCAAATCAGAGCCAGGTTTTAGAATGGAAACAGCAATTTGGAAAATGCCAAAACTGCATGTCCCCCAAATATGCTGTTTGTTTTTCCAGGTGTGTGCCCGTGTGAATATGCCCGTGTGAACGGCGTGAGTTATGTGTGGGCTCCTGGTCAGCCCACACTGGAAACAGCGTGACTGTGCTGTCCCTTCTTACTTCGGACACCTTCAGATGCGGGTACCAGCAAACACACAGACAGACACAAGTCAGGCCCACCCTGGGGCGTCTCGAGAAGCTTCAATGTATGGATGCCATGGTACAGTTAAACATTAGAATATATGCTGGACATTTTTTTTTTTTTTTTGAGACAGAGTCTTGCTTTCTTGCCTAGGCTAGAGTGAGTGCCGTGGCGTCAGCCTAGCTCACAGCAACCTCAAACTCCTGGGCTCAAGCGATCCTCCTGCCTCAGCCTCCCGAGTTGCTGGGACTACAGGCACGAGCCACCATGCCCGGCTAATTTCATATATATATATATATTAGTTGGCCAATTAATTTCTTTCTATTTTTATAGTAGAGACGGGGTCTCGCTCAGGCTGGTTTTGAACTCCTGACCTTGAGCAATCCGCCCGCCTCGGCCTCCCAGAGTGCTAGGATTACAAGCGTGAGCCACCGCGCCCGGCCTATGCTGGACATTTAATTCCTACAACAAACCTCCAGTTCCCTTAAATAAGAAAACTGGATCGTAGAGAGGTTAAGGAAATTGCCCCAAATCTCGCAGTTTGGAGCCGTGGCACGAGGATTTGAATGTGGTTCTGACCATAAAACTCTTTGCCCTTGGCCAAGCTGCTTCCAACTTTGCATCCTGATGGGTTGCAGATGCTACAGGTAGATAGAATGAGGGGACCTGTCCGTCAGAAAGTTTCGGCTGTGCCTGGGTGTTCTGGGGCTCTGCTAGGCTACATGCACCTCAAATAAAATTGGCCGTGTCCCTCCTTTCCAAGGGCTGAGATTCCAGACAGTGCAATGGATTTGACGCTTGCAGCAAACATTCCCAGAGTGCCCATGACATATTGAGCATATAGTCCCAGCTACGGGTCGGCGCTCCTGGGAATTCAAAAGACGGGAAGACACTGGCCTTGCCTCGAAGAGCTGACAGTCATGTAGGAGGTAGATGTTGTAATCTAATTAAGATATAATGCACTAAGGGCTCCATTAGTGCTGCTGCGGTCATCGGTATAGGCTAGATTGTGCCATGGCAACAAATTGACCCCAAATCTCAGTGGCTTTACACAACAAAGGCCTTTTTTCCCCCTTGCATATGTATCCATTGTGGATGGATGGGGATCTCTGACAGCCAGGATTCAACCAGAAAAGCAGAAGCAGTGATGTATATTAAGACACTTGTTTCAGCCAGTCGTGGTGGCTCATGACTGTAATCCCGGCACTCTGGGAGGCCGAGGTGGGAGGACCGCCTGAGCTCAGGAGTTCAAGACCAGCCTGAGCAAGAGGGAGACCCTCATCGCTACTAAAAATAGAAAAATTAGCCAGGCGTCTTGGTGCAAGCCTGTAGTCCCAGCTACTTGGGACACTGAGGCAGGTGGATGGCTTGAGCCCAGGACTATGAGATCGAAGTGTCCTGTGATTATTTGTTTCAAGGCGTTGGCTTATGCAACTGTAGGGGCTGGCTAAGCAAGTTGGCAGGCTGGCAGGAAAGGAAGACCACAGTCTGGCTGAAACCCCCTGGTATGGGCCGTTTGGAGGCTTCGAGCTCAGGGAAGGCCTGAGCCCTCTTTTAAAGGGTTTGCCTGAATCAGTCATCCTGACACCCCCAGATCATGCCTCTGCCGATCAGCTTAAAGTCAACTGATTAGGGACTTCAATCACATCTGCAAAGCTCCTTCACGGAAGCGTTAGCGTTTGAATTAATTCCTGTTTGAATTAATCACTGGGGGCTGGAGTTCATCTAGCCAAGCTGATGCATCAGAAAGTGTCAACTGGGCCATGTCATTCACCCCAGGCCCCCGACTGGCGGGCACCTACCGCAGAGAAGCCGGAGGATCTCGCCTGCACGGCCATGTGTTTCAGGCCGAAAATGACACCTGTCACTTCTGTAATCTTCTGGCCAGCACTGGCCCCACAGCCCCCCTACCTGCTAGGGTGGGACACAGAGCCCCGAGGGGACAAGGCCTAGAGGGGAGCCCACCCCAGGTGTGGTCGGGGCGACTTTTATGCTGCCCTGCCTGTGATCATTTTACACAGGGGGAAACTGAGTTCGAAACCCGCCGGGCTCGGTTTACCTGGGGAAAGTTTACACTTGGGATTGTAGGAAACACAGGTGCCTCCGGGGATGGAGTGCTCTAGGCAGACAAGGCTGGCTTCGCCGAGGTTAGGACAGAAGGCGCAGGCCTGTGAGGGCGTCCAAGTGATCATAGGACTGAGACCTCCACCTGCGGGCCTGCAAAGAACCACCTGTGCGAGCGTCATCGAGGCGGAGGTGGCATCAAGAGGGACCTTTGATGCATGGGTCTCTAACAGTGCTTGCATCTGTGAAACTTACAAAAAGCCTGGGATTGACTCGAAGTGATAATGGCCCGTGATCATGACAAACGAGAGCTGTCATAGAATGTGCTCTAAGTTCAAATGAAAAAGCCTGGGTGACAGGGACCAGACATGAGCCTTTTTCCTTCTCTAACATTTATTAAGTGCCTGCTGTGTGCTAATAATTAGCACTTTGGGTACAAGCTGCCTTATTTAGTCCCGGCAGTAACTCTCTACTGCACAAATCTTGCCTAAGGTCACCAGCCAGTGTGAGCGGCGGAGGGAAGATCCCCACCAGGTCTATCAAATTTAGAAAAACCTGCGTTCCTGCCACCAGGGCCACCCACCAGGTGCCGCTGTGCCGGTGGTGCCCCACATGAGGGCATCCGGCCAGGGGAACAGGGGGGACTCCAGAGCCACCCTTGCGACCTGGCTTGGGGGGTTGAGGCTGCACCAGGTTGGTCACAGTCGAGCCTTGCAGTGAGCAGACACTTGTGGAAAGGTAGCTGTCGGGAACGGTCCTGATGATCCCACGCCGTGTGCTGAGCGCTGCTGGAGGACTGCAAAGGCACAGGACGCAGCCCCTCACCTCAAGCTGCCTACGGTCTGGCAGGAAAACCGTGCAAGCACACGCTGACGACACCAAGTAGGATAACAGCAAACGAAGGGGACCCTCGGAACGTGCAAGGCGTTCAGAGCGCCCTCAGAGCGGGAGGGATTCGTGCGTTCACTCAGTGCCAGAGCAGGAAGGAGAGGCCTTTGAGGGCAGAGGGGCAGCCGGAGCAAGGCCCAGGGCAGAACCGTGCCACGTGTGTTGGGGAACCCCCCTGTGGCTCACGCCTACCAGCGTCTGTGTGGGGGGAGCACAAAGGCACCTGCAAACGCAACTTAAGGCCACCGCAGAGGTGCAGCTGCCCCACAACCCAGCCAAAGTGGGCAGACAGCCTCAGTCCGGGCTGCAGCCAGGGGGGAAGGCCGGCTCTCTGCCATGCGCAACTGGGCACCCGGAACCGAAACGTGCGTCACCCTTCCCGGCCCTGCTTCCCTGGTCCCAGCCACCCGCCTAGGGCTGTCCGGCCCCCAGGGCCCACCTTCCTGGCTCTGTTACAGCTTCAGGGCCCCGAGCACAGGGGCGGGGGGGGGGTGTCTCAGGAGCCTCTTCATGGTCACAGTGACAGATGGGGACTTCACTCTCATCCCTTCTTGGTACTCACCTGTCTGCCCCCCCAGCCCACTCCCGGCGTTGGGAGCGCTGGAGAAAGTGTTCTTAACACCCTGCTCTGCACCCCTGTTCCTAGCCACGGCCCTCCCCCTCTGCCCCTCCCCCAATGCCATCCCTCCCCCAACGCACACTCGGGCACACACACACACACTCACGCTCCCTCTCCCTCACCTCCCTTCCCTCCCCCACCCCTTCCCCTCCATTTGTTTCAATGAACAGCCCCTTTTATCTATTCTGTAGGTACAAATGAAGCTGTCAAATTTGATCAGGCGCTTGATATGACAGGCTGTGGGAGTCAGGACCCCTTGAACAGAGTGGGCCTTGTCCGTCACAGCCTGCCTGACACTTCCCATAATGCCCAGACTGATGAGATTCTGAGTAGGGCCCAGCACATTTTCAACTCTATTTTGGGTGAAAACCCTTCTTGAAAGATCTTGAAAGGAGCTGGCAGTTCAGCCGCCCGGATGATTAATGAGGGTTGGCTCCGCTGGGTGGATTTCTCCCGGTGCCAGCGGCGGCCTCCCAACCGGCCAGGACGTGTTGCCGCCGCCGACTTCCCCGGCACTGCCCCCTCACGGCGACAGCCCCCGCGAAACCCTTCCCACCGACCCTGGGACGTCCCCCCGGCCACCCCTCGTGGCCACCGAGGCCACCCCCAGCTGCGTGCCTCTTCCAGTCCTCTGGTGTTCTGATGCCCGGGCAGCCCCTGCATATGGAACGAGTTAAGCACCGCAGCTGAGTGAGGCCCGGCTCGGTGTGCCAGGGGGCTCTGGGAGCCAGGGGCGCCCGGGGGGGGGGGGGCTGAACGGTGCAGCAGGGGACAGAGACCCCAGCTCTCTGTGAAGCTACGTCCCATGCCCCAGCCGTTGGGGGGCTCGCTATTTGCCCATGCATCTCGGGAGCTCTAGGGACAGAAACCACAGGCTGCCTAAAGCCCCAAAGGGGAAAGCATCAAAACCCTGTTTTTCTTTTATCTCGCAGTAGTTCTCGAAGTTCTCACTGTGGACATTTGGGGCAAGATAGTTTTTCCACTGGGCAGGGCCCTTCTGTGCAGCAGAAGGAGGTGTCAAGACGTGTCCTTAGTCTCAAAGCGCCAATGGCTTGAAACACCCCCGTAACCATGGAGACAACCCAAAGGATCCCCTGCAATTCCAAATGTCCCGGTGGTGGCACCGGCCTGAGTGGGGAACCACTGTCAGGGTGCAGAACCTTCCTCGCCGCTCATGCCTTGAGAGAGGGGAGGAGGAGGAGGTGAGGGTGCTGTCCCCTCACCCCCAGCACCGGCTTTTCTCCTTCCCTGGAGCCTCACACCACCCCTGCCACCAACTCGGTACCTCCCCCCCCCACCCCGTGCTGGCTCCCCGTGCTCCCAGCACGCCCAGCTCATCCACGCTTGGGGAAGAATGGTGCCCAAGCTGCTTTGGGGTTTGCAAGCTCAGATCCTCCAGGAACAGGTAGGGGGAGGGTGGTTGGCTGGGAACTTGCTATTTCTTTTTGGAACATCCATAGATTTCTTTTTCAAGCCAGGCTCTGAGGCCTAAGATACCTCTGTCCCGAGGAGAAGCAGCTGGGTCCTTGTAACAAGGGCGGTCACCCATGGTCTCTTGCAGAGCGGGCCAAACACATGCCATGAGGCCAGGCCCTGAGGGTGGATGTGCAAGAGCCTGCTTTCCTCCCTGTCGTCTTCTCTCTCGTTCCTTCTGAAAAGAGAGAGAGAGACCCCATAGTCCCCAGCACCCCCAGGCCACTGGGCAGATGCCCACCCAGCTCCAAGATCAGCTGGCCCACAGACAGGCCTAAGGGACCCCCGGTTCATTCTTTCCGTGCCACGGACTGAGCATGCCCCGAGTGCCAGGCACGGGGCCGGGCCCTGGGGACACAGAGGCTAGCAGGGAAACGGCACGCAGCTCCTGCCTCCACGGAGCTGACAGACGAGTAAGGGGACGGAAACTGAACGAATCAATGTATGATTGCAACTGTGGCCACAGTGACCGAGGAGAAGTGCAGAGTCTGAGTGGCACCTACAGGGCTGGTACAACGAGGAAGCTTCGTTTAGGACTAAGGTCGGGAAGAGCCCCCTGGGGAACGGGACGTTGAAGCGGAAGGCTACGGGCTGAGTGGGGAGGGACGGGCAAGTGGGGAGGGTGTGTCGAGCTGGGGGAAGCCACCCCTGAACATCAACCAATCCGCCCGTCCCGAAGGTGCTGTCCCTTTTAGCCGTGCCTCCATAGGGGGACACAGCTCAGTGACGAAGCGAGTCCTGGGGCAGCCAGGAGAGGGCAGAGCTGGGAGGGGACAGGAGCCCCGGGTGGGCTCCACGCACCTAGGCAGGCGAGAGGGGGAGGGGCCGAGCTCTGCAGGGTGGGGTCTCCCCAGTGAGCCTGGGGACTGCCCGGTGACAGCCTTGAGGTTCTCCAGCTGCTGGGGCCGCAGCTCGGACAGCTGCTCGTGGAGACTCGACTTCAAATAACAATCACGCAAATCAGCCTGTAATTAATAAGGTTCTCCTTGGCCGTGTGGAGCTTGAGGGAAACTCAGCCTTCTCCTCCAGAGAGAGAATTTTTTAATGAAATATAAAAGAGTGTTTTTTACTTTGGGAAACTCACAGGCCTTCATTGGCTCCTCATTGGCTAGTAAGGCCAAGCCTTCTTCTTTTTTTTTTTTTTTTGTTTTGAGACAGAGTCTCACTCTGTTGCCCAGGCTAGAGTGAGTGCCGTGGCGTCAGCCTAGCTCACAGCAACCTCAAACTCCTGGGCTCAAGCCATCCTCCTGCCTCAGCCTCCCGAGTAGCTGGGACTATAGGCGTGCACCACCATGCCCGGCTGATTTTTTCTATATATATTAGTTGGCCAATTAATTTCTTTCTATTTATAGTAGAGACGGGGTCTCGCTCTTGCTCAGGCCGCCCACCTCGGCCTCCCAGAGTGCTAGGATGACAGGCGTGAGCCACTGCACCCGGCCAAGGCCAAGCCTTTAACCCGGCCTTCAAGGCTTGCCCGGATGTCCCCAGCATAACTTCCCGCTGACCCCCAGACCCTCTACAGAGCCAGATTCGGCTCGCTATTTCCTGGACACCGAGCTCCAGCGCTGAGCTGCTCCTTCCCCTACGAAGCCCACCCCCTCCCCACAAACCCTTTGCTCCCACTGTCCCCCCAGCGGTGGCAGTCTCTCCCTGTCTCTGACTATCTCGGCCCCTTTATTCTTATCTCTTTTCTAATTCTTCCCCACATGAGCGCCTCTCATCTCCCCACACCAGACCGTGTGTTGCTTAAAGGCAAGAAGGATATTTTATTCATCTCGTGACACCTGTGCCCAGGACAGTGCCAGGCACTCGGTGGCTTATCGAGACACGCTTGCTGTGTTCCATCTGTCGAAAACGGCTGAAGGGCTAAGACGCTCCTCAGTGTCTTTGAACTGAGGTCACCAGGTGGGCGAGGGAACAGGCACGGCCGGTGAAACTCAAAGCAGTAACAGAAGAAAGAGTGACAGCCCGGCTGTTCCGGAAGCTTTCTGTCGCTGGTCGGCCTGCCCAGTCTGGAGCGGGAGTCACGCTGAGGGCTCTGGCTGCAGCAGCAAACCCTGGAGGCAGGCAGGGAGGACCCAGTGGGGACGAGACAGCCAGTGACCTCCATCCTCTACCAACTGGCCACAGTGGCTGAAATGATGCCCTCGAGGCAGTCCTAGGAATTATGGGACAGGGTCCTGAGAAAAACACCCGTCGGAGGGTTGGAAATAGCCAGCATGGAGGTACCAGGGGCAGGGGCTGAAGGGAGCAAAACATGAGACCACTGGGGGGGGGTGACAGGGCTCTGAGGCAGGAACATTTCCCAGGAAAGGCAGTTCCAGGGCTGGTGTCCCGGGAGGAGCTGGCAGCCGGCAACGCACACACACCAAGAATCCGGAGCGAGAGCACTTCGCCGCCCCAGCGTGGGATTCTCTAGAAGACACTTGGGTCCTCCACTGGAGGCAGCGCGAAGAGGGCAGGGACCTTGACCGTGTGCTCCAGTGTCCAGCCCCTGCCTGGCAGCGGACAGGCACGCAGTAGGTATTTCTCGAATAAATAAATGAGCGAATGAATAGGCTGCAGAAAGGCGATGAGAATGGACCCCAGAGGGACGCTAGTCCTTCCTCTCGGTTCTGCAAAGGGACCCAGAGAACCTGCCAACACTCAGGCCCGAGTTGCTGGAAGCAGACCCGGAAATGAGTCAAGTCCCCCTTCTAGCAGGCACGGGTCCCCACCTGATGGGCTTGGGAAGAGCTAGACTTTACAAACTCACCCCAGCAGCTTTTGGAAGAGGACCCAGCTCCCCGCTGTCTCTTAGAATTTCTTCGGGGAGAAAAAAAAAGCATTTTCCTGGCCATCGGGCCAGAATATAAAAACAAGGCTACATAAAACAGGCCTAAGAGGGACCGAGGAGGCCAAAAACAATATAATCCTCTCTGCCCTGTTTGTTCAGGACCTCAGCATCTTTTCCCAGCGAGGAGGAGACGGAGAGGGGAGAGGCCCTAATGACCCTCTGCCCCCCATGCCAGGACAGAGGCCCTCGCGGGCAGGGAGTCAAAGAAAACTTTTCCGAGACTGATTACCAAGAGGGTAACTAGGTACACAGAGCACATGTGAACAGGCTCCTCGTTTCCAATTCGGGACTGTCAGATGGTGATTAATGACTAACAGCCACGGAGCAGCCTTGATTGCCAAGTGCCGTATTGTTAATCCTGACATTTAATGAGGCCAGACCCAACTCCAGCACAATTCCACACCATCATCCGCAAATAGCGCCCGACGGACTTAATTGGTTAAGTATTTGAGTGTGTGTACGCGCACGGGTGTGTGTGTGTGTGTGAGAGAGAGAGAGAGAGAGAGAGAGAGAGAAACAAAGGCTAGAAGAAAGAGGCAAGTATGTGTGTGTACATTTGTCCTCCGTGGACGTCTGTATTTTAACATGTGCACCTGTGTTGCCACGTGAGCCAGTGTGTCTGTTGACCTACCGCATGACCTTGGCCCCCAGCAGAAACATCGCTAAAAGAGGGAAACCTCCCGCCCCAGCCCTGCCCCCACCCCACTGCCCTGACCCTGCGGTGGCGTCCCTGACTGCCGCCACCACCGCCACCACTGCTGTCCCCGAGGGGCAGCTGGGAACCGGCGTGCTGGTGGAGGGAAGCACATGAAGGGAAGTTGAAAGGAGAAGTTGTCTACAAGTGGGCTGGGATCCAGGGTTCCTGAGAAGCCACTTTTTCACTGGACTCAGATCAATGGTGCCTTGGCCCTGCCAGACCGGGCAGTTCCTCCTTTGCCAAGAGAGAGGACTATGTCACCCCCGTTCCGGAACTCAACACTGTTTTAGGAGAGGAACGGGCGCCATCTTCTTGTTCTAGAAACAGGCAACAGGGACGGAGGCACTGGCCCAGCAAGGATTCTCTGGGCCAACAGGACCAAGGTGACAAGGGGCCCAGGAGAGGGGACGTGGGTTCCAGAAGGGCAGATCGATTCACGGAATCCGCGTTCGTGGAGTGCTGGCCCTGCCCCAGCGTCGTCGTGGCCGGGCCCTGCAGGGACAGAAGGAGGAGGAAGCCAGTGAAACACGGAGCCGCCATCTGGCTAGGGGCAATGACAAATGGACACAGAAAAGCAGCCTAAGCCGGGTGCAGTGGCTCACACCTGGAATCCCAGTGCTTCGGGAGGCTGAGGCAGGAGGACTGCTTGAGTCTAAGGAGTTCAGGACCAGCCTGGGCAACACAACAAGACCCATCTCTACAAAAAAACAAGAAAAAATTAGCTGGGCGTGGTGACACCCACCTGTAGTCCCGGTGGTGACTCAGGAGGCTGAGGCAGGAGGATCCCTTGAGCCCAAGAGTTGGAGGCTGCAGTGAGCTGTAAGCACGCCACTGTACTCCAGTCTGGGAGACGGAGCGAGACCCTGTCTTCTCCAAAAAGGGGGGTGAAAAAAAACATCCTAGACAGCGAATACAACGGCCGAGTGAGCAGACATTAAGTGCCACCAGCCCTCAGAGGACAGGTCAACAGGCGCTGATGCGTCCAGAAACAGCAGGGAGCATAAGGCGCCTGAGAGACCAGCGCTCAGTGGAAAGCACCGGGAGGGGTTTGGAAAAATTAATTCTCACTCATTACTCCTTTCAGGGCTCGTTCCTCAAAGTCTGGCCCTCGGAACTGCAGCGCCCCGTCTCCCGGAAGCCTGGCAGAAACGCAGACGCTTGGTAGAGTCGTGGTCACCTGGGGCCGGACCGGGCAGGCGGGGGGGATAGGGACAGGGTGTCTAACGGACACAGAACCACGGCTGGACAGCAGACGGAGCAGTGAGTCCTGGCGTTCTGCAGCACTGCAGGGACCAGAGTTCACAATCCTTCATTGCGTGTTTTCAGATAGCTGGAAGAGAGGATTTTGAATGTCCCCAACACAGACAGGTGGCAAAGGCCTGAGTGCTGGATATGCTAGTTACACGGATTTGGTCACTGTATATTGCATACGTGTATTGAAATATCACCCTGCACCCCATAGACATGTATAATTACTATGTGTCAATTAAAAATAGAAAAGAAATTCAGACTCTCGGGCCCCACTCCAGATCCATGACTCTACATCCTCAATTTTTTTAAATTGTTTAAAATCTTTTTTAGAGACAGAGTCTTACTTTGTCACCCAGGCTGGGGTGCTGTGGCATGATCACAAGTCACTTCAGCTCAAACTCCTGGGCTCAAGGGATCCTCCTGCTTCAGCCTCCTGAGTAACCAGGACTACAGGTGCGTGCCACCACGCCCAGCTAATGTTTCCTTGATTTTGTAGAGATGTGTCTTGTTATATTGCCCAGGCTGGTCCTGAACTCCTGGCCTCAAGTGATCCTCCTGCCTCAGCCTCCCGAAGCACTGGGATTCCAGGTGTGAGCCACTGCACCTGGCTTAGGCTGCTTTTCTGTGTCCATTTGTCATTGCCCCAGCTAGATGGCGGCTTGATGTTTCACTGGCTCCCTCCTCCTTCTGTCCCTGCAGGGCCCGGCCACGACGCTGGGGCAGGGCCAGCATTCCATGAACGTGGATTCCTTGAATTGATCTGCCCTTCTGGAACCTACATCCCCTCTTCTGGGCCCCTTGTCACTTTGCTCCTGTTGGCCCAGAGAATCCTTGCTGGGCCAGTGCCTCTGTCCCTGTTGCCTGGAACTCTGTTTCTAGAACAGTAAGATGGCGCCTGTTCCTCTCCTAAAACGGTGTTGACTTCCATAACGGGGTCATATAGTTCTCTCCTACACTTTCAGAGTTGCCTAAATCTCCACTTGAACAAGCTCCCTTAAGAGATTGCATGCACGTTAAAGTTTGAGAATCGAACTCTAAATGCCCTGGCCAAGAAGCCACACAAAAAAGCCAGGCCTGACCCAAGGACTCGCTGTCTAGCAGTCCCCAGACATGTCCCACTGTGCTGCCACGCCAAGAGATGCCTCCTGTGTCACAGCACCTCCTCGGGACACCAGGGCTCCCGTATATTCCCTGTCTCCCCATCCAACCCACTGTGTCCCTGTGAGCCACAGCGGGAACCTCTCAGAGCACGAGGCATGGCAGGATGGCAGGACAACCCCGGTCCCAGGCCTGGCTACAGTGAGAAGGCCCAGGTGGCGTTGTGAGACTCTGCCACCCTGCGCGCCAAGGGGCTCAGGCCACAGGCAGGGACCGGCAACATCCCCCCGTGGGTGTCCCAGGCTGCTGTCTTTGTCCAGGCCTGCGGCTGGGACCTCAGGGCCCCACACTGAGGAATTCAGTTCCTTCTGGAGGCCTCGCGTAATGACCGCACGACCCCGTGCAACAGACATTCCTTCCCTCCCTGCCCTGCCCCGACACCCGACCGTGGGAGGGCCGGCCTCAGAAAATAATAATTAAGAGCTAATGTTTTTCCTGGTGACTATGGGCCTGGAGATGGCCCTGGTGTGCCCAAGCTCCCAACCCCCTCCTTGAACCGTCTCCTCTTCCCTGCCTAGCCCTCTCCACCTTGGAGACCACGAACCCTCGGGAGCTCTTCCTGCCGGGGCCTGTTTCTTCTCCCCCTGACCAATCCGGCTCTTCCTCCAGCTTCATTTATGCTCCTGGGACCTCAGTCCTGTAACCCTCCCTGTTCTAGAAAGTGTAGGAAAGAATGTCATCTGGACCCCAGAGCCCCCGGTTCCATCGGGGTCTAGCTCCCCTGCTTCCTGGGTGAGCAGGGTGAAGCACTTCTCAGATCTGTGCCTCAGTTTCCTCCTTGCAGAATGAGGCGATTGGTCAGAATGGAAGGTCTCTGGGGTCCTCTGCAGCTGGGGCAACCTGTCACTTTTACTTCAGAGAACTCCTGTGAGAACTGAATGAGATAAGATAATGGATGTTTGAAAACACTGAAAAGGTTTAAAGGATACAAGCACCTATGGTACCACGGAGTCTCTTTCCCTTGAATCACCTGCCAGCAAGTGTCCCTTCGTTTCCTGGTTCCGTTTTCCCTGCCAGACTGGGGGCAACACGAGGGCAGAGATGAGGTTTCTATTATTTTGCAAGTCCTCTCTCAGTGACTAATACCCACCAAAGCCACTCGATAATGCTGTTTACTGGGTGACAGGCAGTTGCCCTCCAGGGCGCTAGTTAATTTAAATGGACCCATGAGAAGCGGCACAGAAAAGTGCTCACCTTTGCCTCTTGCAAAGGTGGAGGGAAAGGTAGAGAACCTCTTTTAAATACGTGTGTGTCTCTCTCTCTTCTCTTAAGGAAAAAGAAAATAGTTTGGCCCCTAAAAGTGAGTGGGATTTGGAAATTCAAATGGAATTTTTAATACTGCCTTGCAAATTAGCACATACCAACATGCCCAAGGCTTAACTCCATTCCTCAAGTTCTTACGACACACAGCGTGTTCTGAATGCCAGGCTGGGCCCCCATCGCAGGGGGACACAGAAGAAAAACTGTGAAGTGTTAAAAGTTTTCGACAAACACAGCAAGACTTCGATATCAAAGTAAATACTGCCCCACTCAAAATGTCACTTTGGAAGGATATACGCTTATTCTAATATGTCCCCTTGCTCAAAACTCTTTGGAACGTTTCAAAAACCCTCTTCGAAGCTCATCACATTCTTGACTGACGGCAGCAAATCTTAAGGTGTTGCCTGGGGGGGGGGGGGGAATGTCTCTTGAGGCCAACCCCTTGGTGAGTAAGCTAGATGGTCAGGTCAAAAGCCCAAACAAAGTGTGTCTTATAACAAAGCCCTGGATGAGCACGTGGAACAGTGCACAGCCCTCCAGTGGGGATAGCTTGAAGGGTTTCGTTCACCGAGCCGTGCACGTTCAGCGGTGTCTGTAGAGATCGGTCTCCTTCCCTGGTCCTACTCCCATCTGCCCGTCCTCATCATCTGTTCTCAACACGGCAGCCCGAGACACCTTCCAGAAACGCAAGCCGGGTGATGTCAGGAGCTCACCCTGCAAGGGCTCCCAGGCCCCTCGGAGTCTTGGCCAAAGTCCGCAGAGTGTCAAGAGCCAGCTCCCTGCTCCCTCTCTGATCTCCTCTCACGCCACTGCCTCCTTCTGTCGCTTTGTCTGCTCAGACATGCTGGGATGCGGCTGCGTAGGGCCTCTGCTCTAGCTGTCCCCTCTGTCTGGGCACTTCTCTTCCAGACATCCACGTGGCCAGCGCCCTCACTCACTTCCTTTCCGTCTCTGATCGGCTCCCACCTTTTCACTGGGACCTAGTCTGCCCTTCTATTCAATACCTCTATCCATAAGGCCTCCCACTTGATAATGCCGTCTGCTCACCACCTTCTGTCTAATGCCCGTGCCAGCACGCGTACCTGCACACGCTCGTCCGCACCCCCTCACCCCTGATTCCCAATACCCTGTCTTCTTTTTCTTCTTGCCGTGGCACTCGCCACCCTCCGCCACATTGTATAGTGCATCTAAGTGTTACAGCGTTTGCTGTTGTCTGTAACTCCCTCCGAGAACTAAGCTCAGGAGGACCAGTGTCTTTGTCCGTGTAGTTGAACCCCCAAAGTCTAGAAGCGGCACGCAGCCGGTATGTGCTCCACACGTATGTGTTAAATTGGGTCGGACGGGATTGGATGGAATTGCACAGAATAAGTCCCAACTAATGTAAAGTACAGTCCCTGCCTTCTAGTTGCGTACAGTTCGGAGGGAATGAGGGACCTACACGTGAGAGAGACTGCAGGGTGCACAGGGACACACGGCCGAGGGAACTCAGAGCCGTGCTGCAGCGAGCGTGGAAGGGGTGGACACCAGCTGTGCTAGGACAACGAGCTTGGGCCGAGCCTCCCATCTCGTCATGCAAATCTCCTCCTTGTCCCCAGCACTTGCCCTGTCATTCCAACCTCTACTCCTGTGCCCACATGATACAGAAACATTTGGGGGAAACTAGAGGACTATCTTAGGCCCCTTGAAAATTTATGTTGCAACTTCTCCCTGCCCTGGTTGTTAGTGTTCACTTTACTCTCTCTTATGTCTGCCCATCAGAAGAGCCAAGAAGTATGTGAGTTATTTTGAGGCTACTGTTTCAAACATTTCTGGCTAATTCCCCACACTCCTCCTCCCAGCGAAACTGAGCAGGATTTGGACCTTCTCTCTCTGAAACATAACCAGGCTTCAGTGCGTCGGAGAGCAGGTAAGAGACTTGAAGAGAGAGAGAGATGTCCTCATCCTGGTCTGGTCTGTAGATGTCCTCCAAAGTCTAAACCATCACCTCTTCCCCTCGGGTCTCTCCTTCCTCTGCGTCCAAAACTCAAAGAGACAGACCAAGCAACTAAGCTGTACTCTGAGAGCTGATTTCAGGGGCCCTGTGCAGACCAGGCCTCGGGTCCCACCCCCCCCCCCGGGTGGCACCTGTCACACCCAAAACACTGCCCTTCACCACAGCTAGAGATGAGGCTGAAAAAGCCAGTCCCTCCGGGAAAGGAAACGGGACTTAAATTCAGAGCGAGATGTAAACGTAAACGAAGGAGAGGAAAACTTTTCCTGGGAGCAAGATCTGCTTATTTGGGAACAGAGGGAGGGGTGGGAGGGGTAGGGAAAGGAACATAAAGGGAAATATGTTGGCACTCAGTGGCTGAAGGAGGGGGAGCAAACGGGGTGCCAGGGGGTGGGTGTGGACAGACGGGGCTGGAGGGCTGACGACAAACTTCACGGCTGCTTCCAGGAGCCTGCCAAGCCCCGGCCCTGCATCCAAGAAGGGGTCACAGCCGAGGTCCCCCCTCTGGAGGCCACTACGTTCCACTCTCTCGCTCCCCAGCCTCTGTGCCCGGAATCACTGTCTGCCCGGCTCTGGCCAACCTGTAGCCTCTCCACGCTGGGGGAGAAGGAGAAGAACACAGCCCCAGCAGCGAGGAGCTTATGCACCAAGAGGTAACTCTAAACTGCGGAGCCTGGCCAGGGGAGGAGGGGAAGAGCGGAGGGGGGATGAGGTTTTTCCACTTCCATTCGCAACTGTCAGGCGGGTGATTAATGACCAACAGGTTTGGAATCGCCTTTATTGCCAGATCAGTATTGTTGCCCGTGACAGCTAATGAGGTTGGACAGGCTTCTCCTCACTGAGCTGTATGGGGCCCGCTCCCTCCCCTGCAGAGCTCACAAGCCCGGCCAGCTTTGTGCACAGGAATGTTCGAGCCCCAGCCCTCCCCTCTTCCCCCCAGTTCTTCCAACACCACCTTCCCCCCAACTCCCTGAACCACCATCTCACCCCAGAACCTTGCCCATCCACAAAGCAAGCTGGGGAGCAGGGCCTTGGAGCCCAGCCTGCCCGGGATGCCATCTGTTACGCCCACACCCCAAAAAGCCCGCTGCCCACCCCCCACCCCCACCCCCGGAGCTTGAGCAGTGGGCCTGCAAGGAAGGAAAAGCAGCAAAAGCAAACATCACAGCCCTTGGGTTTAAGACAAGGGAAGACTCTTGTCTTCCAAGTGCTTGCTCTGGACAGTCCGAGCAGCAACCTTAAGGAGCCCTTCCATACTCAGCTGTGAAGTTCTAGAAGTGTTTTACACACTCACCACTTCAGGCCTGCAAACGTGTTAACAGGGTGAGGATGGAGGAGTGAGTGGTTCAATAACAGTTAATAACGATTTTTAAGCAACTACCTTAAGCCTAGGTACACAAAGCCAGGTTTCAGTGCAGAAATCAACCCAGTCCTAGGTCTAAGGGTAAGGAAATACTGGCTTTGTTTTCTGCTCTCTTACAAATAATATTTACCTTTGTGCTAGTTCACATCTTGATACGGTTAAGCATGTATTTGCCTGTGGTTTAATATTTGAAGGACTTGGAGCAAGGTAATAAGCAAACACGCTTAAAAGGCCCAGAAAGACCCCCTCAGCTTAAAAATCTATTACTTTTCAGTGTGATATAAATGTATTTTGCTTCCTCTGCTCAGAGCAATTTCCTAGTTTACTCTTATTAAACCAGGAGACGGCTTAGCAGAGTTCTTGATTTATGAAACACATATTAGATTCATTAAAACCTTAAAAGATTTAATACATTTTATCAGGACATTAAATCTGTGCAGGCTTTTTAAATCAAATACCTGCCATATTTCATCCCCCACACCCTGCACGCTTACTTAAGAACACTAAAATGTGGACTGACAAACATTATGGGTGTTTCGGCCCGATTCCTAAGTGGCATTAAAGTCCTCCCCTGTACAATTTACAGCCTGGCCTCTCCCCGAGTCTG